>NC_049235.1:600000-1200000 GCF_011100685.1 Canis lupus familiaris
TGGAGTAGACATCTTGCCAGTTTGAGTACTGTGTAGAAAGCTTACATTCCTTTACAAGACATTGTATTGGTTCCAGAGCATCCTTCTGCCATCCCTCATTTAAAATATAATCATCCTAGGGGATCCCTGGGTGGCTCAGTGGTTTAGCGTCTGCCTTTGGCCCAGGGCATGATCCTGGAGTCCTGGGATCAAGTCCACATCAGGCTCCCTACTTGGAGCCTGCTTCTTTTTCTGCCTGCGCCTCTCTCTCTCTTTGTCTCTCATGAATAAATAAATAAAATCTTAAAAAATATATAATCATCCTAAACATTTTCTCCTCAAACTTTAAGAACCACACCACACAATCTTATAATTTTTGCTCAAACCATCAAACACAATTTAGAAAACTCTAGTGGGGGAGGAAATTCTATTGTATTTATCTACGTTTTTATTCCTTCTTTCATAATATTCCTTGATTCCATCCACTACTTCCTTTCTGCTCCATGAACTTCTCTTTATCATCTTCTCAGACTGGGTCTACTGGGGACACATTCTTTTCATTTTCCTTCTTCTGCAATGTCTTCACTTTCTCTTCATTACAGAAGGATTTTTTTTTTTTGGACTGGCTATAGAAGTCTAGGTTGACAATTCTTTTCTCTCAGTGCTTGAAACATATACCACTTCCTTGGCCTCTGTGGTTTCTGATGAGAAAAACACCACTCTAGTGGTTTTCTAGGTTGGTAAGGTGTCTCTTTCCTCTTGATGCTTTCAAGATTCTTTCTTTGTCTTAGCTTTCCCAGGTTTGACTTTGATGAGTCCTGGTGGGCATTGTAACCATGGATCTGGCCAGGGTTTGCTCAGCTTCTCCAGTCTGTAGGTTTATGTTTTTCACCAACTCTCTCAGCCCAGCCCTCTTTCTCCTGTCTTTCCAGGATCCCGGTGACACAGGAGACGTTCTGTTGTCCTCGGGTCCCTTGGGGCTCTGTTCTTTTCTTTCTGCTTTCTTTCCACTCTTCAGATTGGGTGGTTTCAATTGTTTTGTCTTCACATTCCCTGATTCTTTTCTCTGTCCTCTTTGTTCAGCTGACATGCCTGTGCTTTGAGATATTTATTTAGTTGCATTTTTCAGTTCTAAAATTTCTGGTTTGGTTCTCGTTTATTTCTATTTCTTGACTGACAATTTCCCCCCATTTATTTCAAGTCCATTTGTAATTGCCTGTGAAACACTTTTCTGGTGGCTTTGTGAAATTCTTTGTCAGATAAGGTCAATATCTGAGTCATTTTGGTGTCTACTGATTGTCATTCAGGGTGAGGACTTCCTGGTTCTTAATGGCATGAGCATCTGTGCTACATTCAAATCTGTATTGCAGGCCCGTTGTGACACCAGCCCCTGGGGCCAGGGAGATGCTGCCTCAATGCTGCCTCACTGCTGCCCGCCGGGGTGCGGTGGGGAGACACAGCTCCTACCATACCCCCCTGCTCCTCACATAGCCTCTGCCTGCACTGAAGGGCACTGGTCTCTTGCTCATGTTCTGTGTCATCTCCTTAAACTGTGTGTCATGCTACGTCTGCTTCAGATGATGATGATGTCTGTTGGCTTATGTTTGGGTATGGCTGACATTTCAGGTCTGTGCTCTTCTGAGGGCTCCAGCTCCCTGCCAAGTAGACTGAGTGAGGAAGGCCAGAACCAGCCCTGGTCTGGGTCAATCCATGAGCCTAAGAAGATGGCACGGTGGTGCCCAGAGCCTCGGGCATAAGGCCTGCACAGAGCCGTCACTCCATGCTCTGCTGTGACAGGAACAGACACTCAGGGACACACAAACCAGGAGCTGCTGTCTCCACCTGCCGAGGGCCATGGGTGGCCCACACCTGTTGTGTCCTTCCCACCCAGAGCCTTCAGAAAGCCCTAAGATTATTCATCTATGGACCCCAGAACAGGGGTCGGGATTCATGACTGCTGTCTCTGCCCAAGAGGCAGGTTTAGACAATGGGAAAAGCCAAGATCAGACACTGGACGTGTTCTTCCTGCCTGATAATGAAGTCTAGTAGATAAGACCATAAGAGGCAACCTCAGGGAGACCTCAGTGAGTTCACTGGCTTACTGCTGCAGAGGGAGCCAGGGCGCCTGCTGCTGTGCTGGGTGATCCTGAGAGCATCTGTGAGATAGAGGTCAGCTCTGGGTCATGGGCTGTCAGTAACTGAGGTCTTGGCAGTCTTCATGGAGGTGAGCGGCGGCGGGGGGGTGGGGCGCTGGAGGGAAGGACTAGTCAGTGCAGCCTGGGGAGAAATGCTGCTCCCATGGCCTCTGCCAGTGGGAACCTTAAGAAGAAATCAGGGATCCCTGGGTGGCACAGCGGTTTGGCGCCTGCCTTTGGCCCAGGGCGCGATCCTGGAGACCCGGGATCGAATCCCACGTCGGGCTCCCGGTGCATGGAGCCTGCTTCTCCCTCTGCCTGTGTCTCTGCCTCATTCTCTCTCTCTCTCTGTGACTATCACAAATAAATAAAAATTGAAAAAAAAAAAAGAAGAAATCATCATGGGGTGTCAAGTGTGGAGCCCCTTGACCGAAGCTCAGCACTGGTGTGTCCGTTTCCCTTTGACACACAGCGAATCGGCACAAGACCAGCACAAGCAACCTTACTTATCACATCAGTCTGTAGATGGAGTCTGGGCACGGTGTGGCTAGGTCCTCTCCTCTGGGCCTCACCTGGTGAAACCGAAGGGGTGGGCAAGCTGTGTCCTCCTCTGGGGCTGGACTGAGGAAGTGGCTGCCCCAAGTCTCCCTGTGTCACTGGCAGAACTAATGTCTTGTGGTTCTAGGGTCTCAGTGCTATTGACCGGGGCCTAGCCTCTGCAGCTAAGAGCCATCCTCATGTCCTGATCTCCTGGCCTCTCACATGTCCAGGCTCTGTGACCTCTAGAAGGACTGGTCCCAGCTACAGGATCACCTGATTACATGAGGGCCACCTGGATATTCAACCTTCTGAAAGCTAACTGGTCAGTAACTTGACCCCATTACACTCACAGGTTTACCCCCACTCAAGGGTTGGGGCCCCTGCAAGGTGTGCACACCTGGGGTTGGGAATCTTGGGGACATCCTGGGTTGCTGCCCGCCACACTGGGTTTGGAAACCAATGCTGCTTGTCTACGTCAGAGTAACGCACGGGGCTTTGATTCTTCAGGCAAGGATGGGTTGTGCCCCTCTCACCGGGTGGTTTTAGACAGCGAGGTCCCTGGTTCTGGGAGACTGGGGACAAGGCTCCTCAGAGCAGGTGCCTCTGCCAAGGGACATGCAGGTCCACAGGTCACATGGCCTCTCCCTGCCACCTTGGGGCTGCTGCCTGGGTTGTGTGGCTATGGTGTGGTGTCTGTCTTGTTACAGGTGTCCTGGTTTCTGGAATCCAGGGCTGAATTTGTGACACGGGGGCTGCAGCTTGTTTTAATTTACCATGTCAATGACCATCTTTCCTCATTTTCAGCCTTGATGTTTGTGACCAACACAACACCTCACATGTTGCGTTGCTGGTGCTTCCATCTGAGCCAAGCAAGGGCAGCCCAGCCTAGGGCTACCTGGCTCTAGGCCTCGCATATGTGCAGGTGTCAGGAAGCCTGCCCTCTGTCCCTGCAGGGCTGGCTGGAGCCTCCCTGGCTTCCCACTCCTGTGCTGGCTCTGCCTGGTGTGACTTGCCCCTTGCCCAGGCCTCGCTCACTGCCCCACTGACCTCCAACACCCCATGTGCCCACCACAGGGCTGCTCAGAGCATCCCCCTCACTGCCACAGGGCTGGAACAGGTGTCACGGTCCCAAGAAGCTCATTCTGACCCCTGACCACTCTTCCCTGGTTTAAGTTGCCTGTGCCGTGTGTCACCACAGGCGGCTGTCTGTCACCTATCTATCGTCCGTGATCTAGCTGTCATCTATCAATCTGTTTGTCTACCCGTCCATCTGACTGATTGTCTATCTCCCTGCAGTGATAGATGAGAGGGCCATATTTTGCTCTCCTGTTCCCTGCAGGCCACAGAAAACTTCACAGTCCTAGGAAACGACCAGTACTTGTTGATCAAGTGAGCAAACGTGTCTGAAGCAGCACTGAGCAGCAGGACTCCCTGACAGACTTGCTCTGCCCACCAC
Organism: Canis lupus familiaris; assembly: GCF_011100685.1. Taxonomy (NCBI): domain Eukaryota; kingdom Metazoa; phylum Chordata; class Mammalia; order Carnivora; family Canidae; genus Canis; species Canis lupus. The sequence continues at coordinate 604,111 of NC_049235.1, forward strand.
GGTAGCCACTGGCCACATTTGCTTCCATGCACCCAAGAGGCGGCCGAGTCCACCGAGGACCTCAGCGTTTAGTTTTAGCTCATTTTAACTTACATTTAAGTGGCCACATGCAGCATCTGCCGAAGATCCGCTGTCTCACCATGAAGGACACAGCCAACACTTTGTTTGCAGTGACCCCTTGAGATTCAGTCTTTGTGGGAGCCCCACCATGGGCTGCTGGGGCTCCTCCCAGGAGGGGAAGGGCCCTTTGTCTACTGTGTTCTCCCGTGCATGCCCGAGACAAACCCCCGGCCTCGCAGGCACTTGCTGGGGCCCAAGCGTGACTTGTGACAAGTGCACAGGGAGCTGCTGTGCAGGGTTGTACACCTCTCCCTGTGGGGGAAGGCCCTACCCTGAGTCTTCTCTGCCTGAGGCCCCATATCCAAGCACAGTCACCGTCCGCTGGCTTTGCCCACACAGGACAGCCACAGCGCGGAGATGCTCAGCAAGACCATGGTCTCAGGGACCTTTCTGCCAGGGGATGGGCTTAGAGAGCAGTGGTCTCCACCCACTGCTGATGCTGCCAGGCATGAGGAAGACACATGCCTGGTCCATGCCACGGCAGGGTCTTACTCCCTGGGATGCCAGGTAATAAGGAACCACAGCCTGTCAGCTCAGACGCCTGCAGGGGGGCAGGGCACCTGAGGCCTCCATGCTTGTGGATAGATACAGAAGTGTGTGGCCTGGACTGTGCCCCTCCTCTTTACTCCCTTGGATCAAGGCCCTCCATGGCCTCAGTTTACTCAAATCACGTCTTTACAGGCTGTGCCTCCGTATACAGTCACACTCTGATGTCCTCCAGGCAGGGGCACCCACATGTGAATTTTGGGGGGCCACCGTCCAGCCCACAGGTACCTCTGGGCTCCAGCTGTCCCTTCAGCTGGGGGGTCTGCTGGACTCCACTTCACTGCTGTCTGGAAGCCCTGGATCCCCCATCTGGTTTCTTTCTTCTGAAAGTCTGCTGTAATCTCTGCCCAGCTTCTTCTGATGACTCTGCCCCACAGGCCTGGTATCTTCTCATTCCTTGGTGACCATTTTTGTGAGGCCTGGGGCTGAGGAAGACATCGATGTGTGAGCTCCACAGCCATTCTCAACCAGAAGTTTTCTTCTATCTTTAAACAGTTGAATTTTCCTGGAAACATTATGTGAAAACAGATCTCCTCTGGGGAACATTTATAATGCTTGTAATTTTGTGCTATCACAAATAATGCTTTGGTCATGATCCCTGTCCTGGGGAATGTGTGTGCATCTCTGCTATTTTTCTAGCATATAAATGCCTAGAAACTGGGCCAGTGCTTTGACGAGGCTGAACCTTCTGTGCTATGTGGCCAGATGCCCTACAAAACTCATGCAGCCTTCTGCCCTCTGCCACCACCACCATTTCCTTCTTATGCTTTAGAAAGGCTTTCTCATCCTGATGTCAACAGAAAGTTATGTATTTTATTTTCATTTCTTTTCTTTTAAAGGTTTTATTTATTTATTCATGAGAGACACAGAGTGAGGCAGAGACACAGGCAGAGGGACTTTTCCCTCTGTAGGGAGCTGGATATGGGACTCGATCCCAGGACCACAGGATCATGCCCTGAGCTGAAGGCAGACACTCAACCACTGAGCCACCCAGGTGCTCCATATCCATGGATTATTTACAAGTGTTCTGTTTATTTTCCAAACATTTGGAGAATGCCCTGGTGTCTTTGGGGTATTGATTTCCAGTTTGACCCCACTGAGGTTAGAGAACACACCCTGTATGATCTCAATTCTTTCACGTTTGGTGAATTTTACTTCATGCCCCAAAGTATGGCCTCTCTTGGCAGATGTTCTAAGGTATTTGCAAAAGATGCATGTTCTGCTGCTGTTGGGTGGTATTGATCAGACCCTTGGTCAAGGGTGGTGTTGGTTCCTCAGTCACCTTGCTGATTTTCTGTCTAGTACTTCAGGCACCTGCTGACCAAGGCTGAAGTCCCCAGCAACAATTGTGGATTGTATACACCCCCTTTCAGCTGTGACAATGTTTACCTTGTGGGTTTTGAGGCTCTGTTGTAATGTGTGTAAACATTTGGAAGTTAAGAGGAAAATAAAACATATTAAAACATGTGGGGTACAGCAAAACGTGTACTGAGAAGGAAATTCATAGCACTCACATCAGAAAGGGGGGCAGACCTCAAGGCAAAATTCTGAGTTCCTGCTTCAAGAAACTAGTAAAGGAAGAGCAAAGAAGTTCAGTATGAAATAGGAGCCATCACTACAGATCCCAGGACATCGCCAGGAGCATCAGGTAATGTTAGGAACAACTTCACAGTAAAAAATTCAAATTACAAAAAACGGACCAATTCCTTTCAAACTATAGATGACTGAAATTCAACAAGGATGAAGGAAGCCACCAGGATACTCCTCTGACCATTCAAATGATTTGTGTAAATAACAAGCTTCAAAGAAAGAAAGAAAGAAAGAAAGAAAGAAAGAAAGAAAGAAATATTCAAACCCAGTGGTTTCACTGAAGATTTCTTCTTCTTATTTTTTAAAGTATATTTTTTTTATTGGAGTTCAATTTCCCAACATATAGTATAACACCCAGTGCTCATCCCGCTTAGTGCCCCTATCAGTGCTCGTCACCCAGTCACCCCATCCTCCCCACCCACCTTCCCTTCCACTACCCCTTGTTAGTTTCTCAGAGTTAGGAGTCTCTTGTGTTTTGTCACCCTCACTGATATTTCCCACTCATTTTCTCTCCTTTCCCCTATAATTCCTTTAGCTATTTTTAATATTTCCCATATGAATGAAACCATATAATGATTGTCCTTCTCTGACTGACTTACTTCACTCAGTATAATACCCTCCAGTTCCATCCATGTTGAAGCAAATGGTGGGTATTTGTCGTTTCTAATGGCTGAATAATATTCCATTGTATACAAAAACCACATCTTCTTTATTCATCTTTCGATGGACACCGAGGCTCCTTCCACAGTTTGGCTATTGTGGACATTGCTGCTAGAAACATCGGGGTGCAGGTGTCTCCGCCTTCCACTGCATCTGTATCTTTGGGGTAAATCCCCAGAAGTGCATTTCCTGGGTCTTAGAGTAGCTCTATTTTTAACTCTCTGAGGAACCTCCACACAGTTTCCAGAGTGGCTGTACCAGTTCACATTCCCACCAACCGTGCAAGAGGGTTCCCCTTTCTCCACATCCTCTCCAACATTTGTGGTTTCCTGCCTTGTTAATTTTCCCCTTTCTCACTGGTGTGAGGTGGTATCTCATTGTGGTTTTGATTTGTATTTCCCTGATGGCAAGTGACGCGGAGCATGTTCTCATGTGCTTGTTGGCCATGTGTATGTCTTCCTCTGTGAGATTTCTGTTCATGTCTTTTTCCCATTTCATGATTGGATTCTTTGTTTCTTGGGTGTTGAGTTTAATAGGTTTTTAGTATATCTTGGATACTAGCCCTGTATCTGATAGGTCATTTGCAAATACCTTCTCCCATTCTGTAGGTTGTCTTTGAGTTTTGTTGACTGTTTCTTTTGCTGTGCAGACGCTATTAATCTTGATTAAGTCCCAATAGTTCATTTTTGCTTTTGTTTCCCTTACCTTCATAGATGTATCCTGCAAGAAGTTCAAAAGGGTGTTGACTGTGTTCTCCTTTAGGATTTTGATGGATTCTTGTCTCACATTTAGATCTTTCATCCATTTTGAGTTTATTTTTGTGTATGGTGTAAGAAAAAGGTCCAGTTTCATTCGTGGCTCTCCAAGTTTCCCAGCACCATTTATTGAAGAGACTGTCCTTTTTCCAGTGATAGTTTTTCCTGCTTTGCTGAATATTAGTTAACCATAGAGTTGAGGGCCCATTTCTGGGTTCTCTATTATGTTCCATTGATCTATGTGTCTGTTTTTGTGCTGGTACCTCACTGTCTTGATGACCACAGCTTTGTAGTACAACTTGAAATCCAGCATTGTGGTGCCCCTGGCTCTGGTTTTCTTTTTCAATATTCCCATGGCTATTCAGGATCTTTTCTGATTTCACACAAATCTTAAGATGATTTTTCCAACTCTCTGAAGAAAATCCACGGTATTTTTATAGGAATTGCATTAAATGTGTAAATTGCCCTGGTATCATTGACATTTTCACAATTTTAATTCTTCCAATCCATGAGCATGAAATGTTTTACCATCTCTTTGTGTCTTCCTCAATTTCTTTCAGAAGTGTTCTGTAGTTTTTAGGGTATAGATCTTTTACCTCTTTGGTTAGGTTTATTCCTAGGTATCTCATGCTTTTGGTGCAATTGTAAATGGGATTGACTCCTTAATTTCTCTTTCTTCAGTCTCATTGTCAGTGTATAGAAATGCCACTGATTTCTGGGCATTGATTTTGTATCCTGCCACATTGCTGAATTGCTGTATTTGTTCTCGCAATCTTGGGGTGGAGTCTTTTGGGTTTTCAAGGTACAGTATCATGTCATCTGCAAAGAGGGAGAGTTTGACTGCTTCTTTGCCAATGTAAATGCCTTTAATGTCTTTTTGTTGTCTGATTGCAGAGGCTAGGGCTTCTAGTACTATGTTGAATAGCAGTGGTGAGAGTGGACATCCCTGTCGTGTCCCTTATCTTAGGGCAAAAGCTCCCAGTGTTTCCCCATTGAAAATGATATTTGCTGTGAGCATCTCATAGATGGCTTAAGATGCTGAGGAATGTTCCCTCTATCCCTACACTCTGAAGAGTTTTGATCAGAAATGGATGCTGTATTTTGTCAAATGTTTTCTCTGCATCTATTGAGAGGATCCTATGCTTCTTGTTTTTTCTCTTGCTGATAAGATCTATCATAATGATTGCTTTATGAGTGTTGAACTAGCCTTGCATCCCGGGGATAAATCCCATTTGGTCCTGATGAATAATCTTCTTAAAGTATTGTTGGATCTTACTGTCTAGTATCTTGGTGAGAATTTTTGCATCTGTGTTCATCAGGGATATTGGTCTATAATTCTCCTTTTCGGTGGAGTCTTTGTCTGATTTTGGAATTAAGGTGATGCTGGCTTCATAAAATGAGTTTAGAAGTATTCAATCCCTTTCTATCTTTCAGAACAGCTTTAGTAGAATAGGTATTATTTCTTCTTTAAACGTTTGATAGAATTCCCCTGGGAAGCCATGTGGCTCTGGACTTTTGTGTCTTGGGAAGTTTTTGATGACTGCTTTAATTTCCTCCCTGGTTTTTGGCCTATTCAGGTTTCTATTTCTTCCTGTTCCAGTTTTAGTAGATTGTGATTTTCCAGAAATGCATCCATTTCTTCTAGATTCTAGATTGCCTAATTTGTTGGCGTATAGCTGCTCATAATATGTTTTTTAGATTGCTTGTATTTCCTTGATATTGGTTGTGATCTCTCCTCTTTCATTCATGATTTTATTAATTTGAGTCTTTTCTCTTTTGTTTTTAATGCGGCTGGCTAATGGTTTATCTATCTTATTAATCTTTCAAAGAACCAACTCCCTGTTTTGTTGATCTGTTCTACAGTTCTTCTGGTCTCTATTTCATTGAATTCTGCTCGAATCTTTATAATCTTTCTTCTCCTTTGTAGGTTTTATTTGCTGTTCTTTCTCCAGTTCCTTTAGGTGTGAGGTTAGCTTGTGTATTTGAGTTTTTTCCAATATTCTGAGGGATGCTTGTATTGCGATGTATTTCCCTCTTAGGACTGCTTTTGCCATACCCCAAGGATTTTGAATGGTTGTACCTTCATATTCATTAGTTTCCATGAATATTTTTCATTCTTCTCTAATTTCCTCGTTGACCCTTTCATCTTTTAGCAGGATGCTTTTTAACCTCCATGTGTTTGAGTTTCTTCCAGATTCTTCTTGTGATTGAGTTCTAGTTTCAAAGCATTGTGGTCTGAAAATATGCAGGAAAGAATCCCAATATTTTGGTATCAGTTGAGACCTGATTTGTGACCCAGTAGGTGATCTATTCTGGATAAAGTTCCATGTGCACTTGAGAAGAGTGTGTATTCAATTGCATTTGGATGTAAAGTTTTGTAAATATCTGTGAAATCCATGTGGTCCAGTGTATCATGTAAGGTCTTTGTTTCTTTGATGACGTTGTGCTTAGAAGATCTGTCATTTGCAGAAAGTGCCATGTTGGTCTCCTACCACTAGTGTATTATTATATAAGTATGTCTTTACTTTGGTTATTAATTGATTTATGTACTTGGCAGCTCCCACATTAGAGGCATGAATATTCATGATTGTTAGGTCCTCTCATTAGATAGACCCTTTAAGTATGATATAGTGTCTCTTCATCTCTTACTACAGTCTTTGGGGTAAACTTTAATGTGTCTGATATGAACATTGTTACCCCAGCTTTCTTTTGATGACCATTTAAATGGTAAATGGTTCTCCACCCTTTCATTTTTAGGCTGGAGGTGTCCTTAGGTCTAAAGTGAGTCTCTTGTAGACAGCATATAGATGGTCTCACTTTTTTATCCAGTCTGAACCCCTGCATCTTTTGATGGGATCATAGGCCATTCACATTCAGAGTTAACTATTGAAAGATGTGAATTCAGTGTCATCATAATACCTATTCAGTCCCTGTATTGTGGATTATTTCTTTGGGCTTCCTCTTTCTTTTGCAGGGTCCCCCTTAATATTTCTTTCAGAGTTGGTTTGGTGGTCACAGATTCTTTCAGTTTCTCCCTATCTTGGAAGATCTTTATCTCTCCTTCTATTTTGAATGAGAGTCTTGCTGGATAAAGTATTCTTGGCTGCGGGTTCTTCTCATTTAGGACCCTGAATATATCTTGCCAGCCCTTTCTGAACTGCCAGGTTTCTGTGGAGAGGTCTGCTGTTAATCTGATATTTTCCCCCATATATTTTAGGAATCTCTTGTGTCTCTCTGCTTAAAGGATTTTCTCTTTATCTTTGGAATTTGCAAGTTTCACTATTAAATGTCGAGGTGTTGAACGGTTTTTATTGATTTTGGGGCAGGATCTATCTATCTCCTGGATCTAAATGCCTGTTTTGTTCTCAGATTAAGGAAGTTCTCAAATATGATTTGTTCAAATATGCTTTCTCGCCCTCTGTCCCTCTCGGTGTTTTCTGGAACCCCAATTATACGTAGATTTTTCCTTCTGAGGCTATCATTTATTTCCCTTAACCATTCCTTATGGTCTTTTAGTTGTTTTTATCTTTTTTCCTCAGCTAACTTACTTGCCATCAACCTGTCTTCTATGTCGCTCACTCTTCCACCTCATTAACCATTGTGGTTAGGACCTTCAGTTTGGATTGTATCTCATTTAATTGATTTTTAATTTCGGCCTGATTAGATCTAAATTCTGCAGTCATGAAGTCTCTTGATCCATTTATGCTTTTTTTCCAGAGCCACCAGTAGGTTTATAATTATGCTTCTGAATTGGCTTTCTGACATAGAATTGTGATCCAAATTCTGTAACTCTGTGGCAGACAGCACTGTGTCTGAATCTTCCTTTTGTGGTGAATTCTTCCTTTTAGTCATTTTGCTCAGTGTAGAGTGGCTTTATGAGTGGTCTATGTCAAGAATATCAACCAGGAACTAAGTAAATTTCACCCTAGATGATTCTTGATAGAATATAGAATCCTTCTCTCTGTAGCTTCTGGCTGCTCTTTCTTTAAATCTCAGGGTGAATTTGTAGGTGTTCAGGATTATTTAAAAGTTATCCAGGTAAGTTGGTGAGGCCAGGTGAGTTGAGGATCCCTACTCCTACACCATATTGCCCCCTAGCTCCTCACTGAATATTTCTATCAAATGTTTAAGGAAAAAAAAAAACCACCTATTTTTTACAATTTCTCCTAGGAAATAGAATAGATGGAAATAGATTCCAACTTGTGTTAAGATGCTAACATTACCTACCATTCTAATGTCCAAACAAGGCAAAGACAATGGAGAGAGAGAGCGAGAGAGCGAGAGAAAGTGACAGACTAATATTCCTTATGAACTTAGAAGCAAAATTCTCAGCAAAATATTTGCAAACTGAATCTAGCAATGTGTAAAAGGAATTGTACATTATACCAAGTGGGATTCTCTTGAGATGTTGAAATCTCCATCCACACTTGGAAACCAACCACTGCAATCCACCACAGCCATAGGCTAAGGGGGAAAAATCATGTGATTGTATTTATTGATGAAGTAAAAGCATTTGAAAAAACCCAACACTCATTCATGATGGAATCTCTCAGAAAACTAGGAATTGAAGAGAACTTGTACTGATAAAGACCATTTAAAAAAAAGGAAACTAAACCCTGTAGGTAACATACTAAATGGTGAAAAATGAAAGCTTTCCCACCAAGATGGAGCACACGGCAAGGATATCTGTTCTCTTATTGAACACAGAATTGGAAGTTCTGGTCACTGTGTTAAGATAGGTAAAAGATTATTGGCAGATGACGTGATTATCCACACAGGAATTCCTGATGAATCTTGAAAACAAAATAGAACAACTCACCAGACTTTCTAGAACTGAGTGAATTCTGTAAGGTTTTGTAGGACACAAGATCAACACACAAAATTAACCTCATGTCTGTATACTTAAAATGAATATGAGGAAATGAAATATGATTTTAGGGGCATTTGGGTGGTCTGCTTCTCCTTAAAAAAATTAATCATTTATTTGAGAGAGGATGTGTGTGTATGAGAGAGAGAGAGACAGACAGACAGACAGACAGACAAAGAGAGAGAGAGAAAGAGAGAGACATAGCAGGAGCAGAGGGAGAGAGAGAAGCAGACCCCTGGAGCAGAGAGCCCAATGCAGGGCTGGATACCAGGACCCTGGGTCATGACCTGAGCTGAAGGCAGATGCTTCATGGACTTAGCCGCCCACGGACCCCAAGGAATATGATTTTAATCACTCCAAGGAAAGGAAACACTCATTGATAAACTTAACAGATACCAGATCTGTGTGCTGAAACGACAGAACAATGAGAAAAGAATTCAAAGAAAACTCAGTAGAGACATGTTCGTATTGAGGGGTTGGAAGACTCAGTAAGAAAGGTGCCAGGTCTCCCCACATTGATCTATAGGTTTAATCCCTATAAAAGTCTCAGCAAGGTTTTTTTTCCCTCCCCCCATCAGGCACAGACAAGCTTATTCTAAAATTTATGTGGAAAGGCACAGATCTTAAACTACCCCAAAAGTCTTGAAATAGAAAAATGAAGTGGAAGAACCAGGCTTCTCGATGTTAATGCTTACCATACAACTGCTGAAAGGAAGATGGTGTGGTATCCATGGAGACACACTGCAGACCCTGGGATGTTACAGTTGCAAACCAGGCGACTGACAAGAGAATCATACCTACAATTTATTAAGAGTTTTTAAAATTCAGCATTAAAAAAAGCCAATCCAATTAGAAAACGGGCAAAAGATGAACAGATCTTTCACCAAAGAGGAGACACAGATGGCGAATAAAAATCATCAATGTTCAACATCATTAGCCACTAGGAAGATACAAGTTAAAACCACAATGAGACACAACCACATGCCTATAAAAACATCTAGAATAAGAATACAGCGACAAACTCATATATTGGCAGGGATGCGGAGAAACTGGATCTCTTATACACTGCTGGTTGGAGTGCACAATGGTGCGGCCACTCTGGAAAACCGTTTGGCAGTTTCCCACAAAACTCGACCTGCAGCCATCATATGACCCAGCCGTGGCTCTCCTGGGCATGCATCCCAGAGAAATAAAACTTTTGTTCACACAATACCTTTACACAAATGTTTACAGCGTTTTTTTTTAAAAAGATTTTATTTATTTATTCATAGACACACACACACACACACACACACACAGAGAGAGAGAGAGAGAGGCAGAGGCACAGGCAGAGGGGGAAGCAGGCTCCATGCAGGGAGCCCGACGTGGGACCCGATCCAGGGTCCCCAGGATCAAATCCCGGGCTGCAGGCGGCGCTAAACTGTTCCGCCACCGGAGCTGCCCTACAGCGTTTTTTTAAACTCATAATGCCCAGAAACTAGACCAGGCTCAGGTGTCATTCAACAGGCGAATGCTTAACAGACCATGGTCCATCTCTAGAGTGGAATCTTACAAGACATAAAAAGGAAGGAATGTACAACCTGGATGGATCCCTAGGGAATTAGGCTCAGGGCAAAAGCCAATTCCCAAAAGCTAGTCACTGTATGACTCTATGCATGTGGCTTTCCTGAAGTAACAAAGCGATGGGTAGAGAATAGGTTAGCAGATGCAGGGGAAGGGAGCAGGGTGGGTGTGGCCCTAATAGGGAAGCGAGGGGACCTTGTGGGGATGCAGATGCTCCGTACCTGGCTGTGGTGGTGCACACATGAGCCCCCATGTGTGATGACAGCCCATGGAACTGAACACATGGGCACATGGATGAGTGCACGCAACAAGGTCCGACAGATTGTGTCAGTTTCCTGGGTATCATATTGTCCTAGATTTTGTAACAGTTTTTCCGCCAGGGGAAGCCAGGGGAAGAGTACAGGGGCCACCTTTATTATTTCTTACAATTATATGTGAATCTACAGTTCTTTTAAAACAACACATTTAAAAAACTTTGAAACATGTTAAGAAATGTTTATTATGCACCCAGGTTTTCCAACGCACCTCACAGAGGGCGAGGTGGTGTGAACAGATGGTATCCCACCATGTGAAAAAAGTTCCATGTCCATTGGCATGTCTCAGGACAGGTCCTGTGCTGGGCACTGCCCAGAGCGTGGGTGCACAGGCTGGGATGCTGGCTGGGATCCTGGACCAGGATGCTTGGCTGTGATGCTGGACTGGGTGCCGGCCCAGATGCCGGCCCAGGATGCTGGCTGGGATACTGGACCAGGATGCTGCTGGGATATTGGACCAGGAGGTTGACTAGGATGCCGGACCAGGATGCTGGCTGGGATAGTGGACATGGATGCTGGCTGGAATCCTGGACAAGGATGCTGACTGGGTTACTGGACCAGGATGCTTGGCTGGGATACTGGACTGGGCACTGGTTGGGACGTTGGGCCAGCTGACCTGCAGGGGGCAGCCTGGCCACATAGGGATGGGCCATGGTGGAGGCTTCACTGGGCTCAGCTTCCCAGTCCCAGCTGTGAGAGAACTAGTTTCTCTTCCTTCCTCTGTCTCTCATGAGTGTGCGCACCCACACAGGCACATGAGCACACACACACACACACACACACACACACACACACACGTGTCCCACAGCCCATGAGCTCATTCTGCCCACGGCTGGCAGGCTGGGTGGGATCCTTTCTGCTTGAGCTCTTTGTCCAGCTCAGTTTAAAATGACTCATGAGTGGCTTTCAGCATTGCCCCCAGGGGGACCCCCCACTTGGCCCCATAAACCTTCCCAATTAGGCAATATTTCCTGATAAGCGCTGCTTGCCCGCGCCTTCCAGACCACCCGGAGAACTGCACCCCCACCCTGTCCTGGCAGTAGCTGGCAAGACCTCCCCAGGCTGGCCTCCTCGAGTCTCCCAGAACTCCACCTTCATTGCCTTTGACTAGGAAACTGAGGGTCCCAGTGGGGGTATGGATTGGGTGGATGCCAGCAGGGAAGGCTGGCTTCCTCCTGTCCTCTTCCCCTCCGTCTGTCTGTGTGTCTGCCTGACCTCCCCCTGGGGAGGAGAGGACCGAGACCGTCAGCCACCGTATCCACAGGGGGCTTTGGAGACGACCAGTAGTCCTGCCCTTGCCCTGCCTGGGGACACGGTGACACCTTGACTCTAGATTGAGTCCTGGCAGCCCCCATGCATGGCTAGGGACCCGCTCAGGGCCTGTTGTGGGGCAAGACTGCAGCCATTCACGGACTGGGCTCTGCATGAAGGTAGGCATCTGCAAAAGCATCAGGTCTAGTGAACACTGAGGCCCATCGCCTTCATTTCCTCTTCCCAGGGTAGGCTTCTTTTCGGGACATAAGTCCCTCTGTGGCACTGATGCAGCCCTCTTGGGCCTGCACCCCTCCCCACTTGGACAGCTCCACGGTGTTTCCCAATCCTGACCCAAGTTAGGGATGCGAGGATGTGAGCAGAAACAATCCAGCTTGGTCTGGGCCATTCCTCAGCCTCACAGGGCAGCTGCAGTCCTTGGACCAGTGGCGGAAGCTTGTCCTGCCCCTGGCTCTGGATATCCTCCCCTACAAGCTGACCTGTGCCCAGACAGGCCTAGGTGGCCATAGGAGCGTCAAAGTGCTTCCAGCCAGGGATGCCCCAAGCCCAGGCTTCTTCAGCAGAGACATGGGGCCACTTTGCTATTGCCCAGATGCCACTTGCCATTGCCAAGGGTGCCAATGAGAAAAGTCTGCCCTCTCTGGACAGCATCCTCTCCTCTCGCTGTGCAGAGGCATGTGGGATTGTCTGCTGGGAGGCCAGGATCAGGCATCTGTGTCCCTAGCCTGCTGTGCATCCTTTCCTGGGGTTCTCTGGGCCTCAGTTAACCCCCCAGAGTCAAATGAGCCATGCGGGTCTGCTGATAGCTGCTCCATGCAGAGTGGCTGGTCTCGAGGATGGGCCAGGGCAAGTGTTCCAGCTGGACGAGGGTCTGGAGAGCTGGTCTGGGGCTGAGTGTGGGTAGAGGCAGGCATGTAGGCACAGAGGTGGGGAGTGCCCAGGTTTGTGAAGGCCCATCAGTGATGGCGGGGAGGGGGGGGCGGGGTACATGGGTCAAGGCAGGGTGGAGTCTGCGGCTGGGGAGACAAAGCCTGACTGCAGGATCGCACTGCGGTCACTGGTGGCACCCCGTGCATCTGCTGCTGTCTCCCCAGGGTGTAGGGGCTGGGGGCTGGCACAGCCAAACTGCAGAGCCCCTGGGCCCTCCTGCTCTGTGGCCGGCAAAGCCTGCTGGTCCTGCCACGTGGCTCACGTCTCTCAGAGCCCCTCCCCTGCCAATAGCTGGGGTGGCTTCCTTATGGCTTCAAATGGGGTGCGGTAGGGCAGCTTGGGCTGGCCTGGGCTCCCTCAAGCTGCTGTGAGCTGACAGCCCCCAGCCCACCTTTCCCCCCTAAGTCCACAGACAGTTCTCAGCCTTTCTAGCCTCCCTCTGCCAGCTGTGGCCCCGCCACTGTCACAGGTCCTGGCTTGGGACTGCCACTGCCACCTCTGGCCTCAGGACTCACTGGACAACCAAGAGGAGAGCCCTCCACTCCCTGCAGGAGAGAGCTCCGTAATGCACGCAGCGCTTTCCAGACATACATTTACAATCTCACACTTCATTTTTCTTGGACGCAATCTCTGTGCCTTTAAACATGTCATCACTCTCTGTACCCCCCATTACCCCTTCCCAGCACTTCCCGGGTGTGGGAGGCAGGCTTCAGGTGGAGGCCCTGCAGGCTGCACCCGGCTGCAGTCGCTGGCGGGGGCTGCCCCCCCCCTCCCGCAGGTGGCCCTGCAGCCTGGGTGGGCTGGCGCTGCCTTTGGTCGGCCTTCTTTTTGCGGAGCCAGCCCTGCCACTGGGGAGGTGGCCAAGCAGGGTGTGAGCAGATGAAGGCTAGGGAGAACACCCCCCCCCCAGGAGGGGTCCCTGACAAGGGAATGATGTGAAGGCGGGGGTGTCTGCAACATGACATCACGACTCAGAAAGAGCCACAGCTCCCTGGAGTTACATGGGCCTCCGATGGGGAAACTGAGTTCCCTGAGAGGTGGTAACTTCTCCAGGTCAGGCCCCGTGTCCTCCCCACCCATCCCTCCCTCCCCAGGCAAGACTGGACATGCCCCCCGGTGTGACATGTCTTAGGCAGGAGCCCAAGAGCCGCTGGCTCCCAGTGGTCACAGTGAGGTACGGTGCCCACATTCCCACCCCTCACCGGCTTTGCCTCTGCTCAATTCCAAGACAGCTCAGTGAGTGGCAGATTCTAGAGCCCCCAGCCCAACCTCTGGAGGTGCCCAGACCCCCAGATCCAGGCTCACCGCGCCCAGAGGCTGGTCCTCCAAGGTGAGACAGGCTGATGGGGAGTAGGCTCAAGAGCAGCCGCCCGGTGTAGGGCCTGGCTAGTCCAAGGGGGTCTCTAACGTGATCCGGAGGGTGCGTTTCCTGGGAACCTACAGCGCAGCCCAAACCCCACAGCTGTGCTGTGCTCTCTTCCTTGGTATATGCGCTGCTGACTCGGAGAACCCTGGCCGGGGGCGGTGGGGGGGGGGGTGCTTCTAGGGGGTCCTCCCTGAACCCAATCTGGCGTCTGTTTAATTTGGACTCTGGGGTCTCTGACGCCGCTTCGTTTCAGCAGTGTCTCCGCCATGTCCACTGGGGTTCCTCTTGCCTCTGGCCGCGCCAGACCCCTTTGATCCCCGAGTTCTCTGCTGCGGGCTGTCGCTGGACAGAGGCTGTGAGAACGGGGTCGTCCGAGCACCGACTCTGGCAGCGACCTCAAGCCTCCGTCTCTTTAATAAGGACGAGGAGACAGAGGTCCCAAAGGTTAAGCGACTCGGCCTTTGCCCCTCCGCTGGCCAGGTCCCCTCATTCCCAGGGAGCAGCGCCCCTGCGGCCTCGCTCCCGGAGCGATCCGGCTTCGCAGAGCGCGGGCATCACCTGTCGCGGGGGCTCCTCGTCCACGCGAATTCCCAGGGGAGCAGGCGCGCGCCCTCCGGTCGGGGCTGACCCTGGGTCCTCCACCACCCACCACACCGCCCGCGCCCCAGCCTCGGGCTCCGCCCCGCCCCCGGGCCCCACGCGCCTCCCGACCCCGCCTCGTGGCCGCCCTGGGTACCCCCTGCCCGCCGGCCACCAAAAGCCAGCGCTCCGCCCCGCCCCGCCCCCGCCCCCGAGGCCGCCCCACGGCCCTCCCACCCCCGCCGCCCCTGCGCGGCGCCCACGCTCCGCCCCGGCCCCCGCCGCCACCCCCGCACTGCTCCGCCCCCGCCCCCCCTACCGCACTGCTCCGCACTCCCCTCCTCGCGCTCCGCCCCGTCCCCCGCCCCCCCCCCCCCCGCACTGCTCCGCACTCCCTCCCCCCGCGCTATGCCCCGTCCCCCGCCCCCCTGCACTGCTCCGCACTCCCACCCCCCCGCGCTCCGCCCCTCCCCCCCCGCACTGCTCCGCACTCCCCCCCGCGCTCCGCCCCGGCCCCCGCCCCCCCACCCCGCACTGCTCCGCACTCCGCCCCCGCGCTCCGCCCCGGTCCCCGCCCCCCGCGCACTGCTCCGCACTCCCCCCCCCGCGCTCCGCCCCGGCCCCCGCCCCCTCCCCCCCCCCGCACTGCTCCGCACTCCGCCCCCGCGCTCCGCCCCGTCCCCCGCCCCCCCGCATTGCTCCGCACTCCCACCCCGCGCTCCGCCCCGGCCCCCGCCCCCCCGCGCTCCGCCCCAGCCCCCGCCCCCCCCGCACTGCTCCGCACTCCCACCCCGCGCTCCGCCCCGGCCGCCCCGCACTGCTCCGCACTCCCACGCCCCCCGCGCTCCGCCCCTGCCCCCCCGCACTGCTCCGCACTCCCCCCCGCGCTCCGCCCCGGCCCCCGCCCCCCCACCCCGCACTGCTCCGCACTCCCACCCCGCGCTCCGCCCCGGTCCCCGCCCCCGCGCACTGCTCCGCACTCCCACCCCGCGCTCCGCCCCGTCCCCCGCCCCCCCGCACGGCTCCGCACTTCCTCCACCCCCGCGCTCCGCCCCGGCCCCGGCCCCTCCCCCCCGCACTGCTCCGCACTCCCTCCCCCCGCGCTCCGCCTCCACGCGCGGGGCGCGCCCCGACACCCGAAGGGCCGGGCGGCGGCGCGGCGGGGCGGTGCTCTCGGCTCGGGTTTCGGCCCGCCCCCGGCGCCGGCGTGACCCCTCCTTGGGCGCGGGCGGGCCGGGCCCAGCTGGCCGGCGCCCCGCCCCCGGCCCGGCGCTCCGGGCGCTATAAGAGGGCGGCGGCCGTGGGGCGCCCTGCGCGGGGCCGGGAGCGCGATGGTCAGCCGCCGAGGCGCGGCAAGATGCTGGATGGGCCCCTGCTGGCGCGCTGGCTGGCCGCGGCCTTCGCGCTGACGCTGCTGCTTGCCGCGCTGCGCCCCTCGGCCGCCTACTTCGGGTAGGTGCCTCGGCGGCCCGGCGGGCAGGCAGGCGGGCGGGCGCGCGGGGACGGGGACGCGGCCGGGGCGCGAGGCGGGAGGCCCAGGTGCGCGGGCCGGGCGGCTGGCGGTGGCCAACGCGTGGCCGGGCGCTGTTTGTTTGCGGCGTGCGCGTTGCTCGGTCAGCGAGGCAGTGTCCTCGCGGCGCCGCGTGGGGAGATGGGCCGGCGTGCCCTACGGGCTGGCACGGGGCCGCGGTCCTCCGTGACCCCGGAGTCGTCGTCGCCGCGACGCACCCGTGCGCCGGCCTCCCTGGAGCACGGGGACCAAGCCTGGTCCTGGCCTCGCGTTAGGCCGCCGGGTTCTGGTGGAATGGCTGTAGCCTCTCCTGGCCCCTGCCCATCCACCCCCCTTGCAGCTCCCCCCTCCTTTCTCTCCTCGAGAAGTTAATTTAACAACAACAAAAAAATACGTACAAAATCCAGATGTTCCTTGCACGGAGCCCCAAAGGGGAAAAAAAATCTCTCCAAGCTGGAGGAATTTATTTTTCTTGCGCTTTGCTTCTTACGCCCGCTCGGCCCGGCCCGCGGGAGCGCTTCAGTGGGACTGGCCGGGTGCGAAGGGCTGGGCCGTGACGCCGCCCGCGCTGTCTCGGGGTCGCTGCCCCGCGCTGCCCCGCAGCAGCCCTGTGCGTGGTTTCGGCGCGCCGCCCTCCGCCGGTCTCTCCTGCCCTACCTCGCCTCCGTCTCCCACATCTGGGATGCCCAGCCCGGAGACCTGGGGGGACCCTCCCTCGCTGTGCCACGCAGATGGGCACCCCGAGGTCTGGGCTGGCACCGCGCGAACAGCCCTCTGGGGCCCTCAGCCTCCGCTCCTGCCGCCCGGCGCTGCCCCGGAGCCTCGGCCCACCCTCGCGCCCTGGCCCCTGCCCAGGGCGCCCCTTGGCGGCTCCTGGCTGCCGCCCTCTGCCCGTCACCTGTTCCCTAGCCCAGGGCCCGGGCGCCGTCGCGCGGCCGCTGGCCAGCAGAGGGCCCCGTTGGTCCAGAAATGTGGCACGGCCAGGGCGGGGAGAGGCCACTGGGCGAGGAGCCCTGCAGGTGTATCCTGTTCTCAAAGAAAATAAAATATTTTCATGGGAAACTTTCCCTTTGTGTTTTTCTTTCCCCCCTTTCTCCTTCTGTTCCTTTCTCTTGGGTCATCTTCCAGGGTCAGCTCCGTGTCTCCTTCCCCTGGAGACCCCACCCGCCAGCCCTCTCCTGGCTGCGGCAGTGGGCCCGGCCCTGCTTAGGGCCTGGGCTGTGCAGGGGCTGGCACGCCCCTGCACGCCATCTGTGCAGCCTTGCCTCGCCCTCGCGGGCAGAGGGAGGGTCAGAGGATGGCCGTCTGGCCGCAGGTCCACGGTGAGTCACGGCAGCCCGGCAGCCAGCTGTGCCTTCCCGCTCTGCCGCCGGCCCGGCCTCGGGTCTGCTTACTAGGCTTCAGACACACCCTACGCTTGTCTGCAGCATGTCTGCTGCCAGCCCTGCTGCCTGTGTGGAGGGGAGGTGGGGGTCTTGGGTCCTGGCTTCTGGCCCCCCACCCCCCACCCCCACCGCAGGCAGCACGGCACTCAGCACCTCTGGGGAACTCGCTGAGCTCTGTGGGCGTGTGGGGGGCACGCAGGGAGGGCTTGCTGTCCCTGGGCCTTCTCTGGCTGGTCCCCTTGCCCAGCGCCTTGTCTCCAGGGGGCGGTCCCATGGAGAGCATGGGTGGCAGACGTGCTGCTCTGGGGACAGCTGGCTCTGCTGGGGCCCCTGCCATCCCCCGGGCTCCTGGCAGGAGAGCTGGGTTCTGTGTGATGGACAGACGTTCTGGAGCAGGGGCAGGCCTGGTGCCAGCTGGAGGGAGAGGAGGAAAGGGTGCTGGTGCTAGAGGGGTCTGTACCCCTGGGCTCCTTGGGAAGTGATTCCCTGATTCCTGAGGAGGGGGCAGGACATGCTGTGGTCTATTCAATACACGGAGGCCCAGGCTTTCTGGTCAGCAGTGACTTGCTGGGCCCCGGTCTGGGGCCTGTGGTCCTGGCCCAGTGATGTGGCAGGAGCTGGAAGACTGGGGGGAGCAGAGGCCCAAGGTGGGCAGGGCAGGGCAGGGGCTTCCCCCCAGCCTGGTGTGGAGACGGAGCAGGAGGAAGGAGCAGGGATTCAGGCTTTCCTCCTCCCTTCCCCCTCTCTGTAAGCTCTGCCTGGCACGAAGGCTTGCAAGCAGGCAGGGCAGCTCCAGTTACAGCCCAGAAACCGAGAGAGGCTGGCCTGGGGTGGGGTGGGGGGTGTCACGTGGGCAGCAAGAGCCCTCCCTGCCCCCTCCCCGAGGCTGCAACCCAAGCCACCCTGCTCCTGTTGCCCTGTCCGCCTCTGGCTGCTAGGCAGGACCCGCCAGGCTGCTCCCTGGCCATGGGGACGGGGTTCTTCTCTCTTCCTCCATGGCCTGGCCCTGCTTCTTGGTGGTGTGATTAGCAGGTGGCGTTTCCATCTGGTTCTCCAGGGGCCTAGACAGCCTGGTCCGGTGCCCTCCTGGAAGGGGGTGTGTGCCTGGCTCCCAGCAGAAAGGGGCCAGTCCCGGGTCTCCTGGTGAGTTTGGGAAACAGGCTCAGAGTCCCACCTCCCCATTCCCTGTGGACCTGGGTGGGCTGAAAGCTCCGCCTGCACCCAGCCCTGCCCCTGGTGTTACAGATAAGAGGATGGAGCTGAGGGGTGTCCTGTGTCTGCTGAAGATCCATGCAGGAAGGGATGCCCTCTGACCTAGGCTGAGGCGCTCTGCTGTCCCCGCCTAGCATGGAGCCAGGGGCTGGGTCCAGCAGAGAGGGTGCCATGCTGCCCTTTCTTAGAGATCCCTAGGGTGCCAAGCCTGCACCCGTGGAGACCCCTTGCCCCCGTGGAGCTGCCTCGGGCTTCTACGGTGGGTAATCCTCAGGGAACTAGTAAAGGCTCCCATGGACCCTCTCAGGGTTGGTGCTGGTACCCTGCATTCTATGAGACACCTTGGCTGGCTGGCTTGCGGGCAGCAGGACCCCACTGGGAGGTCTGTGCAGAGGAGGGCGTGCGAGGCACGGTCCTGGGGGTTCTCACGCTGGCCGGCCGTTGGTGCATAGGGGTGCTCAGAGCCTGTCTGAAAGGCAGTTGAGGGGCTCAGGGGCCAGCCGGGGTTTCTGCGATGGAAACACAGCTCACATCCTGTAAACCCACCCCGTGAGAGCATGCAGCTTGGTGGTTTCTGGTACATCTACAAGGCTGTGCGGCCGGCACCTCTATCTAATTCCAGAGTGTTCCATCACCCCAGAAACCTCATATCCTGTCCCCGCCCCTGCCCCCCACCCCTGGCAACCGCTAATCCACGTTCTGTCTCTGGATTTGCCTGTTCTGGACATTTTACATAAGTGGAATCATACAGCATGTGGCCTTTGTGTCTGGCTTATTTCACCAAACAATCCATTCTCAGGATTCATCCACGGTGTGGTGTAAACTTGTGCTTGGTTCCCTCTGTGGCCAGATTATTATCGGTCGTGTGGACGCTCCACAGTCTTGTTCTTCCGTGCTCCTGTTGTGGGCACCCGGGGGGCTGGCCCCTTTCTGCTCTCATCCCGCTGCCGTGAGAGGCTTGCAGTTCTGCCTGGTGTGTGCTTCGAGGTGGGAGTGCGGATCCGGGGTGACTGTTTGGAGGAGCTGCTCTACTGGTTTGGCTGTGCCATCTTATGCTCCCAGTAGCAATGCAGAGGAGGGCCAGTATCTCCACACACTCACCAGTTCTAGTTATTTCTGTTATTTTTGTTGTTCTGTTTTGCTTTTTATTCTAGTCATCCCAGGGGATGTGGGGTGGTATCTTTGGTTTGTACGTTTGGTTTGGTTTGGGGCTTTGGTTTGTATGTCCCTGATGTCTGGCACCATGAGCATCCTTCGTGGGCATGCGGGTTGTCTGTATGTCCTCTTTGGAGGAATCTCAACTCACTTCCTTTGCCCCGCTCTAGGCAAGGTTGTGGATCTTTGTCGTTGATTTTTAAGAACTCTTTATATATCTGCATATATTATTGGGCAGAGGACAACCTGAACCAGGAGCTGGCACGCCGTCTCTCACCCATGTGTGCAGAAGCTGCTCGCGTGGGCCTCCACCAGGGATCATTATCCTGCTTGGCCGCCAGCGTGGCTGGGTGGTGCACATGACCATCTGTTTGCTATAGCCTGGTCTGGGGGCCCAGCCAAGGGTTCTGAGGATGTGCCCAGGAGGCTGCCCTGGTCCTGCTCTCCAGCACTGCTGTGCATGTGGGGTCAGCACCAGGGGGCAGGGGCCAGGGGGCAGGGGCACCCCTCTGCAGGAGCCTGGGGCCCAGCTGGGAATCTTGTGTGGTCAATGCCTGCTGCCTGCCTGGAGACGGTGTGTGCAGCAGGTCCCTGGAGGAGGGAGGAGAGGGAAGGGCTGGGGCAGGAGGAGGGAGCCCCCTGTAGAGCTAAGAGGCTGCTCACTAGGCCTGTGGTGGGCCAGGTGCTCGAGGTCACCTGTGGGGGGAGCCAGCCTCCCGTGGCAGAGAAGGGCGGTGGGCAGCCGGGGAGGTGTCCTGGTTATCTCAGGCGGTGGGAGCCGTGTAAGCAGCAGGCAGGACAGGTGTGCCCGGAGCAGCTGTGCAAGGCCTCAGGTCTAGCGTCGGTGGGGAGGTCCTGCAGAGGGGGGCCCGCAGAGGGGGGCGTGCAGAGGGGGGTCTGAGGTGGGAGCTGAGTAGGGACCCACACAAGGGGCCACAGGGAATGTGTGAGGACCCTCGGGAGTGGCCCTGTGGGTGAGGGGGACGTGGGGAGGGGATGTGGCTCTGGGGAAGAGGGGATGCAGGGCAGTGGGCGGGGGAGCGGGACCCTGGGGCAGGAGCAGGCATGGGGAGGCAGGTGGATGGAGCAAGTAGGCAGGGGTGGGGATGCAGCCCCGGATCCTCTCTGTTCTCCACAGTCTGTCCCTTCCTGTCTTGTCCGGGCCAGTTTGCTCTGCGGGCTCTGTGCCCCCACCCCCCGCCCCAGCACAGAGGCAGTAGAGGCAGGTGCTGAGCGCCAGCCCAGGCCTCGTGGCCAGCCTGAGGTGAGAAGGAAGCCATGGCCACCTGGCCCCCCGCAGCTGTGGGAGCAGATGTCCTGCCACAGCCGGCAGCCGTCTGGACGGGGGGACAGCTGGCCTAATCTCACCCCCATCCTTGCCACTGTGTTGGGGGCACTTGTGGGACCCTGCCTGGGCTGGGTGTCAAGGACAGTCAGAGAAGTGAGTGGGTAGTTTCACTCCTGGGAAGAATGCACACCTACGATTGCCCTGGGGCCATCGGACCTGGATGGACGCAGGAGATGAGCTGATCAGGGGCCTGGGTTGGTTTCCTGGACACAGAAAGAGGACACCTGTCAGCAGAGCCGGCCCCCACCCCCGTCCAGGCTTGCAGGGCTGCAGGCTCCTTTGTGTATTGTGCCCTGGGCGGTAGGGCCGCCCCTGCCATACCCGCGCTGCCCCCGGGGGGGGCCGAGAGGGCGAGAGGCCTGGGCCCCCCTGCAAGTGTCCTCTGGCAGCGGGTGGCCTCCGCTGCTCCAGGGTCGGCCTTAGCTGTCGCCTCCTCCAGGAAGCCAGCCAGAGCCTGGCAGGGTCGCCCCTGGCCTGCGGGGCTGTTCTCTGGGCTGCCCTGGAGAGCAGGGCTCTGTGCTCAGAGCCGCAGCGCACCCCCCCCCCCCGGCCCTGTGTCCCCCGCGGCACCCACACTACCCTCCCTCTGGCGCCGCAGACCCAGACCCAGCCGTCAGATGCGGGCATCGTGGGCCCCTGGAGCCCCGGGGGGGCGGAGTGTATGTGTCTTGGGGCCCAGGGTATCCCCTGGGCTGGGTGGGAGGTGGGGGCCAAGCTGCGAGGCAGGGGCCTCCACGGGAGGGCAGCGCCGACCTGGGTGGCGGGGGCCGCCCGGCTCCGTGACCCGTGGGCCCGGCCCGCCGTCCTCCGCTGCCCCTCCCGGCGCGGTTCCTGGCTGGCCCAGCGCCTCTGGCCGCAGGAGGAAACCCGGCCGCCCAGCTGGCAGGCCCAGCATCTCGAGGCCGGCAGCCGGACGAGAGAATGGAAAAACGCAAGCCTCAAGCTGCGTTTGTTTTTCTTAGCGATACCTGAGGTAGACGCGGCCAGGGAAGTGGTCTGGCTGGGCAGGGGGGAGGCCCCCAGGGGCGCCCAGACCTGCGCGCGTCACGGCCGGCCCCCTCCTGGCCTGCGGAGCCGCAGCAGCCACCCAGCACCACCACCAGCCCCCGGGGCAGGACATCCCTCGGGGCTGGGCTGCCCCGGTGTCCCCCTCGGGGCTGGGCACGTGAGAGGTCAGCTCTGGGCAGCAAGGGGGTCGCGGAGGTGACACCGTGGAGGCGGCACCACTGGCAGCTTTCCCAGGACCTGTGCCAGGTCCTGCCTGTCCCTTCTGTCACAGCTCGTTGGGCTCCTGTTGTTGTGAGGCCTGGGCCGGGGTGATGGGGGTGTCCTGGCTGCTTCCCGCCTCTGCCCTCTGCTGTCCTGGGGGTGCTGTTGGCCCCAGGGGTGCCAAGCGTGTGCAGGGACGTTTCTGTGGGGCTCAGGGGCAGCAGGCCTTGTGCAGTGCCGTTTGCCAGGTGTGGCCGAGGCCTGTGTCTGCCAGCCGACCCCCAGCCCAACCCAAGCCAGGAGCTACCCTGGAGCATCCATGCTGCCCACCCAGGATGCCTGCATGGACGCGGGGCCCTGGAATGTGGGGCCCTGCAGCTCTCGCAGCTGACGGTGGTGACAGCTGTCACAGACACAAGGGTGCTCGGCCTGTCCGCCCAGAGCGCACGAGTGGCCTGTCGGCCGGGGCCGTCCTCCTGCCCTGCTTGCCGTGGCCGGTGTCCTCTGCCACCTCCTTGTCTATCAGGGCCCCAGATGGCAGTGGAGCCTGCCGGGAGCACCTGGGGTCCGGGGATGTCTGCACCCACCCCGCCCCACCCCCTCGACCTACGTGCTTGGGCAGGAAACTGGGCAGGACGGCGTCAGGCAGCAGGCCTCAGGAGGACGGAGGGTTAATCTCAGAACCAGTTTCTCAGCATTGGAATTTGTTTTGAATTTGATTCACACAGAAATTAAACGCCGTCTGGTGGGGCTGAGGTTTCCTTGGCAGGGTGCTGTGGCTTCTGGAACTCCGGCCTCTTCTCCCTCTGCCCAGCCCAGGGAGCTGGGTTTGTGGGCAGGGTGGCCCTTGGGGTGGCTTGGCCTGTTGGCAGGAGGAAGGGCCGTTGAAATCCGCTCCCACTGTGGAGTGGGAAGGAGCAAGCGCTTTGGGGACCAGGCTCCCAGGCTTCTGCCTGAGGACGAGGGCCTCCCAGCCCCTCGCCAGCACTGCCAGTCCAGCCACCTCACTGCCTTTGGGGGCAGATTTGGGACAGTATGTGACCAGCTAGGTGCTTGGAGGGGCGGCCCCGTCCCTAGGCCACTGAACAGTCTGAGGCCTGGCCTGTGGAGGGGGATGGGCCCCAGACTTGGCTGTATCTGTCCTGGGTTCTTTTCACTCCTGGTGGGACTGGGCTGGGCTGGGCGTTCCTCTGAGCTGCTCTGGGCTGGTCAGGAGGATGGGCCTTCAGCAGCACAGAACCTTGTCCAGCGTGACCTTCTCTCAAGAGCCTTTTCTCAGTTACATCCACAGAGGTCCTCGTTCCAAACAGGGTACATTCCAAGCTTCCAGAGGGTGTGAATGTGGGGACCTGTGTCTTCTGCTGCTGGCATATGGTGACCAACATGGGTCGAGGTAGCTGGGCGTGCATGCATGGAGAAGCCTCTGTGCGCCCCACGAAGTGTGGCAGCAGCCCTATGAGCCTGGCCTCACAGGCTCGGTGGATGCTCTCCATGTGCTTTGAGTGAGATAAGCTTGGAATTTCTTTCTTTTTTCTTTTCTTTTCTTTTCTTTTCTTTTCTTTTCTTTTCTTTTCTTTTCTTTTCTTTTCTATTTTTTTTTTTAAGCTTGGAATTTCTATAAGGAATAAAAGACCACAAAAACTAACCCTGCAGGTTTGGAAAACCAAATGGAATTGGGGGGTGGGGGAGATGTGATCTGTCGATTGATTTGAAAGCAGATTAGAAATAGCCACTCTGGAAAACTGTGTGGAGGTTCCTCAAACAGTTAAAAATAGACCTGCCCTACGACCCAGCAATTGCACTGTTGGGGATTTACCCCAAAGATACAAATGCAATGAAACGCCGGGACACCTGCACCCCGATGTTTCTAGCAGCAATGGCCACGATAGCCAAACTGTGGAAGGAGCCTCGGTGTCCAACGAAAGATGAATGGATAAAGAAGATGTGGTTTATGTATACAATGGAATATTACTCAGCTATTAGAAATGACAAATACCCACCATTTGCTTCAACGTGGATGGAACTGGAGGGTATTATGCTGAGTGAAGTAAGTCAGTCGGAGAAGGACAAACATTATATGTTCTCATTCATTTGGGGAATATAAATAATAGTGAAAGGGAAAATAAGGGAAGGGAGAAGAAATGTGTGGGAAATATCAGAAAGGGAGACAGAACGTAAAGACTGCTAACTCTGGGAAACGAACTAGGGGTGGTAGAAGGGGAGGAGGGCGGGGGGTGGGAGTGAATGGGTGACGGGCACTGGGTGTTATTCTGTATGTTAGTAAATTGAACACCAATAAAAAAAAAAAAAAAAAAAAAAAAAAAAAAGAAATAGCTGAAGGGAATAGCTGAGGTTGGAAGGTGGGGCAGGAGAGGTTGCACCGAGTATGGCCCGTGGAGGTTGGGAGGGGCCGTGGCCCCGGGGGTCCCCTCAGTGTCCCTGCAGGCCAGATGCCAGACTCGGGCTGGTGGACAGAGGTCCTGTCTGAAGAGAATGGCCTGGGATTTTCCGAAATTCTCAGAATTTGTTAGGGTCACTACAGGATTCGGGAGGCCCCAAGGAGTCTCAAGCAGAAAATGCAAAAATCATACCAGAACATAAGGAACTGGAAATGCAAAATTCCCAAGATGAAGAGCTACCTGGGAAAACAGATGCAGATAAGGTCTCACGAGCTGCGGAGGAGAAGGTGCACAGGGGCTGTGCGGACTGCTACCTCCTGGGGCGTCCGAGGGAGGTGTTTTCGAACAAGTACAAGCTACCCTGGGGACGAGGATGCTGTACAGGAGCGAGGATGCCCAGGACTGGGTATGTGGGTGCTGAACAGCATCTCGTCGGGTCCTAACAGTGGAGTGCATGATGGCACACATTTTGGGGAGCCTGCTGGCCTGTGTCCTCAGGCCTGGAGTTGCCGCCAGACGTGGGTGAGCCACAGACGGGTGTCCATGTGCAGCAGACATGAAAGTAATGGGAATGTGAAACTTCAGATTGCGGGGGCAGATGGACTGAAACACCACAGGGCAGGCAGAAAGAGAAACAAGAGAAACAATAGGTGTGGCCAGTGGAAAAGGTAAGCGACAGCCCCAGCACCCAGTACAGGACATGCCCCAGCTGCAAGGAGAGAGGATCGGGGTTGTAGCGGGCTCCTCAGTCTTATCGCGGGCTCGTGGGCGACGCAGATGTAAGCACAGGGCACTTGGGAGGATGGAGAGAGGACACACCAACTCAGTGGACCTTAGGGAGAGAGTGGAACTATAGGAGGGACAGAGAAGCAGTGGGCGCCACAATCCAGGCTCTACATGGTGACCTGGACTCTGCACAATGACTGGGGCTGTGACCCAGGCTCTGCATGGTAACCCAAGCTCTGCACAGTGACTGGAGCTGTGACTCAGGCTCTGCATGGTGACCCAAGCGGTGACCCAGGCTCCGCAAGGTGACTCGGGCTATTGTTTATGCTCTGTAAAGTGACCCAGGCTGTGACCTACGCTCTGCATGATGACCCACGTTGTCACCCAGGTTCTATACAGTGACCTGAGCTGTGACCTACGCTCTGCATGGTGACCTGAGTTGTGATTGAGGCTAAACTATCTCCAGGCTGTGGCCCAGGCTCACACAGTGACTCGGGCTGTGACCCAGGCTCTGCACAATGGCCCAGGTTGTGACCCAGGCTCTGCATGGTGACCTGAGGTGTGACTCAGCCTCTGCATGGTGACCTGAGTTGTGATTGAGGCTGAACACTATCTCCAGGCTGTGGCCCAGGCTCACACGGTGACTCGGGCTATGACCCAGGATCTGCACAATGGCCCAGGTTGTGACCGAGGCTCTGCATGGTGACCTGAGGTGTGACCCAGGCTCTGCATGGTGACCTGAGCTGTGATTGAGGCTCTACACAGTTTCCAGGCTGTGACCCAGGCTCTACAGGGTGGTCTGACTGTGATGCAGGTGTAGTAGTTGCTGAAATGCATATTTAAGAAGTGGAGAAGCCTGGAAACACTCAGCAAGCATCGGTCCCGGATTTAAGGAAAGGAACAGTAAGCTACACCTGAAGAACGCAGACGCAGTGCAGAAATGCACACGTGACACCTGTGCATCTAAGATGAGGAAATCACTCTCTGGGAAGATGTGATGAGTCAGATGCAGTGGAGACACTCAGAGCACTCCTCTACCAGGAAGTCCCCCAGATTCTGCAGACAGAAGAGGGATGCCGGACACTTAGATGCCAGTGCGGCTGCAGGTTCTGAGGAAACGCAGAAAACTGGGGACGAAACGTCTGGACAGGCAAACCCACCAAATGGATTAGTGGGCGGCAGAGGTGGGGGCCGCAGCAGTGCCTTTCTTTGTGAGACTGTGAAATGCCCTGCAGTCGACCTGGAGGTGTTTGCACACATCTGGGAATGTGTGCAAGACCCTGATTCCGAGACCTCAGGTGAGTGATTTTATGGCATGTGAATCATACCTCTGCAAAGCTGATTGGAAAAGAGAAAAGTACTTGGATCAAGATCTTTTCATCCAGCAGAGGTCAGGCCACGTGGCTTCGCAGCAAGTCCTACCAAACAGTTAGGACAACATGATGCTAGTCTGACCTGTCTTCCAGCAAAGTTATAGAGCGAATTCTTGCTGAGGTGCGGAAACCTGGAAACCTGGCAGGATGAGTGTGGAAGAGAAAATTAGAAATGCAGATGCAGGGGCCTAGACACAGCATCCTGGGACAGCAGCTAGGGTGTGAGGGAGGCCAAGGCACCCCGCTGTCACTCCGGGAGAGCAGGGAGTGGCTGGTTTAAACAGATGACAGCACAGGAGTCACATGCCCGCAGGGGCAGGGGCTACCTCTGATGACCCTTAACATCCATTGGTGAGTTTTGAAAAGCTTGGAGCAGACGTAAAGTGGGGGGAACTTCTTTAGCCTAGAGGCAGCCTCGAACCACATGCTCGTGGTTGAAACGGCCAGAGCTTCCCATGAGGACCAGGACTCAGGCAAGGATGCTGTGGCTGCCCGTGATGTCTCAGACCCTCGGGCAGGATGGCGGTGTGTCTGCGGCGATGGTGTTCCGGCCAGGTGAGCACTGTGATGCTCCGGCTCTGGCCTCTGGTGCTCCGTCACCTGCAGGGCCTCTGCACCTCCCGGGGTTGGGTCTGGGTGGCAGGGACGCAGGTTTCGGCATGTGGTACAGGTGAGCAAGGGCGAGGTTCCCTGCATCCTGGCCCCGGAGCCCGTGTCTCTCTCTCACGCAGGGCACACCTCCCTGCCAGCACGAGGAACCATCGAGGCGCTGGGCCCCACGGAGCAGTGGGCAGATTGTGCACCGTGGTGCTCAAAGCCCTCATGGAGCAGGAAGGCAGCAAGGGTCCCTGGGATGGAAAGAGAAAGCCAGCAGCCTCGTCTGTCTGCAGACTGCATGACAGGACACAGCCTCTGGATGCTGTTGGAGGCGAATCCCCACACGGTGGGCGCACAGGAGGCCAGCTCACGTCGGCTCAGCTGCATGTCCCGCTCCTGGTCAGGAACCGACCAGCACAGGGCCCGTACCTGTCACATGGTGTGGGGCTGCTGCTCAGCCTCCTGGCCCAGCACGGGCAGAGGGCAGCCAGCTGGGGTGGGGTCAGGGTGAGCAGCTGGGCAGGGCCTGAGCTGTGCCAGGGGCCTGGGGCACCATTGGGGCTGGACCAAGCAGCATCAGATCACAGGCCCTGTAGGTGGAGGCTGGCCTGCGGGGCTGCATGTGGAGCATTGCTGGTTTGCATGGGCCCCCGCCGTCCCTTGCACATGTGACAAGCTCTCGGGGATGGAAGCGAGCTGCTGCTGCCCGGGGCCTCCTGTGTTCTGGGCCGACTCCTGCCCTGGGCCCCCTGGTGCAGCAGGTTGTGGCTTCCTGGTACCTGCCAAGCTCCACGGTATGGATAGCCCCATTGTTCAGCCAGCTGTGGGCCTCGCGGTGTGACACGGCGCTCCCAGGGTCGTGTCATGGCAGGCGTGGGTTTCAAGTATGTGACATGAGTGTGCATGCTTTTTCGACCTACATCTGGAGCCTGTAATTCTGGAGACAGACCTGGGGGGCCTGTGTCCAGACTCCCAGCCTGCAGGACTGAGCCCCCACCGTGTCCCAACTGTCCTGATCTCTGTACCTCCAAGGATGCATCTGTGGTGTTTCTGAGTCGGGTGGAGCCTCTTGTAAGTTTTACGAGATGTGTTCCCTCTCCTTAAGCTCCGTGCTTCTATCTCATGTCCACTCGCCACCGGCTCCTTTTGTTGCTGCTCCACAGGCAAGTCCGCATGCACCTGCACACACGGAGGACGCTGGCTCCTGTGCCCATGTATCCCCTGAGACATGTCTTCTGGTTTTTGGACTCTGCAGCCCTTTGCTGGGCACAGGTTCCTGTCCTTTTGGAGGCACAGGAACTCACTGCATTTTTAAGGGCCATGTGGATGCAGGCCAGCCCCAGGGGAGCCCTGGCCTCAGCCCTGTGGGCCATGTGGACACAGCACTTCCAGGTGGGCTGGGGGTGGTGTCACCCACCATCTCACTGCCTCTCCTCATCCACACCCACGGCTGCCCTTCCCAACACAGCCCCAGGTACTCTGGGGATGGCCTTGCCATAGTTGGTCTGTTTGGACCCAGGATGTCTTGGCACCAGCCTGGAGCTGGTTAATCTTGGAGAATCCAGTCTGGGGGACATGCAGGTTGCAGGCCACAGCTCTCTGATGTGTGGTGGTGTGCCGTCGTGGGCACAGCTGTTGACATTCCTGTCTGGGGACCAGTCGCCACCGTGTGAGCTGCCTTTGTGTGGGGAGTGGCTCTTCCAGCCCCTGGCGTGGCATCGTCAGGCTCCTGCATGCCCCTGGCCCAGCTTGGCAGCTGTCCTTGTGTTTGGGGCTGTCTGAGCTCTGGCATGAGGCCTGGGAGTGTAGGAGCCGCCCAATGTCCACCCCTACACATACCCATGTCTTTGGGCGTGAAGCCCTAACCCAGGATGTGTCGCTGCCTCCTCCCTGTCCTGTGGCTCATCCAGCACGGTGTCCTAGCTCCGGGCTCACACGTACCTTCTCCCCAAAGGCCTTGCTGCCCATGTGAGGCCTGTCTGTGCTCTGGGATCCTGTTGGGCTTCTCATCGGCTCACATCCACACTGGTCACTGTGCACCAGTGGGCCCTCCTGGCCCAGAGTGTCCCCAGGCACGTGCCCTGCAGCGTCTGTATGGACTCAGGCTCGTAGGAATATGCTTTGGGTTCTGCTCGGCAGCGCCCTTGTCCATGGGGCCAGTTGGAACTCTCCGCTCGTGCCCACGAGCTCTCTGGTGCTGGCTGGCTTGGAGCACCATGGGGAAGAGGGCCAAAGTCTGGGGTGGCTGTTCTCAGGAAGCCGCCAGCCACCAGTGTGAAGAGGGTGGTGGGGTTGGTTCTTTCCCCTCCGGGTGCATCACTGGCCTCAGGCCCTGCTTTCGTAGCTTCACCCTGCAGGCTGTGTGCGCAGAGCTGCCTATCTGCCACCTGACCGCCTGCTCCCCTCTGCACCCTAGGCCCAGACCATCTGCAGTGGCATCCCCGCAGCCTTGCCCTGCTCCTGCCTGGGCTTTAGCACCCTGGCCTCCTGTCCACAGGGAGCTGACCAGAAATGCAAGACAGGTGCTGCTCCTTCAGGGGCCTGGGTCCGGGACCCTTGGAGCAGGGATGGGCTCTACCCTGCATAAGCCCTGCCCTTGGCAGAGTAGGTGTGGATCCGCCTCAAAACACACACCCCAAGCCCCCGCAGCAGGCAGGGTCAAGGAGAGGCCACACAGGGGGATGTGAAGGGCAAGGGGGAAGGCTGGGGCTTTGGAAGCCAGGACCTTAGGCTGTTCCCAGGGAGCCTGGCCTCCAGTATCAAGGCTGGGGTCTGCTACAAGGCCTGCCCGGATCCCTTCTCTGCAGAAAGCTGCTGGGAGCCAACCCAGTGGCCACCATGCCCTTGAGGGGGCTTTCGAGTGGCAGCAGGAAGAGGGATGGAGCAAAGTGTCGGATTAAGTGTCTGGGGATGCCTGGCACCCCTGGCTCCTCTGGGCTGGTTGGCTGGGGTGGGGAGGCTTGTTTCCTGTGATGTGCATGTGGGGAGGGTCTAAGCCCCACCCACATCTGGTTGGGCACTCCCCCCCCACCTTGTCCTGAGGACTAAGGGTCTGGCAGATGCTGGGCAATGGTGTGTGAGGACACAAACCTCTGGGTCGGAGCCCAGAGCAGGCATGAGGTCCGAACTGGTCCGTCCCTGGGTGAAGCATATGAAATGGGGGTTGGGGAAAGCCTAAGAACTGGTGGTTGACCCTCAAGGTCTGGACCTTAGCTCAGATGAGAGATGTGGAGCTGCAGGAGAACCAGGAACCAGCCTGGGTTCTGCCGGGAGGTCCTCTGTGCCCAGGAGTTCCGGGAGACCCCACTGGGCCCTGCAGGGCCATCTGCAGAGGTGGCAAGTGGGCAGGGAGTAGCCCAGGGCCCTCTCCCAGAGGCTGCAGGCCGAGGGGCTGGGCCACCCCAGCTGGGGTCCTGGAGGAGTGCCTGCTCCGGCTGGGTAAGCACATGTGTCCATGTGGTCCCCCCTGGGCTCTGACACCCCTCCCTGCCCTGACCAGCTGTGCCCTCGGCACACATGCTGTGCTGGGCTGCCCTCCCCAGGTGTGGGTATGTGTGGTGATGCTCACCTCCAGAACGGCCCTCACCCCGGCCCCTCTGCACCCAGGCTGACTGGCAGCGAGCCCCTGACCATCCTCCCGCTGACCCTGGAGCCCGAGGCTGCAGCGCAGGCACACTACAAGGCCTGCGACCGACTGAAGCTGGAGCGCAAGCAGAGGCGCATGTGCCGCCGAGACCCAGGTGTGGCCGAGACGCTGGTGGAGGCGGTTAGCATGAGCGCCCTGGAGTGCCAGTACCAGTTCCGGTTCGAGCGCTGGAACTGTACTCTGGAGGGTCGCTACCGGGCCAGCCTGCTCAAGCGAGGTGAGTGCGCCATAGTGCCTGGCAGGCCTTCCAGCTGGGTCTGTGCCCCCGGGGCACCGCTCCTTCACCTGGTCCTAAAGCCCCCCCCCCCCCCCCCCCCAGTGGCTTAGGAAGCCTGGGTGCTTCACTTCCTACCGACCGCTCACTCCCTCGTGGCTCAGTCTTCACTTGATCACCCTTCCCTTCTGGTCCATCCGTCCATCCACCTGCAGTTCCTCCCTCCTTCTGAACTGCCAGTCTAGTCTCCAGCCCTGCCACCTGGTCCTGTCCCTGCCCCTTCCTTCCCACCTGCCCCTAACTCCTACCCTGCTCTCTTCCCACCCAGACCCTTGACTCGCCTTTCCTCTTGCCTTGCCCCTCCTTGGGGAAAACTTGCCCCAGGAGGCATATTTGGGTGCTTTGATGCAGCCTAAGGCAGCTCTGATGGCTCTGGCCACATGGTGGTGACCGGGGCCCAGCGGCTGGGCATGAGGTCCACCTGGTGCCGTGAGTAGAGAGCCTTCTTCCTTATGTCTCCCTTGGACTCTGATCTGAGCTTCTCAACAGCCTCCTTTAAAAACTGGGGACCTGAGACCCAGGGCAGGGCGGGGCTCACTGCCAGTCTGGTGGGTAGGTGACCTCGAAGGACGAAATTTCTGATCCCTGGGCAGAGCTGGGTCTCCAGGTGCTGTGAACTCTCTGTGTCCTCTTCCATCCAACCCCGGGGCAGAGGGAGCATGCCTCCTCCCTGCGGGCCTCCACGGCAGCCCAGGCAGGTACGCCCCTATCCAAGGCGATCATCAGCCAGGGTCCTTCCCATGGACCCTACCTGCGGCCAGGAGTCAGGGCTCCGGCCGGACTGCCCCGGCTTGGCTGTGCCTGGGCCACATGGGGGGTGCTCCCGCCGGCTCACCGGCCCTATCGTCCCTGCGCCACCCCCCGCACCCCGCAGGCTTCAAGGAGACTGCCTTCCTCTACGCCATCTCGTCTGCTGGCCTGACCCATGCGCTGGCCAAGGCGTGCAGCGCGGGCCGCATGGAGCGCTGCACCTGCGACGAGGCCCCGGACCTGGAGAACCGGGAGGCCTGGCAGTGGGGTGGCTGTGGGGACAACCTCAAGTACAGCAGCAAGTTCGTCAAGGAGTTCCTGGGCCGAAGGTCGAGCAAGGACCTGCGAGCGCGCGTGGACTTCCACAACAACCTCGTGGGTGTGAAGGCAAGCGGGGCGGGGCACGGCGGGGTGGGGCGGGGAGTCCACAGGACAGGGCGTCTGTGGGCAGCAGGCTGTCTGGGGCGGGCAGGGTGGGGGATCTGTGGGCGGGGCATCACTCGGGGCTGGGTGTCTGTGGGGCGGGGCATCTCTGGGGGCGGGGTGTCAGTGGGGCGGGGTGTCTGCGGGGCATGGGGGCGGGGTGGGGCATCCATGGGAATGGGCTGGGGCTGCTGCTTGGGGGTCAGTGCCAGCCTTGAGCTGCCAGCCGGGCCCTGGAGCCTCCCTGCCTGTCAGGCTCACTGTCTTCCGGGGATGCTAGGTGCCGCTGTGACCTCTCATGAGGTAGGGGGTCTGGGGGTGTTCTGGGGGCCGCTGGCTCCAGGCGGGTTGGACCTGGGGCTGCCTGGCTCAGCGCCATCCTCCACCCTCCTTGCAGCCCCTCAGTGCCAGAGGAGGCCTGGTGCCCATCATGAGGGCCATCCCCCCCATGTGGACAGAGCACCCCATCCCCATAGCCCCCACACACGTGGGACCACCAGACACCCCCTGAGGCTCTGTGGGGCTGTGGGATGGTCAGGGGCTCTGCGTGCTCAGCAGGCTGCCCCTGGGATGTGGAGCTCAGCCTTGGTTGGGGGGGGGCTGTAATTAGAGCCAGCCCTGCTCTGAGCCCTCTTTATTGAGAAACAAGAGTTCTGAGTCCTGTGCTTATTAAAGAATCAATTTCCCCTTTTCTCTTTGGAGCTGTGCCCCCCTTTGTGCCCTCCCGGGAGGGGCGGGAACAGATTAAATCCCTAAGGCGAGGCTCCTTTTCTTTTGCATTCTCTCTTTTGTAAGCTATTAATGAAAAGTCAGAATATGGAAAGTGCTCTATTAGCTCTGCTGGGCCAGGGAAGCAGCACTTTAATTAAATTTGTCCGAGTTTCTCAGCAAAGTGTCATTAAATGTGACTCTTCTATTGCCTGGCCAGAGGGCAGCTATGTTTCCTAATCCCCCTCAAGCCAGTGGGCCCTCCCTGGGGGGCAGCGTGGGAGCTCTGGCCTGGCTTGGGGATGGGGTGCCCTGGGGAGGGCCTCCCCTCTCTGCTGTCAGGGATCCCCGTGTGGGTGGTCAGACAGGAGGCCCCTCCGTGCAGCCCTGTGTGTGTGTACATGCGGGTACCGCTCCTCCTCTCTGGAGGATCTGATGGCCAGTCCTGCCAACTGGGCAAGTAACTCACTTGTCCTCCCTCCCTCCAGGAAGCAGGATGCTGAGACCAGACTGGGAGGTCCTGGTGGGGCGTTGGTAGTGAGGCTCCCCGGGTGGGGTGGCATGCTCAGCCCCTGCGGCGGGCAGCCCTGGATGCAGGGAGGGACTGTCCCCACCAAAGGCCTCTACTGTGGGGCCAGGTCCTGGATGTAAGGCATCTGTCCTAGGCCATCAGAGGCTTGGAGAGGGGAGGGATAGGCACATGAGCCAGGAGCCTGGGTGATGGGTAGTGATAATCCGCCAGGTTGGGCTGGGACCTGGGGGGGCCTGGGGGTCAGCTGTAGGGGCTGTTCACCCAGCCTCACAGTGTGGCCCTCATGCCCAGCTCCCCTCCCCCCCCCACCAGGTAATCAAAGCCGGGGTGGAGACCACGTGTAAGTGCCATGGTGTGTCAGGCTCCTGCACCGTGCGGACATGCTGGCGGCAGCTGGCACCCTTCCATGAGGTGGGCAAGCGCCTGAAACACAAGTATGAGACGGCGCTCAAGGTGGGCAGCACCACCAACGAGGCCACTGGTGAGGCTGGTGCCATCTCGCCACCTCGGGGCCGGGCTACAGGGACAAGCGGCAGTGACCCGTTGCCCCGCACACCGGAGCTCGTGCACCTGGATGACTCGCCGAGCTTCTGCTTGGCCAGCCGCTTTTCCCCAGGCACCGCTGGCCGCAGGTGCCACCGGGAGAAGAACTGTGAGAGCATCTGCTGTGGGCGTGGCCACAACACGCAGAGCCGGGTGGTGACGCGGCCGTGCCAGTGCCAGGTGCGCTGGTGCTGCTATGTGGAGTGCAGGCAGTGTACCCAGCGTGAGGAGGTCTACACCTGCAAGAGCTGAGCCCCTCGGGTTGGGGCCCCCGGTACACCTGGCACATGGCGGCAGGAGCCTGGGGATGGGCTGGATGGACTGTCTCTGCCCCTCTGTCCCCCTTCTCCAAGACTGAGGGTGGGAGGTGGCCCTGGTGTGGCCCCGCATCCCTGTCCGCCCCCACCTCATGACCTGAGAGCGCTATACCATGCTTTCTAAGCTGTGTCCGTCCCTAAGAGGCCAGTTCCTGCAGAGTGGTGCCCCTCCCTGCTCTGGGCTCCCTCTGCCAAGCGAGCGGCAGGCACATCTTTGTGATCACATAGGTCCCCTGTGTGGCCGCCTGTGGGCTGTCCTGCTCCAGCACTGGCTTAGAGAGTCAAACCACTAGGAGAGAGACAGCCCAGCTGCCCGGGTGTGGGGGTCACTGCCATCCCCTCTGACATGGAGCGCTTCTCTCGGGAGTGATACCGGTGACTTTTAAATTATTTTTATTTAACTAATATATAATAATTATTTTTCCACCCCCACTCTGTCTCAGGCCTCAGCTTCCTCTACTCTGGAGGGAGCCTAGTCTGGAGGGTTCCTTCCCTCCCTCCCCCCAAGCCCCTCCTAACCTCTTTGCCTGATCTGCTTTGTCGTTTGAAACCACTAAATTGAGAGGGATGTTGCTGTTGTGTTTAAAATAGTAAAGCAGGTTGTATCCAGTAGCCCAAGCCAGCTGTCCCCAGGGACCCTACTCTGGGCAACTTTGGGCATGCATTCCTGCACTCCAGGCTCTTCTGCGTGGGGTTGGAGGCTGCAGGGGGCTGGGCAAAAGGGAAGGGGCCATTCCATAGCTTGCTTCTTGTTAGTGTTACTGTGGGAGGAGGCGGAGGTAAGGACGGGTGTGGACAGTGAGAATCTGGGGCTAGGATTTGGCAGAGGGTGGGCTGCTCTCCTTGGCCAGGCTGTTGTCTTTGCAGGGAAGGAAAGTGGATGGGCGACACTGACCTGGTTTGGTTTGAGTGTGTGTGCATGTGTGTGTGTATGCCTGCACGAGTGTGCATGAATGAGCACACGCGTGTGGGAAGCACGTGTGCATGAATGCGCCTGCATGTTTGTGCATGAGCACCTGCATGTGTCTGTGTTGCGTGTGTGCTTGTGAGCACGTATTATGTGTGTACACACATGAGAATGTGTGAGCCTATGTGTGTATCTGTGTGAGTGTACATGGGAGTACATGGGGGCTTGTATGAGCACAAACATATGTGCCGTGTGCATGTGTGAGAGCATGTGTGGTTGTGTGTCCATGTGCACATGTGATACGCATGCGTGCATGTGGGTGAACACGTGCCTACGTGTATCTGTGGTGTGTGCCTGTGCGCGCTGTGTTGGCACGGTCAGTGGTCAGCTGGGGCGACCTCACCTGCAGTCCTTCCTTAGGGTGGAGTGGCCCTTCCCCTGTTGGCATGAACTGCAGCCCTGGCTCCCAGGTCCTCCAGCTGTGGCTGTTTGGTGGCAGGGTGCAGTGTCCCCCAACCCCCAGCTGAGTGGCCGTGTCCCCGGGGGGACACAGTGCGAGGGTGCGGTGCAGACTTGGGAACTACTGAGTGAGGGGGTTCCCTGGAGTCCCATGGGCTCCAGGGAACCCTGGGGACTGTGTTTTTAAAAGGAAACCTATTTATGTGGCTGTGGGGCTCCGTCCCTGGTCATAGTGTAAATAGTAAAGTCTATTCTGTGGTTCAGAGAAGCTCCCCGTGAATACGTGCATCCTGAGGGGGGACATCATGAGGGGGACCGGGCCCAGCGCAGGTGCAGCCAGCCACGCCCATGACAAGACTGTAGCTCAGTCACTTCTGGGTCTGCAAAGGCAGCATGCCAGAGGAAGGAGATCGTTTTAACCAGATACCACATTTAGCTCTATGTCATAAATATAAAGTATTTTTTTAAACAAGGCAGGCTGGAAACGTCTGCTGGCTGGTGTGTTTATGTATAAATATATATCAGAATATCATGCTAAACAAAGAAGCAACTCCTCCCGATGGAGCCTCCCAGCTCACTTCTCTTCGGTGCAGGAGGGATCCTCTAGAAGAAGCTGTATTCTGGGGCCAGGCCTGGGCCCCTGGGTCAGCCTCTCTGGGAAGGGGAGGGGGCCACAGGCGGGAGCCATGCGGAGGGCCAGGCGGGTCCCGGCCACCTGCTCCCCGCTGGCCACTCAGACGGGGTCGCACCAGGTGCGGGCATTCACATGCGAGCTCTCATCTCTGCACCGAGTGCGTCTCTCTCTTGCGAGCCTAGCATTTCTCTACCTCATCTGTACAGCGATAGCATGTACTCGAGTGACTTGGAGAATGTATTTATTTAACGCTTTGTGTAATGGAACAGAAACCAAATGGACACTAAATAAATGTATTTTAAATTATAGCCCCATCTGAGTCTGCTCCCTTCAGAGGGGTTCTGGAAGGCCTGAGGGAGGAATGTGTGAGGGAGGGGGGTGGGGAGGAGGGCCTGGGGAGGAAGAGGATATGAGGGGGGGAAGGAGAGCCCGAGAGCCGGAGGGGGAGGAGGGTCTGAGTGGGGAGGAGGGTCTAATGAGGGAGGAGGGTCTAAAGGAGGAGGAAGGCCCCAGGGGGGAGGAAGGCCTGAGGGGAAGGAGGGTCTAACAGAGGAGGAGGGTCTGAGGGTGGAGGAGGGTCTGATGAAGGAGGAGGGTCTCGTGGAGGAGGAGTGGAGGAGGAGTGTGTGTGTGGGGAGGAGGTACAGGCTTAGGAGCAGGAGTTCCCTTGTGGGCAAGCAGCACGCAGCGGGCTGGGCTGCAGAGGTGGAGGTGTGCTGCACTGTCCTCAATGCAGAGGCTGTACCTCCCCTGTGCAGAGGTCCCAGCAGGGTCGGAGCTCTGTGCACCTGCTTACAGGTCAACGTGGTGCTGGGGCCCCTGGGGCTGTCCAGCTTGACCCCTGTCCTGGCACCCAGCCTCGCCTTCCAGGACTTTCAGGGAGGGCCATGTGAGCCTGGCCAGCCTTGTCGGCAGCCGTGGGCCTGGCCTGGCCATGTCTGCTTGTCTCCCTGGAGCCACTGTGTCCATGTCCAAGAGGGCTGTTGGCAACAGGCCTTCCTCTTGCACTCCTGAAGGCCCAAATACCAGACTGTGGGCTGGGTTTCACCCCTGGGGGCACGTCCTTCCCGCCTCCCCTCTCAGCTATGGGGACCCAGGCAGTCCTGGGCTCATGGGCTCCGCCCCAGCCTCTACTTACCCCTTCTAGCCTTACATCTGTTACGTACGGGACGCAGAACCTCGCTGACTATCCAGCATGCTTCTGTCTGGGGACCCTTGATCACATCTGTGAAGACCCCCATTTCAAAAAAAGATCACGTCCTGAGGTTAAAGTGGGTGATAGCTTGGTGGGTGGGGCAGCTCCACTGTGGGTACTGTGCTCTCCGCCAGGGTGGGGCTGGGCTGGGCCGGACAGAGCATGTGTCTTCCTCCTGGAACAGCCCTTTCCTCCTCACCTCAAGGCCTGTGTCCTTTGGGGGCTGATGAGGAGAGCCCTTGGTCTGTGGGGGGCAGCAGAAGGGTCGTGGCACCTCCCCCCACCCCCGTGGACGCCACCGCTGAGACAAAGGACACTTCTGGGGTCAGACCTCTGCCAGGCTGTGGCTGAGGCCCCTCTGCAGGGTGCTGGGCTCTGTAGGTGAGGTACGGGGTGATTGCTCAGCAGGGGGAGCTGGGGAACCCACAGGGCAGCAGTTGGTGGAAATCCAGGCCTCTCCCCACGCACTGACACTGGGGTGCAGGAAGGGGGCTCAGGCCTCTGCCCGTGGGCGGGAGGGGATGGTGAGTGGCCCAGCCACGGAACAGAAGGCCCAAATGGGGTTGTTCTTCCTGCAGCTGATAACAGCTCTGGTGCAGGCTGTGGGGGGGTGGGCTGGACAGTCAGAGGAAGGGGTCGCTGGGCTGGGTGGCCTAGACAGGCCTCAGAGGAAGGGGGCACTGGGCCGGGGGCTGGACAGGCAGAGGAAAGGAGGTGCTGGGGTGGGTGGGCTGGACAGGGCCACATAGCCTCCCGCACCGCTGACCTTCCTGTTGCCTGGGGACCCCAGGGCTTCCCGTCTGTCCGTGGCTCTGTGTACAGTGGATATGTGGATATGCTCCGTGTGTGTCCGTGTCTGCATGTGTGTCTGTGTGTTAGCACCCTGAGGATAGGGCGGCTGTCCCTCTCCTCTAGCACCTGCCCTGCCTGCTGACTGGTGGCTGTGGTCTCCCCCACCCCGTGTCTGGCCTCCTCCAGCTGCCAAGCTCCTAACGTCCAGCGCAGAGCCTGAGGTAGAAGACCTGGCCATCCCAGCACACTGGCCGGTGCGCAGACACCCCAGAGGCTGCAGGGTGCTTCTTGCCCACTTGGGACAGCAAGGAGGCCCAGGAAATTCGAGAGGATGTGGCATCCCCGCAGGCTTGCTGGCACACATTGGGTGAGGGGGCCAGAGCAGAGGAGCCCCAGGGCAGGCTGGAGGCTGCTCAGAGCCCCTGGCCTCCCCTGCCTTGCACAGGTGCCCAGGCAGCTCCGGACACACAGGTGGCCCGGCCCTGGTGGGGGGGACGTCTGGGGGATTAGGTAAGGCCAGTTAGGTAATGTCTCAGACAGGAAGGTGATCAGCTGGAGCGCCTGCTTTCCCTGGTGACTTCAGAGATGGAGGATGAGTGTAGAAGCATGGGGGAGGAGGGAAGGAGGAGGGAGGAAGGGGGGGGAAGTGGGGGGAGGGGAGGGGGGAGACCAGGAAAGGCAGCTAGTGCCTGGACAGGCCCCAGCAGGGCCCCAGGTCACCTTGCTGTGGGACCCAGGGGGGGGGGGGGGTGCCCCGGGACCACTGGGAGCGTGGCCAGGGAGGCTTGAGGGGACCCAGTCAGGCAGCAGGAAGCAGGTGCCCCAGAAGCAGCCCCTGAGGGGTGCAAGGAGCCCACCACCCAGGAGTCGGGGGCCCAGAGCTTGGAGGGACTGTCCACTCAGAAGCCATGAGCAGGTCAAGGTCACTGTGGCCCCCTCCCAGTGGGTACAGGGCCCCTGTCAGGGAACCTGCTCTGGGTGGGGGTTCTCTGAGTCAACCCCACCCCTCCTGAGATGGCTGTGGGA
The DNA here is from genome assembly GCF_011100685.1 of Canis lupus familiaris. NCBI lineage: Eukaryota > Metazoa > Chordata > Mammalia > Carnivora > Canidae > Canis > Canis lupus. Next base: position 643,793 of record NC_049235.1, read on the forward strand.
GGATGGACAGCGTGGCGGGCTGGACCTGCCCCTGCTCCTGGGCTCCTCCTCCGCCTCCCCTTCCTCTTCACCCCCACCTGTGACGCACCCGCCCCCTGGGTGGCTGTGTCCCCACCTCCTGCCTGGCTACTGAGCTCCCCCTGGAAGCAGCTGTGCCCTCTGAGTGCTCCCTGCCCAGGACCTTCTCTTGCCCACTGTGCAGTACACAGGTTGGGGAGCTAACCACCCCCCTAGGCAGGACAGACCTGGGCAGAGCAGCATGAAGTTCTGTGCCTGGGTACCCCTGCTGTCTGAGCTCCTAGACAAGGGGGTCCCCAGTCTGAGGACAAGTGCTCTGGTGCTGCATGCTCTTGCCTCTGCCTGCTACCTGGGCCTCAGTTTCCCTATGCATGGCTTGGAGGTGGGACCGAGGTCACAGCTGCTTCCTGACAGCCTGGGATTCTGCAAGTGTGAGGCAGAGCTGGGGGTTCAGGGCACAGGCCTTGCCCCTTAGACAGAGTGGAGGAGGGTCTAGCAGGTTGCCACAGAAACAAGACCAAACAAATAGTGCCCCCCCAGGCCTAGAGGGCCCCTGAGGCCATGACCTCATCTGCCCACCAACCCTGGGCTGTGGGGGGTCGGGGCTGGCAGGGGAGCTGCTGCATCCCATCTTGTGTTTGTGTTGGGCCCTCATCCATGGAAACAGGCTGGAGCTGGGGGGGAGAGGGAGCCCAGAGCCCAGAGGCTCCTGCTGTGGTTATTAGCTGGGCAGGGAGGGGAGGGGGAGGAGGGAAGGAGGAAGAGGGGCAGAAAGGGGAGGGAGGAGGATGGGGGAGGGAGGGAGAGGGGAGGAGAAGGAGAGGAAGAGGGAGAGAGACCTGAGGAAGGAAATGGAGAGGGGAGGACAAGGGGAGGGCAAAGGAGGGGGAGGGAGAAGGGGAAGGGAGGGCAGAGGAGAGAGGCGGAGGGGAAGAGGGTGGAGGGCAGAGGAGGGAGGGGGAGGGGAGAAGCCCCGTACACCCCGCCCCCCCATGCCCCAGCACCAGATGTACCAGGTGATGAGGCAGCCCCGTGGGCTCTGTCCTCCCTGCGAGAACATAGGCATCTGTGTGGAGCCTTGAGAACTAGTGGCGCCATTGCAGCTGTCACCTGGGCAGGACTCGGGGGTGTCCCAGGGCAGTGGGCGCTCACCCACAAGACCGCTCCAGGCTGCCTGCCAGGAGCTGTCACTTTGTAACCCGGGTCTGGACCTCGGACATGGCCGTTGGCCCCCAGGGGATGGTCGGGTGCTGTGCAGGCATGTCGCCGCCAGTGGTCACCGCAGGGGACTGTGCGCTTCCTGATCCCTCGCTGCCCACATCCAGTGAAGAACACGGTGTCTCTGGCTTCCCAAGTGCTTCCTACAATGCCGTGGCTGCGCAGGACAGAGTGACAGGGCCACCCTCTCCCCCAGTGCCTCCTTTCTCCGGACTGGGTGGGGAGGGCACCTGGGCCGTCCTGGATGTTGGGAGCGACCCTGGAAGAGGCAGAAGGCACTCCGCAGAGCAGAGTGGAGTGTGGCTGGGGATGGCCTTCAGGAGGGGGCAGCGCGGCCCAGAGGCCCCCCTCCCCCCCTGGACCAGACTCTGCTCAGAGCCCCCACAAGGCCCTTGGAGCTCCAGCGGAATAGGCCATCCCAGGATCCTGCATGCTCTCCCACCCTGTGGGTGCCTGCGACTTAGAGCAGGTGAGCTGTGTGTGTGCCCTCCCTCTGCCCTGGCACTCCTGTGGGCAGGCCCAGCCCAGGACCAGGCGACAGTGTCAGCAGCCAAGTCCCAGCCCCACAGGACTGCGTCCTCCCGCCCCTCCAGGAGCTGGAACAGAGGCATTTGGGGCAGGCGGGTCCTCAGAAAGTTCACTTTGGGCTCCTTGCCCTTTCTAGTAGGTGGTCTGAAGTGCTGCACAGAGCAATTCAGGGATGGGGAGTGGACGGTGGACAGGGAGGGGAACTTGGGGATGGGGAGAGGAACCCAGGGGATAGGGAGGGGACAGGGGTTGGGGAGGAGGGAAGCGCTATAGACACACAGCACATGTGGGTCCTCCTGGCAAGCCAGACATGCCTCCTGCTGATCAGATGAATGAAAATACAGAGCCAGGAGGGGGGATCTTGGGGTCCACTGCCTGGGAGTGGGGTGGGCCCTGAGCCCATTGATGCACAGAGAGGGGCTACACTTTTGGGGAGCCAGGGGCCAGTCCTCTGACACCCCTGCTGGCTGCTCCAACCACCGAACCTGCTTGTGGTTGGGGTCGGTCACCTCCTGACTCTCAGAAAGCCACCTCTCACTTGTTGGAATATTAGTCCCAAGTGCAGCAAGTAAATCCCTGGCTTCCCCCTCACTCCTCCCTTCCTGCTCCTGGGTTCCCCTCCAGTCCCCCTCCTCCCCTCCCCTCCCCTCTCTCCCTCCCTCCCCGTTCCCATTCCCCTCCCCCTCCCTCCCTCCTCCTTCCTTCCCCCTTCCCTCCTTCCCCTCCACAGTTCCAGATATCATTCTCAAGGTAATACCGTGGGTGTAAAGCAGCCCTGTAATCAGACTCCAGATAGTTCTGATCCTGGGAACCCTGGATGCTGTGGGCCTGGGCCAGGCCAGGAGGAAACTCCCCGCTGACAGGCTTGCTTCCCCAGGAGGGGGCTGGGGGGCTTGCTAGACTCAAGTCTACTTGTCAGTCCTGATTAAGTTTAATTCCATTTCATCTCTTGAACTCATCATTCTGCATGTGAAGGGAGCTTGGCGGTCCCACCTGTGACACAGCCGGTCCCAGAGGGAGGGTGGGTGCAGATGCCCAGGAGAGAGGAGGCCACAGGGTGTGCCGCCTGGACCCTTTCCCTCGGGGGCTGGTCACTCACTGAGAGATGGAAACCCGCCAGCCTCAGGGGTCAATGTACTTAGGAGAAGCTGTGAAACCAGAAGCCACAAGGAGATAACAGGCCTGGGGCCCAGTCGTAGCAGGGAGCACTTCTGGAGTGGCCAGAGTGCCCACCTGACCAGGACCCTGCCCCACAGACGGCGGCTGCACCCCTGAGTGCCAGGCACAGTCGTGCACCCCCAGAGGTCCTCACGGGCTGGACTTGCACAGTTTGCCGGCTGCCGCCCTCCCAGACCCTGACCTGGGGATGGCTGGGGAATGTGCACACAGCACGGCAGGTGTGTCTGGAGCAGGACTTGGAGGACCAGGCTGGTGCAGAAGGAGATCTGAGGGCAACACTGGTCAGGTGAGTTACAACTGGGCGAGGACCGTGCCTGCCCGTGTCCCAAACAGACCCAGCAGAAGTGCACCCTGAAGCAGGAGTGGGGTCGGGTGCCCCAGCCATCCACACAGTGCTGAGGGTGAATGGGAGCAGTAACGGGACAGCAGGAAGGACCCCCAACCCCACCTCAGGGAGCCACGCAGGCCTGGGAAGGAGCATCACCAGGGGCGGGTGGCGGGCACCTGGCTGTCCAGGTACACACAGAGGAGGTATGCTGTGACCCAGCAAGAACGTCAAGGGCAGGGCAGCAGGCTGTGCGCAGAGAGGCCTGCGGGCAGATGGGTGGAGGAAGGATGTGACTCTGGTAGGCAGGGAGGCAAAGGGCTATAGGCAGTGCACCTGGGCCTCCCAGAGGGACAGCCTCAGGGGTGGTCAAGTGGAGGTGGGCAGCAGAGGCCAGGGTTGGGCGAGGGCTTTTTCCCAGCGCGGGGTCTTTCTCTAAGGCAGTCCCCCAAGATGCATCCCTGGTGCACCCACCCAGAGCACAGCCAAGCCAGGCTGCAGGGAAGGCCGTCCCTTTCAGGCCAGAGCCACACCACCTGACCCCCAACCTGGAGCAGGGGCAGCTGGGTGGGGGGCTGCTCAAAGGGGAAGGCTGCTGGTTGCCCTCCCCACTTGGAGCATTCAGCCCACATTCAGCATTCAGCTGTGGGCTGGACAGCTCACGTGACTAGGAGGTGTTCTCTGAGCCTGGACATGACCAGAGGGACCCACAGCTGTGCCCCAGAAGCCACCCCCTCATCTCCAGGTTAGCGATAAGAAGAGTGGGAGTTCTCTCCGTGAGGCTGGGGGCATAGGTGCCCAACCACAGGTAGGCCTGCTAGGTGAGGGAGCCGGTCCAGGTGGATCAAGGCTGTCTGTAAGGCAGCGGGTAGAAGGGCATTGGGACATCTGAGCTGACCGAAGGAGCAGCTGGGGCGGGGGGAGGTGGTCATGTGTGAGTGTGTGTGAGCCTGTGTGGTAGTGTGAGCGTCAGGGAGCTGAGGTCTCTTGGAGGGACACAGGACCTGGGATATGGGACCTGGGGACACAGGCCTGGGACATGAAGACCTGGGACTTGGGACCTGGGACCTGGGACTTGGGGACATGGGACCTGGAGGTGCTGGTAGGCCAGTGGGTCACTCAGGTTCTGGAAATCTGCGTGTCCTGGACAGCCAGAGTGGGATCTGGGAAGTGGAGCTGGGGCCACGCCTGCGGGCTACCCAAGGACCAGGTGGTACGGGCCACTGTTGGGAGCTCCATGAGCTCAGGGGTCCCACGCAGGCCTGAGCATCCCCTCAAGAGAGGGATGGTGATCCGGGGGGGATGGGTGGGGTGTCTCGGTGTCACCCGGCACTGTTTTCCTAGGTGACTGAGAGTCTGTACCCAGACCTACAGATTTAGTGCCCTGAGCACCCATCCCTCCAGTGCCCCTGACCCCAACCCCAGAGAGTGGGCTGACCTGGTCTCTGCAGGCTGGTGGCTCATCACTGGGGGGTCACCCAGAGGGGGCTGGAGTTCCCCAGAGGTCACACAGTAGGTGGCAGGAGGGGAGGTGCTCCTGCGGGGGGGGGGGGGGGGGGACGGAGGGCTGTGGGTTGCTGTCGCTGGGGATAGCCAGGATATTTATGTTGCCCCCATGTGTGCAGGGGGGCTGGTTTCCACACCAAATAGCTCACCAGGGCCACATATGACGAACATACAAACTTGAGGTTGGCACGGGGGCTGTAAAGGTTTTCTTACAGGGTGTCTGGGCCCATGCACCTCCCCCTGGCTGCCGCCAGGGATCTGATTTCTGCCAAGTATGTGACTCGTCATGCTGGGGAATGTCTCCGTGGCTGGGGTTGGGCTGGATTCCTGTGTCCCTGTAGGGCAGGAAAGGGGCTGGGCTGAGAGGCAGCTGACTTGATAGGGTACACAGTGGTGCTCAATGCAGGCTTCAAGGTGGGGTGGACTCGGAGAAGACAGGCCAGGCCTGCGGAGCCAGCCCTCCCAGAGGTGGGGTCCCCCGGGCCCTGTGTTGGGGGGCAGCTATGTGGGCGGCCTACCCCTTCACCCCTGCCTCATGTTGGGAAGGGAGTGTAGTGGGGCAGTGATGCCCCCAGGCTGGCTGTGTGTAGGGGGGCCAGCTGGGCCTGTCTCTGCAGTCCCTCGTTCCTGCCGTGGGCCCAGCCCTGAAGCCACTGTGGTCTTGGGTGTAAGGAGGGCCATTCCCAGCCTTGGGCGGAAGGTTCCCAAGCAGCTGGGGCTTGGCCTGGATGGGGGACATGCTCCAGTGGGCGCTGGGAATGCAGGGCCTGCCTATTGCACGCTGGCTGAGACCTGCTCCTCCTCAGGCCCCCAGGGGGGAGCTGCCCAGCAGCCTGCCGAGGTCATAGCCTGTAGAGGGCTCGGTTCCTGGGTCAGGAGGTATCTGGATGAGGCAGCCCTTCTGATCACAGCCAGAATGCATGACCAGAGCCCAGGACGGGGCCATGACCCTTGGTCAAAGCCCAGGATGGGGTCATGACCCCTACGCCTAATCCCAGGGCTGGTTTGTGACCCTCAGACCATAACCCAGGGTACCTCTGAACAGGTCCCAGGGCAGCATCGTGAATCCCAGACCAGACCCCAGGGCAGGACCATGACTCCCAGACCAGACTCCGGGGCAGGGCTGTAACCCCCAGGCCAGACCCAGGGCAGAGCCGTGACTCCTAGGCCAGACCCCAGGGCAGGGTTGTGACCCCCAGGCCATGTCCCAGGTTAGATCCATGATCCTTGGACCTGAACGCCCAGCTGACATAAGGACAGGTAGGAAATTCTCTGAATCCCTACCCTCTGTCCCCCTTCCAAGCAGAGCCTGAGACCTGGATGCTTTGGGAAGCTGGAGGGGCAAGGCAGGAAGTGTGCTGTCCCCACACAATATCTCAGGTCTGCTCGGTGCCCCCGTGGGTGTGGGGAGCTCCTCCTTGTTTGCCTGGGGCAGCCCTGGTCCCCTCTGGGTGCCTGTCCCTGTCTCAACCCAGGCAGCATGGCAGAGGCCTGGGTGAGGTCCTCACTGGCCCCCCCATTGGCCACGAGCACCAGTTGAGCCACCTTGCTCCTGTCTGGGGCGGACAGGCGGTGTCAGACAGAGGGAGCAACTGCAGAATGGGGAGCCTCCTCCTGCCGACTTCTTCCCCTTCTTGTGGATGTTGGAGTGCAGGGAGCAGCAGCTTGGCCCCAAGGCACCCGGGTGCTGTCTGCAGCCCGTGCTGGGCCTGCCCCAGGCACCCCTTCCGTACCAGTCCCTCACTGGTCTCCACAAGCTCTCCCCACCCAGTCTTCCCTCTGAGGAGGGCTGCCCTTCTGCAGTGCCTGCCACACCTGGCTGGAACCTGAGGCCTGCCCCAGTGCTCTGGTCCCCCTGGCCAGCGGCCCCTCCTGTCCCGTGGCCCACACCCCCTGCAAAGGCTCTGAACTCCTTGTGGACTGTTGTGAATCTCTCATCTGCCTGGGGAAACCCATCACTCAGGACTCAAGGTTGCCTCCTGTGGGCAGCCATCCCAGGTTGCTTCTCCCAATGGAGGGGCACACCTGAGTTCTCTGCAGGGCGGGTCTATCCTGCCCCCCAGGGATTGCGGAGGGGGGTGCCTTGCTGGGGTCAAGTGAGCTGGCTGCAGAGACCTGGGAAATGAGTTCCTGGCATTGTGCCTATTGGGGCGCCTCCCCAGCTGGGCCTGCACACGAGGGAGCCTAATTGGCTGTGTGTGCACCTGAAAAGCAGCCCCAGAGACAGACAGTGGTCTGGGGATCTGGGCGGGTTGCCTGGAACCAGGGGGTGGGGGTGAGCAGCCCCACAAGGCGGCCCCCTCTGCCTTTCGGCACTCCACCTCCAGGGGCAACAGGCGTCGTGTGTGCTGCTGGTTCTGGATTCTGCAGGGGTGAAGTCATGCTCCTCTTGCTGGGGGAGCAGAGCCTGCCCAGCCTGAAAGTGCTAGCTAGGGAGGAAGTGGTGCCTGCAGGGGGGAACCCACTCAGCCTGGGGGCACATCCTGGGGGTGGGGGGCCCTGCCCATCCTGCACCCCGCCAGGCTCCTGTGTGACCTGGGCCTTTGCCGAGAGGCTGTGGGCCCGGAGGGATGGGCCTGTACACCATCGGCACTCCATAATGGCACAGCCAAGTGGAGACCCAGTCCTGACTCCCAGAGGGCAGGGCGTGGGTGGGTGCGGGACGTGTCCTGAGTGTTCCTTGCCAGGCCCGTGTTAGCCTCCGGGACCCCAGGTGCCCGGAGCAGCAGATGCTACTGCCTCCCTTCCTCGTCTAGGTGGCTGTGAGGCCCGACATGGAGCCCCTTGGTGCAGCTGCGCAGGGGCTGCTGGGCCCTGGCAGAGGGCGGGTCTGCTCACACCTGAGGCCTACCCTACAAGGGGACACCAGGACCACTGGCTGCTCTCCTGGAGCTGTGGGGCCTACAGGGATCTGTGGGGTGGGGCCGGGGGGGCAGCTGGACGCAGAGCCCCAGGCCGGGCCCCACAGCCTGGTCCATCCATGCACCCCCACCCCAGGGCCCCTCACCCCCTGCACGGGGAAGGACGGGGTTTCCCACCACGCAGCAGGTGCTGTGCAGCCTGTGAGTGGGTGCCATCTGTGAGTAGCTGGGGCTACGGTGGAGCAGCCTCTGGAGGGTGGGGGCCTGCAGGGCAGGGGGAGGCCTCTGGAGGGCAGGGGCCCCTCAGGGCAGGGGGATGTTTATGGCGGGGTCTGTAGAGCAGAGGAGGAGGCCTGGGGGGTCCTGCACGCCCTGTGGAGGTGGCTTTGCTGGGTCAGCTCTGCAGAAGGACGTCCCACACTCGGGCCCCGTCTGCTCCTGGCTGTTCCCAGGTTCTGGCTGCAGCCGCCCAGACTGTCATGGGGTGGCGTCGTGGGTGTTGTGGTGGGCGGTGGGTAAGGAAGTCTTGCTGTGCCCAAGTGGTGGCCCCACCTGCTAGTCCCACCACACCCACTCCCCGTGGCTATCTAATGAAGCCCCCGCTCTGTCCCCTGCTGCTGCCTGGGGCTCTGTGGGCTCCGCCAGCTGCGGGCCCAGAGAACCCCAAGGACAGGGCTTACCGATGCCCCTCAGCACCGACGTGGTACCTCGTCAAGGTCACGTCATGTGGCGTCCCTGAGTCCCATCCCGTTCACCTCTCCTGGGACGCTGGGGGGCCCGGGGGAGCCCCCTTGGCCCAAAGAGATGCTGGCAGGGGCTGGGGGGCTGCCCTCCTGCCTGCCTGCAGCGTCCGCTCCGAGGCCACTGTAGCTTCCCTGTCCCCCTCCTCTGGCCCGGAATAGGGATGCGGTGGTGGTGGCCCTCTGCCCCGCGGGAATGGGGCTGCCATCACTCCATGGCGGGGGCCCTGCTGCCACACATGGTGGTCACAGAGAGCTCTGCGCCTGGGAGTTCCCAGCCCAAGAGGTGGGAGCTCTTCTGGAACCCCCCACCCCCTGGCTCCATGCTGCATGCAGAGGGTTCCCAAACCCAGCCCCACAGGTTCTGAGGACAAATGTTAATCGCTGGGAACGGGCAGTTCCACTCCTAGCAGCAACATAAGTCCAGAGGCTGTAGACAGAGAAAACGCGAACTCAGGACTGCTTCTTCTGGGCCTAGAGCCAGTGAGCTGTAGGAAAGGGGGCGGCCCCCAGGGCGCGGACCCCATGAGGCTGACGGGGCCCCCAGGGATGCCGGGCAGGTGGGGCCGACTCTGCTTGGCCTCCCGTGTGGGTGGGTAGTGGGATCTGCGGGAGCGGCTGAGACTTGGAGGGTGTTCTGGCCCCTGGTGGTCCCCAGAAGATCTGCTCCCAAGCAGGGGGCCCCCTCCTCTTGAAGAGGCGCTGGGCTGGGACCACTGGGCCAGGGTCCTGGGCGTGGTCTCTTGCCCCCGGGGGCTGTGGTGAGACCTGGTCCTTGTAGGTGTGGCCAGCAGACAGGGGCTACAGCCTTGCAGGTGCAGGAGGGGAGGGGTGCAGGAGAGGGGGCCTTCCTAACTGGGCCCCCACGGGCCTCCCCTGCCCTTCTTGCAGTCCTTGGGAGCTGCCTGGGCCTGATGGGCCCTCATCCTACCTGGCCTGTTTGGGACTCAGGTTGCAGAGTCCCCGGCCCCTCAGCACAGCTCCTTCAGGGCCTGAGCACCCTTCCTGCTCTGCAAACTCATATCCACACCTCAACGCCCGTGTCCAGTGCCCCTTTGCATGGGCTACCTGCCCAGATGATACTCCCTGGTGGAAGCCTAGACGCTTGCCCCTGGATGCTAACAGGTCCCTGGACATTGGTGTGTCCCCAACTTGCCTGAGTGGGCCCTCCGGTGTAGACTGGGGTCCTGTGAACGAGCCACTTAGTAGATGAACCGATGACTGAGCGTGTAAGTGGCCGAAGGACAGACAGATGGGGATACCGAGGCTTGGGGAGGGAGGGAGCTGGCTGAGGCGGTGCAGATGTGCTTTGTCCTCTCCCTGTGCCAGCTGACAGCCCAGGCCCTGCTCCTGGGGTCATGGCCGGGGGCTGCTGGACGCCAGGGGCCTCTGCGCAGTGAGACTCCCTGCGGGGCGGGTGCGGGCGGCTGGCCCTGCATGCTCAGGAGAAGAATCCTGCCTATGGGATCTGGCCCTCGGACAGACTGTGAAAAGTGAGGCCCCGGGGACAGAGCTGGGCCGGGCCTCTCTGGCAGGCCAGGAGCTGGGGCGGAGACTGCCCGGGCACCAGAGGCCCTGTGAGGGGCTCTGTCTGACTGGGGATGGTACTTGCAGGCCTGGACACAGGTCAGAAGCTGGCCCCTGGGCCTCTGGCCATGCAGCACCTGGACCTCGTCTGAGCACAGGAATGTGTCCCCCTCCCACTTGGTGAGCACAGAGAAGCGCCCCAGGTGTACCCACAGAGGGTGGGCTCTGCACCTGTGTAGTGTACATGGGCGTCCTGAGTGTGTCGTGGGCACTGCGTCCTGGCTGGGTGATAGGCGCCGTGCTCCCTGGGTGCGTCCCGAGTGTGTCGTGGGTGCCATGTGCCCTGGGTCGTCCCTGGGTGCGTCCTGGGCACTAGGGCCCCTGGCTTGGGCCTTGTTCTGTGCCCCAGGTGGCGCTGCCCAGCACCACTTGCTTCCCTTCTTATGGAGGACTTCCCCTTCCCAAGCTGTGTTTGAGACACAGGGCATAGCTCCAAGGTTTGGGAGACACTCGGGAGATGAGACGCTCCTTCCTACTTGGTTTTGTGCTTTATCCCTACTGTTTACAGAGGCAGCTGTTTGAGAGCTGGGGTGGCTGGGCCAGTAGGTGGAGGTGCTGGAGGGAGCCGATGCTGGCCGCCCACCCTGGGAGGCACTGCTCAGGAGGGAGGGGGCAGGTGGTTCCTGCAGGAGGAGCTGCTGCTTGGACCTGGACGATGCCCACTGGGTGGGGAGGTCCATGTGGCCAAGGGGATGGAGCCCCAGAGAGCTCCTAGTGCCAGGCAGGGGCACTCCGGGCCCAGTCCCCTGTGTTACCTTCTCACGCCCTCCCAGCACTCCCTCGCTGGCAGCACCCCTGCTCTTTCTGGAGGCTTCTGTGCTGAAGTGGTGCGTTCACTCCAGCCTTGGTTCAGGCTCACCTCTGTTCCCAGGGGGCTTGCTGAGTTGGGGGTTAGTGGGGCCAGAATGCAGCCTTGTGGGCTCACCTTCTGGCAGGGCTGCAGCCAAACCGCTGAGCACCCGCCTGGGAGGATGAGAGACCACGGGGAGGCAGCAGTGGCCTAAGGCATGGAGGGCTGGCGATGCCACCTTGCCTGTCCTCTCTGGCTGGGAGCTCGCTCTGCACGGCCACCCCTTCTCCTGGCCTGGGACCCGAAGTACAAACCTACTGAATGAGGTCACGGCCCTTTAACCAGAAGGGCTCTGCAAGAAGGCCCTGGCCCCTCCCTGCTCAGGTCCTGGATGTCACCCTGTCCTTGGGCCCTGGGGCTCCCGGGGCTTCTAGGCCACCCAGAAGCGGCCCTCAAGAACCAGGCTTGCAGAGGCACACGGCCCTGAGACACCCCCCCCCCCCCCCCACAGCTGGCCCCTAGGCTGCTAGCCTCCCGGGCCCTGTGGAGGGGCTTGCTGAGCTGGCCGCGGTGGCCCTGGTGGCCAGTGCTGCAGGGCCTTGGCCTGGGAATCTACTCAGAGGCTTGGGGGCCTGGTCCTGCCTCACCCTTGCACTTGGACGCTGGCCGGAGGCTTCCAAGGACCTGGGCAGGGAAAGGGTATCTTGGGACGTGGGGCAGGAAGGCTGCGGCCCCAGGATGGCCTCTGCCCGAGTGCAGGGACATGCCCAGTAAGGGGTTAAGTTGTATCTTCTGGTCAGAGAAGCAGAAGGAAGAAAGGTCGGTACTCCTCCTTCTCCTCCTTTCTTTCCTTCCTTTCCTGGTGGATTCCCGGAATTCCTTCTCAGTCTTCTTTGGCGCTGGGTGTGACCCAGGCAGTCCTCTCTTCCTCCTTGCCCTGTGGCCTCCAGGCCCGGAACTCCCACCCACCTCCACCAAGCAAGGCCCAGGTCGGGTGAGGCCCACCCTGAGGGGTGTCTCCTGTGGTTCCCCCTCCCTGCGGCCACAGACCTGGCCTGTCCCCATGACTTCCCTGTGACATCTGGCCCTGAGGGCCACCCTGAGCCATTCCCACGTGTCCCAGGGGTAAAAAAGCCCCAGCTTTGCAGGCGGAGCCCCCATTTCTGGTGGGGGGTATGAGGTTCTGTAGTCTCGCCGTGGCCTTCCTGGACAAAGCGCCATCACCTGTCCTCTCCCAGGTCCGTGGGCTGCTAGACACACCCAGCTCTGCAGGGAGAGCCAGTCCGTTACATTCCCAGGACCCACAGGCCTGGTGTGAGGTGGGGGTCGGTGAGTAGCAGTGGATAGAGGCCCGAACTGCCTGGTGGGGTCCCTCCCGGACTAGCAGCACCTCGAGTCCACGTCCTGACACCCTCTTGCCGTCTCTGCATGTCTGCCTGGCCCATGGCCGCCCACAGTGGGCTCCCCGTGGAGCCGCAGGGAGATACCCACACAAAGCCCTGCTCATGAGGTCCCACGTGGCCTGGCTGGGGCCCATGGCCCTACCTCCCACCTCGGCCTCCTTAATGGTCCCTCCGAGGACCCCTCAGTGGACAGGATTGGGGGGGCACCAGGGGGCTCACACCCATGTCGGGTCCCCCGTCAAAGACATGTGCTGCGTGGAGGGCAGGAGGGGGACCTCTGAGTGCCCTGCTTGGTTGCCACCCATGCTGCCTGCTCCCCCCAGGTGGGTGCCTTCTGGCTGGCTGTGTCCCTGAGGCACATTGCATTGTCTCCTTCCAGAGCTGTCCCCCACCTGCAATTTCAGCTGCCATCCCCCACTCACCACTGCCTCCGTGTGACGAATGCCGAGGCCCTAACTTCGCATGGGCTCCCGGAGTATGTGGGCTGCTGAGGTGGGCTGCACCCCAGGGCAGGTTCTGTGGGCCAGCAGAGGCTCCGGGCTGTGGCAGGACTGACCAGAGACTCTGCTGGTAGCAGTAGCTGCAGAGGCTGAAGCCTGGCGTGTCTCTGGTCAGCTCAGAAGGGTTTCCAAAAAAGGGCCCAGCCTAGGAAGTGTAGAAGCAGCCTAGGTGCCCATGTAGGCCTGCAGGCTCTCCCTGCGGAGGGAAGGGCGTCTCTGGCTGGTCGTGGAACCAGGGCCTGGGCTGGCCCCGACCCCAGGACACACGGTGCTGTGGCACGGACCAGGTGCTGGCAGGGCTTTACTCAGACTCTGAATCCTCATGCCTCACAGGTGAGAAAATCTTGTGGCAATGGCCCTGCCTTCCCCCTGGGGATATTCTTCTTATGGGGATAGTCCTCCCCCTGGGGATGCTCTTCCTTGTGGGGCAGTCCTCCCCTCTGGGACATCCTCCTTGTGGGGACAGTCATCCCCTTGGGGATGACCCTCCCCGTGGGGATATCCTCTCTGTGGGGACAGTGTTCCTCCCTGTGGGGTTGGTCCTGGGTGCGAAGAGCCATGGTGTGACAGAGATGCTGATCCCAGAAGCACAGCTGAGGGACATGTCTTCACTGTCCCACAGAGGAGGCCCCCCCTCCACATCCTCCCTCCCTGCTGCAGACTGAGGTGGCCCCAGTGCCAGGGCCTTGCTTCGGGGGACCAGTGCTCTGGGCTGCGGCCTGGCAAGCTCTCCTGGCTCTGCCCTCTTCTGCAGCCCACCCGTGGCAGGGCACGTCCTGAGGGGTGAAGGGAAAGCCCATCGGGAGGCCCCTACAGAGCACACCCTGTGCCACCCCACCCAAGGCCCTGGGCCCCTAGGCTTCAGGGATGGGCCCAATGGGACTCTGTTCTGCCTCCCCACGTGGACCTGGGCCCAGACGCAGTGCCCTGGCGTGCTCAGCCTCAGCAGATGCTGAGATGTGTGTTATTTCACCTGCGGGGTCCCAGTGTTCCCAAGCCGGGCTGGGGAAGGTTGTAAAAGCTGTGCGGTAACCTATATATTATTTTTATGCTGGTGCTTAACACGACGCCTTTGACACACGTGCGGGAGCCCTGTCGTAAATCAGGCCCCGGGGTTCACCATGCACACACACAGGAGGCTGCCCATGCTTCACACTTGTGCCCTGGCCCCGGCGGCTACCTCCAGGGAGCCAGTCCTGGGAGCTGGTGCTCGAGACCCTCCAGCCTGGGTCTGGGGTCCAGCTGCTGGCCGGCCCTCCTTGCCTCCCACAAAGTTTCCTTGAGTGCAGGGCAGGGAGGGGGCCAGCCGGTGACAGCTTTCACCAGCTCCAGGCCAGAAGCGCAGGGAACGCCCACGCTGCATTTGGCAGCCACAGTTGCCTGCACGTGCAAATGCGTGTTCCCCTGGAATGTGTGCATACATGTGCAAGTGTGCATTCTCTGGGTGTATATGTGTGTATGTGTGTTCTCCTGGGACGTGTGCATGCATGTGTAAGTGTGCGTTCTCTGGGCGTGTGTGTGCACATGTTCTCTGGGTCGGCTTGCATATGTGTGTTCTCCTGGGACATGTGCATTCATGTGCAAGTCTGCATTCTCTGGGTGTGCCTGTGTGTGTGTGTGTGTGTGTGTGTGTGTGTGTGTTCTCCTGGGACTTGTGCATGCACAGGCAAGTGTGTGTTCTCTGGGTGTGTATATGCACACTTTCTCCTGGGTGTGCCTGTTTGTGAGCACGAGTGTGTCTGTGCACAGGTGGCTACACAGAGGCCTCCAAAGCCCTGCAGCCTTCCTCCTGGCCGCGCCTGTGGCACCTGCACCGGGCTTCCTGCTCCTCTTGCTTGCGGGGGCTGTAGGCTCCCATCATGGGGCAAACGGGCAATGGCAGCTTCCCAAAGCTCTGAGGTGCTTTCTGGTATCTCTCCTCACCAGGCCTGTGTGCTGCAGCTTCACCTGCACACAGGGCTGGCTGTGGCGTGGGGTTGTGGTGAGGGGAGGGGCCTGTTTCTGAGCCAGGAACAAGGGGTGCCATCCTGGGGAGGGGACAGGGATGGCCGTGCAGCTTCAGCAGGGAGGGTCCTTGAGGATGAGCCAGGCTACCTCCGGGGCGCTGTGCGTGGCGGTGCACCCCGGGCCCCCCACCTGCCGTCACCTGCACACTTTGCAGGCTGTCCTGGTCATGTAGCTGCACTCTGAGTTCCCCCAGGGCAGGCCTGTGAGTGCTGTGGTCCTGCCCGTCTCCAGCACCTTCCCTGGGCGCCTGGGGTCAGGAACTGGCCCTTGTCCCGGTGAGCATATCCTTGCCCTCCCTCCTCTCTGCCAGGGAGGCAACTCCAGCACCACATGGGGGCCCCATGCCACAGCCTGGCTGAGACACAGGCGGGCAGACACACATGTGCCGCGTGCCTCCATGGCTCACTCTGGGACCCAGACGGCAGCTCACAGGGACAGAGCTCTGGAAACGCTCCTGAAAGAGGACTCTAGGAGGATGTTTTCTGATGCATCAGGATCAGCCCCAAGCTGAGTGCACAACACAGCAATCTGCTTTTGCTCGCTGCATGTTCTGGGGGCAGCCTGGCAGCTCGGGCCAGAGCCTCTGGGGTAGCTGGGGTTGCACTGTCCTATGAGGAGGCTCCTGAAAGACCACCAGCTGTGAGGGCCACTCAGGGCCAGGTGCGCCACAAGCCCCTGAGGAAGTGTCCTTTCTTCCCTGCCCTGCCCCTGTCCCCAGGCTGAGCCCTGGCCTTAGGCAGGGAGACAGGGCCCCTTCTTGCTAGTGGGCTGGGAGGCTGGGGTGGTGGGCTGGCTGGGGCGCCTCCGTCCCAGGGCTCCCCACTCCAGCAGGGTCAGATGGGGTCAGAGGTCTCCCAGAGCAGACCCCCTCCAGCCCCCTGGGGGCCAGGAGAGCACTTGGGACTGTGGGAAGCATGGGGCAGGCTAGCTGAGCTGAGGTGGTGGAGGCGACTCTCCAGGGGAGACTCAGACCTTGGGGGCAGGGTGGCCATGAGGGGCCTTTCCCGGTGAGGGGAGGTCCTGACAGGATGGGCATGTGGGGGGCTGAGCGTGGCCCCCACAGCCCCAGGCAGGCTGCGGACTGACAGGTGAGCTCTCTGTGCCAAGGGCTGCAGAGCAGGCCAGGCAGCCCAGGGAAGGGGAGGCTCCCAGGGAGATGGGTGCGGGCGCAGAGGTGACACCTGATAAAAGCCCTCCTGCCCTGCCAGGCTTGGGGATGGAGACCTGGTCCCAGCCTCCCACTGTGGGGCCTCCCATTCTCTGGGCTGTGGACGCCTCTGGCCTGGGACATTGGGGCCCAAGGCGCTGTAATGCCCGTTGGGCTGGTCCGGGTGCCACCCTGACTGGGTGGGGGTGGCATTTGTCCTGGGCCTGGGCAGGGCTTCCCCATGTAGGGGTGGCCCAGGATGTCTGTGTGGAGGGTGTAGAGGGGCTGCAGAGGTGAGCTCAGTGGGCAAAGCCTGGAATGACAGCCTGGAACGGCATGACACAGGGTGGCTGTACCACAGAGGACGTGTCCAGGTGCTGAGGCTCACGTGGCATCGCCTGCTCCGAGGGAGGTCTCACAACCCTGCTGAGGCCCACCTCCGCCCCACCCAGTTGGGCCCCTTGCACAGGCCCACGTGCCCCCGTCACCCACAAGTCCAGCTCAGATGTGCAGCATGGGGAGCACCCTCCTCCCTCGAAGTCACTCCCGTGCTCCATGAAAGGCGGGATTACATGGTGCTCCCAATGTCCCCAGCCCTGTTCTGGGTCCCGGGCCACCTGTCCTTCAGTCTGCACCAGGTGGGAGGGGGACCCCCATCCACAGCCTCGACCGCCACACCTGCAAGAGTCTGAGGGTCTCCAAAGCTGGCCCCGAGATCCACGGGGCCAGAAGGGAGGGCAATGCACAGGCCAGTGGCCTGGCTGGGGAGCCACCCGCCCACAGCACACACGTGTGTTTTATAAGGACATAGGAGGTGACTTCTGCTTTCTGCTCCACTGTGTTTTATTTAAAAGGTAGAGGGAAGAAAGTCAAATAAACAGTGGTTCCCACAAGGACCACACATGTGGCACGGGTGGTGGGGGTGGGCCAGCGGCAACCAGCTGGCACATGACTCACAATGACATCTGCTCTGGACCCCCACCAGGTGGCTGGGGCGGGGATCCTTATCCATGGGTCCTTGGGGCAGGACTCCTGCTGCCCTGGGTTAGGGACTGGGGCCTGGCTCTACCCCTCGGCAGAGTTCTGCTCCAAACTTACCTTGTTTGCTCTGAGCCCCCGCACACCCCCAAACGCGACCTGTGCTGATTGATGCCCTAGCTCAGGGGCTGTCACAATAGTGGTGTTGGGGTTTGCTGCTCCTGTGGGGACCCGCCCTGCAGGTCAGCCCTGGGCCCCCTCCACCCCCTGACCTCTCACCTATAGGTCAGCCCTGAGCCCACTCTGCTCCTGGGCTTCAAGTCTCTCCCACCAGCAGCTCAGACAGACTGTTGTTTGGTTTGCCCCATCATTCATGGGCCGAAGCCCCCCACGGGGACCCCAGAAGCCTCAGGCCCAGGGCAGTGGGTCAGCCACAACAGGAGGCTGTGGCCTGTGGGCCTGACAGCGTCTGGGAAGGGAGGACTTTCCATCACCAGAAGAGGAGGGGATTTGGGATCCTGGGGGGGGAGGGGTAGAGGGTGGCGGAAGAGTAGAGGGCCTGGCTTCTGGCTCTTGTCCCAGGGAGTGTCTGCTTTGGGGAGTGGGGTGGGCCCTGCAGAGGGAAGGTGGTGGTAGCCCAGAGCCCCCCTTCCTGTCTCCCCCCTCTTCTTCCCACCCCCACCCCCACCCCCAGGGCCCAGGGCAAGACCCAGGCTGAGGACCTGGAAAAAATGCTCTCACTGCAAGTGTAAACAGGGCTCCTCCTCTGCCAGATGTTCCTGGAAAATGTTTAGGGTCCGCGTCAACATACGAAATTGCCATCAAACTTTTATTAATCAGAGGCATTTGTTGTCAACCCCCGCCTGACCCCTCTGGACACTCCCGGGAGTGGCTTGGGCCTGAGGGGCTGTCCAGCCAGGCCGGGGTCAGCGGGAGGGCGCAGCAGGGCTGGGGAGCAGTTGTCCCTCCCATACCGTCTGAGGCAGGCTGGCTGCGGTGACTGGTGACCAAGGGTTGACTGAGGCCGGCAAGCACCGGAGTTCCCACACTCGGAGCAGCCCCTCTCCCAGGCTGCTGGCAGAACTGCAGCTGGCTGTTTCCAGAGGTTCTGGACTGCATTATGGGGTGGGAGACTCGTAAAGAACCCAAATCCCCACTTAGGAGCTGAGAGCTGGGCTAGCTCCCCAGCCAGGGAGACGGAGGGCAGTGTAGGACTCCTGGGGAAGGGGTCCTGCGGAGGGAGTCCTAGGGGGTGTCTGGAGAGGCTCCAGATACCCCCCAAACAGCCCCTCCTCCCCAGGACTAAGCCCAAGGGGTGGGCCTCTCAGACCAGGAACCCCACTGAGCACCTGTCATGCTCCCAGCTGTGCACCCCTCTAGTCCTCTTGGTGGGGGGCCGCGGAGGTGGGAAGCAGTCCCTTCTCAGGGAGGGAGAGCTGAACCCCCAGCTGTACTGGAGAGCTTCGTAGAGACGGGGTGAGGGGGGTTGGGGGCTGATGCTGTGATTCCACAGAGAATCTGGCGCTTTGGTAAAAATGGCAAGTGTGTGCGATGTCCCTGTGGCGGGGCTAGGGAGCCAGCGGGAGAGCAGCCTCCCATCCTTGCTGGGGCTTCCCCTGCTGACCTGCTGGCCCTCTGAGAGGGACCTGGCAGGGAGCACTGCGTGATCGGCTCCTGGGTTCTGTCCTGGCCCCCCCAGGGAGTTTGGCAGCTGCTTGCAAGTGGAAGTGGAGAGTGCAGGGGGCTAGAGCAGGGCAGGGGGGTTGTGTGGGGGGGCAGGCAGAGGAGGGGCTGTTTCTGTGGTCAGGGAGGCCTGGGTCACTGGGGAAAAAGAGTCCTGAGTGACTGCAGCCCACCCCCATGACCCAGGCAGTGTGCGTCCACTCTGTCTCCCTTTGGGCCCTGGGATGGTGGGCCTCGCCTGAAGGTGGATTGTGTGAGCTGGGGGCTGGGGGCTGGGAGGGGTCAAGGGCACTGGCTTGGGATCCGTGCCCCCTGCAGATTGGGCAGCTGGACACCTGGTAGATGCTGCGGAGGTGCAGCACTCTGCGTGGGGGTCTCTGGAAGGAGTTCATGACAGTCTGGGTTGGAAGACCCCCCCCATACACACGGTGTGGGGGGACATTCAGGCCGCAGGGCGCTGGTGAGGAGAGGCCATACCCTCTACTTCTGTCCCTGGGCTGGGGTTCCTGCTCCAGTGCCTCTGAAGGTGGGCCAGTCAGTCCCAGCACTTATTAAGCACTGACTGTGTGCAGCGCCGTTGTGATGCTGGAGAGTCTTGGCAGGAAAGGTCCTAGGGGGTGTCGAAGACACCAGCCTGGATCCTGGAAGCATCCTGCAGGGTACCTGCTGGCGGGGAAAGGGGAAGTGTTCTGGGCGTGCAGGTGCCTTCCTGGTAGATTCCTTCTGACCTATGGTGGGGCTGCACGCCCTCCCTGCTCCAGAGAACAAGTATTACATCGAGATGCGCTCCAAGGGGAAGTGGAAGGGGAGGTAGGCAGGGGGGATTGGGTGACTGGGTGACGGGCCCTGAGGGGGGCACTTGACATGAACACTGGGTATTATACCATATGTTGGCAAATCAAACTCCAATAAAAAATATACAAAAATAAAAAAAGAATAAAAGAATATAATACAAAAAAATGAACAGTGTCTTTTGCAGAACAGATTTTTAATTATTCTTAATTTTAATAAAGTCAATATTTCCTTTCAAAAAAAAGAAGAAATGTGCTCCAGACCCACCCTTCCCAGAGAATTGCACCCTTGACCGGTCCAGGGTCCCAGAGCTGGGAGCCACTAGCAACCGGGCTGGGTGGGCCTGTGAGGGGGCGGGCCGAGAGGCAGGACCTCCAAAGGGGGGTTCCAAGGGAGGCTGAGCGTGAGGGTGAGCGGCTTCCATAGGGGAAGGGTCTCTGAAGCGGCGGGGCGAGGGCAGAGGCTTGGGGCCCCTGGAGAAGGGGTGAGGGCAGGGGTGGAGGCTCGCGCAGGCCCAGGGGCTTCCAGCGGTGGCGTGGCCGCAGCAGCAGCAGCCGGGCTAGGGGGGAGGGTTTTCGGCGGCTGCAGGTGCGCTGGGTTCTCCGCGAAGCCCGAGCAGGCGTACAGTGTGAGGTGGGGCCCCCTGGCACTGTCCCCCAGGTCAGCCCTGAGGGCAGCACAGGGCCTTTCTTCCTGCAGACCCGGGGGCGGGACGAGGGGGTGTGGCTTGCATGAGACTCGGACTGCCAGGTGTCCCCCCCACCCCGCCTGGGTGTTCTGACGCCTGCTCCCTGCAGACCTTCTAGGAGAGGCGGCCACCTCCAGCTGTCAGGTCCCCGCAGGGTCGGGGCTGAGACCCTCACTGAGATGCCCAGCAGAAGTATCCACGTGGGACGTGCCCTGAGGGAGATCCGGATGACATCTGTCGCAGGGATAATCCCAGGAGGCACTGCCAGGGTGGAATCCCAGGTGGGCAGCACAACCCAAGGGGCGCAGGAGTCTGAGGGTGGCATGGGTTGTTTGAGCCCCCCGTTCCTGTGCGGGCACTGGGCAGGCAGGGTGGGCCGGGTCCTCCCTCGGTCAACCTGGGCCTCAGGACAGGGCGGCTGCGGAGGACTCGGCAGACAATGGATGTCCACTGCCAGAGACACAGGCAGCAGGACTGAGGGACAGGGGAGCAGCAGGCCACAGCTCTGTGGTCAGCCCACCTTTCTCACTCCGTGGCAGCCTGTCCTCCGCCTGGAGCAGCTTATCCCTGCTGGGCCACCGTTCTTGGCAAGGCCGGGGCGGGAGCTCCGTAGTGGGCTCATGTCATCTCCCAAGACAGGCCTGGGGCTGAGACCTCCCCTTGCCTGGGTTCCCAGCTGGCAAGTCCGGTGGGGTGGGGTATCAGACCTCAGTGCAGAAGGCTGCAGAGTGCAACCTGGTGTCCCAAGCGCTGGCAGTGGCCTCCCTGGAGCTTGTGATCCAGCCCTGTCTGTGGTGATTATTGATATATTTAGACTTGTTTGTATTGTTTTACACTTTTATTTTTTATTTTTTTAATATATATTTTTTAAATTTTTATTTATTTATGATAGTCACAGAGAGAGAGAGAGAGAGGCAGAGACACAGGCAGAGGGAGAAGCAGGCTCCATGCACCGGGAGCCTGATGTGGGATTCGATCCCGGGTCTCCAGGATCGCGCCCCGGGCCAAAGGCAGGCGCCAAACCGCTGCGCCACCCAGGGATCCCCTGTTTTACACTTTTAGCCAGGCTTTACCAATTTTTCTCTTATCCACTTTCTCACCTTGCTTTTTGAAATTTAATTTTATTTATTTGTAAAGATTGTATTTTTTTCAGTAATATGGGGCTTGAACTCACAACCCCAAGATCGAGAATCCTACCCTTTTCCAACTGGACCAGCCGGGTGCCCTTTGCCTTGCCTTCTATCTGGAGATTCTTAAAAAATATTCTTCCCTCCCTTACTGATTTTCCACCACAGGGAATGAGGGTTCCAATGTGTACCCTGGGCTGCTTGAGCTCCGACCTACCTGTTTCACAAAGACTTAGGTAACACCTGACCAGTCCCAAGGCAACAAAAGCACACGAGAGTGTTTTAGTGCCCATTTCCCCGTTCCACGTACCGTTGAGCTTTTTTGTGATGACTCTTAAGTCACAAGCCAGACACTATTTTATTGTCTTCTGGACGACGTCTGTCTGGAATCATGCATACGGGACTGTTCTGTTGTTCACAACCCATCTCACATGCTGGCCTGTCCCCCCAGGATTATTTTACCCCCAAGTCTTTACTTAGAAGCCATGCATTCCTGAGACAGGAATCCTAAGACAGGAATACAGGACTCTTCTTTGCCTTTGTCCTAGAGGAGCGGTTATGCTCTATACACAATTGCAGGCTGGCGTTTGCTTTCTCTCAAAACTTTGCAGCTATTCTCAGGCGTTAATGATTTATTGCTGTGTAACAAATGATGCTAATACGTAACACAATTACTTTCTGTCCTTTCTGTGGGTCAGGAATTTCAGAGTGGCGCCCTGGTCTGTTTTGCCTCCAAACAGCTTGTAGTTGGATGTGGGCTGGCCTCAATGTCTGGAGCTTCGAGTGGCCTGCAGACGTGCTTCCAGGGTGACTCGCTCACGGGGTTGTTGGCTGGAGGCCTCAGTTTCTCTCCACGAGGACCTCTTCACACCTGCAGTGAGTTCTTTCCTCTCACGGTGGTGGCATTCTCCAGTCTGCGCCCCCCAGGACACCAAGGTGGCAGTGTCGATGCTTCTCTGCTTCCAGCCTCCGACTCACATGTCACCACTTCCCCAAAGCCCGGGGCTCACCTTTTAGTAGGGGAGGGGTCACACAAAGGCACAGTGAGGTGCATCTGGGAGGCAACCCCAAAAGCCCCATCGCCTCTGATTAGAGGTCCGCACGGCTCTCCTTTACTGCGGGTTTCTCCTCTTTCTCTGGGTTCCTGCAAGGTAGTCTCTTTGTTGTCAAAGTTCTTCTATTTCCCTATAATGGGTCTCCTTGTAGGACAGGTGGGTTTCCTGGATTCATATTTTTCTCCTTTTTTTGCAGTATAATTAACACACAATGTTATGTGACTTTCAGGTGTTGAATACAGTGATTCAGCACTTCCACACATCACCTGGTGCTCATGATGACAGGTACCCTCCCTCATCCCCACCACCTGTTTCCCCATCCACCCTGCCCAGCTCCCCTCAGGTGACCATCACCGTGTTCTCTGTAGTTAACAGTCTTTCTTTGCGTCTCTGTTGCATTCTTTTTTTTGTTTGCTTCTTTGTTTTTTTTTTTTTTTTAAATTCCACGTATGAGTGAGAGCATATGGTATTTGTCTTTCTCTTACTGGCTTATGTCACTTAGCATAATACTCTCTAGCTCCATCTATGTCATTGCAGATGGCAAGATTTCATTTTTTATGGCGTAGTAATATTCCATTATACATATATATATATGTATTATCCTCCTTATCTGTTCATCTGTCAATGAACATCTGGGCTCTTTCTATAATTTGGCTACTGTGGGTAGTGCTTTATAAACATCGAGTGCATGTATCCCTTTGAATTGGTATTTTTGTGTCCTTTGGGTAAATACCTAGTATTGCAATTGCTGGATTGTAGCGTATTTGGATATTTTAACTTTCTAAGGACCTTCCATCCTGTTTTCCAGAGTGGCTGCATGAGCTCCCATTCCCACCAACAGTGCAAGAGGGTTCCCCTTTCTCCACATCCTCGCCAACATTTGTTGTTCCCTGTCTTGTTAATTTTCCCCATTCTCATTGATGTGAGATGGTATCTCATTGTGGTTTTGATTTGCATTTCCCTGATGATGAGGGATGTGAGCATATTTTCAGATATCTGTTGACCACCCATGTCTTCTTTGAGAAAATGTCTATTCATATTTTCTGCCAATTTTTAATTGAATTATTTATTTTTTTGGGTGTTGAGTTGTATAAGTTCTTTATATATTTTGGATATTTGCCCTTTATCTGATATGTCATTTGCAAATACCTTCTCTCATTCTATAGGCTGCCTTTTAGTTTCATCGACTGTTTCCTTTGCTGTGCAGAAGACTTTTATCTTGAATAAGTCCCAATAGTTCATTTTTCCCTTTGTTTCCCTTGTCTTTGGAGATGTGTCTAGTAAGAAGTTACTGCAGCTGAGGTCAAAGAAGTTTCTTCCTGTGTTCTCCTCTAGGATTTTAATGGATTCCTGTCTTACATTAAGGTCTTTCATCCATTTTGAGTTTATCTTTGTGTCTGGTGTAAGAGAATGGTCCAGTTTCATTCTTAGCTCAATCACTGAGCCACCCAGGTGCCCCACAACTAAAATTTTCAAACACTGCTAGGGAAAGTTTAAATTGATTCAACTGGTTGACATTACCTACTAAAGTTAAATATGCTTTCATCCTTTGACCTAGCAACCCACATTTAGGTATACACCAAATAGAAATGCATGCACATGTACACTGAGGAATATGAAGAAGGTATGCCTGTAGCCTCATTATTCCCAATTGTCCCAAACATGGAAAAAATTGAATAACCAGCAACAGAAGGCAGCCCTTACAATAGTAGTAGATTCATACAACAGAATATCATACAGCAACGGAAAGGCTACAACAAGCAACAGTATGCAGCAATCTCACAACTCCACTATTGAGCGAAAAAAGCTAAACATAACAGAACACATACTGCAGAGTTCCATGCAAGACTGAACTCTGGTGTACAGGAATGCAGGTTCAAAGAAAAGCAAAGGAATCACTTTTACAAAGTGATGGAGTCAGGATGGATAGTGGTTGCCTAGAGGAAGTTTCAAGGAGGAGGGAAGAGGGAATTATCAGGAGGAGCACAGGATGCATCTGGTGCACCAAACACCTTTTATTCTTGATCTGGGTGGGGCTCCCACCATAAAAGCAATTTCTTTATGACAACTTCAGCTGCACAATCTTATTTTCTTAAAAATTTCTGTATTGAGGGGATCCTTGAGTGGCTCAGCGGTTTAGCGCCTGCCTTTGGCCCAGGGCGTGATCCTGGAGTTCCGGGATCAATTCCCACATTGGGCTCCCTGCATGGAGCCTGCTTCTCATTCTGCCTGTGTCTCTGCCTCTCTCTCTCTCTCTCTCTCTCTCTCTCTCACATGAATAAATAAATAAAATATTAAAAAAATAAAATAATTACTTGCATCCAGGTTATGAAACTATTTTACATTATCTTTGTTTTATCTTTCACAGTTGGATGTCTGTGTACCTAGAGCTGCAAGGTGGGAGGTAGGTTTGAGCTTCTCACTGTCCAGGTGGTTATGAAAGCAGCACCAGTCTTCTCCACCACGTGCACCAGCTGCGCACATGGACCCACGTCTGCTTCTTCATTGTGTATTCCATTCCTGGCGCATGTATTTACCTGAACATCAACACCTCCCTATCTTATTCACTGTGGCTTTTCTGTATCCAAGGGAACAAATATTCCCACTGTGCTCTGTGGCTGCAAGCATGTCTTGGCTGTTTGTGCTTTTGCACTTCCACATAAATTTTAGAATCAGCTTGCCAATTTACACAACATGATGAGATTTTTATTGCAATAGCGTTGACTTTATAGTCCAGTTTGGGAAGATCTGACACCTTACAGTATTGGGTGTTCCTATGCATGCCCATGACATGGTTGTCTGTTTATTTGGGGATTCTGTGATTTCTCTCAATATTGCCTATAGTTTGGGGGGTAGAGATCCTGCACATATTTTGCTAGATTTTTTTTCCTAAGCAGATATTTTTTATTCTGCTGTAATGGTAACTGGTCCTAGGTCAAACTGATTGGACTCTCTCAGGAGAAGGGTGTGGGTTAGCAGCACATGCAGAAGAGGAGGCCAAACTATGATGTGGTCCACACTGACGAGGAAGGTGATTTCCAAGAGCTGGTGGCATAGTTGCTGCCACCTCAAGGCAAGAGGCTGGCAGTCCCTCCAGTCTGCCTGTGGTTCCTGGCTGAGGTCTGCCTGCAGGGGTAGTGCTATCCTCCCAGGCCAGGCACTCCCAAGTGGTAAGGATAGTGCTCCTGAGAAGGGATAGTGGTGAGCTGCTCCAGCCAGCAGCCCAGAAGCCAGCTGTAAGCACCACATCCTTGCTTCTCTTATTAAAGCCATGCTACCTGCTCACTTCCTTTGGGTTATGTAGGTCATAACTCTGAGGGAAAGTTGAAGATAGTCCATGGGATGAGCCATGACCCTGCTGCTGCTGGTCCTGAGCCCTGTGATGCTCATTACCCCTTCCTCTAGCCCCTGTTTCACATTCTGCTCCTCTGCCACTCTGGGCTGGAGGTAGCTTGGGTCCTTATCTCTAGAGGGTCTGACACTTGCCTCTTCTGGTCACAGCTGGGCATGGAAGAGCCAGACCTGCCCCTGATCACTGGCCAGTTGTGGGGAGTCCCTGGCACATCCTTTCTGCCCCACCTTCACTGTGGGGTCCTGTCCTGAATCCTGTTGGCCAAGGCCCACCAGCCCTGACAGCCCAGAGACTCAAGCAGGTGCACAGACCCTGGAGTCTGAAATGACTCTTACTATCTCCCTTTTGGGGACCACGACCCTGCACTGTATAGTGGCCGCTGTACTGCTCCATCCTGGGAGGGCTCTTCCTCCAGTAAGATGCCTCACTGCACCTTCTAGAGGTCAATCAAGGCAGCTTCAAAGTGGCTGGATGCTGGATCTTATGGTCATGCTGTAAAGGGGGCCCCTGGTAAGGCTGTGGGGACCCCACATAGGTAAATGTGACCTAGGCATGCTGAAATGGGTGCTGGCTGAACCACTGTGGGCAGCAAAGGCAAGCCAGTCCTGGGGACACAGGTCAGCCTTAACTGGGATGAAATCTTGTCCAAAGCAGGCAGCACGGCCCTGAATTGTTGAGTGTCTTCAGGGGGTTGTGCTGTACAGGACTCCAGCTTTGGCTTCTCTAGCTGGCAGTGGATGCTCTCAGGTAAGGAGGCTCCACCTCCCTGTCTGCTGTCATGGCTGCTCCAGAGCTCTCTGCACAGCACCTGGTGGCCATGGCCTCTTTTGTGGTGGATGCTCTCAGGTGGGCTTCACATGGCTCTTCCTCTGACCTCCTCCTCCATGCTCTTCCAGTTTTCTCCTTCCAGCTCTTTATCCAACTAGCCTCACCATTTCCTGCTTATCTTTAGCCAGGTTTTCCTCTGCACCTTT
The DNA here is from genome assembly GCF_011100685.1 of Canis lupus familiaris. Lineage (NCBI taxonomy): Eukaryota > Metazoa > Chordata > Mammalia > Carnivora > Canidae > Canis > Canis lupus. The sequence continues at coordinate 670,251 of NC_049235.1, forward strand.
CATAGCTGTGTCCTGGGCCACAGGTGCCCTGCCAGGAGCTCCACCCAGTAGGAGGCCCCTTACCACTGTTCTCAGGCCACCCCTGGGTGCAGTAGCAGTCTGCTCTCTGAGCCAATCAGCTGTTTTTTACTTCCTCTATCAGCTGGTTTGGGCGCCCAGAAGGAAGCGGCAGGGGGCTGAGGAAAGGTGTCTACACAATGACAGCAAAGGGTGGCACCTGTTTATACAGCCTATTATCCCCTCTGGATTTGCATGGACCCAATCCCAGTGAATCACTGTGGTGAGCAGTTGGGCCCCCTAACCTTAAGACATGTGGGCTTAGCCCATTTGGGGCATTCTGGTCACATGGGCACCCAGTTTCCATGCCCAGATGCCCCTGTCAGGGTCTGGTGCATGCCAGGTACTGCATACATGGTGCATGAGATAGGGCTGCCCCGCAGATCTTCCACCAGGGCTGGTCAGATACTTTGCGCAGTACCTGTCTGCTCCCCACGGGTATCTGGTGCTATGGGATCTGCTGAGACACGCTGTCTAGTTGGCCAGGACCTCATACAAAGCCCTTTCTTGCCGCATAATTCAGTATTGCTCGTGTGGAACATGCTGCCTCCAAGAGCCAGAGGGGCCCTGTGTGTTCTCCTTGGTGGGAGGAGGGGGAGTGTACTGCCTTGACCTTGCTTTGAAGGGAAGTTGCAGGCCACCAGACCCTAAATCCCACACGGATGGGGCTGAATCTCTTACAATACACCCTGCAGAGTGTAAGTGTCTTTTCAAGGCTCCCGACGTACCTGGCTTTGGGGAGACACTGGGACAGGCCTGGATGAGAACCTTACCTGTTCTCAAACCTAATACACACCTCGTCCATCAGAAGGGCCATGTGGTGCTTTGAGTCCTCAGCTGTCAGAGTGCACTTGGACCCTCTGTTTACCGACCTTTTAGAGGCCTGGGGATGGCCTCTCCCTGGAATATGATTACTGAGTAAATGACATAGATCATCACCACTGTATGTATGCTCTTCCCATGAGGTACCAGGTTCTGGGTCTGATGACTGGCTCACACACAAAGGCAGAGATAGAGATTATACCTGGCACAAGAATGGCTGCCTCTCTGCCTTTTTCTCATTCTGATTTTGTGTGTTAGCGGTTTCTCTAGAAACACCACGTTCTCACTGGGTTCATCCCTGTGGCCCCCAGGGTTAGATACCACTGGCCACCATCCTGACCCCACCACCCTTTACGGTAATTATGTTCTCCCTGCTCCAGGGCCCAGCTACCCCACGGTGACCATGGAGCCCAGTTGGGAAGCAGCATCTCCTGCATTTAGCTCTACCTAGAGAGGGCAGCTCTCTAAGGCACACTGTATGCTCCTGACACAGTGTTTCTGAGGTCCTCCAGTGGAATGTGGCAGCTGCTGACTTCTCATCTCGTGTAAGTCACATAATCTGGCGAATGTACTTCTGCAAAAAGGCTACTGGGATTCTGATAGGAATTGCATTAAATATTTATTATTTATTTATTTATTTATTTATTTATTTATTTATTTATTTATTTATTTTCTTGTTTACGTTTGGGGTTATTTTTGTTTAAATTTTTATTGGATTTCAATTTGCCAACATATAGCCTAACACCCAGTGCTCATCCCGCCTAGTGCCCCTATCAGTGCTTGTCACCCAGTCACCCCATCCTCCCCACCCACCTTCCCTTCCACTACCCCTTGTTAGTTTCCCAGAGTTAGGAGTCTCATGTTTTGTCACCCTCACTGATATTTCCCACTCATTTTCTCTCCTTTCCCCTATAATTCCTTTAGCTATTTTTAATATTTCACATATGAATGAAACCATATAATGATTGTCCTTCTCTGACTGACTTACTTCACTCAGTATAATACCCTCCAGTTCCATCCACGTTGAAACAAATGGTGGGTATTTGACTCTTCTAATGGCTAATATTCCATTGTATACATAGACTACATCTTCTTTATCCATTCATCTTTCGATGGACACCGAGGCTCCTTCCACAGTTTGGCGATTTTGGACATTGATGCTATAAACATTGGGGTGCAGGTGTCTCAGCCTTCCACTGCATCTGTATCTTTGGGGTAAATCCCCAGAAGTGCATTTCCTGGGTCTTAGAGTAGCTCTATTTTTAACTCTCTGAGGAACCTCCACACAGTTTTCCAGAGTGGCTGCACCAGTTCACATTCCCACCAACCGTGCAAGAGGGTTCCCCTTTCTCCACATCCTCTCCAACATTTGTGGTTTCCTGCCTTGTTAATTTTCCCCATTTTCATGGGTGTGAGGTGGTATCTCATTGTGGTTTTGATTTGTATTTCCCTGATGGCAAGTCATGCGGAGCATTTTCTCATGTGCATGTTGGCCATGTCTCTGTCTTCCTCTGTGAGATTTCTCTTCATGTCTTTTGCCCATTTCATGACTGGATTGTTTGTTTCTTTGCTGTTGAGTTTAAGAAGTTCTTTATAGATTTTGGATACTAGCCCTTTATCTGATAGGTCATTTGCAAATATCTCTCCCATTCTGTAGGTTGTCTTTTAGTTTTGTTGACTGTTTCTTTTCCTGTGCAGAAGCTATTAATCTTTTTTTTTCAGAAGCTATTAATCTTGATGAAGTCCCAATTATTCATTTTTGCTTTTGTTTCCCTTGCCTTCATGGATGTAACTTGCAAGAAGTTGCTGTGGCCAAGTTCAAAAAGGGTGTTGCCTGTGTTCTCCTCTAGGATTTTGATGGAATCTTGTCTCACATTTAGATCTTTCATCCATTTTGAGTTTATCTTTGTGTATGGTGACAGAGAGTGGTCTAGTTTCATTCTTCTGCACGTGGATGTCCAATTTTCCCAGCACCATTTATTGAAGAGACTGTCTTTTTTCCAGTGGATAGTCTTTCCTGCTTTGTCGAATATTAGTTGGCCAGAAAGTTGAGGGCCTATTTCTGGGTTCGCTATTCTGTTCCACTGATCTATGTGTCAGTTTTTGTGCCAATACCACACTGTCTTGAGGATCACAGCTTTGTAGTACGACCTGAAATCTGGCATTGTGATGCCCTCGGTTCTGGTTTTCTTTTTCAATATTCCTCTGACTATTCAGGATCTTCTCTGATTCCACACAAATCCTAAGATGACTTGTTCCAATTCTCTGAATAAATCCCTATCAAAATAGGGATTGCATTAAATGTGTAAATTGCCCTGGGTAGCATAGACATTTTCACAATATTAATTCTTCCAATCCATGAGCATGGAATGTTTTACGATCTCTTTGTGTCTTCCTCAATTGCTTTTAGAAGTGTTCTATAGTGTTTAGGGTATAGATCCTTTACCTCTTTGGTTAGGTTTATTCCTAGGTATCTTATGCTTTTGGGTGCAGTTGTAAATGGGATTAACTCCTTAATTTATTTTCCTTCAGCCTCATTGTCAGTGTATAGAAATGCCACTGATTTCTGGGCATTGATTTTGTATCCTGCCACGCTGCCGAATGGCTGTATGAGTTCTAGCAATCTTGGGGTGGAGACTTTCGGGTTTTCTAGGTATAGTATCATGTCATCTGCAAAGATGGAGAATTTTGACTTCCTCTTTGCCGATTTGAATGCCTTTCATTTCTTTTTGTTGCCTGATTGCTGAGGCTAGGACTTCTAGTACTATGGTAAATAGCAACGGTGAGAGTGGAACATCCCTGTCTTGTTCCTGATCTTAGGGGAAAGGCTCCCAGTGTTTCGCCATTGAGAATGATATTTGCTGTGGGCTTTTCATAGATGGCTTTTAAGATGCTGGAATGTTCCCTCTATCCCTACACTCTGAAGAGTTTTGATCAGGAATGGATGCTGTATTTTGTCAAATGCTTTCTCTGCATCTATTGAGAGGATCCTATGCTTCTTGTTTTTTCTCTTGTTGATATGATATCATGTTGATTGTTTTAACAGTGTTGAAAAAGAGTGTTGCATCCTGGGGATAAATCCCACTTGGCCATGGTGAATAAGCTTCTTAATGTATTGTTGGATCCTATTGGCTAATATCCTGTCGAGAATTTTTGCATCTGTGTTCATCAGGGATATTGGTCTATAATTCTCCTTATTGGCGAGGTCTTCGTCTGGTTTTGGAATCAAGGTGATGCTGGCCTCATAAAATGATTTTGGAAGTATTCCATCCCTTTCTATCCTTTGGAAAAGTTTTAGCAGCATAGGTATTATTTCTTCGTTAAATGTTTGATAGAATTCCCCTGGGAAGCCATCTGGCCCAGGACTTATGTGTCTTGGGAATTTTTGATGACTGCTAAAATTTCCTCCCTGGTTATTGCCCTATTCAGGTTTTCTATTTCTTCCTGTTCCAGTTTTGGCAATTTGTGGTTTTCCAAAAATGCATCCATTTCTTCTAGGTTGCCTAATTTGTTGTATCTCATAAACATTTTTAAAATTGTTTGAATATCCTTGGTATTGGTTGTGATCTCTCATTTTTCATTCATGATTTTATTAATTTGAGTCTTTTTTCTTTTTAATAAAGCTGACTAGGGGGTTTATCTATCTTATTAATTCTTTCAAAGAACCAACTCCGGGGTTTGTTGATCTGTTCTACAGTTCTTCTGGTCTCTATTTCATTGAGTTCTGCTGGAATCTTTATTATCTCTCTTCTGCTTGGTGTAGATTTTATTTGTTGCTCTTTCTCCAATTCCTTTAGGTGCGAGGTTAGCTTGTGTATTTGAGTTTTTTCCAATATTTTTTTTTCTCCAATATTTTTGAGGGATGTTTGTATTGTGATGAATTTCCCTCTCAAAATATGTATATATTTTATTGGAGTTCAATTTGCAACATATAGCATAACACCCAGCGCTCATCCCATCAAGTGCCCCCCTCAGTGCCCGTCACCCAGTCACCCCCACCCCCCGCCCACCTCCCTTTCCATCACCCCTTGATTGTTTCCCAGAGTTAGGAGTCTATCATGTTCTGTCTCCCTTTCTGATATTTCCCACTCATTTTTTCTCCTTTCCCCTTTATTCCTTTTCACTATTTTTTATATTCCCCAAATGAATGAGACCATATAATGTTTGTCCTTCTCTGATGGACTTATTTCACTCAGCATAATACCCTCCAGTTCCATCCACCTCGAGGCAAATGGTGGGTATTTGTTGTTTCTAATGGCTGAGTAATATTCCATTGTATACACACAAACCACATCTTCTTATTTTATTTTATTTTTAATAATAAATTTATTTATTTATATTTTATTTATTTATTTTGGCTCTTTGTTTTATTTTAATTCCAGTTTATTACCATACAATGTTACATTAGTTCAGGTGCACAATACAGGGCTTCAACACTTCCACACATCATCCAGTGCTCATCAGGACAGGTGCACTCCTTAATCCCCTCACTTGTTTCAGACACCTCCCCTCTTCTTCCCCTCTGGTAACCACCAGTTTGTTCTCTATCATCTGTTTCTTGGTTTGTTTCCCTCTCTTTTTTCCCTCATTGTTCATTTGTTTTGTTTCTTAAATTCCACATGAATGAAATTACAGTTTATTTGTCTTTTTCTGAGTTATTTGGCTTAGCATTACATACAATCCATGTTGTTAGTACATGTTGTAGGTACCATGTTGTAGGTACAATCCATGTTGTTAAAAATAGCAGGATTTTTTTTCGGTGACTAATATTCCATTGTATATAAATCACACATCTTTACCCATTGATCAGTTGATGGACAGACACTTGGTGTATTCATAATTTACGAGAGAAACATCTCCCTTCAGAAAGTTTTCCCACCTAACTCTGTACCATTATCACCTGTAAGTAACATCACTGATTCATTTCTTTACCTTTAATTCATTCTAGATAAATTTTGAATTAACTGTTCTATAATATTATACACTCTCTAACTTTTTTGTAATTTTCCCCATAAGCTTAAAGATTCTTCTATTGTAACTTCTCAAAAAGTGGTCATATGTATCTATGGTTCATCTTCTCCATCCAAATGCTTTCAAATATTCAAAGATTCATATTATCTAAAGGTTTCTTACAGATAACACAATTTCTTAAGTATAATTAATATACAAGGTTATATTAACTGTAATCATTCAATATAATGATTGAAATAATCATTCAACAACTCCATACATTTCTCAGTGCTCATCACAATAAGGGTACTCTTTTTTTTTAATAATAAATTTATTTTTTATTGGTGTTCAATTGGCCAACATACAGAATAACACCCAGTGCTCATCCCGTCAAGTGCCCCCCTCCCTCAGTGCCCGTCACCCAGTCACCCCCACCCCCCGCCCTCCTCCCCTTCCACCACCCCTAGTTCATTTCCCAGAGTTAGGAGTCTTCATGTTCTGTCTCCCCTTCTGATATTTCCTACCCATATCTTCTCCCTTCCGTTCTATTCCCTTTCACTATTATTTATATTCCCCAAATGAATGAGACCATACAATGTTTGTCCTTCTCCGATTGACTTATTTCACTCAGCATAATACTCTCCAGTTCCATCCACGTTGAAGCAAATGGTGGGTATTTGTCATTTCTAATGGCTGAGTAATATTCCATTGTACATAAATCACATCTTCTTTATCCATTCATCTTTCGATGGACACCGAGGCTCCTTCCACAGTTTGGCTATTGCGGACATTGTTGCTAGAAACATCGGGGTGCAGGTATCCCGGTGTTTCACTGCATCTGTATCTTTGGGGTAAATCCCCAGCAGTGCAATTGCTGGGTCGTAGGGCAGGTCTATTTTTAACTCTTTGAGGAACCTCCACACAGTTTTCCAGAGTGGCTGCACCAGTTCACATTCCCACCAACAGTGTAAGAGGGTTCCCCTTTCTCCACATCCTCTCCAACATTTGTGGTTTCCTGCCTTGTTAATTTTCCCCATTCTCACTGGTGTGAGGTGGTATCTCATTGTGGTTTTGATTTGGATTTCCCTGATGGCCAGTGATGCGGAGCATTTTCTCATGTGCTTGTTGGCCATGTCTATGTTTTCCTCTGTGAGATTTCTGTTCATGTCTTTTGCCCATTTCATGATTGGATTGTTTGTTTCTTTGCTGTTGAGCTTAATAAGTTCTTTATAGATCTTGGATACTAGCCCTTTATCTGATAGGTCATTTGCAAATATCTTCTCCCATTCTGTAGGTTGTCTTTTAGTTTGTTGAGTGTATCTTGTGCTGTGCAGAAGCTTCTTATCTTGATGAAGTCCCAATAGTTCATTTTTGCTTTTGTTTCTCTTGCATTCATGGATGTATCTTGTGAGAACCAGGAGTTGGTTCTTTGAAAGAGTTAATAAGATAGATAAGCCTTTGCCAGCCTGGGGCAGCCCGGTTGGCTCAGTGGTTTAGTATTGCTTCCAGCCCAGGGCCTGATCCTGGAGACCCAGGGTTGAGTCCTGCGTCAGGCTCCCTGCATGAAGCCTGCTTCTACCTCTGTCTGTATCTCTCTCTCACTCTCTCTCCCTCTCTCTCTCTCTCTATTTCTGTGTGTGTGTCTGATGAATAAATAAGTAATATTAAAAAACCATTAGCCAGCTTTATTAAAAAGAAGATAGAAAAGACTCAAATTAATAAAATCATGAATGAGAAAGGAGATATCACCAACAATACCAAGGAAATACAAACGATTTAAAAAATTTATTATGAGCAGCTATTGGCCAAAAAATTAGGCAACATAGAAGAAATGGACGCAGTTCTGGAAAACCACAAACTACCAAAAGCGGAGCAGGAAAAATAGAAAACCTGAACAGGCCGATAACCAGGGAGGAAATTGAAGCAGTCATCCAAAACTTCCCAAGACACAAAAGTCCAGGGCCAGATGGCTTCCCAGGGGAATTCTATCAAACGTTTAAAGAAGAAACCATAATACCTATTCTACTAACGCTGTTTGGAGAGAAAGAGATGGAGTACTTCGATATTCGTTCTATGAGGCCAGCATCACCTTCATTCCAAAACCAGACAAAGACACCACCATAAAGGAGAATTACAGACCAATATCCCTGATGAACATGCATGCAAAAATTCTCAACAACACTGGCCAATAGGATACAACAGTACATTAAGAAAATTATTCACCAAAAAAAAAAAAAAAGAAAAGAAAATTATTCACCATGACCAAGTAGGATTTATTCCCGGGACACAAGGCTGGTTCAACACTCGTAAAACAATCAATGTGATCCATCATATCAGCAAGAGAAATACCAAGAACCATAGGATCCTCTCACTAGATGCAGAGAAAGCATTTGACAAAATACAGCATCCATTCCTGCTCAAAACTCTTTAGAGTGGAGGGATAGAGGGAACATTCCTTAACATCTTAAAACCCATCTACGAAAAGCCCACAGCAAATATCATTCTCAATGGGGAAGCACTGGGTGCCTTTCCCCTAAGATCAGGAACAACACAGGGATGTCCACTCTCACCACTGCTATTCAACATAGAACTGGAAGTCCTAGCCTCAGCAATCAGACAACAAAAAGACAGTAAAGGCATTCGAATTGTCAAAGAAGAAGTCAAACTCTCCCTCTTCGCCGATGACATGATATTCAACACAGAAAACCCAAAAGCCTCCACCCCAAGATTGCTAGAACTCATACAGCAATTTGGTAGCGTGGCAGGATACACAATCAATGCCCAGAAATCAATGGCATTTCTATACACTAACAATGAGACTGAAGAAAGAAATTAAGAGTCAATCCCATTTACAATTGCACCCAAAAGCATAAGATACCTAGGAATAGACCTCACCAAAGAGGTAAAGGATCTATACCCTAAAAACTACGGAACAGTTTGGAAAGCAATTGAGGAAGACACAAAGAGATGGAAAAATATTTCATGCTCATGTATGGAAGAATTAATATTTTGAAAATGTCAATGTTACCCCGGGCACTTTACACATTTAATGCAATCCCTATCAAAATACCATGGACTTTCTTCAGAGAGTTGGAACAAATTATTATTATTATTATTATTTTATTTTTTTATTTTTTTTTATTTTTATTTTTGGAACAAATTATTTTAAGATTTGTGTGGAATCAGCAAAGACCCTGAATAGCCAGGGGAATATTAAAAAAGAAAACCATAGCTGGGGGCTCACAACGCCAGATTTCAGGTTGTACTACAAAGCTGTGGTCATCAAGACAGTGTGGTACTGGCACAAAAACAGACACATAGATCAATGGAACAGGATCTATGAAGAGAATCCAGGAGAATCCAGAAATGTACCCTCAAGTTTATGGTCAATTAACATTCGACAAAGCAGAAAAGACTATCCACTGGAAAAAACACAGTCTCTTCAATTAATGGTGCTGGGAAAATTGACAGGCACATGCAGAAGAATGAAACTAGACCACTCTCTTGCACCATACACAAAGATAAACTCAAAATGGATGAAAGATCTAAATGTGAGACAAGATTCCATCAAAATCCTAGAGGAGAACACAGGCAACACCCTTTTTGAACTTGGCCACAGCAACTATTAAAATTTTTTTTTTTCACAGCCAACTATTTGTATATGTTTTTATTGGAGTTCAATTTGCCAACATATAGCACAACACCCAGTGCTCATCCCATCAAGTGCCATCCCCAGTGCCGGTCACCCAGTCATCCCGTCCCCCCACCCACCTCCCCCCTCCACCACCCTATTTGTTTTCCAAAGTTAGTAGTCTCCCATGTTTTGTCACCCTCATTGATATTTCTCACTCATTTTCTTTCCCTTCCCCTTTATTCCCTTTCACTATTATTTATATTCCCCAAATGAATGAGACCATATAATGTTTGTCCTTCTCTGGTTGACTTATTTCACTCACCATAATACCCTCCAGTTCTAACCATGATGGTGGGTATTTGTCGTTTCTAATGGCTGAGGAATATTCCATTGTATACATAAACCACATCTTCTTTATCCAATCATCTTTCGATGGACACCGAGGCTCCTTCCACAGTTTGGCTATTGCGGACATTGTTGCTATAAACATCGGGGTGCAGGTGTCCCAGTGTTTCACTGCATTACAGATGCTATCTTAAGAGAAGTTTGGATTCTGTCTGCCAGTCCTTCACCAGGGTTTCTGCACATTGGGTGCTTGTGGGTGGTCAGATGTGTTCACGCACATGCCGCTGGTGTGAATGTGGGAGCCCCTGCCTGGGCTGCGTGTAGGGTGGCCCTGCAGCAGAAGGGTTGACGGGCTCCCAGGGAAACCATCTGAACCAGGGCTTCCTCTGGGAGCAGAGGTTCTTTCTGGAATGTCTGCGTTTCTCCTCAGTCCTCTGGCCTGTGTAAACCTTCCAGCTCTGTGGGGGTGGTTCTCCTAAAAAGTGAAACTTCATGTTACATTTATTTACATAGAATTATACAATATACAAATATACAATATTTCTGAAATTGTGTTTAATAGATAAACTTCCCTTGTCATTTCTTGTCTTGTGTACTTTTGGTCTCATATCTTCATTAGATTAGTGATTTCTTGTTTTTTGATTTTTTTTTTTTTTGAAAACCAGATTTTGAGAATGTTGGTATTTTCCTGGCATTTGGCACATGGACTTCTGCTTTCATCTTCTTAGTTCTTTCTGTGTGTGCACTTTCAGCTCACATCTTCCAATCGTCATGGTGGAATTCTAGGCACTTACAAAATCTTGGGTATTGGGGGATCTGACCAGGTGAGACAATGGCCCTCCACCTGCCAGGCTTTAGTTGCCCTTGGACGCCAGCACTTGTGTGGCCATCCCCTCTGGATGGCCAGCTGGGTCTATGCTTCTCACCCTGACACGGCCACCAAGCACCAACTGATGGATACACTCTGTCTCCGTGAGGGAGCCTGTGCTCTGGGTGGACAGATGACACAGGATTTCTGGAATGCTCGCTTGGTAAACCTTTAATATCTTACCAAATCCAGCCCAGAGCACTGAGCCCTCTCTTCTGTTCGGAGACCCGGCCCCATATCAGGGCCTGGCTGGTGGCCCTCGCCTTGCTCAGGTGTGTGGAAACCTGAGAGGCTGAGCTGGACGGGGGCAGAGGTTGCGGGCCGTAGCCCTCACAAGGTTGACAGGACAGCCAGCATGGTCACAGGGATGCTGATGGTGGCCCCCAGCATGGGGGAGAGGGCCGGGAGCGGCTGAGAAGGTGGGGGTGTGTTCTTTATGTGATAATGGATCCATTTTGAGAAATAGGAGACTCGAGTGTAAACCGCAGGGTACATAGGGTATGTGCAACCGCGGCCCCAGCTCACTATTCCAACCTGCAACCAGGTATGGTTGAGTTCACAGACGAGTGGACCCCCAGAGTCACCCTGGAAGAGAAGAGGGGTTTCCTGTGAGTGGGGCATCTGGGTCTGCAGCCTCCTCCACGAGGGGAGTCCGGGCACCCCACCCACTCAGCCCCACCTCGCCAGGACCGAAGCTCTGCTGCAGGTGGAATGTCCTGCCAGCAGAGGGTGGGTGGCACCCGTTCCAGGGCCGACAGAAAGCAGACGTGCAGCCCTGCACTGTTCCAGCAGCATGGGAGCCCAGAGGGCACTGGGCATTGTCTGCGGCCTCACAAGCCATCCTAGGCTCTCCCACCTGGCTGAAGGCCTTGTGGTGATGTGCTTCTGAACCCTGTAGGGGATGGGCCATCTGGGACTAACACCCACCCAGAGTGCCCCCTGGCTCAAAGGAGAGACACATCTGAGAGCCCCAGGCTCGGCCAGGGCCCCTCAGTGGGATGCACCTCGCACACCGTCTTGACGTTCCTGATGTCCCCAGCACACAGCATGTCCAACATAATATACGACAGGTGTCCGTAGAGCAGCTGGCACAGTGGCAATGAGATGAGAGGCATCTGCGCCTCCTGCAGGTGGTCTGTGACATAGCCTGCCGGGAAGGAGTGTAGACCCAGTGAGAGGACCCCAGGGCGCCTCTGCTCACCCTGCGGCTCCCCCCTTGCTCCTGCCCTCCACACAGCTCTGTCTGCACTGGGGCATCAGACTTCAGTCAGCGAGTGTGACTACAAGTGACACGTGATTCTTCCTATGGGAGCCAAAGAGCCATCCTCTCCCGCTGCTACTGCAGGAGCCCCTGTCAGCCGACGGGCACAGGCACTGGTTCCAGAACCCCATGCTCTCCTGGCCAGTATGCACGTGAGCCCCCTGCTCTGGGCCCGGCTCCAGCTGGACAGGAGCTGTTTGCACAGACTGCTTATTTGGGGGAAGGCATGGCACCTCCCCAAGGGGCTTCCAGGGAGTCGGTTTTGGAGCTAATGGATGTGGACCTGGAGGAGAGACACCAGAAAGCAGAGGTCAGCAGTGTTAGTGGTTGCTGCTGGCTGCGCTAACAGGGTGGTGTCACGAGAGGAGCCTCAGGAGAGGTGGATGGTGCAAATGGGAATGGATATCAGTGGAGAGAGCACTACTGGAAGAGGCTGCTGTGATGAGTACTAGGGAACGCTTGGCCCTCCAGGCCCGTTAACCACCTGCCCGAGGCCTCCACCTGCCCCCCCTCCACGTGGAATAACTGGGAGTGTGCTCTTTCCTGCCACAAATACTGGCTGACATGTCTGCACAGGGGCAGCAGGCAGTGGGGCTGTAATCTGGGGAACAGAGGCAAGGCCTGGGGTACCCCATCCCCCTGTAGGGGCACTTCCCAGGCCATAGCATGAGGAGGCCCACAGGCAGCTGGACCCCCAGGGGGACACCAGAAGAAGGACTTTCCAGAGAAGAGGTGAGGGCCCCGGTGCCCTCAGGCTGCTGCTGGGCCCTGAGCCATGCATGCAGAGGGTAGAATCCAATGGGGTGGGCAGAGGGCGCCAGCATGGACCCCACAGCCCCCTGATCTCACAGGGGCCTGGGATGTTGAGTTCCCTCCAACTGCCCAGGACAATGGTGCACATAGAGCACAGGCGGCATTCACTCCCCATTGTGCACACACAGCTGCCAGTGCCCCATAGAACCCGGTGGACAGGGGACAGAGAGATGAGCCTGCATCAACTGCTCTGCCTCTGGTAGAGTGCACGGGAAGGTAGATGTGTGTGGGGCGAGGTCACAACGATTCCAATGACTTCCATAGGAGTGGCTAGGGTGCTAGCTCAGAACGCTGGGAAACCAGGTGAGAGGTTTGTATGCACTGGTAGGTCTGTGTCCTGAGCATCCACTGGGAGCCCACGAGACAACAGCAGAGGCAGGGGAGGGGGTCAGAGGGAGAGCCCCTCGATGTGAGGGTCCAGGGGACAGCCAGCTGTTGCTACAGAGCCACAAAAGCACAGCCTGCTTCTTCCTCCCACAGAACAGGAGCCTTCTGCCGGCTTGGAGGGCAACAGGCATTTTTGCCCCAGGATGCAGCATGGAGCGCGGCTGTCCCCGACGTGGCAGGTGGAGTGTGCAGGCCTGTCTCCAGTGGGGCCCATGGCATGTCCTGAGACCAGGGCTGGACCAGGGGCACTCAGGCTCCTGCCCCCCAGCACCAGCCTAGCAGTAGTGCCAAGAACAGCCGTTTCCCTCCGCAGCCAGGCAAGAACGTGCTGCGGGTGTGCAGAATTGCTGCGGGGAAAGGTGCAGCAGGGACAGAGAATGCCTGTTGGCCAGCAGCCCCCATGAGGCTCCTGGGCCTCTGGTGTATGAAAGCAGCTAAGCACCAGGAGGGCCCACGAGTGAGCTCAAAGTTCTCACCAGACTCCAGGCCACTAATAATGCCACGTCCCACCAGTGGAGGTCAAGCTTGGGGCGCACAGGCTTTAGTCCTAAATGTCCTCCTGTAATGTTTGGCATTCAACAAAAATGTAATAGACACACAAGCATGCACACACTTACATATGAACTCACACATGCATGCATGCATAACCCACCACCCCACATGCACGCACACACGTGTGCAGACTCACACACACCAGCTCCTATGTACACATGCATGTATTCACACTCACCAGCCCACATTCACACACGTGTACACATAAGCATACCTATACCCGCATGCACATGCATGCACACATGTGCACACATTCACACACACCCCAAATGTGCACACACACATACTAGCCCATATATTCACATACATGTGTACACACATATTCACACCCAGCACCCACATGAATGTGTACACACATGCACACCACCACATGCACACACTTATGTGTGCACATGTTCATAGACACCATGCATGTGCATACCCACCACCCCACACACATGTGCACACATGCACTCACACTCACATGCACCCATGGCCATCCCCACCCACCATGCTCACACATCCTCATGTTAGGATCACATTGTTGAAAGCGGGAAGTGTGAATCTGTCCAGCTTTGGTCTTCTTTCCCAAGACAGTTCTCACTATTTCAATTCCATACTAACTTGAGAGTCAGCTTCTCCGTTTCTGCAGAAAAGCCAGTGGCTGTGATGGAGTTTGCACTGATGTGTGGGTCACGCTGGTGCAGTAGACCTCTTCCAGCCCACAAACATGAGCTGCCTAAACATTTATTGAAGTTTTTAAAAATCTCTCTGGGTGATGTTTCATAGTGTTTGACTTACAGGTCTTTCCCTTCCTCAGGTAACCTTACACATAGGTCGCTTTTCTTTTGCATGATGCAGAATTGCATCCTTAATGTCTCTTTGTGATCCTTCCCTGAAGGTGTGTAGAAACCCAGCTGATTTCCATGTGTTCAATCTTGTACTCTGCATCTTTGCTTAAACTGTTTCTTGTCTGTAGCAATTGGTTTTGTGTGTTTTTAGGATTCTTTGGAATGTTCCATATGTATGATTATGTCATCTGTGCAGAGAGATAGCTTTTATTTCATTTCCAACTGGGGTGACTTTTATTTCTTCTTCTTCTTCCTAATTTAACTGTCTGGAGCTTCTGGTACAACACAAAGTACCAGTGGAGAGAGTGGGATTCCTATCCTGTTCCTGGGTTTTCAGTTAGCTGCCCCATCTTCCTCCACCGAGTACAGTGTGAGCTGTGTGTTGTTCGTAATGCTCTGAGTCGTGCCGAGGACATACACTCTATTCCTAGTTTTCTGACAGTGGATCCTGTCAGATGCTTTCTCCGTATTGCTCAAGATGAACATGTGGGTTTCCCCCTTTACTCTTCTAGTGTGGTGTGTCACCCTGGTTAATGCTTGTACATTGAATGGCCTCTGTCCTCCTGGGACAAATACCACTTCATCGGAGTGTATCATTATTTAATGTGCTGTTGAATTCAGTTTGCTAGTGTTTTGTTGAGGATTTTTACATTATGTTCATGAGGGATAGTGTCTGTAACTTTCTTTTCTTGTGCTTTCTTGTCTGGCTTTGGTATCAGTGTTGTGTTGGCTCCATAGAATGAGGGGAAGTGTGTCCCCTCCCCCTTCTTTTTCAAAGAGTTTGAGAAGAATTGATGTTAATTTTCTTTAAATGTTTGGTAGTATTAATCAGGGAAGAAGCCATCTTGTCCTGCATTTTTATTGTTGAGACGTTTTTGAATACTGAATCACTTACTCATTCAGTATTTTGATTTCTTCTGGAGTCAGTTTTGGTAATTTGAGTGTTTCCAGGAATTTTTCTATTTCATGTGGGTTATCAAATTTGTTGGCGTAGTTATCTGTAGTTTTCTCTTGTGACTCTTTTATTTCCATGATGTCAACAGTGATGTTCTTTCATTTTTGTAGTCAGTCTGGCTAAACGTTTGTAACTTTTATTGATCTTTTCATGTAACTGTTTGGCTCAGTGACTCTTTATTTCATTTTTTTTTTTTGTGCTCTTGTTCTTGTTATGTTGTTCCTTCTGCTAGCTTTGGGTTTAGTTTGTTCTTCTTTCTATAGTTCCTTAAGTCATAAGGTCAAGTTACTTACTTGAAGTATATCTTCTTTTAATAAATGTAGGTATTTATAAAAGAATAAATGCTACAGCTATAGTTTTTCCCCTTAGCACTGCTTTTGTTGCATCTCTTAAATTTGGTATGTTGTCTTTCCTTTCTCTTTCTTTTCTTTTTCTTTTCTCTTATCCCCAAGTATTTTATGATTTCCCTGGTGATTTTTTTTTCCTTTGATCCATTGGTTATTTAAATGTGTTATTTACTTTCAACAATTTTGTGAGTTTTTGTTTTATATTATTTTCTTGAAGGTTTTATTTGTTTATTTGAGAAAGAGACAGAGATAGAGTGAGCACAAGCAGGGGGAGTGGCAGGCAGAGGGAGAAGCAGACTTTCCGCTGAGCAGGGGTCCCGATGTGGGACTCAATCCCAGGACCCTGGGATCATGGCCTGAGCTGAAGGCAGACGCTTAACTGACTGAGCCACCCAGGTGCCCTGTTTTCTTTATATTATTGATTTGTTTCATCCTTTTTAAAAATATATTTTATTTATTTATTCATGAGAGACAGAGAGAGAGAGAGAGAGAGGCAGAGACAGAGGCAGAGGGAGAAGCAGGCTCCCTGCAGGGAGCCCGATGCGGCACTCAATCTTGGGACCCCAGGACCCCAGGACCACACCCAAGCTGAAGGCAAACGCTCAACTGCCCAACCACCCAGGCATCCCGATCTTTGTTTTATTCTGTTGTGGTCATAGAAGATACTTTGTATAATATCTACCTTTTAAAATCTACTGAGACTTCATTTGTGTACTAACATGGGGTCTATCCTAAAAAACATCCAAAGTACACTTGAGAACATGTGTGCAGCTATTGCAGGGTAGGTGTCTGTGCATGTCTGTCAGAGCTGGTTGGTGTGCTGTGCTGTTTAAGTCCTCAATCTCCTTACTTATCTTCAGTCCATTCCTGAGAGAGGCATACTGAAGTCCCCAACCACTATCATAGAGCTGCGTATTTCTCCCTTTAGTTCTGCCATTTGTTGTTTCATATATTTTGATGGTTTGTCATTAGGTGTGTGTTTATCATTTTTATATCTTCTTGCTGTATTAAACCTTTTATTAATCCATAATGTGCTTTTTTGTCTTTTATAATCTTTTTTGTTTTAGGGTCTATTTTATCTGATATTATTAGTATAGCCACTTTGTTCTCTTTTGGTCACTATTTACATGGACATCTTTTTCTGTCCTTCCATTTTCAACTTATTGGTGCCTTTACATCTCAAGTGAGTCTTATCACAAAGTTGGATCATGTATTTTTATCCTTTCTTTTAATTTCTGTCTTTTGATTGGAGAGTTTAATCCATTTACATTTATAGCAATCGTTGATAAGAAGAGACTTACTTCTGTTTCTTCTGGTGCTGCTTCTTTTCTTTATGTGCTATAGCTTTTTGTCCCTCATTTCCTGCATTTCCATCTTCTTTGGTGTTTAAATGATTTTTTTTTGTAGTGAAATGTTTATTTTTATTATTTTTTAAAGATTTATTTATTTATTTATTTATTTATTTATTTATTTATTTATTTATTCATTCATGATAGACATAGAGAGAGAGAGAGACAGAGACACAGGAGGAGGGAGAAGCAGGCTCCATGCTGGGAGCCCGACGCGGGACTTGATCCCGGGACTCCAGGATCGCCCCCTGGGCCAAAGGCAGGTGCCAGACTGCTGAGCCACCCAGGGATCCCTGTAGTGAAATGTTTAAATTCCTTCTTCATTTCATTTTGTGTATATTCTATAGCTATTTTCTTTGTTACTGTGGACATTATTTCAAACATCCTGAAGTTTATAAGTTCTATTTTGAATTTATAGCATCCTAACCTCAATAACATTTTTCTTTTTTTATTTACATTTTTTTAACTTAAATTCAATATGCCACCATATAGTATAACACCCAGTGCTCATTCCATCAATTACATTTTTTAATTAAGTAAATCAGACATTAACCTGGTATAAGATATCATATAAGAAAGGTATAACCTTTCTTAACCTGGTATAAGCTATCAAGCTAAAGTCTCCAGGCCAGGCCACAAACTTATAGTAAATTATTAGAAGCATTTTCATTACAATAGAAAGCAGGAAAAGGAAACCTAGCATCATTTCTAATTGGAGGTTCAACTACTGCAATAACACCATATATATATATATATATATATATATATATATATATAGGAAAGGAAGAGATGAAACAGTCTTTATTTGAAGGAAATATGATTTTTAAATAAAAAATCAATCGACAAGCTATTAAAAGTGAAGTCTATAAGGTGGCTGCAAAGATCAATATGCAAAAATCAACAACTATGACTGATCATCAAATACAATTAAAAAGAATGTTTTCAATAACTAAAAATTCTAAGGTACTAGGTATAAACCTAGAAAGAAAATATGAGGTCATTATGGAGAAAACTAGAATAACAAATCGATTTTTAAAATCAGTTTAACAAGGTTTCCCATTTGAATTCAGAATCTTAAAGAAAACTCTGTTTTGAAATTTGTGTTCTTAGTACTCTAAATATTAATTCTACACTCAGAACAAATGTAACTGCTTCTCTGTGTACAATGAAGATAGCCAGGGACAAAACAACACTGCATGCTGACAAAGAAACTGATGGTGATTGATGGGTGGGGATTCCAGTCTCCAGATCCCTGCACCCCCATAACTGACATAATTCTTCCTTCCCTGTAGTGACATAGAGCCATCATCCTATGCAAGCTCCAATAAAGGAACTGACCCCTTAACTCTCTTACCTTGTGGGGAGATGAGTCCCCATCCTGTAGCCCAGCAAGTAACATTATGAAGGTTCACATCTGGGGGTGCGATGCAAACAGGGAGCACAGAGTCAGAAAACACAATGCGAGATTTCAGCTGCACCAGGGCGATGTCACCTCCAACAGGGTGGTACAGTTGGTATGTAGGGTGCACGATCACCTTGTTCACCTCAAACCACTGGGTGTGATTGCTGGCAAACCTGAGGTCCACCAGGCCGACATACATGTCAAAAGCCACAATGTTCTTATCCCTGTGGGGACACAGAACAAAGACACAGTGACTTGAGCATCTTGCACGTGGGAAGCAAGGGCACTGTCCATTCACAGGCCTAGGGAGGACTGGAGCATGGCGGCCTCAGTCTCCAGGCTCTCAGCCAGGATATGGAGAAGCAAGTTCCTTGCAGCACACAGAACCTGGTTGTCTGGTGGAATTGCTCCCAAAGAAGTCCTGACATGGGCCAATGGAGGATTCAGAGACTCATCCTGACCTGCTGGTCACCAGCAGCCCAGGATGGTGAACCTGTCAGGTGAGCTGCCCCTAAGGCAGGTCCTTCCTTATTTCTTGTCCTACGATATATCTCAAGGAATCCATGGCCCTGAGGAGCCCTTGGCCCTATCCAAGGAGCGGCTGCAGTGGAAGGAGCTATGTCTGGGCCCCATTCTCTTCCCCATCTCTGACAAGTCACAGCTGATGCAGCCTGCGTGGTCCATCCAGCGGCCCTGGGCCTCCAAGGACATGGCATCTGGCCCTGCCCACTCACCTATCGAAGCAGTGGGCTGCCGACAGGATCCAGTACTCACTGATGATGGACCCTCCACAGATGTGGAAGCCTCTGTAGTGCACGCTCACCTGCCATGGCCACTTCCTCTCCAGGACATCCACGCCCCCCACAATCTTCCCCTGTATGTAACGGCGACCACAGGCTGAGGAGAAAGCAACAGAGCCTGTGAGGAGCAGCAGTGGCAAGGTGGGCAGGGCACAGACATAGAGTAGTTGGGAGGCGTTGGGAAGGGGAGGTCCAGCAAAGGGGGGAGGAAGGGAGGGCAGAGGAGTGTGGGAGAGGGGCGGAAAGGGGAGGAGAGGAGAGGAGAGGAGGGGAGCGGGGAGAGGCAGGAAAGGGGAAGGCAGAAGGGAGGGGAGGGGAGGGGAGGGGAGGGGAGAGGGGCTGAGGAGGGGAGGGTGAGGACTGGAGAGGGTTGGGGAGGGGAGGGGAGAGGGCAGGGGAGGGCAGGGGAGGGCCGGCGCAGGTCTCTACCGCGGGGAGAAGGAAGCCCCGGGCTCGCCGCCAGGACTTTGGCCCCGGGCCGGGAGGGGTCCTACCCACGTTCACGTTCACGTTCACGTTCAAGGCAACGACCTTGCTCAGGGGGCGTCCGTGGGCCCCGGGGGCAGCCTGGGCAGGGGGCAGGAGGAGCAGGAGCAGAAGCAGGCGGGGGGCCGCCGGCGGGGATGCTCCGAGCGGGATGCGTGGGTCACGCAGCAGGGCAGCCATGAGGGGGAGGGTCCTGGGGAGCGAGCCCGTGGGACCTGGGGCGGCGCCGATGTGTGACGCCACCAACTTGCGACACCAGCGACGCGCGTGACGGCGCCAAGGTGCGACGCCGCAGGGCACGCGATGGCCCCAGGCGCTCCGAGGGCGACGACACCAAGGAGCACGTGAGGAAACCCCAACCACCTGCCTGGGCAGCTTCACCTCGTACACCTGGTGGTGGCCCCTGCCCCGCCCCCGCCCCCGCCCCCGGCGCCCCGGAGTCCCCAGGCAGCTCACAGCCTCCTGTGCCCCATCACAGAGCTGGCTTCGTGGTCTCCCGGCGCCTCCCTCCGCAACCGGCCCCCCGGGGGCTCCGCCCTCCCCGGTGTTCCCCGTCCTGGACCCCTCGCTTCCGACCCCCCGTCTCAGGGGCCCCTTAGAATGCACATCCTGGCTCACTTGGGTGGGCTGTGGTTCCCACAGCAGGGCTGTTCTGGCCTGTCCACTTGTTTCCCAGATGACAGGACGCCATCGGGTGCCCTGAGCGGAGGCTTGGGATGGGAAGGAGCTGCTCCTGCTCCGGGTGGGCAGAGGAGCTTCCCGGGGTCCTTCCTGCCTTCCTGCCGGAGGGCGTGGAACCATAGCTTCTCCACCAGGAGTGACGTTCCTGGGGGACACTTGGTCATGTCTGGATACACTGTTGATCACCGTGGTGGGCGTGGGATGCTGGCATCTAGTGGGTGGTTCAGGGATGCAGCTAAACATCCTGTAATTCTCAGGCCGCCCTTCCAGATCCAAACGTCAATAAGGCTGAGTTGAGATACCTTGGGCTGCAGGCTCCCCAGGGACCGCTGTCCTGTGGGGTGAGGCTGAAAGCTGGCCTTCTATGGGTGCACTCAGCGTCTGCAGCACCTGCTGGGAGACAGAGGGTGCAGCGAGTCTCATGTTTGCCTCGAGAATAGACAAGATGGTTAGAAGGTTTCCATCGCGTTGGGCCACTCTTTCCTGTGGCTTTAGTGCGGGCTATTGCGAGTGTTGGTGTTTCTGGTTGCAGGCTTCTACACCCAGCTTGGACACATGGGAGGAAGGAACAGCCCAGGGAGCTCCCAAGGGGCGGTTGTTCAAGTCCTGTGGTGCCTGTCTAGTCTATGTGTCTACTCTGCACAGTCCTGTGATGTGTGACTCGTGTTGTGGTGAGTAGTGGGAGGAGCAGAATGGAATGTGTTCATCATTCTTGTCTGAACCTGAAGGAACTTCTCCCAGCTGAGTTAGTTTCTTCCAAACTGCTATTTTCACTTGATGGATTTGGTGTTTAATTTCTGTGTTTGAGGCTTTCCTTTGATGTCTGCTATTCCTTTGTCTTCCAACTGAAATTAAGACTGCTGGAGTGAAAAGTGATTGGAAACTCTGGGGTGTGGGCAGTGCTGGGTGAGTCATGGGAGCAACTGATGTCACTACCTTCAGGACATTCCTCTAAGCTTGTCAGATTCTCCAGATGACCCCAAATTCCTTCCTGAATGTCAGGGATCTTACGCAGGTTCTGACAGCTCAAGTAGAGGTTGTTGTATCTTAACATTCCGCATTAAGTATATATACCATCTCCTAACCTAATTTTAGCATTCAGGGCCCTAAATTGTGGATTGCCTGTGTTACTCTCAAAGAAAACAGAACTCCAGATTTCTGCAATAGTCCATGAGGCCCATTAGCCCAGAGGTATGGAGTGGGGTGAAGACTTAGGGATGTGGCTGCTTCTCAGTTACTGCCCGACATTCCTGGGTTTACCATTTCCTTCCACAGTCACATCTAGACACACTGCTTCTTGTTGAGGATTCTTTATTGTAGATCAGGATGTTTTCCACTTTCTGTTAGGTCAGGTATTACTTATAGATCTGCCATCCACCTGATCAAAACCTTTTTTTTTTTTACTAAGATATAATTTATACACAGTAAAATTGATCCAGTCATGAAAGTTTTGACAAATGCTTGCAGTCATGTTGCCACCACAATCAAGCTATAGAAGAGTTCCACTGTCTTCCCAGTTCCTTTGAGCCCCAGTAGAGTCCTTCTTCCCATAATGCCTTGAAACAACTATTCTAGATTTCCACCCACATCGTTTGCCTTTCCCAGAATGTCATATCCAGTCTTGTAATTATAGGTTCCCTTACTTAGCAGAATGCATTTGAGATCCATCCATGTGATGGCCAGTAAAACTGACTGGGCCTCAAAATTTCTGTTCTGAGACTTTTAAACTATGAATTTAACTAACTCTCTAGTACTTATGGGACTGTTTAGGCTATTGGTTTCTTTTTGAGGGAGTTTTGGTACTTTGTACCTTTCAAACAAATTGTCCATTTCACTTGAGTTATTAACTTATGGCTGTAAAGTTGTTAGAAAATATTCTCTCATTATCATTTCAATGCCTGTAGTAATGACCCTCTTCTGTTCCTGATGTTGGCAGCTTCTAACTAGCTACTGTTTGATTTATGAAGGCCATTGTCTATTTGTATGCTACTTTACTGAATTTTCATCCATTTGTGATAGCTTCACATTGATTATTTTTTAGTTATTGTGTTCTAAGAGCTCTTTGTATATTCTTGGTACTGGTATCATCAGATCTATGATCTGCAAATACTTTCTCACAGTAGGTTGGCTGTCTTTTCACCTTTTTGAATGTGTTCTATGACACACAAGATTTTTAACTTTAAAGAAGCCCAATTTATTCTGGCATTTGTACTTTCAGTGTCATATCTAAGGAGTCACTACTTAACCCAAGGTCATTAAAAGTTACTCCTATGTTTTCTTCTAAATGTTTTATAATTTTAGCTCATATGTAGGCCTGTAATCCATTTTGAGTTAAATTGGAGTATGGTGTGAGGTAAGGTCCAGATTCATTATTTTGCATGTGGATATACAGTTGCCTCAGCACCATTTATTGAAAAGACTATTTTTTTTCCATTGATTCTCTTGGAACCCTGTCAAAAAACGATCGGCCATAAATGTAAGAGTTTATTTCTGGACACTTGATTCTGTTCTATTGATGTGTATTTTGATTCTTATGCAAGTTCCACACTGCTTCAACTATAGTAGTTTTGTAATAAGTTTGTCATTACAAAATTAAGTCCTCCAACTTTGTTTTTCTTTTTCAAGACTGTTTTGTCTATTCTGAGTCCTTTTTCATATGAATTTTAAGGTCAGCTTGTAAATTTCTAAGAAAACCAAGCTGAAATTTTGATTAGGCCTGCAATGAATTTGTAGATCAACTTGGGGAGTATTACCATCTGTGATGGTTTGAATTGTGTCCACCGCCCCCCCAACAGATGTTTAAAACCTTTCTTCCAATACCTAAGAATTGGAAATAAGGTCATTGCAGATGTAAAGTTAAAATGAGGTCGAACTGGAGTATCCTTTTTTTTTTCTTATAATAAATTTATTTTTTATTGGTGTTCAATTTGCCAACATACAGAATAACACCCAGTGCTCATCCCATCAAGTGCCCCCCTCAGTGCCCATCACCCATTCACCCCCACCCTCCTCCCCTTCCACCACCCCTAGTTCGTTTCCTAGAGTTAGGAGTCTTTATGTTATCTCTCCCTTTCTGATATTTCCCACACATTTCTTCCCTCTTCCCTTGTATTCCCTTTCACTATTATTTATATTCCCCAAATGAATGAAAACATATATTTGTCCTTCTCCGATTGACTTACTTCACTCGGCATAATACCCTCCACGAACTGGAGTATCCTTGATCCAAAATCACTGGTGTCGGGATGCCTGGATGGCTCAGTGGTAGAGCGTTTGCCTTCAGCCCAGGGCGTGATCCCGGAGGCCTGAGATCGAGTCCCACATCGGGCTGCCTGCATAGCCTGCTTCTCCCTCTGCCTGTGTCTCTGCCTCTCTCTGTGTGTCTCTCATGAATAAATAAAAATAAAACCTTAAAACAAAAAACAATTCATTTAAAAAAAAAAACAAAATCACTGGTGTCTTATGAGAAGATGAGAGAGAGGTATACAGGGAGAAGATGGTCGTGTTAAGGTGCAGAGACAAAAATCTCTGGAGGCAGAGATTGGAGGGAGTGATGCATCTACAAGTGAAGGAATGTCAAAGATTGCCAGAATCCACGAGAAACCAGGACATGGAGATAGACTACCTCAGAACCCTCAGATACAGTGAGCCCTGTTGACACCTTGATTTTGGACTTCTGGGCTCCAGAACTGTGAGAGAATACATTTCTGTTGTTGTAAGTGAAACATGTGCTACTTTGTAATGGCAGTCCCAGGAAACTAGTACAGATTTTGATACCAGGACTGGGGTCTGGTAAGTTTGAAATCTGAAAGGCAGATTGAAGGCATGGATATCCAAGCAGGTGTTGAAGTTAAGGTTTGCAGTTTGCAGTCTGCAGTGTATGTGGGCAGGCTGGAAATGCAGGCAGGATTTGTATGTGGCAGTCTTAAGGCAGAACTCCTCCAGGATACCTCAAGATTTTGCTCCGAAGGCCTTCAAGTGACCAGGTTATGTCCACTCATATCCAGGGTAATCTCTCCTTTACTTAAAGTAAATGGATTGTAAATATCGATTGCATTTACAAAATACCTTTATAGCAACATCTAGAGAACATCTGAGCAAACAGTTGGACACCATAACTTAGCTCAGTTGACACATAAAATTGACCATGACAGTCCATTACTTGTCAATTCTGAATCCATACACATCCCTTTAATACATAATATATAAATAAACACAATAATGAAGTCATATTTCCATCTAAGATGATAGAACCATCCTGAGCATATGAAAATGCACTAACCCTTTTCCCAGGAGAGGATGCAAAGTCCATGGGTGACGTTCATGCTTCTCCCTGATGCCCAAGACATACATACATTCTTAACAAAATGAGGAAAAAATACTAATAACAACTAAAGTTTCTGCAAATGGTCACATGGTCCTTGCTGATATCACATTCCATATCTCTTTGCCCTCAGCAAGCACCCATGGCTCTTGATCTGGTGAGATGACTCAAATCTTCCTTCCTACAGGACCTGTGCCATTAGTGTCACCTGAATTGTGGTGTTTGTTTTCCACTGATTTAATCAAGGGTTTGGACATGCTGGAGACACCCTGAGACATCACCTGCGTTCCAGAGTACTCTCCCTCACCTCCACTATGAACAGGCAGTTGATTTCCTTTTGGTGTAGTTGCTCTTCATTTTCTTCATATTTTGTTAGGGTTGCTAATAATGGCTTCACTTTCTTTCCTGAGTTGGCTTGTGCTTGGCCAGTTTTGCTAAATCACACTGATTCTTTAGAGTTGACCTATATATTTAAATTATCAAGAAGGGATGGTTTTAAACCATCCTTTGTCAGTTCCTCAGGCTATGTTCTCCTGTGCAGTAATTTTGATACTGGGTTGTGCAGTGGCTTAGTTGCATCATGGGAAATGCATCTGGGAAGAAATGTAATTTGTTGGTGAAGGGTATATATATCTATTCATTGTGAATATTATGCATCCATAAACTCTTATTTCTAAGGGTTTCTATGAGAAATACCAGTGTGATGCAATGCGTGTGTAACACAAGTCTCTGTTACCGAAATCCCATACTGATGGGATTTTGCTTGGTGTTTCTTCTTTCATGGCTTCCCTGGTTCCTCTTGTTAAACGAGGAGGGACGTCCGTGCTGCTGTTCTGTGACATTTGTGGCCTCATCTGAAAGGCTTGTGCTCAGTTCCCCATTCTCGTTTCAAGCTGCATGTTTCTGTTCTCACGTGGGGCTGCCAGTACAGACTCTATCCACTTGTGCAAAGGAACCAGAGTCCTGGTGACACAAATCCATGTGCAGAAACACTTAATGTGGGGCCTCTTATCTCCCAAGCTTCCAAGGAATCTATCAGTATCTCAGAGGTAATTACCATTCAGTGAAGACTGTTCTTTTGCATCTGATCCCTGGGAATCCTGCATCCTATGTGTTGTCCTACAGGACCACTGCCCTCAAGGCCCTTCATATCAGTGTCTTTCCTTCAGGAGGTCTGATACCCTGAACTTTCCCTCAGCTCCACCCCAGGCCCCAGGCTGGAACCTGCCCCTTGGACTTCCATGCAATTGGCAGAAGGTAAAGAGCATTTGGAGAAGAATGGCATCCAATTTGAGAAGGCAAGAGCATGGGGAACCCCTCCATGGGAGGAAGGTCTTGAGGAAGGGGATGATCCTTTCACTTCATGGTGAAGTGAAGAACATGGTTGCTTGGTGTGGGATGTGCCCACAGAGCCAAAGCCCACATTCCTGTTGGTTGGGTGCAAAAGGTAGGTGGGAGACAGCTCTCCAGAGGCGTGTTGACCCATTCCGTGTGGCTAGCAACACCAATGAAATATACTGACGTAGCATGTTTTCATTTATCCTGGGGCAGTTTAAGACAGATCATCATTCCAATTTGTAGCAGTTTTCTGTAAGTATAGCACCCTGGAAAGAAAGACGGAGTTTGTTCTGAGCTGGGAATTGGAAAGGGCTGGGCTTGCCTGCCTCCTGCAGCCACAACTTGGGTTGTGGGTCCGGCCAGCCCCTGCATGTGTGGCGAGCAGACCCTCTGCCCTGAGACATGTCCTAGCCCTCCTTCTGCTCACAGAATGCTCCCAGTCCAGAGGTAATGCTCCTCTGCTAAGGAGTCACCAACACTGCTCTGCAGACCCAGAAGCCCCAAGAGATGAAGAAGAGCTGGATAAGTGAGGACACATGGAATCATGTCTGCCCAAGGTCTAACAGGCCAGGGGTGCCCATGGCCATGTTTCCTCTTCCTTTACACCATCCTGCTCTAACAAACTTATGATCTTGAGATGCTCTCAGTAGTGATGGGCACCCCTGGCTGGTGGGGAGGATGCCTTTTCTGCCTGCCCTTCCTTGTTCCAGGTGAATCTTTGCAGGTGTGTCCTCATCATCCAGGCCAGTGTGAAATGTTACATACTTAGACTCAAATCCAATATCCTGTTGGACAAAGCAGTCTCTGAAAAATGAAAGCATTTCAGAACCATTAGCTTTCACCTCTCATTTCTGCTACAACATCCCTACTTGTAGTGGCACTGCTTCACAAGACCCCTTTGTTCTGTCCTCTTGGCACATGGCATGTCGTCTTGAACTCTTCCAGGGGAGGACTATAAAATGTGCTACAGTGAGCACCAGGACACATATGCATTTCAGTATCCTGTAGAATCTTACTTAAGCCTGTTGGAAGAAGGGTTTAGGGCTAGCAGTTAGGAAGACCTGAGGAAACTATCAAGTGTAAACAACAAGTCAGAAAAGTGAATTATGGATTGGGAAAGGATGTAAAGCATACTATTGGCAACATTCAGTATGGATCAGGGCTTTGTAATGTACCTGCTCTTGATGGAGACGCTCAAAGAGCTTACCATCTCACTTCTGCACAGGATTCATGGAAATGGTCAGGGTTGAGGTAGAAAGGGAACAGTGCTCACCCAGAGAGCTAGAAACATGTATCAATAGAACAGGGTTAACAGGAATGATGAAGCAACCTCTCCTAATCTGGATTGTACAGGGAGTGACCCAGGTTCTCCCCAGGGTCATACAGAATGGTGATAGCATCTCTTTTAGTACTGATTATACAGTGAATACCACTAGGTGTTCTTCATTTATGGTAATGTTTTCCATGTCTTTGTTGTCAGCCTTTTTTAGCATCTCTTCTTCAAGTTAGGGGAGTTTTGTCTTTTAGCCTTAGTAAGCTTTTTAATCATGTATTTTTAATGGTTGTTATTAAATCCCCTTCTACTCTTTTGAAAAGAACTTGTTTTTTTTTTAAAGATTTTATTATTTATTCATGAGAGACACAGAGAGAGAGGGACAGAGACGTAGGCAGAGGGAGAAGCAGGCTCCATGTAGGGAGCCCAACGTGGAATTTGATCCTGGGACTCCAGGATCACACCCTGAGCCAAAGGCAGATGCTCAACTGCTGAGCCACCCAGGCGTCCCCATGAACTTGTTTTTTAAATTGTATTCATGTAAGTTTTAGGTCCCCACCCAGGGACCCCCTAATGAGCTGTTAAAAACAAATGAATGGAGAGATATCCAGAGTTCATGGATACAAAGGCTTAATGTTAAAAATGTACCTGTCTCTAAATCCACCCATGGGCCTAATGTGAATTTAATCAAACTATGACCTTGCAATTACTTGAGTGGCATGGCATGGCATGGCAGACAGTAATGGGTTCCCAAAGTTGTCCACATCCTAATCCCCATGTACTGTAAAAAATGTGCCTCCCATGGTAAAAGGGACTTTGCAGGTGTGATTAGGTTAAGTGCTGGGATGGGGATATCTTCATGTAGTATCCACATTGGCCCAGTGTGAAAACACAAGGGTCCTTACACAAGATAGGTAGGAGGATTCATGTTAAGAGAAGGCAATGTAACCATGGAAGTAGAGATTGAGTGATATGGTCATTGGCCAAGGCATGTGGTAGCCTCTGGAAATTGGAAGCAGCAAGGAATGGGTTCTCTTCCAAGAAGAATTAGTCCTGCAGAAACAATTGTTGATTGTAGCCCCATGAGACTCACTTCAGACCCCTGACCCCAGAACTGTCAAAGATAAATATGTTTTAAGCCATGCACATACATACACAAGTCTGGAATAGTTTTTAAAGTGCACTAAAGACTGGTCTTAAAGTTATAATTCATGTGGAAGGGTGAAATCAAATAAAAATAAGACAATTTCCATTCAAATATCAAATCTTATGACACTGTAGTAATTAAAATACAGTGGTGCTGATGCAGACACAGGAGCTGGCTGATATTGGATAACTGATGGTGGAATTGAGCACAGGATCAAGATTCAGAACTCATTGAACAGCCTTAATAACAGCTTAGACCTAGGTGAAGAGAGAGTCCATGGACCAGAATATGAGTTGGAAGAAACCACCCAGAATGGGAAGGGAAAGGGGAAATTCAGAAAGGAAGCATGAATGTACTTCAGTGCTATTGGTGTATATATATTTTT
This sequence comes from Canis lupus familiaris, assembly GCF_011100685.1. Lineage (NCBI taxonomy): Eukaryota > Metazoa > Chordata > Mammalia > Carnivora > Canidae > Canis > Canis lupus. The sequence goes on from NC_049235.1 coordinate 699,257, forward strand.
AAGGAAATAGTGCATTTTTTTGTTTTGATTTTGGTTCAAATAAAATCATAAGAAACTCTGATTCTGGCCAGGATGGAGTATCAGGGACAGATTTACCTTCCATCTGAAACCATGAAGAAATACAAAAAGAACAATTATAGGAAACTGGTTTTCAGGAGCTGAACTTCAGGCAGTACATGATTATAATCCTTGAGAGACAGGAAATAAATGGAAGTATCCCCAGGATTGTCTCAGTTTACAGGCCACAGCACAGGAAGAAGGATCCTAGATGAAATCTGGAAAAACATCTGCCTGACTTAGGACTCCAAGGTGGCCCAAAGTCTCCACATAGAGAACCAGAGGTATGAAAACCACACAGAAGTGAACTGTGGAGGATTGAAGAGGACCCCCTGTGGGTGCTCAGGTGAGCATTGATCAGCACAAATGCATACAAAAACTGCCCAAAGCCAGGTAAAGCCTCCCAGAAGAATGAGAGGGAACACTACTCAGTGTTCGTTCACACAGGGCTGGGAATAGTGGTTCCAGCCAGCCATGAAGAGCTCATAATTCACGGAGCACAGGATAGAGTGCTCGTTGAGTTCTGACTACAGAAGTGTGGAAGAATTAGCCCCAGACTGAGCACTACATAAGGCATGTGGTCAGATACCAAAAGCAAGACCTGAAAGACCTGTCTATATTCAAATAACTTTAGTGCATCCCAGATAGAGCTGGGAATGATGTGTAGGAATACAAAAATATCCTACACCCACAAGGTAAAACTCACAGTATCTGGCATCCACTCAAAGAGCACTGGGCATGTGAAAAAGTGAGGAAACACAACTCACAATGAGAATTTTTAAAAGAAAACAGAAAGTGACAAGTGTTGATGCAGATACGGAGAAATTGGAACCCTCATGCACTGTCAGTAGGAATATAAAATGGTGCAGCTACTGTGGAAAATAGTACAGCCATTCTCAGAAACATTACACATAGAATGACCATGAGCCATCAGTTCCACTGCTGGTACATAAGCCAAAGAACTGAAAGCAGGATATTGAAGAGATATTTGTACATCCATGTTCATAGAAGCACTATTCATAGTCCTTAAAATATGGAAGCCACCCATGTGTCCATCAATGGCTGAATGGACTATTAAAAGATGATCTATCCATAGGATGGAGTATTATTTTGCCTTAAAAAGGAAGGAGCTTCTGACACATGGTACAACCTGGATGAACCTTGAGAACACTGTGTTATGTGAAATAAGCTAGTCACAAAGTGACAGATACTGTAGTATTCCACTTACATGAGGCCCCTAGACTAGTCGAATAGACACAGAAAGTACAGTGGTGGTTGCTAGGGGCTGGGGATGAGAGGATGGGGAGGTATTACTTAATGGGTATAAAGTCTTAATTTTGCAAGATCACAAGGTCCGTGGTGGTGATGGTTGCACTATGATAAGAATGTAATTAATGCCAGTGAACCGTACACTTTAAAATATTTAGGATGGTAAATTTTATGTTATGTGCATTTTACCACAATAAAATAATTAGAGATGCCACAGGAAGTCTGTCCTCAGGCCCATAGCTGCAGCAAACAGTGAGCACAGCCAGGCAAACAAAACCTCACACTAAAGGCCCTTTCCCCTAATCAGTTTGACAATAGTTACAAAGCATGCTGAAGGACCAAACCCAGTGTGAAGAGACAGAATAGCAACAGAACCAGGCCTGAAGCTGGCAAAGATGCTGGAATTACCAGACCAGGAACATAAATTATGGCTCATATGCTAAGGTCTCTGGTGGATAAAGCAGACAGCATAAGGAACAGATGGGCAGTGTGAGCAGAGAGATTGAAGTGCTAAGGAGGGGGCTTAAAGGCAATGTTATAAATAAAAAAATCTGTCACAGAAATGAAGACTGCGTTTGCTGGGCTTATCAGCAGATGACACAGCCATGGGAACAGTCGCGGATGCTGAAGATGTGTCCAAACCAACAGGCAACGTGAAAAAAAAAAAAAAAAGAACAGAATGCCGCAAAACTATGGGACAATCATAAGAGATATGACATACACATGATGGGAATATCAGAAGAGGAAAGAGAGAAAGGAATATAAAACATATTTGAAGCTATAATAACTGAGAATTTCCCAAAACTAATGATAGACACCAAACCACAGATCCAGGAATCTCATAGAGTATCAAACAGGATGAATAAAAAAAATATACACCTAGGCATATCATATTCAATGCAGAAGAAAATTAAAGACAGAAGAAATCTTGAAAGGCATCAGAGGGAAAATCCTTCCCATAGAGGAGCAATGTCAAGAACTACCCTCAACCTTTCCTCAGACACTACACATGCAAGAAGAGATGGCAATGGGGTATTTAAATGTTGAGAAAGGAAAATATCCACTGACCTAAAATTATGTATTTAGTGAAATTATCCTTCAAAAGTGAAATGGAAGTTAAGATTTCCTCAGAGGGCACCTGGCTGGCTTGGTTCGTGGAGCATGCAACACTTGATCATGGGGTTGTGAGTTCAAGCTCCACTTTTAGTGTAGAAATTACTTAAAAAAAATCAAAATCTTAAAAAAAGTGTAAAGGCTGTGTCAGGCAAAAATGATCGAGGCATTTTGTCATCACAGATATTTTGAACAGTATTCACAAGTAGATGATGGTAGCCAGAAGGCAGTGAATAACATGCTCAAAGTTCTGGTGAGAAAAAAAACCTATCAACCAGGAATTTTATATCCAGCAAAGTAATCTTTAAAAAATGAAGGCATAATAAAAACATTCCCAGATAAACAAGAGCTGAAAGAATTTGGTGCTAGCAGACCTGCTTCACAAGACTTACTCAGGAAAATTCTTTGTGTTGAAAGCATGTGACAACAGATGGCCATTAGGGTGCATGTGAAGAAATTAAGCACTCTGCAATAGGTCTTCTGTAGCTCATTCTGAGAGACTACATAATGGGGGCACCTGGGGGGTGCAGTCGGTTAAGTGTCTGACTCTTGGTTTGGCTTAGGTCTTGATATCAGGGTCATAAGAACAAACCCCATGTTGGGCTCCATGCTCAGCACAGAGTCTGCTTGAGATGCTCTTTCCCTCTTCTTCTGCCCCTGCTACTACTGTGCGCGCTCTTTCTCTCTCTCTCAAATAAATAAATCTTTGAGGAAAAAAGAAGCCACATAATGCATGTATCTTCTCCTACGACCCCTTTACTCGTTTAAAAAACAGTTGCATAAGGCAATACACACACACTTGTATTTGGGGTCAGTACAAAGGAATGTCATATTTCTGATGGTAACAGCACAGCAGCCATGTACAGGTAAGGAAATCACACAGGAAGATGTGCACGAACCAGCACATTGATGTGACTGAATGCTATTGTACAGTGTAAAGGAGAAACTGCACATACAACAGGAGCATGGAGGGGAATTTCCAAAATCATCATGCCGTGGGGATTTGTTGTTAAACAGCTCTTCTCCCAGTCATGTTTCCTCTTTCATTTTCCCTGTAAAAGCAAGAAGAAACCCAGGCTCCCTGTGACACAAGTTTTGCTAAGCCTTCTCCCACTGTACAGTGAGGAGCCTCCTTCCCCCCAGTTCCCAACAGCACACTCGTCTTTAGTGTCCCCAGTGTCCACATTCCCACCACATTTCCATCAATCCAGTCTAGGCTTTTTCTACCATGTCCCCAGAGTGCTTCCAGCCACCACCCTCTGCCTGATTCCAAAGCCACCACACACTTAGGTAGATATTAAAACAGCAGCTCACGCTTGGTACTAAGATCTGTATTTGTTTCCTATTGGTGCATAACAAATGATTACAAACCTGTCAGCTTGCATAAAAACAGCTATTTGTCATCTCACACTTTGTAGGTCAGGAGTCTAGAATGGTGTGGCTGGATTCTCTGCTCAGGGCATCATTAGGGCTTCAAAACAAAAGATATTACTAGAGGTAAAAAAAAAATGACATTTGACGGGTGGCTGGGTGGCTCAGTCATATGGGCATGTGCCTTTGGCTTGGGTCATGATCCCAGGGTCCTGGGATGGAGCCCTGAGTCGGGGGGGGGGTGTGTCCTTGCTCAGTGGGGAGTCTGCTACTCCTGCTCCCCCCTTGGGCTCTCTCTCTCTCTCTCTCACACACACACACACACACTCTCTCTCTCTCAAATAAATAAGATCTTTTAAAAAGTGACATTTGAAAATAATAAAAGCATCAGTTCATCATGAATTGTGTTATGTGTCATGAAGATGCAATAGTTATATAGCCACTTGAAAACAGAGTCCCGAAATTCCTGTTTCAGGAACTGACAGAATTGAAGGGAAAAGCAGACAAACAATAACAAGCTGGATACTTTACTTATTTTTTAAAAAGATTTTATTTATTCGTGAGAGACACAGAGAGAGGCAGAGACAGGCAGAGGGAGAAGCAGGCTCCCTGCGGGGAACCTGATGTGGAACTCGATCCCAGGCCTTGGGATCATGACCTGAGCTGAAGGCAGACACTCAACCATGGAGCCCCCCCGTCCCCTAAGCTGGATACTTTAACAGCCCACTTTCAATACTGGATAAAATGACAAAGCTGAAGACCAGCAACGATGAATGAGCCTGAAACATACTGTAAGCTAACCAGACTTGACAGGTTTCTACAACACTTCCCCTGACAGCGGCAGCATACACATCTTCCAACTTATGGAACATTCTCCAGAATGGACCATATGCTAGGTCAAAAATTAAACCTTGATAAATTTAAATAAAGAAGTCATAAAAACTATGTCCTCTAGTCGAAATGAATGAAACCTGAAATGAATAATAGAATAAAATCTGGGAAATTTGAAAATATGAGGAGATTAAACAACACACTCCTCAGTAACCAGGGGGTCAAAGAAAATATCACAAGATAAGTTAGAAAATACTGTGAGCTAAATTAAAATGAAAGCACAACATCCACAACATGTCAAAGCATAAGAGATATAGCTCAAGCAGCTCTTAAAAGTAAGTATAACTTTAAATGCCCACATGAAAAGTGAGAGAGTTCTCAAACCATGTCTAACCCTCCACCTTAAGTAACATGAAGAAGCAGAAACAAAACCAACAGTGAAAAAAAAGGGGGGGGGAGAGATAATGAATATGGGAGCCAATCAATGAAATACAAAATAAAATAGAGAAAAATCAACAAAATTGAAGGCCTTAGACAAGATCAACAAAACTGACAAACTAGCTAGACTGACAATGAGAAAAAAGGAAGACTCACATAATAAAATCAGTAATTATTTACAAAAAAAAGTTTTCTGTGGGAATATTATTGACATCTGTGACAACTAATGAGAAATTGAGATGAAATGGATTGATTCCTAGAAAGGCACAGACTATCTAAAATGACCCCAGTAGAAATAGAATGTCTGAATAGACCTATTACAAGAGATTGAGTAAATTTAAGATGTTCCAGAAATAAAAACCCCAGACTAAATGCTTTTGGGGGTGAATTCTACCAAACATTTAAAGAAGTAATACTCATTCACAAAGTCTTCCAAAGATAGAAGTTGAGGGAGTGCTTTCAATTCATGCGACCCAAATATGACATCGTGATCAGAATGAAATTGTGTCATTTGCAATGAGGTGGGTGGAACTAGAGGGTATTATGCCGAGTGAAATAATTCAGTCAGAGAAAGAAGAATACCGGGTGATTTCACAGCCTCCCTTATTGTATAAACAAATTCCTTATAATAATTCTCTTTTTATCTGTCTCTCTACATAAGAAGGAAGCATTCCTTGCCTGAATATTGACAAGGACATTGGTTTCCTCTTGCCCTTAGACTGGAATGTCCACCATTGACTCTTCTTGTTCCCAGGCCTTTGGACTCAGAGTGAAACTATGCCATCAACTCTCCTGATCTCCAGTTTGACATCTGCAGGTTTTGGGACATCTCATTTCACTCATTGTGTAGAATTTAAAAAAACAAAACAAGGGAACTTAAAGGAGGGGGAAAAAAAGAGGGAGACAAACCATAGAGACTCTTAACCATTGAGAACAGACTAAGGGTTGAAAGAGGGATGTGAGTGGGCGATGGGCTAGATGGGGGTGAGGATTAAGGAGGGCACATGTGATAAGCACTGGGTGATGAACCACTACTAGATCCCACTCCAGAAACTAATATTACAATGTACAGCAACTAACTAGAATTTAAATAAAATTTTGAAAAAAGGAAAAAGATGCTGCTTGAGTTGTGTCAAAGTTTTGAATAATTTTCAAAGTTCTGAAAAAGTTGGTTGTGATAGCTTTTGAAGCTGCTTAGCAGAAAAATGGAAGATGTGATTTCACCTTTCGGAAAGGTGTGATTCTTAAGAGGTGGTGTGGTGATGGGTAATGGTATAGTTCCACACCCTGGTTGGGGGTTATCTGAATCTGTTCACAGGATCCAGATGGACAGAGCCCCACGCACATGTGGGTTTTAATTTTATTATTTTATTTTTATTTTTATTTTTTTAATAATAAAATTATTTTTATTGGTGTTCAATTTGCCAACATACAGAATAACACCCAGTGCTCATCCCATCAAGAACCCCCCTCAGTGCCCGTCACCCATTCACCCCCACCCCCCGCCCTCCTCCCCTTCCATCACCCCTAGTTCGTTTCCCAGAGTTAGGAGTCTTTATGTTCTGTCTCCCTTTCTGGTATTTCCTACCCATTTCTTCTCCCTTCCCTTCTATTCCCGTTCACTATTATTTATATGCCCCAAATGAATGAGACCATATAATGTTTGTCCTTCTAAGATTGACTTATTTCACTCAGCATAATATCCTCCAGTTCCATCCATGTTGAAGCAAATGGTGGGTATTTGTCATCTGTAACGGTTGAGTAATATTCCATTGTATACATAAACCCCATCTTCTTTATCCATTCATCGTTTGATGGACACCGAGGCTCCTTCCACAGTTTGGCTATTGCGGACATTGTTGCTAGAAACATCGGGGTGCAGGTGTCCCAGCGTTTCATTGCATCTGAATCTTTGGGGTAAATACCCAGCAGTGCAATTGCTGGGTCATAAGGCAGGTCTATTTTTAACTCTTTGAGGAACCTCCACACAGTTTTCCAGAGTGGCTGCACCAGTTCACATTCCCACCAACAGTGTAAGAGGGTTCCCTTTTCTCCTCTCCAACATTTGTGGTTTCCTGCCTTGTTAATTTTCCCCATTCTCACTGGTGTGAGGTGGTATCTCATCGTGGTTTTGATTTGTATTTCCCTGATGGCCAGTGATGCAGAGCATTTTCTTATGTGCATGTTGGCCATGTCTATGTTTTCCTCTGTGAGATTTCTGTTCATGTCTTTTGCCCATTTCATGATTGGATTGTTTGTTTCTTTTTTGTTGAGTTGAATAAGTTCTTCATAGATCTTGGAAACTAGCCCTTTATCTGATACGTCATTTGCAAATATCTTCTCCCATTCTGTAGGTTGTCTTTGAGTTTTGTTGACTGTATCCTTTGCTGTGCAAAAGCTTCTTATCTTGATGAAGTCCCAATAGTTCATTTTTGCTTTTGTTTCTTTTGCCTTCATGGATGTATCTTGCAAGAAGTTACTGTGGCCGAGTTCAAAAAGGGTGTTGCCTGTGTTCTACTCAAGGATTTTGATGGAATCTTGTCTCACATTGAGATCTTTCATTCATTTTGAGTTTATCTTTGTGTATGGTGCAAGAAAGTGGTCTAGATTCATTCTTCTGCATGTGGATGTCCAATTTTCCCAGCAGCGTCTATTGAAGAGACTGTCTTTCTTCCAGTGGATAGTCTTTCCTCCTTTATCAAATATTAGTTGACCATAAAGTTCAGGGTCCACTTCTGGATTCTCTATTGTGTTCCATTGATCTATGTGTCTGTTTTTGTGCCAGTACCACACTGTCTTGATGACCACAGCATTGTGATCAATGCCTGAAATCTGGCATTGTGATGTCCCCAGCTATGCTTCTCTTTTTTAAAATTCCCCTGGCTATTCGGGGTCTTTTCTGATTCCACACAAATCTTAAAATAATTTGTTCTACCTCTCTGAAGAAAGTCCATGGTATTTTGATAGGGATTGCATTAAACGTGTCAATTGCCCTGGGTAACATTGACATTTTCACAATATTAATTCTGCCAATCCATGAGCATGGAATATTTTTCCATCTCTTTGTGTCTTCCTCAATTTCTTTCAGAAGTGTTCTATAGTTTTTAGGGTATAGATCCTTTACCTCTTTGGTTCGGTTTATTCCTAGGTATCTTATGCTTTTGGGTGCAACTGTAAATGGGATCGACTCCTTAATTTCTCTTTCTTCAGCCTCATTGTTAGTGTATAGAAATGCCATTGATTTCTGGGCATTGATTTTGTATCCTGCCACGCTGCCAAATTGCTGTATGAGTTCTAGCAATCTTGGGGTGGAGGCTTTTGGGTTTTCTATGTAGAGTATCATGTCATCGGCGAAGAGGGAGAGTTTGACTTCTTCTTGGCCAATTTGAATGCCTTTAATGTCTTTTTGTTGTCTGATTGCTGAGGCTAGGACTTCCAGTTGCGAAGAGGGAGAGTTTGACTTCTTGGCCAATTTGAATGCCTTTAATGTCTTTTTGTTGTCTGATTGCTGAGGCTAGGACTTCCAGTTGCTACGTTGAATAGCAGTGGGGAGAGTGGACATCCCTGTCTTGTTCCTGATCTTAGGGGAAAGGCTCCCAGTGCTTCCCTAGTGAGAATGATATTTGCTGTGGGCTTTTCGTAGATGGGTTTTAAGATGTTGAGGAATGTTCCCTCTATCCCTACACTCTGAAGAGTTTTGATCAGGAATGGATGCTGTATTTTATTAAATGCTTTCTCTGCACCTAATGAGAGGATCCTATGGTTCTTGGTTTTTCTCTTGCTGATATGATGAATCACATTGATTGTTTTACGAGTGTTGAACCAGCCTTGTGTCCCGGGGATAAATCCTACTTGGTCATGGTGAATAATCTTCTTAATGTACTGTTGGATCCTATTGGCTAGTATCTTGTTGAGAATTTTTGCATCCATGTTCATCAGGGATATTGGTCTATAATTCTCCTTTTTGGTGGGGTCATTGTCTCGTTTTGGAATTAAGGTGATGCTGGCCTCATAGAACGAATTTGGAAGTACTCCATCTCTTTCTATCTTTCCAAACAGCTTTAGTAGAATAGGTATGGTTTCTTCTTTAAACGTTTGATAGAATTCCCCAGGGAAGCCATCTGGCCCTGGACTTTTGTGTCTTGGGAGGTTTTTAATGACTGCTTCAATTTCCTTCCTGGTTATTGGCCTGTTCAGGTTTTCTATTTCTTCCTGTTCCAGTTTTGGTAGTTTGTGGCTTTCCAGAAATACGTCCATTTCTTCTAGATTGCCTTTTATTGGCGTATAACTGTTCATAATGTTTTTAAAATCGTTTGTATTTCCTTGGTGTTGGTAGTGATCTCTCCTTTCTCATTCATGATTTTATTAATATGAGTCTCCTCTCTCTTCTTGTTAATAAGGCTGGCTAATGGTTTATCTATCTTATTAATTCTTTCAAAGAACCAACTCCTGGTTCTGTGGATCTGTTCCACGGTTCTTCTGGTCTCGATTTTGTTAAGTTCTGCTCAAAGCTTTATTAACTCTCTTCTTCTGCTGGATGTAGGATCTATTTGCTGCTTTTTCTCTAGCTCCTTTCGGTGTAAGGTTAGCTTTTGTATTTGAGTTCTTTCCAGTTTTTGAATGGATGCTTGTATTGCAATGGGTTTCCCCCTCAGGACTGCTTTTGCTGCATCCCAAAGATTTTGAACGGTTGTATCTTCATTCTCATTAGTTTCCATGAATCTTTTTAATTCTTCCTTAATTTCCTGGTTGATCCTTTCATCTTTTAGCAGGATGGTCCTTAACCTCCACGTGTTTGAGGTCCTTCCAAACTTCTTGTTGTGATTTAGTTCTAATTTCAAGGCATTATGGTCTGAGAATATGCTGGGGATGATCCCAATCATTTGTTATCAGTTCAGACACGATTTGTGACCCAGTATGTGGTCTTTTCTGGAGAAAATTCCATGTGCACTTGAGAAGAATGTGTATTCAGTTGAGTTTGGATGTAAAGTTCTGTAGATATCTGTGAAATCCATCTGGTCCAGTGTATCATTTAAAGCTCTCGTTTCTTTGGAGATGTTGTGTTTAGAAGACCTATCGAGTGTAGAAAACGCAAGACGGAAGTCACCAAGTATAAGTGTATTATTATCTAAGTATGTCTTAACTTTGGTTATTAATTGATATATTTGGCAGCTCCCACATTCGGGGCATAAATATATTGATGATTGTTAAGTCCTCTTGTTGGATAGATCCTTTAAGTATGATATAGTGTCCCTCTTCATTTCTCACTACAGTCTTTGGGGTAAATTTTAGTTCATCTGATATAAGGATGGCTACCCCTGCTTTCTTTTGAGGACCATTTGAATGGTAAATGGTTCTACAACCTTTTATTTTCAGGCTGTAGGTGTCCTTCTGTCTAAAATGAGTCTCTTGTAGACAGCAAATAGATGGGTCCTGCTTTTTTATCCATTCTGAACCCCTGAGCCTTTTGATGGGGTCATTAAGCCCGTTCATGTTCAGAGCTACTATTGAAAGATATGAGTTTAGTGTCATCATGATATCTATTCAGTCCTTGTTTTTGTGGATTGTTCCACTGGACTTCTTCTTAAATGGGAATTTTAAGAGTCCCTCTTAAAATTTCTTGCAGAGCTGGTTTGGAGGTCACATATTCTTTCAGTTCCTGCCTGTCTTGGAAGCTCTTTATCTCTCCTTCCATTCTGAATGAGAGCCTTGCTGGATAAAGTATTCTTGGTTGCATGTTCTTCTCATTTAGGACCCTCAATATATCCTGCCAGTCTTTCTGGCCTGCCAGGTCTCTGTGAAGAGGTCTGCTGTTACCCTAATACTCCTCTTCATAAAAGTCAGGGATTTCTTGTCTCTTGCTGCTTTAAGGATCTTTTCTTTATCTTTGGAATTTGCAAGCTTAACTATTAAATATCGAGGTGTTGAATGGTTTTTTTTTATTTTAGCGGGGGATCTCTCTATCTCCTGGATCTGAATGCCTGTTTCCCTTCCCAGATTAGGAAGGTTTTCAACTATGATTTGTTCCAATACATATTCTGGCCCTCTGTCCCTTTCCGTGCCCTCGGGAACCCCAATTAAACATAGGTTTTTCTTCCTCAGGCTGTCGTTTATTTCCCTTAATCTATCCTCATGGTCTTTTAATTGTTTGTCTCTTTTTTCCTCAGTTTCCCTCTTTGCCATCAACTTTTCTTCTGTGCACTCACTCTTTCTTCCACCTTGTTAACCCTCGTCATTAGGACTTCTAGTTTGGATTGCATCTCATTCAATCGATTTTTAATTTCTGCCTGATTAGATCTAAATTCTGCAATCATGAAGTCCCTTGAGTCCTTTTTGCTTTTTTTCTAGAGCCGCCAGTAGCTGTATAATAGTGCTTCTGAATTGGCTTTCTGACATTGAATTGTAATCCAGATTTTGTAACTCTGTGGGAGAGAGGACTGTTTCTGATTCTTTCTTTTGAGGTGAGGTTTACCTTCTAGTCATTTTGCTCAGTGCAGAGTGGCCAAAAACAAGTTGTATTGGGAAAAGGAGAAAAAGAAAGGAGAGAAAGAAGGAAAGAAAAGAGAAAAAGAAAAAAGAAAAAAAAAGGAAGAAAGGAAGAAAAAAAAGAGAAGAAAAAAAGAAAAAAAGGGTGGGGGAAGCAAACAGAAATCTAAAATCAAAATAATAATAATAATAATAATAATAATAATAATAATAATAATAAAAATAAAACAAAACAAAACCAAAAAACCACGGGGGAGTATCTTCTGATTCTGTATACTTTAAGTCCCTTGACTTCCCCTGGAACTTGTCCGTCTAGCTGGTCTTCTGGGGGAGGCGCCTGTTGTGCTGATTTTCAGGTGTTAGCACTTGGGGGAGCTGCTCTGCCCCATCCTGGTGCAGGGCTCAGTGGGGGTTGTTTACCCCGTGAGGCCCCAGGAGGAACAACCGCAGTGGCAGGGCCAGCTCTGGAGCCCTGGAGTCAGCCCCCGCAGTAACTCGGGAGCTCTCCGTCTGCAGGGCCTGGAGGCTCCGGGGCGGGCCGCTGATCTGCTCAGGTTGAGGCAGGAGCGTCCTTGCTGTCCTGGGCCCTCCCGGCCTCTGCCTGTCCCAGGGGAGGCCGGATCCTGGGGTGTGTCCCGGCGCCCTGTGCTCCGGGGCCTGTGCTGTTGGATTCGGCTCCCGCCCCGCAGCCCCCTCCGCGGAGCCGCCCCCGAGCCCCCCCGAGCTGCTCCCGCCCTGCAGCCCCCTCCCCGGAGCCTCCCCCGAGCCCCCCGAGCTGCTCCCGCCCCGCAGCCCCCTCCGCGGAGCCGCCCCGAGCCCCCCCGAGCTGCTCCGGGTCCCCCGTGCACGCTGCAGCCCTTAGGGAGCTCGGCGCACTCTCCCGGGGCGCAGGTGCCTGTTAGTGTCCCCGGGAGCCCGAGGGCATCCCCGCCCTCCTGGGTCCTGCTCCACCTGTCTGCGAGCCCCTTTCCGCCTGGGAAGGTCGGTGCAGCTCCTGCTTCTCCGGGACGGGGCTCTCCTGTCCTGGGGACTCTCGCCCCGGCCTCAGCCCGGCTACTCGCGGGGCCCCTCCCCCTTGGAGGCCTTTTGTTTCTTTCTTTCTTCCCCGCCCCCTCTTCCTACCGAGATAGAAGCACGAACTCTTCTCACTGTAGCATTCCAGCTGGTCTCTCTTTAAATCTCAGGCCAAATTCGTAGGTTTTCAGGATGAGTTGAAGGTTATCTAGGTAATTTGCTGGGGACAGGTGACTTGGGGACCCTACTCTTCTGCCATCTTGCCCCTTCCTTCCCACATGTGGGTTTTTAAAGGTGAAAGCTTAAGGACCAAAGGTATATGGCACTCTCTATTTTGTAGTTTGTAGCTTCTTGCAAGTCTATAATCTTTTCAAAGCAAAATCTTAAAAAAAAAACCCAAATGTCTTTTTAAAATGCTTGTGTTAGAAAACATAGTAAAAAAGTGAACAGAGGATATTTTTAAATTTGCAAAATATTTAAAGTTCATAAAGTGGCATCGGTTTAGGCTCGTACTATTTGTGGGATTAAAAGAATATTTGGTTAAATTCAGAGCAAAAAAAATCTCTCATTTTACCTACATGTGTGCATAAAATATATAAAATAAGCAGTTTTTATTCTGATTTTGGGTCTTATCCCCCCTGTGGATCGTAAAGACATAGGCTGATTGCTAAGAGGGGAGGGAGATTAACCTGGATTATATAGAAACTTGTGCTTAATTTCAAAATTTAAAGTAATCCTATAAAATCAGAAAACCCTTATTATTAAAAAAGGTGGTACCAGTAACAAAAGAAATCATGAAATCTGTATAAAGAATGTGGAATCGAAATGCTATTAGAGATGGCAAATGATGCTTTGCTGCCTCTTGCCCTCTGTAACGTTCAATGTGCCATTGTCTGTTTTACCGCCATTACACGTTTATATATCTGCATAGATATATATTCCACTGCTGCCGATAATGTCTCAGTGAACTGTGTCGTCATATGCCTAGTGGTAAAATGCACATTGTGGTAAAATATACCCAAGATGTATCATTTTAGCCACTTTTAAGTGTATGGCATCGAGTGCTGTGCAACTGTCACCACCACCCGTGTCAAGAACTTTTCCATCATCCTACAGAGAAAGTGCATGCCCATTAACTAGCTCCTGCCACCCCTCCTCAGCCACTGGCAACCTCTGTTCTACTCTTTTCTGGTACATTAGGCCCTTGTAAAAATAGTTATGCAAGTGGGATGACACGGGGTTTGTCCTTTTGTGTCTGGCTTATTTCGTGTAGTGTGGGGTTTCCGAGCACCAGGATCTCCTCCTGTGAGGCTGGATGGCACTGTGTTGTGTGTATCCGCGGCCGTGCACTCATTCACTCGAGTGCGGCCACACTTCAGCTACGGTGGGTGGTGCTGCCACAAACGAGTGTACAAAAATACCAGTTTGTTTGCCTGCTTTCAAGCCCACTGGATATATTCCTAGAAGTAGAATCACTGGGCCACACGAAGAGCCCAAACTGAATATTTTGGGGAGCCATCTCCCCCAGCGACACCCAGGGCTCCAGTTTCCCCGCAATCCTGCTGACACTGGTCAGTTTCTGGTTTTATTTTTCAGAGAAGACATCCAGGGGGCGCGAGCTGTCTCTCATTGTGGTTCTGATCTGCATTTCGGCCTCTGAGCGCTGGCGAGCATCTTCCTGTATTCCTTTTGGCCCTCTGAGTGTCTTCTTTGGAGAAATGTTTGTCCAGGTCCTTTGTCGGGGTTTGAATTAGGTTGTTTGCATTTTGTTGTTGTACTTTAAAGTTTTATTATATTCTGGGTATCAATCCCTAGTGAGATATGTGACTTACAAAGATTTTCTCCTATTCTGTGGGCTGCCCTCCCTCTCTTGTGATAGTGCTGTTTGATGCACAAAAGTCCCTAATTTTGATGAAGCCCAGCAAACGATATTCTGGGATCTTCAGAAAGTGCCCTTGCTGCTCCCTGAGCAGGATCAATGTGCAGCCTGACACCAGGATCCTGAGCCTGGGCTCCCCTCCCCAGCCCACACTTGGGCCTGAGTCCCATTTGCTCCAGGCCATATGTGCACCATCCCAGCTACAGTGTCAGCCTCACCTGGCTGAATCACATTCTCTGAAGTGGCCTCCTTACTCTCCCATCCACACTGGTGCTACGCCACCCCCGAGGGACTCTGGGCAGACCTCTAAGCCCCTGGCCATTCTGTGTCTCACACAGGGGCTCAGACCCCAGCCTGATCACTGAGCGCCCCAATCCCCAGGCCTGCTCTCTGCTGTCCTCATGTTCTGGCCATGAACCTGCACATCCTCTGTGGGGGACTCAGCTGTCTCAGTGGGTGCTTTATCTTTGCAACTAAGCCCTGAGCTGGGGACAGGGACACTGGCAGAACCCAGATGCTCTGCAAGATACGACCCTGTGCCCTACCTTGCTCTCTGCACAGCCCAAGCAGCATAACTCGCCTTGTGGATGAAATAGGCAGGTGGTCTACAGCTGGCCCAGAAAGGGACAAGCCCTACCATGATGCTGCATCTTCACCATGGCATGTCACTGTAAAGGGCTTCCAGAAATGAGGTGCGTGTAGCCTTCTGTCTGTAGCCTCCAGAGAATTGGCCACAATCTCCTAATATGATTGGGGAACACCCTCTCCACACCACCACCAGCTCCTATCAGAGAGCCTCCCCTCCTGGGGTGTCCACAGACTCCATGAAGTCTGAGCACAGAGCTGAGGAGCTCAAAGAATAGCAAACCCTGGAGGACAGATCTGGGGACAGAAACCAGCCTCAAGTCTCAGAACCAAGGGGCCTGAAAGAATCATACAGCCTTTAAATCCAAAGGAACCCTCAGCTCATACCACACAGTAAGGAGACAACCCAGCTGTGTGAGGTCCACAGCTGTCTGTGCAGGGGTCTGTCATTCATGACGAGGGGCTGCTGAACACTCTCCACCCACCAAGAGCTGTGTCCTGTCAAACCCACCACTAAGAAGATAGGTGGCTGCAATGGGACAGCCCCCTCCTGTGTCTCATCTATAGAACAGAACATTGCACCAAGTGAGCCGGGGCCATGCAATTCGTGGGGCATTGTGGACCAGGCAGGGGAAGGCAGGAGTATCTATGACAGGCCTGGGAAGACAGGGAGATCTAGAGGAGGAATGGGGGGAGAGAGACATCTAGGACAGGCCTGAGCACGGGGAGATCTAGGACAGGTCTGGGCATGGGGAGATCTAGGACAGGCCTGGGAACAGGAAGATTAGGACGGACCTAGTGGTGGGAAGAGCTTTTGTTTGGTTGCCAGTGACTGAGTGCCCCACTCCCCAGGCCTGCTCTCTGCTGTCCTCATGTTCTGGCCATGAACCTGCACATCCTCTGTGGGGGACTCAGCTGTCTCAGTGGGTGCTTTATCTTTGCAACTAAGCCCAGAGCTGGGGACAGGGACACTGGTGGAACCCAGATGCTCTGCAAGATACGACCCTGTGCCCTACCTTGCTCTCTGCACAGCCCTGTGCTTCAAGCCTGTCATCCTCTAAGTCATCGTACTGCAGGGGACACAGTAATGTCTGATTCCTGGGCCAGCTGTGGGCAGGCTATGGAGGCTGGAAGTCTGAGTGCTGATCCCTGGACAGCTAGGGAACTTTCTCCTCAAACGGAAGCTGCAGCCCAAGACCCAGGAGGGCCGCGTGCGGGTCAGCCAGGAGCCCAGTGTGCACAGACCTGGCCCCCGGGTGTTCTGCTGAGTCAACGCTGCTCCCACCACCTGGTGGGACCTCGGGTCAATAGCAGGGGCTGGAGGAGGATTCCTAGGTGGAGGCCGCACACAGTTGAGCCCTGCACCCAAGGACAGGGGAGCCAGAAGCTGCAGGGGGAGATGCACCCTTTGAACTCAGGGACCCATTCTCTGGTGGGAAGTGCCTGCTGGTGGGGGGGCTGGCTGAATTTCCTCCCTCTCCTGGGAGCACTCCCCTCCATCCTGGAGGGGGGGCAGGGAGGGTGTGGGAAGGGGGCTGTGAGAGGGGTCCAGAAAGGCCCGAGTTCACCCAGGACACCCTCCAGCTGCGTAGGGAGCAGTTAGCCCCCACTCTCCCCTGGGGCCACATGTGACAGAGGCCATCCGGCCCTGCTGGGAGCTCCTGTCCTCCACCTCCCTGAGCCCTGGGGTCAGTGTTCCCTGGACAGTGTGAGAAGGAGCGGGGTCAGCCAGTGGCCGCCCAGGAAGGGGGCAGCATCCCAGGAATGTTCTGCTAATCCAGCTCCTGCCCGAGGTCAGCCCTGACCCAGCCCTGGGGAGCCTGCTCCTGCAACATCATGTCCCTCTGTGCGACAGCAACACTGCCTGGTAGCTGGGCCTGTCCCTGTGTGTCCAGCATGGTCCCAGACCTCGTGTGCACCACCCGGGGCTTCTGTGTGGACCCTGGGGACTACTCAGTAGGACCCTCCTTACACAAGTGACTGTCTCAGTCACCCCCACGTCCTCCTGTCCCCCCGGGACTGTCCCCCTGACCGGCTTCGTCACCCCCACATCCTCCTGTCTCCCCCGGGCTGTGCCTCCTGACCTGCTCCGTCACCCCCATGTCCTCCTGTTCCCCCCCGGGGCTGGCCCCCCTGACCTGCCCTTCACCCCCACATACTCCTGTCCCCGCCAGGGCTGTCCCTTCTGACCTGCTCCATCATTCCCACGTCCTCCTGTCCCCCCTGGGGCTGTCCCCTCTGACCTGCTCTGCCACCCCCACATCCTCCTGTCCCCTCCGGGGCTGTCCCCCTGACCTGCTGCATCACCCCCACATCCACCTGATCCCCCAAGAACCGTCCCCACTGACCTACTCCGTCACCCCCACATCCCCTCCTATACAACACTCCAGTATCTCCTTGCCATGGAGACCCCGTCCACCCACAGCCTGGACCTTGCTCTGGCCCCCCTGCACCAGTTCTGCCCTGGGGGACCCATTATGGACAAGACAGGCCACAGCTCGGAGACCAGGAAGGGGTGCCTGGCCCACCCGGCCCTAGGGTGTCAGCACAGACCCTGGGGTCCTGAGTGCAGGCTCAGTGCATGGTTATCCCTGTGCCTCATGCCTGCACTTGGTCTGATCCTTCCCCCTCCCCTGTCTCCTGCTTGAATCCCCCTCCCACGCCTCCAGCACCCCTCCAGCCATGGCAGGCCCCTGGCCTGTCACCTTAGGGTTCCCCCATCCCAGCCCTTTGCAGGAGGCTCAGCCACAGGGGATGTGCCTGCAGCTGCTGCTTCCTCGGACCCAGCACCCAGGCCTGCAGACAGCTTGTGAGGCCACCCCAGTACTCATGCAGCACCCAGAGTCATGAGGAATGAGACTTACTTGTAGTTCAGCCACCAGGTCAGGGGAGCTTTGTCATGCACCAGAAGCTGACTGATGCATAGCTGGTAAGCAGGAGCTGGGTGGGGTGGGATCGGGCCCCTGGATGCCCTGGTCCTGCCCACACCACACCTGCTCTCCTTCTCCGACGGACCCTGTGCTGATGGCCTGAGAGCCGTGTCCCCGTGTGACCTGGGGGCGAGGAGAAACACGTGTACCCTAGGGGAGGCCTGCAGACCCAGGGCCAGCTCAGCCTGCTGGAGGGCCCTGGACACAGGACTGCCCTGGGCCTCAGTTTCCCCAGCTGTAAAGGGAGGGGCTCATGGGGTCTGCCCTGGGAGGTGGTATGAGCAGGGAGTAGGTGGCCTATTCTTTCAGATACAGCCTCCCCCTCCCACAGCTGGTTCCCATTAGAGCAAGACTTGCTCCCCCAGCTAAGTGAGCTTTCAGGCAAATAAGGAAACCCAATCCCTCATGGCTCATCCCACATTCCAGCCCTGGGAGCAGTCCAGCAGCTCCTCCTGCCTCCTCAGCCCCTCTAGGACCTCACTCTCAAGCGGCTCTTGAAGGCAGACAGGGGCTCTGGGACTAAGAGGTTGGAGGTGGCCGTTCCATCAGGAGAACTGTTTGCAGAGACTCTGTTGCATGGCCTGGCTTCCAAGCTGCTGGGCCAGGAGAGGGTCCCCATGAAGGCTGGGGTTCCCGGGATGAGAGAAGGTCCCCACCCCTAGTCCTTCAAGGACCCACCCAGTGAGAAGGAAGGGCAGAAGCTGCTCCAAGATCCCCAGCAGCTCACCCTGCTTATGTGGGCCAACCCTGAGTGCTAGGGCCACATCTCCACCAGCCCTGTCTCTCTCCAGCGCCGACTTGGCCAGTTTGACTCCTGTCTGACCCTGGCCTGGCCAAGCCCTGGAGCCCAGTCTCTTGACCAGGAAGCCACTCACCCCAAGGGTTGCTGTGTTCTCCACATGTCACACTGTGGGCTCCTTGGTATTAGACAACAGTTAAGGAACAGAGGACTGATGCTTTGGGGTGTGTGTGTGTGAGCTCTGTGTGTGCTGTATGTGTGAGCTGTGTGATCTATAGGTGTGTGCGCTGTGTATTTGTGTTAGCTGTGTGTATGAGAACTGTGTGTGAAAGCTGTGCGTGCTGAGCTGAGTGTGTGAGCTGTGTGTGTGTGAGCTGTGTGTGTGTGAGTTGTGCATGCATGAGCTGAGTGTGTGTGAGCTGTGAGTGAGTTGTGCATGCATGAGCTGTGTGAGCTGTGTATGCGTGAGCTGTGTGTGTATTAGCTGTGTGCATTGAGTGTGTGAGCTGTGTGATAGCTGTGTGTGTGAGCTGAGTGTGTGTGAGTTGAGTGTGTGTGGTGGGGGAGCATGCCCTGAGTGCTCCTCCTGGCAGTAGGTCGGATAGGCGAGGAGCGCTCAGGCCCTGGTCTCACCCCTGGTCTGACCCTCAGGAGGCAAGGCTGACACAGTTGTTCCCCCTGGAGGCAGAGGCCTGGCCGATCCCCGAGGCTTCAATCTCTAGAACAGGAGAGGCAGCTTGTGCCTCCGCCCTCAGGGGCCTGGCCTGGCTCCTCACCCTGGGTCCTCTTGGGGGGCCTGGTGGGCAAAGGGCAGCCAGGTGATGGGGTGCTGAGCTTCTGCTCTAGGCTCAGACACACAACAGGGTCCCCTTCTTATTCTGCTCCTGCCCTGAGGAGTGTGCCCTGGGGCTTCCTGCCCTGGTGGGCTGGTTGGGGTGGCACCGCCTGGCCGCTGGAACAGGTCCCGGGGCTCCCACAATTGGAGGGGGGACTGAGGCAGTAGAGGCAGGGACTGTGCGGGGCACTGGCCTGGCGCTGACCAGCCTGGGGCCCAGCACCCCCTGGGCTTCTGTGACCACATAGCGCCGGGAGCCTGGAAGGCAACGTGTCTTGCTTGCAGGTCCTGCTACTTCTCGACTCCTTGCTGAGGGTCACCACTGCCCAGGGATTCTGTCCAAACACCCACCCCTCCCCAGGTGCCCACCTCTGTGTCTGTTCATTAGTCCCCCAGGGCACGGTCCATATGGGACGTTCACACATGCAGGCACACATGTGCCTGGGCACTTGCACACCTGGGGTGACACTCCCAAGCACTCATGCCTACACATGCTGTGCCTTCCTGCACCACCTGAGCCATCTCTTTCCTTTCCTGGATTTGAGCTGCAGCCCCCTCCACAATGTCCCCTCTCTGGTCCGTGGGTGGCCTGCCATCAGGGTCCAGTCATTTGAGCCTCCTCTGTGCAGCAACTGGTCCCTCAGGTGAGCTCCCAGGGCCCTGCCCCATGCGGAGGGCAGGACTGTTGCACACACACCACCCCACTCAACAGATGCCGGCCCAGTCTAATCGGCACCAACTCACTCTGGCTCCAGCTCTCTGGGGGTCTCTGGGGTCTTGGGACAGAGGGGGGAGCTGGAAAGACGGGGCTCAGGCCCTCAAGGCAGTAGGTCACCCACCACTGCACAGGCAGCTGGCCCAGGTCACACCACAGAAGCGGGTGAGTGGGATCCGTATCCAGGGTGCGGGCTGTCAAAGCTGGGCCTCCCCACGTGCACACATGAGGTCACTGTCAAGTGCTGCATGCCTGGAGCTGCCCCTTAGCCCCAGGGTCTTGGTGCAACCGCACTCCTGCAGAGGCACCCAGGCATGAGTGGTGAGGCACCCGGGCTCTGGGCTGTGGGCGTGCAGCAGGGACTCAGGCCCAGCCCCTCAGGGAAGGTCAGCTGTGTGGAGGTGTGTGGAGGGCAGGAGGAGACAGATGCAGCACTCGACACTAGTGGGGGTTCTGCGAAGACCCTGTCCTGCAAATGGGGAGACTGAGGCCCAAGCAGGGACAGGGTATGAGAAGTAAGGCTGAATGGGCCTTGGACCCAGACACCCAAGGGAACAGCGTCATGGAAATGCAGCGCTAGGACCAGCCAGGTGGGGCTGCACGGCAGGGCACACCCAGGCATCTAGAACTTTCAGGGTGAAGGATCAGTCTCACCAACAAATGGTGCCGGATACACTGTGTCAAATTAATCCCCTAAATGAACCAAAATGGATCAGAGACTTAAAACCATAAAACTCTGAGAGGAAGATGAAGGGGCCAATCTTTACGACTGGGATTTGTCGATGGATTCTTGGATGTGGCGCTAAAAGCAGAAGCGATAAGAGAAAAATGAGCCATTTCATGAAAAACGAAAGTTCAGTTCCTCAGAAGAGATCATCAAGGGAGTGATGACATCCATCCCTGGAGAGCATCCAGGATGGAAGAAAGTGTTTGCAGATCATAAACGTGAGGAACCCAGTCTGCAGAATATACAAAGATCTCCTGCAGACCAGCAACAAACACAAACAGCTCAGTTAAAAATGGGCAAAGGCCAGGATCACACTGTCTTAATGATCATAGTTTTGTAGTACAACTTGAAAACTGGAACTGCGATGCCCCCGTATCTGGTTTTCTTTTTCAATATTCCCCTGGCTATTCGGGATCTTTTCTAATTCCTTTTTTCCCCCCTCTTTTCTTCTTTTTTATTTATTTTTATTTTTTTATAATAAGTTTATTTTTTATTGGTGTTCAGTTTACCAACATACAGAATAACACCCAGTGCTCATCCCACTAAGTGCCCCCCGCAGTGCCCGTCACCCATTCACCCCCACCCCCCGCCCTCATCCCCTTCCACCACCCCTAGTTCGTTTCCCATAGTTAGGAGTCTTTATGTTCTGCTTCCCTTTCTGATATTTCCCACACATTTCTTCTCCCTTCCCTTCTATTCCCTTTCACTATTATTTAAACTCCCCAAATGAATGAGACCATATAATGTTTGTCCTTCTAGGATTGACTTATTTCACTCAGCATAATACCCTCCAGTTCCATCCACGTCGAAGCAAATGGTGGGTATTTGTCATTTCAAATGGCTGAGGAATATTCCATTGTATACATAAACCACATCTTCTTTATCCATTCATCTTTCGATGGACACCGAGGCTCCTTCCACAGTTTGGCTATCGTGGACATTGCTGCTATAAACATCGGGGTGCAGGTATCTCGGCGTTTCATTGCATCTGTATCTTTGGGGTAAATCCCCAACAGTGCAATTGCTGGGTCATAGGGCAGGTCTATTTTTAACCCTTTGAGGAACCTCCACACAGTTTTCCAGAGTGGCTGCACCAGTTCACATTCCCACCAACAGTGCAGGAGGGTTCCCTTTTCTCCGCATCCTCTCCAACATTTGTGGCTTCCTGTCTTGTTAATTTTCCCCATTCTCACTGGTGTGAGGTGGGATCTCATTGTGGTTTTGAGTTGTGTTTCCCTGATGGCCAGTGATGCGGAGCATTTTCTCATATGCGTGTTGGCCATGCCTATGTCTTCCTCTGTGAGATTTGTTCATGTCTTTTGCCCATTTCACTATTTGTTTATTTCATTGCTGTTGAGTTTAATAAGTTCTTTAAAGGTCTTGGATACTAGCCCTTTATCTGATACGTCATTTGCAAATATGTTCTCCCATTCTGTAGGTTGTCCTTTAGTTTTATTGACTGTATCCTTTGCTGTGCAAAAGCTTCTTATCTTGAAGTCCCAATAGTTCATTTTTGCTTTTGTTTCTCTGGCCTTCATGGATGTATCTTGTAAGAAGTTGCTGTGGCCACAATCAAAAAGGGTATTGCCTGTGTTCTCCTCTAGGATTTTGATGGATTCTTGTCTCACATTGAGATCTTTCATCCAGTTTGAGTTCATCTTTGTGTCTGGTGCAAGAGAGTGGTCTAGTTTCATTCTTCTGCATGTGGATGGACAATTTTCCCAGCACCATTTATTGAAGAGACTGACTTTCTTCCAGTGGATAGTCTTTCCTCCTTTATCGAATATTAGTTGACCATAAATTCAGGGCCCATTTCTGGGTTCTCTATTCTGTTCCATGATCTATGTGATAGATAAACCATTAGCCAGCCTTATTAAAAACAAAAGAGAAAAGACTCAAATGAATAAAATCGTGAATGAAAGAGAAGAGATAAAAAACCAATACCAAGGATATACAAACGATTTTAAAAACTTATTATGAGCAGCTGTACACCAATAAATTAGGAAATCTAGAAGAAATGGACACATTTCTGGAGAACCACAAACTACCAAAACTGGAACAGGAAGAGATAGAAAACCTGAACAGGCTGATAACCAGGGAGGAAATGGAAGCAGCCATCCAAAACCTCCCAAGACACAAAAGTCCAGGGCCAGATGGTTGCCCAGGAGAATTTTATCAAATGTTTAAAGAAGAAACAATACCAATTCTACTAAAGCTGTTCCAAAAGATAGAAAGGGACGGAATACTTCCAAACTCATTTTATGAGGCCAGCATCACCTTAATTCCAAAACCAAAGACTCCACCAAAAAAGAGAATTATAGACCAATATCCCTGAATGAACACAAATGCAATATTCTCAACAAGATACTAGCCAATAGGATACAACAATATGTTCAGAAGATTATTCACGGTGACCAAATGGGATTTATTCTGGGATGAAAGGCTGGTTCAACACTCGTAAAACAATCAACATGGTAGATCATATCAACAAGAGAAAAAACAAGAACCGTATGATCCTCCCAATAGATGCTGAGAAAGCATTTGACAAAATACAGCATCCATTCCTGATCAAAATTCTTCAGAGTGTAGGGATAGAGGGAACATTCCTCGACATCTTAAAAACCATCTACGAAAAGCCCACAACAAATATCATTCTCAATGGGGAAGCACTGGGAGCCTTTCCCCTAATATCAGGAAAAGACAGGGATGTCCACTCTCACCACTGCTATTCAACATAGTACTAGAAGTCCTAGCCTCAGCAATCAGACAAGAAAAAGAAACAAAAGGCATTCAAATTGGCAAAGAAGAAGTCAAACTCTCCCTCTTAGCCAATGACATGATACTCTACGTAGAAAACCCAAAAGACTCCCCCGCAAGATTGCTAGAACTCATACAGCAATTCGGCAGTGTGGCAGGATACAAAATCAATGCCCAGAAGTCAGTGGCATTTCTATACACTAACAATGAGACTGAAGAAAGAGAAATTAAGGAGTCAATCCCATTTACAATTGCACCCAAAAGCATAAGATACCTAGGAATAAACCTAACCAAAGAGGTAAAGGATCTATACCCTAAAAACTACAGAACACTTCTGAAAGAAATTGAGGAAGACACAAAGAGATGGAAAAATATTCTATGCTCATGGATTGGCAGAATGAATAGTGTGAAAATGTCAATGTTAGACATTGGGAAGACAAAGGGAAACTCAAAATGGATGAAAGATCCAAATGTGAGACAAGATTCCATCAAAATCCTAGAGGAGAACAAAGCAACACCCTTTTTGAACTTGACCATGGCAACTTCTTGCAAGATACACCTATGAAGGCAAGGGAAACAAAAGCAAAAATGAATTATTGGGACTTCATCAAGATAAGAAGCTTCTGCACAGCAAAAGAAACAGTCAACAAAACTCAAAGACAGCCTACAGAATGGGAGAAGATATTTCCAAATGACGTATCAGATAAAGGGCTAGTTTCCAAGATCTATAAAGAACTTATTCAACTCAACAAAAAAGAAACAAACAATCCAATCGTGAAATGGGCGAAAGACATGAACAGAAATCTCACAGAGGAAGACATAGACATGGCCAACATGCACATGAGAAAATGCTCCGTATCACTTGTCATCAGGGAAATACAAATCAAAACCACAGTGAGTTACCACCTCACACCAGTGAGAATGGGGGGAAAATTAACAAGACAGGAAACCACAAATGTTGGAGAGGATGTGGAGAAAGGGGAACCCTCTTTTACTGTTGTTGGGAATGTGAACTGGTGCAGCCACTCTGGGAAACTGTGGAGGTTCCTCAAAGAGTTAAAAGTAGATCTGCCCTATGACCCAGCAATTGCACTGCTGAGTATTTACCCCAAAGATACAGATGCAGTGGAATGCCAGGACACCTACACCCCAATGTTTCTAGCAGCAATGTCCACAATAGCCAAATGGTGGAAGGAGCCTCGGTGTCCATGGAAAGATGAATGGATAAAGAAGATGTGGTTTATGTATACAATGGGATATTACTCAGTCATTAGAAAGGACAAATACCCACCATTTGCTTCAACGTGGATGGAACTGGAGGGTATTGTGCTGAGTGAAGTAAGTTAATCGGAGAAGGACAATCATCATATGGTTTTACTCATCCGGGAATATAAAAAATAGTGAAAGGGATTAAAGGGGAAAGGAGAGAAAATGAGTGGGACATATCAGAGAGGGTGACAAAATATGAGAGACTCCTAACTCTGGGAAACGAACTAGGGGTGCTGGAAGGGGAGGTTGGGCTGGGGGTGGGGGTGACTGGGTGACTGGCACTGAGGAGGGCACTTGATGGGATGAGCACCGGGTGTTATTCTATATGTTGGCAAATTGAACACCAATAAAAAATAAATTTATATAAAAATATATACAAAAAAATGGGCAATGGAGGATGCCTGGGCGGCTCAGGGGTTGATTGTCCGCCTTCCAATTAGGGCGTGACCCCTGGGGTCCTGGCATGAGTTCCACATCGGGCTCCACACGGGGAGCCTGCTTTTCTCCCTCCCCCTGCCTGTGTCTCTGCCTCTCTCTTATGGTCTCTCCTAAATAAATAAATAAAATCTTAAAAAAAAAAAAGGGCAAAGGGCTTTGACAGACATTCACAGACACAAACAGCCAGCGAGCACCCAGGAGGACGCTCGGAGGGTCATCTGTTAGGGATGGAAGCAGAGACCTTTGCACCTGCTTCAGCGGCAGGAAGAAAACGTGGTGGGGAAGATGTGGAAAGGCCCCCGCCCACTGACCAGAGGAGCTTGTGGGGCTGCAGCCATGGGGGATCCAGGGCCAGCACCTATGAGCTATTCCGCAATTACAGGCGGAATGGAGACCCTCGGCCCCAACAGAGCTGAACAGGCACGTGCACACCTGCGTGCACAGCAGCCTGTCCACGGGCCACACGGTGGAACACGGTCCACTAACGTGCTCACAGATCAGCACTCGGCATCTGCAGGGACAGTGCTGTCACCTGCCGAAGCCACTACTCTCCCGGAAACGCTGCTGGTGATAGACCACAGGCATGGAAGGCCATGTGGATGGGTTGAGGGGAGGGGCCAGAGCCTGCAGGCAGGTTGGCGGGCTTCATTCAGGGTTAGACATGATGATGTCACAGCACTGCGGATGCACCAAGTCTCACTTTGCTGTTCACGTAAAAACTGTCGATTTCACGTTTTGTGAATTTCGCTGTCTTAGCCCACCCCCCCGCCCACCCCACCCAAGGACAGGGAGGGCAAGTGTGCGGCTGTGAATTCACTGTTTTGTGAACGAGGATGGCGACACATAGTCCTCTTCCTCTGCGCTGTCCCTGGCTCTTCTACTGTCCAACGGCAGAGCTGCACCCTGGCAGCAGGGACCCTAATCAGCTAGATTAGGCTTCGGGGCCCACTGAACAGGGGATGGAAAAGGTTTGAAGGACCTGCTCCTGTCCCTGTAGAGGAGACTGCGTGTTTGGACAGGCTACACAGACACAACCAAGGGGCACAGCTGAGGGTCCTTCCAGCTGTCCCGGGGGGCTGTGGCTGGGACTCCATGACAGCATGCCAAAGCTCAGAGAGGGAGCTGCACCTTTCTGGGGATGACCATCGGCAAGCCCTGGCCTTCTCCTCTCCCAGGCCTCCTTCTCACTAACTGTTCCACCTCCCTGGGGCTGCTCCACCTCCCCGGATGCTCCATCTCACCTTGTCCAGTGAGGCTGTATGCATACCTGAGGCAGATTCTCCAGGGCACTCATCAAGTATGGATAAAGTTCTGGAGCTTATAGGTTTTGCATTCCACTTGCCGGGTGGGGAAGACAAGGATGAAAAAACCTCAGATGATGTGAGTTCTATGAAGACTGTGAAAGGATCCTGATCATGCACCTGTCCCATGAGCATCCTGGCCAGTGGGTGGGGTTTTCACTTGAGTTTTTCTTCCCTTCCTCTTCAGCTTTTCCAGGCTGCCAGGTGGTATCTGCTGGTCAAGCACCTGCACTTGTCCTGGTCTGGGGTCCCAGCTGTGGTTCCCCTCCCACTGTGTGAGTTCAGAGGCTGGCCTGACTGGAACAACACACTCACTCACAAGGCTTCCCCTTCACTGACCAGGTGGTCAGGCTGGAAAGAGCCTGGATAGGCAGGGAAATGCTTGCGACCACATGTCCACACAGCTGGGACCATCTCTTGGCTGCCAACCCTTCTTCCGTCCCAGCAAAGGGCCAAGATGGTGACACAGGGGGTGTCCAAACACAAATTCTCCACCCCTTCTCAAAGAACTCTCTCTGATCCCTAAACCACATTTATTCCAAAACAAAGCCTCCCTCCCTCCCCCGCCTGCCATGGCCCAGCGTTGGTCTTTGTAAATGCCAAAGCCACAGTGTTCATCTGGGGCACAAGAGCTGGCAATCACAGGCTGTAGGGGCAGAGCACACCCACAGACGCCTCCAGAGAGCAGCCCCAATCTGTCACCCAGAGGCACCACCGCTCATAAACGTGGCTCAAGGGGTCCCGCGCTTCGCATGGTGATGCTGTCCAAAGATGCCAGACAGGAGCCTGAGCCTGCGGCTCCCCACCTGTGAAATGTGGAGTCATCCTACCTTCCTCAGCCCAGGCACACAGTGAGCAGCTTGGAGCACAGCTGTTTATATGATTATCAGTGTATTTTCTGTTAGCTTTTATTTCTATCCCCATCTGATGTCACCATCCTTTTCTCTGATTTGCTTTCTTATAATTTTTCAGAGATGTTTTATGAATTCTTTAGAGCTCTTTTTAAAAAATTTGGAACAAGGTACATTTGCAAGCATTGAGCAAATACTGTGTGTGCATGCTTTCTGCATGTTTCCACATGTCTCTGTGTTTCTGCATAGGTCTGCATGCCTCTTTGTGCACATACACACACACACACACGAATAAATTACTGCATAATTACATCTGAGCCAGTGGGAGATGGGGAAGTCCTAGGGCAACTCGTTCACACTGGTTTTAGTGGGTTGGCGCATGTCCCAGGGGCCCATGTGATGGAAGGCATGCTTCCATGTAGTGGCTGCCAGAGGAGATTGGGACATGACCTTTCCTTGGGCCCAGCCCCGTGGGAAAGGGGTTTGTGTGGAAAAATGCAGAATATACAGAAATGCTGCATGATGCTACGAATTCATCTGACCTTCTGGGAAGACAGGACATGGACTAGCAAGCCTGTGGAGACCGGTGGCCCAGGGCAGACACGGCTCTCAGTAGGTGGACTTCTGGACTCACTCTCTGTCTGAAAGGCACAGTTTCACCTGAAAACTACCTCTGTTACCTTTTGTAGATTAAAAACTAATGAGAGGACACCTGCCTGGATCAGTCGGTTAGGCATCAGACCCTGGGTCTCAGCTCAGGTCTTGATCTCAGGGCCATGTGTTCAAGCTCCAGGTTGGGCTCCTTTTTGGGTGTGGAGCCTACTTAAAACAAATGTAACCAGAGAAGAAGACTACTTCCCAACGTGAATTTACCCCTTCCTCCCTCTCGCAAAGAAGGCTGACTAACCTAGTTTTAGGAATGCCAACCAAGGTGCGGAGGAAAGCAGACAGCTATGGCGAGGATGCTCCACCCTCGGGGCCCCAGGGAGAACCACGCTGACAGTGGGTCTGCTGTTATTCTGCAAAAATCCATGTGGAACTGGAGACCTATCCATCAATCCCATAAAACTGCAGAACAATCCCAGAGAGACCTGGCTTCCAAGCTGGATGTCAAGTCAGTCTGCATAAGGAGACGCTTACTGCTTTACACAAACGGGGGACTTAGCTCGTTGGTCATACAGAAAATTCAGGATTTCAGCTCTTCAGCTCACCTTGCAATATCAAGACACATTTTAATGAAACTCACCCAGAAACTCCAGAGAAAGGAAAACTTGTGTTGCAAAGCTCCACACAGTTGCTTTCATTTTTAATTATAAATACTATAAGTCAGCTGGGAGGTTGCAGTGCTGGCAAGCACCTGGAGCCATCTCAAAACTGTAGACACGGAGCTCCAGCATTTGTGGGTCTCAGAAGTAGCGGGCTGGTTCCAGGGCTGCAGCCGCTCAGTGGCACCGGCGCTGTCCACACTTCTGGGAAGGACCCGACAGCCTTGTGTGGAAAAAGCCTGTCCTCCCACCAAGTCCTCAGCTTGTCCAGGCCATCCAGAGACGTGACACGCGCGCACAGTTATGCGCCGTGTGGATCCCTGCCTCAGCGTCTCCAGGTGCCTCTGCGTGACTCCCTGGCCTCCTCCTCCTCTGAGGGACCCTTGGAGTTCCCTCAATGTTCTTCCAACTTTTAGTGTTCGGTAGACCTGTTTTTATGTTAAGCCAGCACCGTCCTTTCGGAAAGAAGGTTAATTAGTTGATTGGTACATGCATTTATTAGGATGGATCCTCACCAGTCGCAGATTCTGTATTTATGAATTTTTCTGCATTTTAATTCCAATTTCCAGAAGCCTGTTGCAGCTTGTTGGGTGCGCCTTTCAGCGAGGACCTGGGAACCCGGGGACAGAGTCTGGGAAAAGTGCCTGCCCCCTGGGCAGCGTGGTTCTAAGTGCGGGGTCTGTTCAGAGGCCACGCTGTGTTCTGGCTCCCACCCGGTGGCCCCGGGCAGCCTCAGGCCATTCTCGCTCTGGATTTAGCCTCCCTTCTGTCAGGGAGGCAGATTAAACCAGGGGCATCTCATCTTTGCAAACCCACTGCAACCTGCGTGCCCCCATCTGGTGCAGACAGCAGCCTCCTGTCCTTGGGGTTGCTGGCCCAAAGCCTTCCTGTGGCTGTGGCTGTGGCAGCAGCGGGGACCCTGCTGCAGGAATGAAGCAGCAGCCCTTGGGGAGTAGGGGGGCCAAGGGCGGAGGCCACGAGGGTCCTGCTGTCCCCGGGGCTGGGGGCTGGAGAGGGCCCCATCTGGAGCCTGTGCCAGGCAGCTGCTATGGCTGCCTCACTGCTCCTTCTTCCTATTGTCCGATGACCTGGCCGGCCCGGCCCGTGGTGGCATGCTGCCCATGTGGGGGCACAGACAGGAAGCCCGGCGGGCAGTTCTGGTGAACATGAACTCCTGCTGGCCACAGCCCCTGTCCGTCCAGAAGTAGTCCCTTGGGGGTACTGTAGGGGTCTGGGTCCCTGGTACGTCAGAGGGTCATGTCCCATGGCTGGCCTGGTGTCCCCAGCCCTTCCCACCCTGAGTTTCCCTGGGCGATGCGCACAGGGGCTCATACCCTGCTGGGCTGGCCCTCTGGGCAGCCTCGTGAGTGTGCAGGCCCTCTCCCGATGGAGCCATGGGAACTGAGCTTGGGATGCTCCTCCCAAGGGTGACTGCTCTTATTGGAGAATCACAGGGGAGGGTCTGAGCCACTTGGAAGGCACAGTGGCGCGTGCTCCGCTTCTTCACCTCGGCAGGCCCTGCCTCCACCGGCTGCCCTTGGCCCAGATTGCGGGCCTCCCATGGGTACTGGTCGCCGGGCCTGCGGCTCACGCTGGGGGTGGCCGGGGATTTGCAGTTGCTCCCGTGCTGACACGGTCTGACTGGTCTGCTGCTGTGGAGTCTCAGAGGATGGCCTCAGGAGCCTGCACCGCCAGGGGTGCCCAGAGGGTGGAGGTGGGGAGCCAGGGCCCACCAGCACCTGTGGCCAGCAGCACAGCTGGCTGCCGGGAGGTCGCGGTCTGACCACACTCAAATCCTAAACAGCTGTCAGTGGGCAGCCAGGGAATGGTTGCTCCACGACTTGGGCATGCCACCCAGA
Source organism: Canis lupus familiaris (assembly GCF_011100685.1). Taxonomy (NCBI): domain Eukaryota; kingdom Metazoa; phylum Chordata; class Mammalia; order Carnivora; family Canidae; genus Canis; species Canis lupus. The sequence goes on from NC_049235.1 coordinate 729,986, forward strand.
CATGCCGCACATGGACTCTGATGCACACGCCTGTGCACACTCTCACCCCCCCACCCATGTGCATAGCGTGTACACACTCATGAGAACACACATATACCCCAAACCCATGCATACACACGCATGCATACATAGCACACACACATTCACACGAACACCATGCACGTGTACCACTTGTCCTGTGACATGTCTCCACCTAGGACTGGGAACACCACCAGCAGCAGCCCTGTGGGATCCTGATGGGCCCTGGAGCAGAACGCTCTCCCACTGGCCTCTCCCTTTCCCACCCACGCTGCTGTCTGCACTGCACCCACAGACAACACCAGGCCTGTGTCCCCGACCAAACCCAGCTCTGGAGTTGAGGGAAAGAGGCCAGACCTGGGCAGGGCTCCTGGTCAGGCTCCTACGCAAATACTGGCGTGCGAGGCCCACGCAGTGCAGGTCAGGGTCTGAGGAGGCCGTAGGTCTGGTCAGAGATGGGACCCTCCACAGGAGCCAGCAGCTGACAGCGGTCAGCCGATGCCCACCTGGGCTGTATGTGCACACGTGTGTGCACACGTGCTTGTCTGGAGGGCTCTCCAGTGTGCGCAGGCACCTCTGGGTCACCGCGTTTCTATCTCCAGGGCACTGCACAGGGCTTGGAGCCCAGGGGGTGTGGGTCCTTTGCCCCCCCCATGATGCTTACTGAAGATCTCCCCACACAGATACACAGCTCAGCACCCAGCCCTTCCCCGCCTTCCACACAGGCTGGGTTCTGGTTGCTGTGAGATGCCCCCGGAGCTCTGCACCACCCATGCCATCCCCCGTGTACCTCTGTGTCCCCTGTGGACACCCTCTGTGCACCTGGGTCCACCCGCCACTCAGCCCATGCCACTCCCCCTTCCCACTGTGGCCGTCTGCCGCCCCCACACCTTCCCAGGGCGCTAGGGCAGGGTCGAGGCGTGCCACACGCAGGGTGTGCGCTCCGCCAATGAACAAGCCAGTCGCTTCCCCAGCACAGATCTCGATCCTTTCAGCCCCAGACACATAGCAGGGCGCATGAGCATGAGTTTTTATCAGACCCTGAACATGAGGAAAGAATCAAGCTTTGAAGGAGGTATCATTTCCAAATCTAAGCAGAGATTTTTGTTTTGGAAACTTCTCCTTTGAAAATCACAGCAAGCCGATGCTGACAGGCATGCTTTCCCCTGAACTGCAGAGTGGTTTATTTGCTCAGGCTGTTCGCTCTCCGGGATGGCCTCTGGAGGTAGACATCTGCTTCTGGTGAGAGCTGCGATTCCACGGTGAGCAGCACACAGCGACGTCAGCTGCGTGGGCGCCAGCCGCCTCGTCACACAAGGGGCTGCTCGGGGACGAGCACCCAGTGTGGAGCCTTCCGGGGCAGCTGCATCCTCTCCAAGGCTGTGCCTGTCCCCTCACGGCCTCTTCTTTCCAGGGAGGGGACTGGGCAGGCCCACCCCTCCTCTCCCTGGGACCCCACTCCAGGCTTGGGACTCTCCGGGTCCTGCTCCTGTCCCCCAGCTCGGAGGCGCACCTAACCTGGGGGCTTGAGGTTTTGGGCAGAACAAAGTTCTCCCAGGGGCACAGCCCTCGGGAGCCAGGCCTCATGCTGCCGGAGTCCTACGCAGGGCTTGGACTGACCGTGTGCCAGGCTGGCGCCCTCCAAGGGGAGGGAGGACTCTGGCTGCACGGGGGTTTTGCTGGCGCACTTAGACCCTAGTTGGCGCCCCAGGGGTCACCTCTGGACCTGCCTGGGCCTCACCCACGCCACTTGCCCATCCCTGCCCATGGGAGCCCAGGCAGGGGCGCTCAGGACTTGGTCTTTGTTGGGCACTGTGGCCTGCATTACAGGGTGCCATTCATCTATGGGGCTAAGGGACCCGGGGGTGGGTGGGTAGAGTGAGCTCCGGGAGCCCCGGCCCCGGGGGCCTCTCTCTCTTCCTGCCTCCCCTCCTCCCACTGCCATGTCCACGAATGGTGGCAAATGGCACCCTCTTGGACCCAACTCACTGCCATGTGCACTGGACGGGGGTCCAAGGCCCACAGCGGCCTTCTCCTGGCTGCACTGCTGTAAACACCAGGTGCCACAAAAGAAACCATCCAATTGAAAACGTGCCAAACATGTGGAACGCATTGGCACGATTCCATGGATGGGGCTGGTGTCTCCCACCACCCAGTGCGGACCTGCGGCTGTACCTCGCTGGCCTGCTGCAGGTTCTGGTGGGGCTGTCAGCCTACAGTCAGGCTGCCCGGACAGACAGGAGAGGGTTCCTGCTGCGATGGCAGAGGACCCGGTCCCCTTAGCCGCTGGGCTTCTTCCCCCAGCACGGCCTTCATCGTGCGGCTGCAGCCTCCTCAGACACATAGGGGCAGGGGATCTCACCAGGGCTGCAGCACTAAGGGGCCCCGGCCAGGGGCTCTGTCTGCTTGGGACATGGGTTCTTCAGGATCTGCATAATCTAGATGCAGAAATGCACATTCAGAGGTGAGGACTGACTTCCTCACATGGCAAGGAATGGTCGCTGAGGGGCGAGGTGTCCACTCCCTTTGGGTACATGAGGACTGAGAGCTGGACCGCATGGACCGCAGCTCTCCTGGAAACAGGAGCAGATCCCGAGATGCCCCCAGCAGCTCTGCTCTGTTGTGCACACAGCTGCTCCCAGTAACTCAATCCAACACCCATAGGACGGCGCTGTGACAGGATTCTGCAGATTTGGGGTCCCAGATCCAGGGACCTTCAGGCAGGGCAGCATCCGAGTGGGCCTGACCTCACCACATGAGGTCCTTTATAAGCAGACCGTTCTCTCGCTGGTCACAGAAGGGGAGTTTGAAATTCCCAGCATGGGAAGATCTGGCTGCTGGCACAGACGGAGGGGACCATGGGGTGAGGGGTGCAGGCGACCTCCAGGAGCTCAGAGCGGCCTAGCTGGCAGCCAGAAATGAAAGTGGGACCTTGGCAAGCAGCCCGATTCTGACGGCAACCTGGATGTGCCTGGATGTGCCCCAGTGATGCAGCCCAGCCAACAACCTGGCTGCAGATCTTGGCCTCCAGAGCTGGGGGAAAGCATTCCTTTTGGTTCAAGCCACCCTGTTTGTGCTGCTTTGTTATGGCAGCCACAGGAAACTAGCAGATCCTGTTACCAGGACGTGGGGGGCCACCTTAACAGTACCTAAAACTGCAAGTGGCTTTGGAATTGGAGAATGGTTTGACAATTTTGACACATGAGAGAAAAAAGCCCCAGCTGCCTTGAACAGTCCTTTGGCAGAAACAGGCAGTTCGACAGGCTCTCAGAGATGGGGGACACTTGGGACAACAGCAGAGAGCTCAGCGGGACTGTGTCAAGAGCAGAACCTGTAAGTCAAGGGTGGTCGGCCTGGCCTGGTGTGTGGCCGGCCACGTGGAGGTGAATGGAAGGAGATGCCCGGAGCAGCTCCTGATGGTTTGGGAAGGTTTCAGCCTGCTAAGTTGCAAGGATCCACGGCTGGGAGAGCATGCCCTGGACAGAGCCAGCCCTTGGCTTGCGGGTGCCTGGGCCTCTCTGCGGAAGTCAGCACAGAGGCTGCGGAGCGCAGGACCCTCTGACAGTGTGGCCTGCGAGGTCGTGGAGAACGTCATATGAGCAGAAGTACTGCCTGCTTAGACCGAAAGGGACCCAGGGACATAGGGCCCTTGTACTTCCAAAATTTCAGGCAGAAAACAGGCTTTGGACATGCTCTTCCCTTCAAGAGAAGAGAGTGACCCCAAGAGCAGAGAGCAAAGCCTTGGATCACAGAGGAGTGCGGTTAGGCCTCGAAACCGACTGGACTTTGGTATATCTTGGGATCAGACCCTGCTGTCCTCCCTCCAACTCTCTTCTTAGAGCAGTTTAGGTTCATAGCAGGATTGAGTGGGAGGGACAGAGTTCCCATATACGCCTGACCCCAGATGAGCACAGGCTGTCCCGCCACCCAAATCTCACATTGGAGGCGTGCATCCATGCACACAGAAGAGCCTATTCTGACATAGCATGGTCACCCAAAGTCCGTGGCATACATAGGGGTGCATAGTGAAAGGGAATATAAGGGAAGGGAGAAGAAATGGATAAGAAATATCAGAAAGGGAGACAGAACATGAAGACTCCTAACTCTGGGAAACGAACTAGGGGTGGTGGAAGGGGAGGAGGGCAGGGGGTGGGGGTGACTGGGTGGCAGGCACTGAGGGGGGCACTTGACGGGATGAGCACTGGGTGTTATTCTGTATGTTGGCAAATTGAACTCCAATAAAAAATAAATTTATTATTTAAAAAAAAAGGAGTGGTGAGAGGGAACACTTTGCCTTGTTCACGATCTGAGCAGGAAATTTTCTTATTTCTCACCAGTAAATATGATGTGAGCCATAGATGTTTTATTTTGTTGTTTATTTTTGGCAGAAATTGAGTTTATATTTTCAGTTTTATTTTTTTAATTTATTTTAATTAAAAATTTTTTTATTGGAGTTCAATTTGCCAACATTTAGCATAACACCCAGTGCTCATCCCACTAAGTGCCCCCGCTCAGTGCCCATCACCCAGTCAGCCCCACCCCCCACCCTTTCCACTACCCCTTGTTCGTTTCCCAGAGTTAGGAGTCTCTCATGTTTTGTCACCCTCACTGATATTTTCACTTATTTTCTCTCCTTTCCCTTTACTCTCTTTCACTAATTTTTATATTCCCCAAATGAATGAGACCATATAATGTTTGTCCTTTTCTGATTGACTTATTTCACTCAGCATAATATCCTCTAGTTCCATCCACGTCAAAGCAAATGGTGGGTATTTGTCGTTTCTAATGGCTGAGGAATATTCCATTGTATACATAGACCACATCTTCCTTATCCATTCATCTTTTGATGGACACTGAGGCTCCTTCAACAGTTTGGCTATTGTGGACATTGCTGCTATATAAACATTGGGGTGCAGGTGTCCCAGCGTTTCACTGCATCTGTATCTTTGGGGATAATCCCCAACAGTGCAATTGCTGGGTCGTAGGGCAGATATATTTTTAACTTTTTGAGGAACCTCCACACAGTTTTCCAGAGTGGCTGCACCAGTTCACATTCCCACCAACAGTGCAAGAGGGTTCCCTTTTCTCCGCATCCTCTCCAACATTTGTGGCTAGGAAGCAGGAGCCTTGTTAATTTTCCCCATTCTCACTGGTGTGAGGTGGTATCTCATTGTGGTTTTGATTTGTATTTCCCTGATGGCAAGTGATACAGAGCATTTTCTCATGTGCTTGTTGGCCATGTCTATGTCTTCCTCTGCCAGATTTCAGGTTGTACTACAAAGCTGTGGTCATCAAGACAGTGTGGTACTGGCACAAAAACAGACACATAGATCAATGGAACAGAATAGAGAACCCAGAAGTGGACCCTCAACTTTATGGCCAACTAATATTCGATAAAGGAGGAAAGACTATCCACTGGAAAAAAGACAGTCTCTTCAATAAATGGTGCTGGGAAAACTGGACATCCACATGCAGAAGAATGAAACTAGACCGTTCTCTTACACCTTACACAGAGACAAACTCAAAATGAATGAAAGATCTAAATGTGAGACAAGATTCTATCAAAATCCTAGAGGAGAACACAGGCAACACCCTTTTTGAACTCAGCCACAGCAACTTCTTGCAAGATACATCCATGAAGGCAAAAGAAACAAAAGCAAAAATGAACTATTGGGACTTCATCAAGATAAAAAGCTCCTGCACATCCAAAGAAACTGTCAACAAAACTCAAAGACAACCCACAGAATGGGAGAAGATATTTGCAAATGACGTATCAGATAAAGGGCTAGTATCCAAGATCTATAAAGAACTTATTAAACTCAACAGCAAAGAAACAAACAATCCAATCATGAAATGGGCAAAAGACATGAACAGAAATTTCACAGAGGAAGACATAGATGTGTTATAGATGTTCTTTATGAAGTTGACAAAATTTCCCCCATTCCTATTTTGCTGGAAGGTGTTTTCTCTTTCTTTTCTTTCTTTCTTCTTTTTCTTTCTCTTTTCTTTTACTTTTTAATCATGATGCATGTTAGAATTTGTCAAATACTTTATTAACATGATCATACAATTTTTCCTTAGTCTGTTGTGATAGATTGTATTAATTGACTTTTGGATGGTGAACCAGCCTTGCACAACACTGGCTCAGGGTGTATAATTACTTTTATGGATTGTTGGATTTGATTTGCTAACATTTTGTTGAACATTTTTGCATCTATGCTCATGAGAGATATTCGTCTGTGGTTCCTTTGTAATGTCTTTGCTGGATTTGTATTAAGGTAATGCTGGCCTCATAGATGTGTTAGGAAGTGGGTGACATTACTATTCTGGGCAGTGTAATGAGGTAGGGCTGAGCATGTTCATGGCAGCAGGTCTTGAACTGTGGGCATCTAGGGTCAGGGTGTGAATTCACGAGGGCAGAGCACTTACTCTTCCAAACCCAGAGGTCAGAGTGCGCTTGGACAATATGCAATGATCTCCCTTCTCATGACCTAAACACTCCTGCCAGCACACAAAGTGCGGCTGCAGGTTCGGGCACCTCCCAATTTGGGTTTGTCTGGAGGGATAATACTGTTGCTACCCAGGGTATCTTGTTCCACTCCCCCAGCAATTTCTCCAGTTCCCTCTGTGACACCCTTTGTCAGGGCCATGTGCTGTGGGGTCAAGCCACTTGGGGGAGAAAGGTCGTCTGGGTTTAGCAGCCAGCCTCCGACTCCAGAAGGAGACCATTTTACTATGAGATGGGGCATAAATGGGTGGTTTTAGATCTGGACCCTGAGCAGCCTTTGCTCGTCCAGGCCCCAGTCTGGGACCTGAGACTCCTTCCCTTCTTTCCACACAGTCCTCCTTGCAGGCTCGCTCCTGCTGGTCACTTGGAATCTCACGTGCAGAGCGCGTGATACCTGCCAGTGGCGTCGGTGCCATTGTGGGGTTGCTCTGTGAGCCCTTGGAGCAATGCCACACAAGTGGCCAGATGTGTTCGATTAGTAGATGAAGCACTCACTCAGCACTTGGAGATGCTGCTGGAGCTTAGGCCTTCTACCTGTCCCCATCATCTCATTCCCCAGCAGCACCTCTCAGAGCTATTGCCACATCTGGAACCAGCATATTACATCCATTGGAAAACACAGCCTGAGGTCCCAAGAGTGACATCCAAGGGGACGTCATGAGGCTGCACATTCCTTGCTTTCCCTTGTTAACCTTAAAAATAAAATTGTTACTTTGTGAGCAAAAATGGGTGTATTCAGGGATAAGAGAAGGGCAATTTTTTCAGGACAGTAATGGTTTCTCATTGGCTGGACTGCCGAGGTGGGGAATTTCTGATAGGAGCTGCAATGCACACCTTGTCTTTTTGGGGCCTGTAACTGATGCTCTTCTCTTGGGGTTTGTAATGATAGCTCTTCATGTGAGGGACGCCGAGTGGTAGGCATGCCCTTTTGACTGCCCCCACCCCTCCCAGGGCAAGTGCCCCAGTGCTTCAGAACAAGGGTCAGCCTCACTGACCTCCTGCACCAGCTGCATGGCCAGGCAAGGGGGAACAGCCACTGGGGGCGGGGGGGGGGGGGCGGCCTGGGACAGTGGTGTTGGGCTGGTGGAGCACTTTCAGGAAAGCCTGTGAGGCCCTGACTGTTCCCCACATACAGCTGGATTTCTGCATCCTACAACCAGATGATGGACACAAGGCCTTTGCTCCCGTTAGGAAAGATGCCCCTGCTGTAACTTTCCCACCTTCCAAGCAGAAGGGTCAGCTGAGGAAAGCAACTCACCTGTTCTTCAGCTCACACTTCTCTCCCTAGGATGAAAGGAAAAGGCAGAGGTGGGGACAGGAGATGCTGAGCAAAATCTAAAGGACCCTGAGGAACCTGGTGGGGGAAGGTGCCAGAGCTTCTCTGAGGTCCCGCTGCCTGCAGTTGTACGTGATGGGACGCCAACCATGCTTTGAGGACATGCCTGTCCACACCTGCAGGAGCTCCAGCACACAGGTCAGGCTGGCAGAGCAGTCTCCACACTCGTCACCCCCGGCTCCTGCAGCAGGAGGGTACAGGGGCTCCCGTCCCTGTACCACAGCCCTCCACTCCTGATAACTGAGAGCCTGGCCCCTGCGTAGCTCTCCAGGGCTGGGAGGAGCCCCTGGATCTGCAAGTCAGTACCTTCCCTGCTGAGGAAACCCAGGGAGGAGCCTGAGGGCCCTTCTGGGAAGCAGGACCACCCTTGCCTCCAACCCTGTGGCTTTTCATTTTCAAAATGAATCAAGGAAATTACCTCCTCAACAGGCTGACTGCTGTTCCAAGTTTCCAGATGGGTGCCAAAAGTCTGAAATATTATGTGGATGTGGAAATCAGTTGCAAATGTGAAAACTGACTACAATTTGTGTGTCTTTCAAGTTTTACTCCAACCTATAGCTAATAATTACACTGGCAGCAGTGAGAATGGAGGGGGTCCTCACAGGTGAGGCTGGTAGTCTTGCGCCAGGGTTGATGCCCTAACCTGCAGAGCTGCCTCCAAGAGAGCATTTTATCAAACTCCAAACCCAACCCAACCCAAAGCCCCAACCCTCACTGACTGCACAGCCAAGTGTTTCTGTGGTGTCTGAAAATGTCTCAAGCATGTTTGTATTTTCCTCTCCTAAAATTTCCATGCATGATAATTTGGAGCCTGTAGAGAAAATCATTTGTAGAAACCATCATCAGTCACCCTCCTCCCCTCTCCTAGCTCTAGGAGGAGACTATGTGCCATTACTGCATCTGTGAACCTGGGGATGGGGTGTGGGCCTCCTGGTGACGACCCTGGACTCAGCTGCAGTCACCTGCAGTACTGCCGTGCTGTTGGCCTCCTGGACAGAAGGCCAGGTATAGCCTCCTAAGGAACACACACCGCCTGTCCTACAGCTTGCATGCATAGAACATGTCTAAAATTCAATTAGTTCAAAGAATAAAATCAAAACAAGAAAAACAGGGACGCCTGGGTGGCTCAGCAGTTGAGCATGTGCCTTTGGCTCAGGGTGTTATCCAGGGGTCCCGGGATCGAGTCCCATGTCAGGTTCCCTGCATGAAGCCTGCTTCTCCCTCTGCCTGTGTCTCTACCTGTGTGTCTCTCATGAATAAATAAAATTAACAAAAAGAAAACAAGAAAAACATTTCCTAACACATGAAATAAATGACACTCAAATGTCACAGGCAACTTTATCTGAAGACATCAAGTCCAGGCTGTGGTCTTGTAAACAGCACACCTCAGATGTTGCAACAGACATCATATGGTTCAAAACAGGAAGCAGTGAATTCTGGGCCTTTTATAGAAGTCCGCCCGTCCCTACCCGAAACAAACTGATTAACCTCAGGATTGTTTTGTCCTGATTGAAAAGCAGCAGTATCATGTCACCACAATGCTGATTTGTGCTGCTCTAAGATTCTTGCATTTTGTCCAGTTATGTTGAGTAAAACTGAATTCGAGACATTTTGTGTTTTAGGAAGCGCAAATACCTCACATGGTGACAACAGACTAACATAATCCAACCCCATCAGTGAAGAGCAAACAGATTTAGGGGCAGGAATAAAGCACATGGTGACCTCAGCCCCCACATGGACTGAACGGCAGTGTCAGAGGTCAAGGCCCATGTTAGGAAACTGAAACAGGAAGGAGGAGATGCCACAGGCTGCCTTCAAACAGCCAGCTGCTACTGACAACGGTTGCAGAATAGGGCCCCTGACACTGTCCAGATAATCTACTCACCTGATGCAGAAGAACCAGGCTCCAGCCATCCCACCACTGCTGGGGCCACCTGAGGAGCACAGGAGAGGTCACTAGCCTGACTACTCACCTACTTCCCCTGGTCCAGCATTCAGGAGAACTCAGTGTGCACTCCCAGTTACATTCTCTACAAGAGTCCAAAATGCAGAGGCAGAGCCCATCCACCCACACTAGGGAGTAGTACGAGGAGGAGTGAATACACAAAAGGGAAGAGTAGTAAGAGATACAGTTAGAGCACCTGGGGTGGGGAGCAGTGGGGGGTAGAGTTAGAGCACCTGGGGTGGGGAGCTGGAGGGGGTGACCTCAGGGCCCTCAGGGGATCAGAAAGGCATCAGCACCCTTGGGGATTCACAACAGCATTCAAGGGTGGGGCACGTTTGATTTCCCCTTGGCTGCTCAGGGCTCTCCACACAGGGATGTGGAGAGAAAGACAACGGGTCTGCGGCCCTCGCTTTGCCTGCTCCTTAGAAATACTTGAGAAGCATGTTTCCCATAGACTTTGAGGAGCCTGGGGTCAGTGTGTGTACACGCACGCATGCACGTACATGTGGGTAGGCACACGTGTGTGCATTTTCTGAGTCCCTAGTGTAAGGCCAGAGCACAGCTGTCACTCAGAACCATATGCTCCATGTCTGGGAATGTCACTCCTGGGGTGCTGTGACAAGTGGCAGCTTCTGGGCACACAGCCTGCCCACCTGCACTTGCCCTGGGCCCAGGGCACGGGCTGCCTTTCCTCCAGCATTCTTCCTCACTCCATAGGATACCATCCAGCCAACACCTCTGGGCAGTACATAACCTCTCAGTGACTGTGCTTGTTGACACATCTACACATCTGCTGTGCCCTCCCTGCCCTCTTCAGCACTGAGCATGAGCAGAAGAACTGCATGGGGCTCAGATCTCTGGAGTGGCTGTGAGCTCTGAAAGCTCCATCCTCATCCTGCCAGGAAAAGTCAGGAGCAACCACTCACACACCAGCATCAGTCAGAAACCTTGACGGGACAGGTGCAGCGGAGGTTGGGAAGTCCAGACCAAATAATGCAGCTAGAGACTAGGAACAGAATTCACCAAGAAGTGAAGAATTAGAAGACCCCTATGAAGGATACTTTTTGGAAGTGCTACTTCTTGTGTCTTTTTTTTTTTTTAAAGATTCTAAAGATTTTAAATATTTTTTAAATATTTTGAAGATTTTATTTATTTATTCATGAGAGACACGAAGACAAGCAGAGACACAGGCAGAGGAACAAGCAGGCTGGAGGGAATACGGGACTTGATCCTGGAACCCCGGGATCATGACCTGAGCCAAAGGCAGGTGCTCAACCACTGGGCCATCCATATGCCCCTTCCTGTGTCTTCTCGAACAGGTCAGCTTCCAGAAGTCACAGCACTCCAAAATTCACATCCACACCACACCTCAGAAATGAGACCTTAGTGGAAATTGTCACACGATGCAAAGGCTGATCCTGGCTCAGGACGAGCCAGATGTCCTTATGAGAAAAGGAGATTTGAGATGACCATGTGGTGACAGAGGTAGAGACTGGGGAGACATGGTCATGAGCCCAGAATGCCTGGGGCCCCTCCAGGTGGAGAGCACGGCCACGACACCTTGACTGCAGACTCCTGGGCTCCAGACCTGGGAGGGGACAGAGCTTGGTGTCCCGAGACCCTCATTTATGGTATTTCATTAGCATCCCTAGAAAACTAGCACTGTGCCTGCCCACTCACTCTTCAAACCGTCCAGGACCCAGAACGTCAGCACGGGGCCTGCCGTGCAAGTCTGATAGGGACACCTTGGCAAGGCCTAAAGGCGTCTCTGTGCACAGCCCTCCTGGATGCTACTGCAAAGCAGTCTGCAGGTGGCCTATTTGGCTGTGATAGGGGAAGGGGTCTCCCACTTCTCCACTTTGGCCTCGTCCTTCCCTGAGGGGCCCTTTCACTAAAACCAAGTTTTAGTTTCACCAAAACTAAGCAAAAAGCAGCATGACTGCACATCTTCAAAATATATTCTAAACCATGATTTCTCTTTTGTTTCTGGATAGAAATAGAGCAGTTAAAGAAAAAAAAATCAACACTTTTTAAAAGAGGTGCAGTATGTATTATTTTCACACTTGGCTACAAACTGGACAAGAATATTCTAGGTGTTCACAGAAAGACCTACAGACGTACTGGAGGTCACAGTAAAGCAAAAGACATAGGCCCGTCTTCCAGAGAAGAATGGAACGAAGTGACATGAGAGGGGCCCATGCAGAGCAGCCCACAGAGGTGAGGCAGATTCAAAAATCAGCACATTTCTTTCACAGAGTTTTAAATTGCCCTTTTACACCTAGCAAGAACAGAGAAAGAATGAAAATTCAGCTAGTGGGGATGCTGGCCATGCAAAGCAGCCACTGGGTGCAGCCAGCTGTGCGGGTAAGAGCCTTCCTGTTACTGTGGACCCTCTGAAGGGCTCCAGTAGGAAGGGGGAGCCGAGGCCTGGGGGGAGCAGGGAACTGGGACCTGAGGGGAACGGGGGAGCAGGGGAGCTGGGGCCTGTGGGGAGTAGGGGAACAGGGGAGCAGGGACCTGGGGCCTGGGGGGAGTGGGGGAGCAGGGCCACCATGGCAGGGGCTTGGGGGACTTGCTGGATCTGCAGGCAGACCTCCCTCTCCTGGAGCTCCCCCTTCCCTGCATTATGGCAGGAATCACATCACAGCAGCCCTGCACCCTGAGGCAAGCCCACAGCTCCTGGCACAGGGCCTCCACCTACTAACTGGCCCCTGGGACGACTTCCCAGATTTTTATGTAGGAAGCATGCAAGTGTTGAGGACAAAGTCCTCAGGGAAGCCACTGTCATCAGAACCAGTCACCTCTCTGCTATCCAGTCCTAGGTCAGTTTCTTCGTACGTTGGTTATGCTTGTCAATGGTTAAGGTGGTCCGGTCAATGGCTGCGGTGATGCCGTCCAGGACGTCATCCTGCCTCTCCAGCTCCGTCTCAGTGTCCAGTGCGAGACTCTTCAGCTTCCTCAGGATCTGCAAGAGCAGCATACATGGCAGGAGGGGCTGCCTTCTCTTAAGCTCTCAAAAATAGACACTATTTCTTTCCATCACTTTTGCAGTACTTAGGAAATTCTGTGAGTCAGTGGGGATGACAAACCCTCTGCCCTCCAATCCCGGGTTTGGGTCTCAGCTCTGCTGCTGACCAGCACTGACCCCCAGGGCTGCGGAGCCTGCCCTCTGGCCAGCTCCAGCCCCCTCCCTCCTGACGATGCCCCGGGGCACTGCTGTTCCAGCCACATAGCAGGGGAGGGCTGGCTCAGGGCACAACCAGGCTCCGGCTCTGACCAACCACTGTCTCTATTACCTGTATGCACCCACTAAGCCAAATCCCTTTCTTCCTGTTTGAAACATTTCACAGATACATACAAATAGCCCGAGGCCTGGAGCAGCCTCAAAGCACAGTCCGTGGGGCCCCTGTAAAAAGAGGTGGGCTGGCCTGGAAGCATAGGCCCCAGGGCTCTGGGAGACCAACATCTTTGGGACTCATGTCACATGTCAAAACGTCTCATACGCTGGTAAGAGCAGCCACTTTACTGCAATCCTACTGAGGCCACTTGCATTGAGAAATGTGCTTTAACTACATGCATGGTGAGCCTGCATTTAAAAATTTAGTATCCTCAAGGTAACAACAAAAAGGAAAGATTTTAAGAGAGATCTTAATGACCAACTACTTGCAATAAATGTTAATACCTCTTTTAGGGAAAGTTTCAGATCACTGGTTAGGTCAGGACAAAGGAACTGCAGAACATGAATCATCAGAGGAGCCCGGGGGCCTGTTCCCCATGTCAAAGGCCTCTGTCCCTTAGGGACGGATGTCAGTGTGGGCAGCCTGGGTGAGCATGAGAAGGGCCCCAGATCTAACTTTACTGGCACCACACCACGCCGCACACAGAGATCACTGTCGCAGGCACAGCCAGGGACACTGCAGCCTGAGACCTACTGTCATCATGGAGACCACACAGCACCCCAGGGGAAGGCGTGACACTCCCTATGCATTCACACAAAGTGACCCTGTGCTGCCCACCCTGTGAGAGAGCTGCTTCATCGGATACAGGAGGAATGGAAGGGAGGAGGCAGGGAGGTGGCTTGGAGTGTAGTAAGATCAACTCCTTCCTCAGGAATGGTGAGGCTGCAATGAGCTCACAAATGTGAACAAGCTGTGAAAACTATAAAGTGGGATGTGAGGCGCCCCCGCCAAGTCCTGGAAGGGCTCCGCTGCAGGAGGGACCCGGTGGTGAGGAGCGCTAGGGCCATCTGCAGTCACAGGCGCTCCTGACAGAGGCAGGACTTACCCCCCATATCTCTGCACACAAGCATCATCCCTGGGAGCTCCGTCTAGGCGCGGAGGAACAAATCCTGACCCAAGGTCGCAGGCTCAGACACCAGCCTTTTGCACCCTCTGGGAGCCGCTGAGTCACTGGAAAAACTGGACGGAGCTCTGGAAAGTATACTGTGGGGTCAGTCAGCTCTGAGGGACGGGCTAGATGACCTAATACAGGAGGTCTTTTCCATCGCGTTCCTATGACCTCATATGGCTGAGGCCCAAACAGCATAATAAACAGTCGCTGCTCACCATCACCACCGTGTGAGGCAGGTCCTCGCGCTCCGTCTTCTCTGCTCAATGACCCCTCCCAGTTGGCCTGTACTTTCAGTGTTCTAATGAGGTTGCTCCAGCAGGTACATTCACATTATGGCCCTGAGGAGACTGGCCTTGGCCACATGTTTGGTTATACCTGACTTCACACTCATGAGTGGTACCTCCACCCCCCTGCCTTGTGCTGGGCAATGAGGCCACATGCACTGTCCACCACCTCCATGTCCTTGTCAACCATGTAGTGTCCTTCAGAACCACCTGGCTCTGAACTGTGAGCAGTCACCACCATAGCTGTGTGGATGGCCGGGTGCAGCCTCGCCACAAGGCAACAGATGCTTCCTTCAGAGCGGGGCATCCACTGTCCTGTCCTGTTCCGAGACTCACACCACAGATAGAAAATCAGGACATGGGGCCAGAGAAGAAAGTAAAACCTGTCCTGAGCCTAGATGACAAGCACCACTGGTGATGCTGTGGCACCTGTGTGAATACCCATACCCATACGCTGGCCTGGGGACATGACACTGGGGGTAGAAGTGCATATCCACGCAGCTGTTTCCTGGTTTCTCATCCACAGTCATCCCTAATGAGGGCATGTAATGTCTCTGTGAACCCTTGCACTAACTGTTGCACACACGGGGCTGAGAGACATGTGCAAGACCCCGGGCTCTGCAGCGAGTGTGCACTGTGTGGCCCTGGTGTGATGAGCTCGTGGACGACAGGTGTCACAGTACCAGTGACACTGACAGGAACTCCACACATTCCTTAGAAAGGCAAAAGGGCCCTTGCCAGGGATCAGCAAGCCATTCAAAGAGCCGTGAGAGGAGGGCACCAGCCCCAGGCCTGCTCTTGGAGCCCTGAGACGCTATGGCAAAGGTCCCACATAAGGAGGGCCACACCTGTGACTTTAAATTTTTTAATGCTCACATTTTCAACAGTAGAAACAGTAAGCATTTTTTTATTTAAGTAATCTCTACATCCTGATATGTGGCTTGAATTCACGACCCCAAGATCAAGAGTCACAGGCTCCTCCAACTGAGCCATTCAGGTGCCCTATAAAAAATGGTGCTATTAATTTGAACGCATCCTGTTTAACTCAATTCAATAAAAATATTATCATTTCAAAATAGAATCAATATAACGAATTATTAACAAGATATGGTCTTCTATTATGTGAAGTTGTAGCAAGCTGCTGAGTGGTATCCTCACAGCACATCTCCACACCCTCCCCCTGAGCACCAGTCCCCCATGCCAGCCCCTGTGTGGGCATCTCCCCTCCCTATCATGGCAGCAGCAGCGGGAGGAGTCTGTGCCTCCTATGCAGAGATAACAGACACACAACTTACTTCGTGAGCAAGACCAACTGATGTGCCTATGCAAGTTGAGCATTTTATGGAGTCTATTGTGTAAACACGGGCTCGTTCCTGTTGAACTGTCTGATTCTGAAAATGTCTCACCGAGACCCCTCCTCTGTGGCCTGTGGAGAGCCCGGCTGACCCGCCAAAACTGCGCTTGAAATGAATACTACAAAAACACGTGTGATCTGCGTAGCTACCAAGTCTGCAAAGAAAATCACCGAGCAAGTCTTCAAAGTAGGAACCTCAAGTCCTGGTCCAGTGTTTTTCTCTTTAAGGAATGAATGAGAGAAATTAAATGCCATCATGTGCATGCCATATAACACGGGGTGGAAAGAATGGGGAACAGGAAGTCTGGCCAGACCTTCACACAGTTGTTACTTCTGCGGCCCAGGATGACAAGCTGTCTAGTCATCGGTGTGTCTTGCCGCCAGCCTCTGAACTATCAGCTGGCTGTCCCTGGGCTCTGCCTCAAGCCCCTGCCACACCAGTAAGTCAGCCCGGTGACCAGCCATCTCTGCAAGCACGTCCACCCGACACAGAAACTGTCCAACTGAGCTGAGGAGAAAGTGACTTTTATAAACTCCAAAGAAATACACAGGCACAGGTGAGACACAAATGTGTGCCGGCATGGTCCGGAATACTCAGCGATCTGCAGCCCGGAGGGGCAGAGGTGCTCAACTGTGTCTGCACAGCAAGCTCCGTTCTCCACGGGCAGGGTGCAGGTGTGTCCGTGACCCGGGCTGGCAGTAGGAGGCACCACGTGCTCCCCAGGACACAGCAGACATCACTACGTTCTCCTCTGCTCTGGCCACATGCCCTGACAGCTTCTACCTCCTGGCACCACAGATCTTGGGACAGCAGCACAGATACGAGCAGAGACGGACATGTTTCCACCTTGTTTATAAAAACGGAAAAACAGCTCATCCAGCAGAGGAGGTCCGCTGACCAAAGCAGATGCATCTCCATGTATGCACCTCACAGCAGCCATCAAGATGTGGGAAGCAGGGGGTCGGAGGCCCAGCTCTGCTGCGAGCTGTGCCACCAGGACCCCAGGGCGCCCAGCCTTGTGGAATCACTGCATAATGGCAGCAGGGGAGTGGCGGTGCACGGAAGCATGGGCCTTGATGTGTCCAAAACATCTTTTATGTACTGGTGGCCTCATGTAGGGTCTGAAAGAAAAGAATGTTTGGTTGTTCTTCATGATAAAGCTCCAGGATTCTGAGTATTACTGTATTAATACGAAGCACCTAAAGTGAGGTTAGTATTAGCTAGACTGTCTGCCCTGATCTTGTTATTAAGCTGACTCACTGAAAAACTGTGAATTTTCTTGCAGTGAGAAATTAGCAACCATTTAAGAACAGAGCTGGGATAAATCAAGCTGTCTGCAACTCCAAATAGTTCTTCCAGTTGGGGCCATTAATATGCTATAGAGAAGGTAAAGAGGGAAAAATTGGCTTCCAGCACAGCCACAGCTCTGGAGGCTGTAAAGAACATTCTAGGCTACAATCTGTCACATTCAGCACATACAGACCACCCCCACGTCCCACCCTGTCCCTTCTGCTGCATTCCTTGAGGCCCCAAGGGCTATCTGTGGATAGCAGCACAGGATTCTTTTCTAGGGAGGCCCCCACCACGGTCCCCACCTCAAGATCTGCAGCCTAACTGCGAGACCCTGAGAGCCCTCACTCACAGTTGGCTGATCAGCCTCCAGGGGCCTCTCTAACTCAAGGTCCAGTCAGGGCACATGCACGTGAGGACCCACAGTGCTGTAGGGGGACCCTGGAAACCAGCCCACTATCAGGTCACGATGGGATCCAAATAGGGCTCAGCCCAGAACACAAGCAAATAGAGGTAAAGGCCTAAAACCCACACATCGCATTGAAAGAAATTAAAGACAACCTAAATAATGAGGGATGTGCTGTGCTCCTGGATGGCAGGACAACAAGACGCCCCTAAGTTACCTACACATTCAATGCAGTATCAAATTTCCAGCAGCCTTTTATTCCCCCAGAAACAGAAAAACGGATGCTCAAATCCATATGGAATTGCATGGAGCCCTGAAGAGCCAGAGCAATCCTGAAAAAGAAGAATGAAGCTAGAGGACTCACTTCCCCACATCCGTGCCGTCAGGAGCATAAAATGGTATGGCCGTTATGGAAAAGAGTTTGGCAGCTCATCAAAAATCTACACCTAGAATTATCCCGTGACCGAGCAATTGCACGCCTAGCTAGCATATGCCCCCAAGGAGCAGACACAGACCCACACAGATTCTTGTGTGAATGTTCAGAGCAGCACCACGTACTGCAGGCACAGATGAATGGACACACAAACTGTCGGCCATCCACTCAGCTGTGAAAAGGAAACACAGATGAGCTCTGAAAACACAGTGCAAAGCGAGGGGGGCCAGCATGGAAGGACACACACATGACAGAGCAAGGACTGGAGGGGCCAGCACGGGGCTGGCGCTGCAGGGGACTGTCTGGGGGCAGTGGCACTGCAGGGCACTCTGCGCATGATCAGTGCCACTGAACTACACACTGAGAGTGGGCGAGATGGCAACGTTTACACCATATACATTCCCTACAATAAAAAACAGCCAGGCAACTCAGTAATAAACGACCAAACCCCCTAACACGGCAGGGGCATGTCTAGGCTGACTGAGAAGACGGGAAAGCGTCGTCTGCCCCTGGCCCTGGTGCTCCTCTGTCTGCACAGCACAGCAGCTGCCCTGGGAGATGCTCACTCAGACGCTGGCACGTCTGGAATCCTGTCAATGGACAAGACCCCGGGTTCCTTATCCGGCATTCCCGCCCTGTTCATGTTTCCGAGACAGCGGAGGGGGCAGAAAGCATCTGCACCGCCCAGGTCTGTCCTTTCTGAGTGCGGGTGAGGGGCCCTGCCAGCCCCACCTGAGCCACCACTGCCACAGACAGCATGGGCCAGCTCTTGACTGGGGCCACAGCCAACGTGTGAGAGCGCAATGGGCTGTCTAGGATCCCAGAGGAGAGCACGAAGGGCACGTGAAGCCACAGAGAGGCTGGAGAGGGGGTCCACAGTGGCAGCTCATGTTTGCCAGTGATGCAGTTCACCAGCAGAGTGTACAGAAAACCCATGGATAATACATAAGGTGGGGCATGACATTCTCCTGTGAGTCAGCTTTCCTGTCACTGTGCTCATTTGTGCAGCAGGTGGAGGGTTCTAGGGTCCCTCCTGCCCAGAGCCCTTGCTGTCCAGAGGCGGGGGCCAGGGCCAGGGCAGGCGTGCAGCCCACCCGGGACTGTGGGGCCAAGAGCAGGGCCGCACCAGTGCCAGGACCAGACGGCCCAGCTAGGGCAGGTCCCCTGATAGACGTTTGCTCCCCGAAATGTCACCTGCCATGGATGTGAGAAGTTACTCAGCACCTCTTTCCTGGTACCAAGTCCCTTCTGCTGGTTTAACAGATGACATAGGCTTGATGTATTCAGGAAGCTTTGTTAATAATTTACAAAGTAACAGATGCCCAACTGGGCCTAAGTGATGGCCAGTGTTTGCACTGGTATCAGGCCAGGAAAACAATAGCATATAACCCCCCCGCTGTGGGAACCCTGACCTGCACCCCAGTCCACACTCTGCACGCCCTGCTGTGGGAACTGTAACCTGTGCCCCAGTCCACACGGGGCACCCCCACTGTGGGAACCGTGACCTGCGCCCCAGTCCACACGGGGCACCCCCACTGTGGGAACCGTGACCTGCACCCCAGTCCACACAGGGTACTCCCACTGTGGGAACCGCGGTCCACATGCTGCACCCCCCTGCTGTGGGAACCGTGACCTAAGTCCCACCCAGTTCACACACTGCACCCCCTGCTGTGGGAACCGTGACCTGCGCCCCAGTCCACACGCCGCACCCCCACTATGGAAAAGGTCCATAGTGCAGCCCCTAAGGGGAGCCCCTTGGCAGTGCTCACTATTCATCCTGGTCTTGGGTGGGGAGAGGGGGGAAAGGTCAGGATGGACAGTCTGGGGAGCAGGGTGACTGACGGAACCTCAAACTGCATGGACCTGGCAGTGGACACAGATCTGGTGACAAACAAGCAGCAGCTCGAGCGAGGAGAGGTCAGCACCTCAGATGGGAGCCACGGTTCAGGGCGCTCTGCCAAACCTATCCCAGTGAATCTGCTTCCTGGCCTGGCTGCTGCCACCACAGGCCCTCCCCATGGACAGTGGACGCCGCAGTGAGGGCTGCTCCGGGGCCCACGTGCAGTGGTAGTTGGCACAGGGTGCAGAACCCTTCTGTCCTGGGGCAACCACACCAGCCGCGTCTCTCAGCATCCACTGTGGGCTAAGTCACCGAGACCCATTTCCACGTAAGGACGGTAATCGCATCTGCCACAGAAACCACAGCTGAACGGGAGGAGTGGTTCTCGCATTTCTGTTTTCCCCAGAAATTTACCTCATTCCTACTTACGCTGGGGCTTCAGCTACACAGCTAAGAATTCTCTAAATAGGAAACATGTGTTTTACCTCCAGAAAACGTTCTCTGGTGGACCCAGGGTGCCTGCAGGGAGGAGGACCGGTGGCTGGTGTGAAGCCCTGCTCTTCCGCAGCGGCTCTCCCCAGGCTCACCACTCAAGGGTCACCACGTCCCCACCCTGTGGCCAACGTCCTGACTCAGCACAGCAGCTGCTGTTCCCAGCACGGACACCACAGGGCTCACTAAGCTGCTGATGATGCTCAGGACCAACCCCACAGACATGCTCTCACGTGGAAGGTGGGTGAGGAAGCTCATTCCATTCCCAGCTGCTGGCATCTTCATCATGACCTCTACCATCTTGGCTTCTAGGGCAGAGGCTGCTGGTGTGAAACTGGAAGGGCCTTCTCACACTACATGGCCATCACCAGAATTAACATAAAATCCCTACATTTCCCATCAAAAAGCTGTGTCCCTGTCTTGGTCTTGACACAGCGGCAGGACAGCTTCACACGAGGGTGGGAGAAGGGTCTCAGATCCCAGCAGCCTGAGGTGTGTGGGCTCGCATCCATTCTCAAGAGAATGGGAGTGTTTCCTTATAGGATGGGGGTTTCTCAAGTCCTGAAGCCATATTCTGGAGTCAATATGTGCATCAAAAACCTCAGTCGGTAACCTGCAGCATTTGCTGGTCGCAGCTAGAAAGCAGCATTTCCGTGGTCATTACTCAAAGTGACTAAGTTAGACCCAGGGAAAGAGTGACAAATCATGCATATTTAAAATATCCCATAGCAAAGATGAGCACTTTTTTTCCAGAAAGGAAATGGCCAAGTTTAAAGGAGGCTATGCCTAGGCTGACATGTCAGTAAGCCTTTTTCTTTATTTTTTTTATTTTTTTATTTTTTTTAATTCTTTTTATTTTATTTTTTTAAATTTTTTTTTAAATTTTATTTATTATTTATGATAGTCACACACACAGAGAGAGAGAGAGAGAGAGAGAGAGGCAAAGACATAGGCAGAGGGAGAAGCAGGCTCCATGCACCGGGAGCCCGACGTGGGATTCGATCCCGGGTCTCCAGGATCGCGCCCTGGGCCAAAGGCAGGCGCCAAACCGCTGCGCCACCCAGGGATCCCAGCCTTTTTCTTTAAAAACAGGTTTGAAAGACAAATGGTCTTCCTATGTGCCCTGGTGGAAGTGTGTGGTGCCAGGGATGACACAACCTCTTTAGACCAGAGCCTGGATATGACTAAACTTCGAGCTATGAACCAGGGAAACTGAGTCAGGAAGAAGCAAACCAAAATCTCCACAGAGAAACAACTGAGTTTTTGCTACAAAAAGACTGTGAAGGTAACGGAAAGGACAGAGGGAAGCTATGTAGTGAGAAGCACTTTGCTGAGCAGCTGGAACAGGCCTCATACGGTTGTGAGCTGAACACACACACACACACACACACACACACATTCTCTCTCTCACAAACCAACAAGCACATCTCCCTGAATGAGACAATGGATTCTGACAAACCAAGGCTAGCGCAGCATAGCATGAGGGCTTTTAACAGCTTTTATGTTCTAAAGAAGTGCACTGAGATGCTGATGAACAAGGTGACACTCGGTATCTGCTTCAAAACTACTCAAAAATAAAAGGAAAAAACACTGTACTGTCCAGCAATAACACAGGAAGACAATTTAAAAGTATTTCTAGCAAATGTTGTTTAAATTTCTACTTCCCGGACAAAAAGTGGCAAGAATCTGGTGGCAAGCCCTTGAGAGCATTGGGATGAGTGAGTACTCTCAGTTGTATGTGCACCTGTGGAGTCATGCACACGCTGACATGTACAGACACACACAGACACACGCACACACAGCACACAGACACATGCACAGGATGTGCACATGCAGACATGCACACACGCAGACATGCACACACAGCACATAGACACACGCACAGGACAGGCACACACAGAAATGCAGACACGCAAACACTGCACACAGACACACACATAGGACGTGCACACAGATGCATAGACATGTACACACAGCACACACATGCACAAGACACAGATGCAGGCATGCACAGACACATGCAAACAGCACACAAACATGCACAGGATATGCACACAGACATGCTCAGACAAGCACAGTACACACACGGCACACACAAACATAGTACATGCACACATGGCACATAGACACAACACACACACACACAGAAAAACATGCACACGTGGCACACACAACATACATACACACAGTACATGCACACACTGGGACACCCAGTACATTCACACACCAGCAGACACATAGATACATGCAGAATACACGCACACATGAAGACATAGATAAGCACACCAATAGCACACACGTGTATACATGGATGGTATCATAGCACACATGAACACACAGTACATGTACACAGAGCACATGTACATAAAATGCACTTATAAGTCACAACACACAAATGTACACAGATGGGTCTCATAGCACATACACAGTACATGTACATCTCATGTACACATCTCAGGCACAGTACATCTCATAACACATACAGGGCACCACACGCACAGCACACACATGTACACACGAGTACATGTACCACACATATGCACGCATGTATATGCACAGAAAGCCCATATGAGCTTGCATATCCTGCACACACACACAGCCCACATGTATACTTGCACGTGTACATGTACAACAGGCAGAGCAGCCAGCAGGCGGGCTGTGCGCACGGAGTGTCTGTGTGCCACGGAACACAGGGACTCAGAATGGGCACCGCTCTTTCCTTTCTCCAGCTACTGAAGCAGACAGAGCTGGGGGGCACAGTGACAGGCCCCTGCAGAAGAGAGGCCAGCATCACCCAGCGAGGAGCTATGGGCAGGCAGAGGAAGCATGTCACATGCAGGGACCACGTGGTGCCGGGAGTGCACATTACCTGTCTCAGTTCCTGGGCGTCCCCCTCAGAGACGAGCGGCTCGCTCCTCTGCAGCTGAAGTGACGGGCCCTCCTGGCTCCCTGAGCAGGGCTCGTGGGGCATGGCACGGTCCATCAGTCCAGACGCTGGAATGGAAAGTCAAACAGCAGTGACATCTTCCAGGAGGTGCGAACAACGCACGAACATGCAGAACCTCACAGGGAGTGATGTTTAAGACCATCAGCTCTCTCTGGGCTGGCAGCTGTGGTGGGTCCATCTTCCTGAGCTCTGCTGTGTGGAGCTGGGCTGGGGGCTGCCTGGGCTCACTGGGACCCTGGCCCAAGCTGCCTCCTTACCCTGCTCTGGTTAGAGAGTGCACCACTGACAATGTCCCAGGTCTGGCTGTGTATTTGGTCTCTCAGGAAAGGGCTACACATGGGGAGTATCCAACAGGCCACTTGCGGAACCTGGTGAAACGCACATAAAACATGGTCCTGGAAACTGCGGCACCATCTCGTCAGCCCACAGAGCGCTGCGGTTCCCCAGAGCACAGGAAATGGCCGGCTGGCTCGGCCAAGCAAAGCTGGTGGTGTGGCCACTTTGGGGTGGGGGTGGGGGGGTGAGTCAGAGTGCTAAACGTGGCTGGGCCCTGCTCAGGGGTGTTCCCAGCACCCGCACCTGGGCAGGCTCCTGGAAGAGCAGAAGGGCAGCCTGGAGATGCAGTGATATTCAAGAGGCCCTGCATGCCCCCCACTGCATGCCACCGTCCTTTATTTAGAGAGCTGACATTCACCAAACCCTGGCACCACAGGGTCCAGGGAAGGGCATCAGTTAGGTCTACTGCCTG
Organism: Canis lupus familiaris; assembly: GCF_011100685.1. Lineage (NCBI taxonomy): Eukaryota > Metazoa > Chordata > Mammalia > Carnivora > Canidae > Canis > Canis lupus. The sequence goes on from NC_049235.1 coordinate 753,938, forward strand.
TTCTTCCCCATATTACAAGGCCCCTCGGATACACAGCATGGTCACGTTCATGTATCAGGATGCTGGAAAGCAGACAGCATTTGGATGAGAATCCACTGTTTGGATGCCAGCACCAACTCCTCAGAACGCGTCTCCGCTTCTGTGGAACAGGAGGCACAGAAGGGCCAACAGGATCCTGGACGTGGGGACCCTGGAGGCGGTGAGCAGAGGCTCCTTCGAGCAGAGCAGCCTGATGAATGCACTGTCAGGAAGGGAAGGGGCCCAGCTAGCCATCCCCAGCATATACCAACTGCACAAGCCCCTCCTTCTGGGGCACAGACCAGCCACCTCCAACACATACAGAAATACCCTCTCTTCTCAGTCCTCGAAGTAATCCTTACGAAGTGATACTCCCCAAGGGGTGCCTGGCTAAGCAAAGGGAGCGTGGCCTCACCCAGGATAAACGCAGGCTGCTGTGGGGACGAGAGAGGCTTCTCAAGGTCCTGCAGAGGAGAGCATTCGGGAAGCAGTGGGCGGGCACCCACGCAGAGCGCCTGTGAGGACTGCACCCCACGGAGACCCGCCACACCCGCAGCTGCATCCAGGAGGCCCTACCTGTCTTACCAAAGCCCTTACTGTATACCATGCACACAGATGTCTGCTTTTCTCGTTCATTCTTCAAAAACAATAAAAGCTGGTTGCAACCAATCAAACTGATCTCACAACCTGTGTTCTAAAATCTCCAAAGTCTCATCCTATTCCAGCTTCTAAGGGATTTAATTAGTAAGGAACTTTCCACAGCATGCAACTGTTTGGCCTTACGTGATCTAAAGTGTCACAACTAAAATGTTACATAAGGAAAGGTACCGCAGAAGTTCCGCCTGCAGTAGAAGCCGTCAGAGCTAGCTGGAAGCTATGACGGCAGAAATAGCAAACATGTGCCACCAGCTATTATTAGTCTTACAGGCCAATCCATGCACACGTTAGCAAGTCATTGGTGCTGATGTGATGACAAACAGTGGTCTCCTCACTCAGCCCAGAACCTCCTCCTTCCTTGGTGTCCACTCCACTCCACTGTCTCGTGGACTCCTGTTCTACCACCCTGGCACGCTGTCCCCAGCCAACTGGCTCTGCCCACTCTGCACCCCGCCCCCCGGAATACATCACATACACGGATGTCCTCCACTCTGCCATTCCATCAGCAGCAACTTTCGCTCACATGTCCTGGCATCATTTAGCTTGCACAGCTTTGGTATCAACGTGTTGCACCCCACAGCTTCTCTGACGCCAGCGCCCACCCTTGTGCTCCTTCAGCACCGCTCTGGTTTCCATTCCAATACCCCTATGTTCGGGAGGGACATACTGACATTTTTTAAATGTTAAACAAACGGGGTTTTACTTAACTAGAAAGCCAAAATAGCGAATTTCTCAGTACGGAACACACTAAGTCAGGGGTGTCGGTTATGACATGTTGCAGGGTCAGCAGGATCACGCCTAGCACAGAGCTCGGCACCCTGGGTGCTCTGTGTTGAGCCCTGACCCACTGACTCAGTTTCTTCAATGCCTTGAAATATCTTCGAAAAAGAATCAACTTCAGTATACAATGGTTCTGCCTCTAAAGTCATCACTTACCACAGTTAAACAAAATCAGCACAAATTGTTCCAGCTTCAAGGGAACTTAGGGATGATTTCACTTTCCAGGAACGACAGCTGGGCTGGTATGGGCAGCTGCGGACTCCAGTCCCCCTGACGTACAGACGCAGACCCTGGCCTCAGATCCCGGCCTCACTGGGGATTCAGAGCAAGAACCACCGGCCCTGCCCCAAGAACAGAAGAACCCCTCCAAGCCCATCTGGCCACGGGCAGATTTTCCTCCTTGTCCCTGGGACCCAAAAGCCTCATCAGTGACACAGGGAAGGAAACACCTACTCTACACAGGGACAGCCCCAGAAGCATACACAACTGGGGTGGGAAGCCCTACAAACATCACAAAATGCCCACGCCCTTCACAGAGCTGAGAGCTGAAACGGAGAGCGAGTAAGCAATCCCAACTGCCTACAGCCAAAGCCACTTACTGGCAAATGTTCAAACCTACACAGTGCACAGCGTGGACCTGGGGCTCCTGGAAAGAGATCAAGTGTGTGAGAGCCACACAGCTCCCAGGGGGTCGGCTGGGGTCAAGGGGTGCCCATTTCTAAGTACCCAATGGAGGTCTGCGAGTGGTCAGCGTGGTGCCTGCGTCCTAGTGACCATGCGGGTGGGGGGTGTGCCTGTGGTCAGTGTGGTGCCACGTCCTGGCACTGAACTCCACTGTCTGAAGCCCAAGTCTTCAATGAGTAGTCCTGCACTGGGTATCAGTGCCCCAGACATGTATTACTGTCTCACAGACGTGTGGCCCTGGATGCCCGGGCCTCTTCTGGGTGCTGGAGACGTGGTCATGAAGAGACAACTTGTGTCTGGTGAGGACAGAGCGCATGCCCCAGTGTGAAAGCACAACAGCCAACCAGAGGGTAGCAGTGCCGAGAGCAAGTGTAGGGCAGGTAACTGGAGGTCTCTTAATCAGGGGGCCAGAGAAGGCTTCTCTCAGAATATGGCAGTCAGCAAACAACAGAGACAAAAATAAGTACCAAAAAGATAAAAGGCCACGCGTGGGCTATGCTCTGAAGTCATCTTCCTGAAACCCATTACCCCAGGACCCTGAGAAAACACGGGTGAAGCACAACTGGGAGACATAGGAAACCTCGGCAGCACTCCTACAGGCCGTCAAGACCGTCAGGGCCAGGGGGGCCCAGGGAGTCGCCCCCCAGCACGAGGGTTCCAGATGCGGTTCTGGACAGTGAGTGCGAGAGAACCTGGACAGAACTGAGACTTCACAGAGTGATGCTGTATGCACACATGCGTGTGCGCTGTGACGATGAGAATGGCAAGGCAGGGGAATATCGGGGTCTGTACCAGCCTCCTAGCTCCTCCTCATGTCTGAAATACTCCAGGACGTAAAGAGTCCTTTAAAGATGCTGTGTGAACACACATGGACTCTGCATGGCTTCGCCCCAGGGGGCATTCCCTGTGTCATTCCCCACCCCCGAAGCCCAGGAGACCGCTGTGGCTGGCTGCTGGCTGGGCCACCGGCACTTCACATGACTGGAGGTCTCTGGAAAGTTCTTCCAGACAGGGACTCCAGGCAAACATGGGTGCTGTGGTGACGCTGCCACCTGCTGGTCACCCGTTCTACCAACACTGCTCCTGGAGAAGAGGAGTACATTTCTGAGATGTCAAGTCATGGTTTCCACCTCCACTGCTTCTGTACTTTCCACCCTGGGACAGTGAAAACACAGGTGCTGGCAAACACCATCAGGGGCGACAGAGAGGGCTGCCCAGGCCTCCTGCAGAGGTCCCAGCAAGCCAGACATGGTGCTGCTCACAAGCCCACATGCTGGCCTCTTCCCCAGCTCCCCTCTGCATAAACTCCTTGGGATGGGGTGGCCTCACCACGGGAGGACGGCCCCTCTTGCTCCGTGCAGACGCAGACCTCCTGCGGGAACCCAGCCAGAGGCTGAAGTGGGCTGAGCGCAGGATGAAAACCCATATGTCATCCTGGTTGTGGTTCCACTCATTCCACACACACAGTCCCTGACTGTGACAGGCGAGGCCACACACCCCGTCATGCGAGCCACCCCGAATCTAGGTGTTGCTGGGAAGGTGTCTGCAGAGGTGGTGGAGGCCCAGCCCCAGCTGACTTTAGGTGAGGGAAACTGTCTGTGGCTTCCCTGAGGAAGAAGACATTCGGCCTGTGGTCAGCAGCCTTGGCCTGTACCCTTCCTGAGGGCGGGCCCTGCGGAGTCTGTACTCACCTAGCTTCCTGCAGCCAGACGACGGCCACAGAGGCCCTGGCATGCACCTCCTTTTCCCCTCCAGCCCTGTCTGCACCTGGACACGTGGGGTCAGGGCCCAGCAAGCCTCTTCTCCCCTGCACAGTGCCACACTCTGTGCCACGTGTGCTCACAGCTGCCCCCTACATGGGACATTCTGTGCCATGCCCCTTCTCTGAAACCACCAGGCGGAGCTCCATGAGAACAGGGACTGTGGGTGCCTGGCACTACGCCTGGCGCAGGGAGTTCTGGTTCAGCAGCAGCAGAAGCAATGGCTGGAGGCACTCTGCATTGGGACCCAGAAGCCCTGAGTCTCTTCCTCCCACTGCCTGGCCCCTCCCACAGGAAAACAGCAGTGTGGGGGCAAGGGGTGGCCAACGGCCTGACCTGCTCAGAGTCTTAGGCTCGTGGCATTGCCCACCCTTCTCAGTCCTGCCTTGAGAGAGGGGCCAAAGAAAAATCTGGAAATGCTAAGGAAATAAGTTTTTAAATGAAGTTTTTACATTTTGGTGCTTATGGGACCAGATCTATCTTCAGGTATATTTCTTTTGAAACTTGAAGCCATCTAGAAATGTTCATGTGTTAGGGAAACAGGTTACATATTAGTGCTGAAATCAATCACTTCAGAGCAAAAAGAAACCAGAACCGTAACAAACACTTCTCTAACTGTAACAGATGTCCGGCAATCAAAGTTAATAAGAAGAGACTACTAGGCTGTTAGAAAAATCATTATAATGCAGACACAGGTCACCTATAATGCTAGCATTAAGAAATATGGTATTTTATGACTTTGGGATTTCTTTAGCTGGGCTCTAAAACAAACTTAATAGGAAAAATGCTAGATTAGACCATAGCAAAATTAAGGATTTCTGTAACGGAGAATGACGGTCTGGCAGAGGTACTGGTAGCCTCTAGAGCCAAGAAAGGATGCAAACCTACATGTGAGGAGCTCCTACAAATCACAAAAAATAAACAGCACAGTGGAAAACAACAACAACAACAACAACAACAACAAAGCCACACAATCCACAGAGAAAAATGTGTGAAGCCAGAAAGCAAATAAGGAGCGTCAGATGTTCCACATCACAATCAATGATAGACATGAAAATAAAGGCACCAGCGAGATGCTACCTGACACCATCTGGATGGCAAACTGACAAGTCAGATGACCCCAGGCTGCCCCAGGCAAGGCTGGGGCTTGGACCTGGGACTCTCTCAACCTCCAGGGCCACGCCCAATGCCACACACTCCCCACTAGGGGAGGCCTGCAAACCTACAAAAACTATGCTGCAGTTCTCAGAGATTCTGATTTCTTAAACAGGTACCCAGAAGGCAGGCTGAGATGACCCTGATTGAGGCTGAGGTCAGGGGTGGAGGGACTGGATGCCTGCCAGGGCAGGCCGGTCACACAGAGGAAAGGGGGAAATGCCTAACTTGGAGCCTGCCTCTGATCTGAAAGGGCCATCAAGCCCTCCTGCCCTCCGGGGAAACCCACATAGCACTCAGTGGGTGATAAACCTGAGCTCTGGGATTTACACACTCTGAGATGGCAAGTACTAAGTTGTTTTCATTCACAAACACATGGACAGTCACTGCTGCAGAGAAATCAGCAGCTGCTCCAAGTGACACAAGTGAACAGTGTACCCCAGGCATGCTACGTTCTGACTGCAAGTTTGGAGAAGGAGGCACACTCCAAATGCCAACGCTCACTTACCCGCCTGCCAGACTGAGCAGCCCTTCTCTATTGGGGAAGACGATCTGGCACTTCTGGGCATCAAGGCATCTTCTAACAGCTCCATCTTCTTGCTGAACTGCACCTCCAAAATGGGGATAGCCTCTGACATCTTGGCAGATATCAGGCGATAAGCTATGTCTGGCCTCCCAATGAACCGCTGTCGGATGCTAATCTCATAAGGCGTGTGAACCTTAATGTCATCTATATCTTCTCTTTCGAATCTGTGCATGAGCAAAGAACAGGAGTCATGGATTTCCAACCCAGACACAAGGATGGTGAGACTTCCTGCTTTAACATGAGATGCATTCCCCTGGGAGATAACAGCAGGAATTCGGACCACTACCCCTTCTTTTCCAAGAACTTTGGGACTAGCCATTGAGGTGCTTTCCTTGGGGTTTGTTTCTGCTGGCATCTTCCAAAGCTTGGAACTAAATGGCCACCAAGAAGGGGACTCCAGCTCCGTCAGCAACCTAAAAGACCAAACGAAACACAGTTAACTGAGTTTGAATGTTTTCTTCAAAACTGCCTTAGGGTTCATAAAGCAGCTAACCATTTTATAGTGTTCTTTTCCACAAGCACACCATGAAGCAAAGAGCAGGAATTACTACCTGCGTGTTTTAGAAAAGAAAACTGAGGCTAAGAGCAGATCTCTTAGGCTTACAGACTACAAAGCCGTCAATAGTAAACACACAACAGAAACACACATCTTCTGACTAGAAATGTTGCCCTTTTCACCCTGGGCCCTAGCTAATTCTGACTCAAAATAAATCCTGACCTCAATCTGCAGGAATCTGTCCTGTCTAATGTGGTAACAAGCACATGTGGCTACTGGGTCCCTGGAGTGTGGCTGATATAATAAGGGACTGATTTTAAACTTAACTACATGTGGCTAGTGGCTACCACAGTGGATGGCAACACTATAAAATAACTGCAAATAACACCAAGAGATCTACCTTGTGCTGAAAAAAATGGAAGCAGGAAAGGAAAAGCAAAGGAAGAAGGACCAAATGATATAAACAAAAAATAAATATCAAGATGGTAGAGTTAGACTCAGCCATATTAGTAATTATACTAAACATAAATAGACTAAATCCTCTAATTTAAAGGTGTATTGTCATCCTGGATTAAAGACATAAACCAATAAACTACAGCTATATCTTGTTCACAAGAGACGCTGAAATATAAGGACACAGACACATCAAAAGCAAATGGATTGGGAAAAAGATAGATTGTGCCAAAAGTAAACTCTAAGATAAGGGGTGTTATCAGGAATAAAGACAGGCAATGCATAATAGTAAGAGAGTCAATTTGAAAAAAAAATACAATTCTAAAACATATATCTAACAAAATTTCAAAATTCATTAAGCAAAAATTAACAAAACTAAAAGGAGAAATAGATAATCACAGTTGTAGATTTTAATATGTTTTCCTCCATAATTAACACAGCAAGAAGACAAAAATGATTAATAAGAATATAAACACTATTTAATCCACTCAGCCTGACTGATATTTATTGAAACATCACCCAACTGCTGAATGTACACTCTTTTAAAGTGTACTCAGAAGATTAAGAAAAAGACCATAACACATCTCAATAAATTTCAAGTATTGAAATCCTACAGAGCGTACCCTCTGTCCCCAAAGAAATGAAATAACAGATTAGTAGAAAATCCTCAAATATTTGGAGATTAAGCACAATTCTAAATAAAGGGAATCAGAAAATATCTGAAATGAATAAAACCAAATAATACGCAGGAAATGGCTGGATGCAAATGGAGCAGTCTTGAGTAAAATTTATGGCTCTCAATGCACGCATTTGAAAACTTCTTAGGTTTAAAATAAGTGACTTAAGCTTCTGTTGCAAAAAGTTATAAATTAAACCCAAAGAAGAAGCAAAAGCAGAAATCAATGAAATTGAAAAAAGAAAAAATGAACAAAGCCAAAAGTTGGTTCTTTGAAGTAATTTTATTATTTTTTAAAGATTTTATTTATTCATGAGGGCAGCCTCGGTGGCTCAGCGGTTTAGCGCCACCTTCGGCCCAGGGCCTGGTCCTGGAGACCAAGGATCAAGTCCCAAGTCGCGCTCCCTGCATGGAGCCTGCTTCTCTGTCTCCTGTGTCTCTGTGTCTGTGTGTCTCTCATGCATAAATAAGTAAAATCTTAAAAAAAAAAAAAAAAAGATTTTATTTGTTCATGAGAGACTCACAAAGAGAAGCAAGACACAGGCATAGGGAGAAGCAGGCTCCCTGCGGGGAGCCCGATGTGGGACTTGATCCCAGGACCCCAGTATAATGCCCTGAGCCAAAGGTAGATGCTCAATCACTGAGCCACCCAGGTGCCCCTCTTCGAAGTAATTAAAATAATTAAACCCTTACAAGAAATGATCAAGAAAAAAACAAAGAAAATGCATATTATCAATATTAGGAATAAAAACAGAGGTTTCACCATAGATACTTTAGCCCTTGAAAGGCTTCTAGGGAATATCATACCGAGCTTTACACTGATGATTGGGACAACAGTAAGTAGACAACATATTTAAAAGACCCAACCTTCTAAAATTGAAGCAAGAAGTAGTTTAAGAATATGAATACACAGGGTAGCTGGTGGTTCAGTTGGTTAAGCGCCTGCTTTTGGCTTAGGACATGATCCTAAGGTCCTGGGATTAAGCCCTGCACCTGGCTCTCTGCTCAGTGGGGAGTCTGCTTCTTCCTCTGCCCTCTGCTTCCCCCTGCTTGTGCTCATGCTGTCTCTCAGTTAAATAAATAAATCAAATCGTAAAAAAAGGAAAAAGAATATGAATACTCATAACAAACTGGCAGCAAGAGAAATTTGGCAAAATCCCATTTATAAATGTACCAAAAATAATAAATACCTTAGGGTTAAATTTAACCAAGGAAGTGAAACACTTGTACTCTGAAACCTATCAGATATTGATAAACTGAACATGACACAAACAAATGGAAATAAATACTATGCTCATGGATTGGAAGGATTAATATTGTTAAAATGTCCATACTACCTAACACAATCTACAGATTTAATGAAATCCCTTTCAAAATACCAAATGCATTTTTCACAGAGCTAGAAAAAGTAATTATAAAATTTGTATGGAACCACAAAAAACCTCAACTAGCCAAAGTGATCTTGAGAAATAAGAACAAAGCTGGAGGTATCATAATCCCAGATTTCAGGATATACTACAAAGCTGTAGTTATCAAACAGTACAGTACTGGCACAAAAACACACACAGATCAAAGGAAAAGAATTGAAAGCCCAGAAGCACATCCACACTTTCATGGTCAATCTATGACAAAAGAGGCAAGAATATACAACAGGGAAAGGACAGTCTTTTCAACAATGGTGTTGGTAAAACTAGACAGCCACATGCAAAAGAATGAAACAGGACTCTTTCTTACACCACACACAAAAATAAGCTCAAAATAGATTAATGGCTTAAATATGGGACTTGAATCCATAAAGCTCCTAAAAGAAAACGTATATAGTAATTGCCTGGACTTTAGCCTTAGTAACATACGGAACTGTCTCTTTAGGCAATGGAAACAAAAGTGAAAACAAACTGTTGGGACTACATCAAAATAAAAATCTTCTATACTGGGCACTTGGGTGGCTCAGCAGTTGAGCGTCTGCCTTTGACTCAGGTCGTGATCCTCGGGTCCTTGGATTGAGTCCCACATCGGGCTCCCCACAGGGAGCCTGCTTCTCCCTCTGTTTATGTTTCTGTCTCTCTCTCTCTGTCTCTCATTAATAAATAAATAAAATCTTAAAAAAAAAAAAAGCTTATGCACAGCAAAGGAAATCATCACTGACAAAACAAAAAGCCAACCTACTGAATGGAAAAAGATATTTGCAAATGATACATCTGATAAGGGATTAATATCCAAAATATATAAAGAACTTATACAATTAATCACCAAAACAAACAAGCAATTGAATTAAAAAATGGGCAGAGGATCTGAATAGGCATTTTTCCAAAGAAGACATCCATGTGGCCAAGAGACGTGAAAAGATCTAAACATCACTCACCATCAGGGAAATACAAACCAAAACCACAACACTCCTAACTCTGGGAAACGAACTAGGGGTGGTGGAAGGGGAGGAGGGCGGGGGGTGGGGGTGAATGGGTGACGGGCACTGAGGGGGCCACTTGACGGGATGAGCACTGGGTGTTATTCTGTATGTTGGCAAATTAAACACCAATAAAAAATAAATTTATTATATAAAAAAGAGAGATATCACCTCATACCTGTCAGAATGGCTAAAATTAACAACACAGAAACAACAGGTGTTGGTGAGGATGTGTTGAAAGGGGAACCCTCTTATACAGTTGGTGGGCAAACTGGTGCAGGCACTCTGGAAAACAGTATGGAGGGTCCTCAAAAATTAAAAATAGAATTGCCATATGATCCAATAATTCCACTACTGGGTATTTACCTAAAGAAAATAAAAACACTAGCGATAAAGATATATGCACCCCTATGTTTACTGTAGCCAAACTATGTAGCCAAACAACCCAAGGGTCTCCATACATGAATGAATAATGAAGCGCGCGCTCTCACACACACACACACAGGAATATTACTTAGTCACAAAAAAGAACGAAACCTTGCCATTTGTAACAATGTGGATGGAGCTAGAGTGTATTATGCTGAGTGAAATAAGACAGAAAGACAAACACTACATGACTTCACTTATATGTAGAATAAGCAAATAAATAAAACAAACAAAAAAGCAGAAACAGACCTGTAAATACAGAGAACTGTTGGCTGCTGAAGGGGATGGGGCCTGGGGAAGGGGCAAAATGGATGAAGGGGATGGGGTATTACCGGCTTCCAGTTATGGAATGAATAAGTCATGGGGACGAAAGGCACAGCATAGGGAATATGGTCAATGGTATTGTACTAGTGTCTCTGGTGACAGATGGTAGTTACATGTGTGGTGAGCATAGCATTAAGTATAAACTTGCCAAATCACTACAACATACATCTGAAATTAATGGAACATTGTCAACTAAACTTCAATGCAAAAAAAGGGGCATGGATGCCTTCCCCTAACTGGAACAGTGTCAGAAAAGGTACCTGAGCCACCTCGACATCCACCATTACCTGGCTGCACTAGGGTTCCTTCCCCTAAGTGGGATGGTGGTAGAGAACACCACATGAAAGGCCAGGGGCAACAAGGGAAACCTTACCAGTCCGTAGAGGGGGACGGTAACAAGACCTCCCTAATTCTCCCAGCTAGGGCACAGTGGTGAAGAAGCAAAAAATCCCACTCCCAGCCAGCAGCAACAGGTGTCTGTACCTACCCCAAGGCACGAACAAGGGCCAAATGGGGAAATGAGGGCTCTGACCCTCACATGGCAGTAAGAGGAATCAGTTTTTTTTTTTTTTTTTTTTTTTTTTTGAGAGAAAGACAGACAGTGGAGGAGGGAGGGAGAGAATCTCAAGCAGGCTCCACACTCACCATGGAGCTGAATGTGGGACTTGATCTCACAAGCCTGTGATCACAACCTGAGCCAAGATCAAGAGTTGGACACTTAATGGACGGAGTCACCCAGGCACCCCAAGAGGAATCAGCTTCTTACTCCTGGGATGCCATGTCAGGGAAAGCTCTGCAAAAACAGAAAAATAATATCCAGAGTCTTAATACCCAAAATGTCCAAGATACAATGAAGAATTACTTACAATGCCAAGAACCAGGAAAATCTCCACTGAGATTAAAAACGTAAGCAAATGCCAAAACTAGGATGAAACGATGGACTTACTCGACAAAGATTCTAAAGCACTGTCATAAAAGTATTTCCATAAGCTATTATGGACATGCTGGAAATAGATTAAGAACCAGAAAGTCTTAGCAGAGAAACAGAAGAAACAATAAAGTACCTGGGAATTTTTGAACTTAGAAATATAATAACTGATATAAAAAATGGGTAGATGTAAACTGCTGCATGAGATGATAAAAGAATCCATGAAATTAAAGATCAAAGAATAGAAATTACCCATGCGAACAACAGAGAGAAAAATACTAAAAACAATGACAACAAACCCAAAACTGAACATTCGTATCACCAGTACTCCAGCTGGAGGAGAGAGAGAGGGTAGGGCCAGAAAACCGTTCAAACAAATCTGACCATTTCCCAAATCAAGCAAAAATATATAAGCCCATAGATTCAAAAAAATAAAACCTCATTAGACCCACATAGCATAAAATCAAAAAAATTACTGTGAACTGATGTTAAATAGACAAAAGATCTTGACAGCAGTAGGAGAGATTCACCTACAGGAGGAAACCAATTCCAATGATAACATGCTTGTCAGAAACCATGGAGGCTGGAAAGAAGTGGCACAATGGTTTTCAGTGCTCCAAGAAAAGAACTGTCACTTCAAAATTCCATATTGAGTGAAACTTTTCTTCAGGAATAAAGAGGAAATTTAATTATTCTCAGAGGAAGAAAACCCACAAAGAAACTGCTGCTAGTAGGTGTGCCCTAAAAGAATGTCTCAAAGAAATGGATGAATCAGAAAGGAATCACTGAGGGCAGGAATCCTGGAACATCAGGAAGGAGGGTAGAAAAACAGAGTAAAAATATAGGGAAATAAAACAGACTTTTTTTTTCCTCTTGAGCTGGCTAAAATATGTATGGCATTTGAAGTAAAAATTACAACACTGATGTGGTTCTCAAGTAGGCAAACGAAGTCAAGAGATAATTAACTTATACATCCTTTCTATGAATCAGGCAGGGTAAAGCGACATAAAGACATAAAGACAGGTTAGGTTTCTACATAGTCCTCAATCTGGTAAAATGCCAACCACCAGCACCCTGGAACCAATTATGCATATATAATGTAATACTGAGAGCGATGAAGATGAAGAATCTATGTAAGGAGATAACATTCAAAACAGTGTAGGTAAGTCACAATGCAATCTGAAATAATATTCAGGTAACCTACAGGAGGCAGGGGGGAGAAAAGAAATGAACAGAGGGAATAAGTATCAAAAAATAAAATAGCAGATTTAAGTGTTTTTATACACTAATAATTACATTGCTAGGATGGCAAAACTGCTCCAGATTCTATCCAATTTCTATCAAAATCCCAGCTAGCTCTTGTGCAGAAACTAGCTAGTTGATCCTAAAATTCATACAGAAATGCAAGGGACCCAGAATAGCCAAAACAATCTTGAAAAAGATTGGTGGAGTTCCCACTACCTGAGTGCAAAGCTTACTATGAAGCTACAGAAATAAAGATGGTGTGGTACTGCCATAAGGTCACACACATGGATTATTGATAGAACTCAGTCCAGAAACAAACCTTTACATTAGGGTCAACTGGTCTCCAACAAGGATGACAAGACAATTCAATGGGGGAAACAGTGAGATATTGCTGAGACCACTGGATATCTACACACAAAGAAAAGAAGTTGGACCCATTTCTCATGCTATGAACTCCAAGTGGATCACAGACCTAAACAGAAAGGCTAAAAAAGAGTAAACCTCTATGACTTTGGACTAGGCAATGAATCATGTAGGACATCAAAGGCAAGTGACAAAAGAAAAACAGATACACTGGATCTCATCAGGCAGCCAGAGCAGGGCTACAGGCGCAGGAGGTGATGCAGTCAGGCCCTGGTGTCCCAGCATCCCAAGGAGGAGCTGAGGACGCAGCTACGAAGAGAGCCTGGGCACAAGAATGCCACAGTTTTCTGCCCTGGTCCCATGGTATGCTCCAGGGAGGGAAGTCCCCTTGGCAGTGTCTGAAGGTGGGAAACTGCAAAGCTCTGAAATGCTGATTTTTTGAATGGAAAAGATCAATGTTGGGATGCCTGGGGGGCTAAGCAGTTAAAGCATCTGCCTTCGGCTCAGGGCTTGATCCTGGAGTCCTGGGATCGAGTCTCATGTGCTCCCTGCATGCAGCCTGCTTCTCCCTCTGCCTGTGTGTCTGCCTCTCTCTCTCTCTCTCTCTCTCTCTCTCTCTGTGTGTGTCTCATGAATAAATAAATACAATCTTATAAAAAAAAAAAAAGAAAAAGAAAAGGATATTTGGTACTAGTATGTTGAAACCAAAAATAAAAACAACAAAGGATTTTCTCTGGTCATTAAAACAGAGAAGCCAAAATAGGAAACAGACTTTGCTACATCTGTTGGGTTGGATAAGTTTTTCCCACCATGAACGCAGAAGAAAATGGATGAATTCTGTTTTTGAATATGTATAAATGATTCTCTTGCTGTAAGTTATTTTAAGAAGAAAAAATTAATTGAACAGTCATGAGCATTATAACATGTTTTGAGAATTGTTCTAAAGTACAAAGTGGGGCACCTGGATGGCTCAGTCTGCAGAGCATGTGACTCTTGATCCTGGGGTCTTGAGTTCAAATCCCATGTTTGGCATAGATATTACTTAAAAAAAAAAAAAAAAAAAGGTTAAGCACAAAAAGTGTAAAGATTGTTATTTCCAAACTCGACTGTTCAACCAAATGACACAATCTGCACATCTTTTGTGAATATTATGAAGGTCACTGATGGGACTTAAAGTTGATAACATGAAGCCTGAGGAGAAAATATCTATTTGGGGGATGCCTGGGTGGCTCAGTGGCCTTTGGCTCAGGTCCTGATGCCGGGGTCCTGGGATCGAGTCCCACACAGGGCTCCCCACACAGAGCCTGCCTCTCCCTTTGCCTGTGTCTATCATGAATAAATAAGTAAAATCTTAAAAAAAAAAAAAAAAAGAAAATATCTACTTGGAAAGTTTAAGACAAAACTTCTTTTATTCAATCTGTTCTATTTAGTTCTAAAATAAATTGTGTTTGATTCCTTGGAGAAAAAAAAATTAAAGTTCTCTGCTTCAAAAAATACCTTCAAGAAAGTAAAATGAAGGCACCTGGGTGGCAAAGTTAGTTAAATATCTGACTCTTGATTTCGGCTCAGGTCATGATCTCAGGGTTGTGAGATTGAGCCTCCTATCAGGCTCTGTGCTCAGCAGGGGTCTGCTTGAGATTCTCTCTTTCTCCCTCTGTCTCTCCCCCTCCCAAGACTAAAATAAATAAATCTTAAAAACAAAACAAAAAAAGGGGCAGCCCAGGTGGCTCAGCGGTTTAGCGCCGCCTTCAGTCCAGGGTGTGATCCTGGAGATCTGGGATGGAGTCCCATGCCAGGCTTCCTGCATGGAGCCTGCTTTTCCCTCTGCCTGTGTCTCTGCCTCTCTCTCTCTCTCTCTCTCTGTCTCTCATGAATAAAAAAAAAATAAAATAAAAATTAAAAAAAAAAAAAGGTAAAACAACAATCCACAGAAAGGGAGCAAATACTTTCAAATCATATATACCATAAAGAGACTTCTATCCAGAATATATAAGGAATTCTTACCAACTCCATAATAAAAACACGACAACATAAAAAACACTCAAATAATCTGAAAACATATGGAAAAAAAGCACATGAAAAGATGCTCATTATCATTAGGAAAATGAAAATCAATACCCCAGTGAGATGCCACCTTGCACCCACTAGAAGAGTTATAATAAAAAAGGCTGGTGATAACAAGTGTTGATGAGGTTGTGGAGAAACTGGAGCCTTCCCAATACTGGCAGAGACATAAAATGGTGCAGCCACTTTGGAAAACAATTGGTCAGTTTCTCAAAATGTTAGAGACCCAGCAATTTCCCTCCCAAGGGAAATGAAAACAAATGTTCATACGAACACTTGTACACAAGTGTCCATAGCAGCACTATTCATAATAGCAGCAAAGCAGAAACAACAAAACATCCATCAAAATCGGTAATGGATAAACAAAATGTGATATGTTAATAGATAATACAATAGAATCTTAGTCAGAAATACAAAGCAACAAGGCACCTGGCTGATTCAGTCAGTAGAACATGTGACTCTTTGATCTCAGGGTTGTGAATTCAAGCCCATGTTGGGCATGGAGCCTACCTAAAAACAAAAGAAAGAAGAAAGAAGAAAGAAGAAGAAATATGAAGTAACAAAGTACTTCTTAAGTATATCCTTATATCCTACAACAAGGATGAACCCCCAAAAACATGGTATGTATGTTAACTCTCTAAAAAGGAGAAGACTACAGAGAAAGAGTAGATCAGTGGTGACCTGGGCAGGGTGAAAAGAGAATGACTGCCAAAGGGCTTGAGGCAACCTGTGGGAGTGACAGAAATGTCCTAAAATTGGACTATAGTGATATCTACACAACACTGTAAATTGAAGAAAAATCACTGAATTGTTCACATACAATGAGTAAATCATATGGTATGTAAATTAGAAGGCTATTTTAAAAAATCTAAGACACATCAGAATAAAACTTCAGAATATCTAGGATAGGGAGGAAAAAATAGCCACAATCCTACATGACTTAGCAATAGCATACAGCAGGAAGACAACGGAAAACATTGTCAAAATGCTGAGCTACATTAGGCTCAACTGTGAAGAGTCAACTGTCATTCCACAGTGCCATTTTCCAACATCTGAGCACTGAGGCCATACTCATAGATGCCAGTGAAAACACAACCAAACTAATTACCTCAACAACTAGATTCCAGCAAACTCCTGATATCAAAACCAACTTGTCTTCATTTCATTTAAAGAAAGATATAGAATACCAAGAAGTAGGAAGCATATAATCAGAATTTTAATATATGTAAACAAATTTGTTTTCTAGAAGTTCTATGGGGCCCTTTTGCTGCTTTTTATCATGGAGAGGCCAACACAGAGGTTTCAAACATCATGAACTGAAGCGGCTTTCCCGCCAGAGGGAACTCAAAGAGACAAGACGTATTTCCTTTTCCCTTGACAGGAGCCAGATATCTAAGATTTTTTTCAGTTCACTAGCTGAGCGGAGAGACAAGGCAAGAGAAACTTCAATGATCACACACAACAAAGAAGACATGGTTTGCAAAAATAGTTTGGAAAAGACACAAAGGTCAGCCCCAATCCTCAATAAGCAAAGACCACCAATCCCCAAGGTGTAGGAGAATTAGGTTTCCAGAGTGAGTCAGTCAGCTTGGGCTGCTATAACAAAAATACCACAAACTGGGGCACCTGGGTGGCTCAGTGGTTGATTGCCTTCAGCTCAGGCTGTGATCCCGGAGTCCTGGGATTGAGTCCTTCATCGGGCTCCCTGCACAGAGCCTGCTTCTCCCTCTGCCTGTGTCTCTGCCACTCTCTCTGTCTCTCATGAATAAATAAAATCTTAAAAAAAAAAAAATAACAAACTGCATGGCCTGAGCAACAGACTGATTTCTCAGTTATAGAGACTGGGAAGCTTAAGATTAGGGTGCCAGCAGATCTGGTTTTGTGGGAGAGCTCTCTCCCTGGCTTGGAGATAGCTGCCTTCCCATGTCCTCACATAGCAAAGAAAGGTCTCTAGCTTCTTCCACTTATCCCATTGTGGGGGCTCCACTCTCATGACCTCATCTAAACCTAATCACCTCCGAAAGGCTCTGCTTCCTTACACCATCACAATGAGGGGTGACTTCAGTATATGAGTATCAAGGAAACAAATACTTAGTCCATAACAGAGTTACCACAACCATAACAGAATGTATAGTTTCCAAGAAAAAAATTACACAACATACAAAGAAAGAAGTATGGCCATTCACAAGGCCTATTACCATTTCTGAGGAAACTCTAATATTTTGATTATTTGTCAAAGATGTTACACCAAAATCTTAAATATATTCAATGAGCTAAAGGAAACTATAACAAATAACTGAAAGGAATAAAAAAAAAATGAACAAAACAAGAATATCAGTAAAAAGACAGAAATTATGAAAAGAAACCAAACAAATTCTAGAGCTGAAAAATACAATAACTGAAATGAAAAACTCACCAGAGGGATTCAACAGCAGATGTGGGCAGGGAGAACAGAGAATCAGCAAATTTGAAGGTAATATCTTTGAAATTACCCAGTCTGACAGGCAGAAAGAAAAAGAAAAATGAATACAGCTTAAACAATCTGTGGGACACTATCAAGCATCCACAAATGTATTACAGGAATCCCAGATAGACAAGAAAGGGGCAGAAAAGTAATCCGAGGAAACACTGGGCTGAAAACTTCCCAAATCTGATGAAAGATATGAACGTACACATTCAAGAAGCTCACCAAACACCCAGGAGGATAAACTTAAAAAGATCCACACTGAGATACATTATAAAGTGTTGAAACTCAAAGACGCAAAAAGAGTTTTGAAAGCAGGAAGAGAAAAGTGACCTGTCACATTCAGGAGAGTCACAATAAGTGGTCCAATGTAATCAAGCAGCCCCCAAGGAGCTGGCTCACCAGCCTGGAGAATGGAGCCATACTGGAGACTCAGCACTGGGGTCTCCAGATTAGGCGTGCAGCAGTGGCTGTGGCCAGGCTGGCCTTGGTGAGTTGAAGTCCACATTGCTGAGCCCCCTCATAACTTCCATCCCTGTTACCATGGCCACTTTGCTCATGGGCCCACTGGGTTAGGAGATGCTGGGGAAATAGGCTGACTGGTACCCAGAGAACAGGTCATCTTATCCACATGGTTATCACAGTCCTCCTCTGCTGAAGAGACTGGTGGAGCATTCACACAGGTTACATCTTTGCCTCTTGTCCCACTAGAGAAGTGTATCCACATACTTCTACTCTAGACCTCCTTGTCGTGAAGTTTCTAATTGTGTTTCCTCCATTCCCCAAACATCCAGCCAAACCACTGGCCACAGTCAAGCAGTATGCAGTTGACCTCTGGCCATTCCTCCTTCCAAGGAAATGGCTGAGCAGAGTACCACATAGTGGTCACCAGTCTTAGGAGAGGACTCTAAACACTTCTGCCCATAGCATCTTGGTACTGCATTTACCACAGAACACAACGTGGTCAATCACTGGATGGGGTAATACCTAACCCAGCTTTACTTACGTAGAGAAGAGACAGAACGAAATCAGTTCCAATATTAGGCAGTGGTCTCTCATGGCCAGCAGGTCCCCCGGCAGCTGACACAGGGCAACTGGCTTATACATATCCCTGTAATGCTGCAGTTCATGCCCCCTCCAACCCCCTGCAGTCTGAAATACGGAAAGCTGCGGGTGTGCCTGAGAGCCACTGACATGTATGCTTGTGTAGGACAAGAGTACCGGCTGAGCTTGTAACAGGGAAAGCTATTTCCCTACTAGGGGATAAACTGGCATAGGCTGTGTGTTCCAGCCCTAAGACCCATCCTCATGAGGCTGAGAGTGGGTCAGAAGACTGTATACACAAGACTACTCACCCAACACAATGATTTTCCAGGTGCATAGACTGAAGTTCTGCCCCCTGAAAGGATTTCCCTTCACCACTGTGGACTTCTGGGTGATGCCTCCATATTGCACAAAACCATCTGTACCAGGCTCCACTATCTTCCTCCTCAGAACTGGCTATGGGGGGCACTCCCCATGTAGGAAATGCACCATAGGGGCAGGCTCAGAGAATGCAGTGCAGCAGGAGTGGGGGCCGTGGCATTTGAGCTGACCTGTCATGTGACCTAGCCTGTGCTTTCAGAGCCTGCTTGAGCCTTATCTCCCATATCCCACTGTCATTGGATGATGGAGTGTCACTGTGCATGCCCCACTTTATAGTTGGTGGGTCACACAATATTCACTTCACGAAGAAAAGCTCAGATTGCATGATAACTGGTGGTCCATGGTCAAGCATTCAGTCTCTACAAAGGTCCAGTAGCAGGTCAAGAGCGGTTTCTCAAAAACAAAACAAAACAAAAACAAAACAAAACCAACCAACCAACCAACCAAACAAACAAACAAAAACAGTTATCCATAGAAGATGGTAGGACTTTGCTCCAAAATCCCACACACATGCACTGTGACTCCCTACAAAGGTCTGCCAAAGGCTCCAAAGGGCACCTCTGTCTACTGCAAACACTTTGAGTGCTATTGGATCATGTGGCCCAAGTGGCAACCTGGACCTGCTGCAGAGCCTTCTTGTTCTGGGCCCCACTCAAAGGTTTCAAGTCACTTTGTAAACTGGCTGGAGTATCACACCCAAATGAAGAGTATGTTGCTTCCAAAATGCTAAGGGGCTCACCAGGTACTGTGTGTGTCTCTCTCTCTCTGTTAGATTTTATTTATTTGAGAAAGAGAGAGAAAAAGCACGTGTGCACCTGTGTGTGCAAGCATGTGTGATGGGCGGAGGGGCAGAGTGGGAAGGGAGAAGGGAGAGAATCTCAAGCAGACTTCCCACTGGGTGTGCAGTCCAATATGGGGCTCATTCTCATGACCCTGAGATGGTGACCTGTGTTGAAACCAAGAGTCGGCCACTTAACTGACTGAGCCACTCAGGTGCTCCAACTGAAGAGCCAGGTGCAAAAACTCTTTCTTCACCTAGAGGAGATATTTCAGCAAGCCCTGCTCACTCCACTGGATTCCCAGAAATCTCAATGAGAAGGGAAGTCCCTAATTTTGTCAGGTTTCTTTCGTACCCTCTGACATGCAAACATCTTTCCAATGCATCTAGAGTAGCTGCTAATTCTTACTCGATCCAGTCTGCATGGTGTAAGCCATGTCATAGACCAGCACGCTATCCTGTGCAGTGAAAGCCAGTCAAGGGCCCTCGGACATACACTGTGACACAGGGCTGGAGAGCTGAAATATCCCTGATGTGGGATGACGCAGATGTCCTGCTAGATGTGCGGCTGAAAGTAATCTGACTTAGCTGTCCTGACAAACAGCACAGAAAGAGAACATTTGCCAGACCGACTGCAGCATTATCAGGCTCCAGAGAAGGTGTTGTTTGGCTCAGGCATTTGGAACAGCAACTACAGTTAGAGTACCAGCTGGTTAAGTTTAGGACAGTCCACTGTTTTTTCCCAAGATCTGTCTTTTTCTGCAAAGTCGAATAAGTGAGCTGATGGAGATGAAGTAGGGCTCACTATTCATGCACCCTTCAGGTCCTTGATGGGGTGCTGATCTCTTAAATCCCTCCAAGAATGGCTTACTCTTCTAGGTAGTCTGGAGGCTTCCACTTGGCCTCTGCCACCAGAATAGCCCTTGCTGCCCCGGTCAGGGAACCAGCATGGGGTTCTGCTAGCTGCTGAGTGTGTATATTCTAATTATGTGCTCCAGTACCAGGAAAATAGCCCTGGAGTGGGTTCAGGGCCTACTGGGAGGCAGACCTGAGCTAAAACTCCACTGATCTCTTGACCCCCCAGAAGCCCCTACTCTGAATGGTATGTTACAATCAGCAGCAGTTTCAGCATCTAGTAGTCTCAAAAAAACTGAGTCCTGCTCCCCAATGCACAGCCATCCTGCTTAAATGCCACAGGTCTCTGGGAGTCAGACTACTGAGATTGTTGCTTTGGCTCTTGTGCATGATGGTGACCATCCCCACTTGTCTTCAGTGACCAAGGGCCACCACCTGGCCCTGCCACCTCAGAATCTTGTTATCCCTGCTGTAGTCCCACCGTCCCTTCTGGCCTACAGACAAGAAAGGAGCCACCCAGAACCTCAAGGACACTGGGGCCCTTCACAAATGCATTTCTCACAGTCCTGGAGGAAAATGTGTCCTCTGGACCACACCAGGTGGGCGAGTGGGTCTAATGTGGTAAGTCCAGGCTACCATTCCAAAGTTCACGCAGTGTAGGCCACTCTTCAGTGTGCATGTCACCCACTGGCCAGAACCCTCTCCGACCCCAGGTGCTGTAGTACCAAATCTAGCATCTCTCCCATTCGTTTGGTCCTGTCCCCTGTTCGGTCCTGTTCCCTGCTGCCCCCTCCTGTGATAGCTATTCCCACACAAGTCCTGCAGACTTCTGTCTGTGTTTACTGGGAGCATCATGTGGTACTTCCACAGGGCTGCATGCCTCCTGCATGTGATCCATGCGCTCAAAGATGACACTCTAGATCTCATGTTCAGAGATCCTGGCCCTGCAAACAGGAGCTCAGGGTTTCTTTCAGAGTAGAGACAGAAATGGTCAGGACATTTATGGGGCACCCTGAACTCATCCGTTCCCTCTCCTACTTTGTGCAGGGGAGTTAGGAGCAGTGAGCAAGTCTCGTTACTATGGAGAAATGGTCACTCAGAACCTTACCTTTTAAAGTGAGTAGGGGTGTCCCATGGTGGCATTCAGGCATGTCTAGAGCCAAAGGCCATGCAGTAGTTCCCTCTACACCACTGGAAATAAGAGTCAGCAGCACCTTTAAATCTATTCAGGTTAGAAATCCCAGAAACTACAGAATATGTTCAGAAAACACCCATTAGACCTAGTACCAGATTCCATATTTATCAGGGTCCTCCAGAGACATATCATCTATACAGCAAACATAAATAACATCCACACATATGACACGCATGCACACACACGTGTGGAGAAGGGGGAGAGAGAAGGAGTGGGAGAAAGAGGAGGAGGGAGAGAGAAGGAGGGAGATAAAGAGTAGGAAGGTGAGAGGAAGAGGGAGAGAGAGGAGGAGAAAGAAAGGAGGAGGGAGAGAGAAAGAAGAGGGAGAGAGTGGAGGAGGGAGAGAGAGAGAGGAGAAAGGTGAGAGAGAGAGGAGGAGGAGGGAGAGCAGAGAGGAGGTATGTGGAGACAGGGAGGATCCCTCTTCCTGAAGAGCACCGAGGACACCCTGTGTTTCCAACCTGGGACTGTGGGGAAGGAGAGCACAGAGGTTTTCAGATGGAGTGCTGTGACCTGGTTACTGGCTGGGCTGCCGGGAGGCAAGGGAGGGGTGGGGTGGGGTGGGGTGGGGTGGGGAGGAGTTGGGGTGGGGAAGAATCCTAAGAGGAGAATAACAGATCTCAGCCATGAGAATGGAAGCCATGGCAGCAGGGGCTGAAGGTGCTGGCTCTGCGGGAGGGTCAGGGGAGGCCACGCTTCCGGCCCCATCAGGTGCTGCTGGCCCCAAGGACACCAGGATGGAGTGAGATGTGAAGGGGTGGCCCTTCTGAGACAATGGGCTCTCCTAGGCACTGGAGGTGTCCGACCCCACAGGGAAGTGGTAGGGCAGCCATCGGGGGTAGAAGGATCTGATTCTCTTCAATTCAACGGGAGCTCTCTGGGT
The DNA here is from genome assembly GCF_011100685.1 of Canis lupus familiaris. NCBI lineage: Eukaryota > Metazoa > Chordata > Mammalia > Carnivora > Canidae > Canis > Canis lupus. The sequence continues at coordinate 776,557 of NC_049235.1, forward strand.
CACCATTTAAATTCTCAGGAAAAGCAACACAACACGTAAGACTAATGGCTCTGATACTTCAGGTTAGTTAGCAGTTACCCTCATTTCCCAGTGGGAACCCTAAGCAAACAGCAGGGGTTTGGGGGTTGTCACAGCAAATATGAGAGCAGCCTTGTATTACTCTTCCTAATTTCCCATTAAAGCATGGATCCAGGTATAGAAAACAGCCAAATGGTAAATCAAAAGAGACCACTTGGCCAAAGCTTGATCTATTAGACAGATGAAGCCATATGTCTGTTTTACCCAACTTGGAGTCTGGAGCCACCAGCCCCATGACCCCTGCAGACACCGTACATGCACCCTGCCACTTCTGTTTCATGGTGAGCTCTGATGAACATGGCAGGACCTGCAGTCCGTGGAGGGCTTTGCTGTGCTCCTGCTCCTCCACAGCTCGGCAAGCGGCAGAGCCCCAGCTCAGCACACTCATGTGGAAGCAGGTGCTCACTGACCTGCATCTAGGCTCCCATCCACTAGGGTGCGGGGCCACTGCCCAAGCGTGAGGACGGCATTTTACCCGCTGCATCTGCAGGGCGCCAGCGCTCCTCTGAACAACTGCAATAACTTAAAGAGAACACAGCCCAGAGCTAATCCTCAAAACATAGCAGTAGGAACTGAACACAGATACTATTCTAAATAAGTATACATTGGTCTGCTGAAAAAGATACTCCAGGATATGCTGTTTGGAAAAACAGAAGACTGGCTAAAAATGACCAATTCCAATTGTGTGTGGTTTTATCCCTACAGGAAGCCCTTCACTCACTCCTGACCACCTGCCCATCTGGGGACGGTACCAGACGCCACAGGTTCCCCCTCTTCCCCGAGACACCAGCTGCAAGTCCAGGGGTTGCCCCCACTGACCCCCCGGCTACAGACCAGAGGCTCCCACGGCTCCTCCTTGGGTCCCTGAACTTGCTTGAGTGGCTCAGATCTCAAAGAAACGTCCCATGTTACCAGCTTATTATCCAAGGCTGTGATCCGGGGCCAGCCCCGGGGCAGGTCACTCTCTCCAAGTCTCTATGTGCTCACAAGCCCCAAGCTCCCCAAGCCCATCCTCCCAGGTTTTCATGGGGCCTCATGACAAAGGCGTGATTGATTACATCACTGGGCATTGGTGACTGATCCCCTCTCCCCTCCCAGAGGTCGGGGCGGGGGGAGGGGACTGAAGTGTCCAACCCTCTGCTCCCAGGGTTGGGTCCCCTGGCCACCTGCCCCCATCCTGAGGGGCCACCCAAGGTCACCTCCTCCACACTCCCTCAGGGGCTCCTTATGAGCACCAGGACACCTCCATCGCTCTCCTCACTTGGGGAAACCCCAAGGGCCTTAGGCACTCTGTGCCAGGAGCCATGACAAAGACACACACGTACTTCGTGGTATAAACCACGCGATCAGAGAAGGCAAAGTAAACACACGTATTTTCCCTGGGGACAAAGAGAAGAGATAGGAGCAACAAAATTTTAGAACTTGGAAACCAGGCAGACTTTGCAAAACCAAGAAAGTAAGCTGTAAGGCCGCAGTGGCACAAGCCAAGAAATAAGCCAGGCTGCAGTGCAAACCCCCTATGGGGAAAAAGATCAGGGACCTCCAAAAGCTGGCGTGAAGTTGGGGCTCACAACCCAGCAGACTCAAAGTTCATTTAAGGAGAGCTTGGTGAGATTGCCGACCTCACGAACCCCGTGCTGCTGGGCCCCACTACCATCTGGCCACCACTTCCTGCTCTGCTGAAGCAGGTGTGGTGAGCTGAGAGCACGGAAATGGGAGGTACATCCCTGGCCCTTCCTGTAGGAGGTTTTCCAGCAAACTCTGAGAGGTAAGAGGACAGCAACCCAGAGAGAAACAACAGCTGCTACTAAAAGGAAGATTAAAAAAAAAAATCTTTGGGGATCCCTGGGGTCGAGGCCCACATTGGGCTCCCTGCATGGAGCCTGCTTCTCCCTCTGCCTGTGTGTCTGCCTCTCTTTCTGTGTCTCTCATGAATAAATAAATACAATCTTAATATATAAAATTAAAAAAAATAAAAAATAAATCAATCAGAAATCAAAAATATCACAAAAATGGAAGGGTAGCAGGAAGATAAAACCTTAGAAACAAGAAAAAAACATGGAGAGAGGAAAATGAGAATGCTATGAGAAGCTCAGTACAGGACGCCTGATAACCAGACAATGGGAGTTCCAGAAGGAACACAGTTGACCACTGAGGGGAAGAGCCCCACGTCACAGACAAACCCGAAGGCTCACAGGGACCCACTTGAGGACCTGTGCCAGCAGGAGATCCCCCCCGCCCAGGGGTCCATCAGCTGGTCTGCGGAAGCTGTCCGTGGTGGCCGTGCACACCCCTCCAGCTTGGGCTTTCACACTTGGGTGCTCCTTGCATTTTCCTATACTGCTACTTTGCCTATTTAAAAGCTCCTATAAGTGGTGCTCTGTAGTACGCACTTGATTTTGTTTTGTTCCTGTTGCTTTCGGGGGGATCCAGGTGGGTCTGTGTGGATATGACCAGTCAGCCTGATAAAATCCGTGTACTGCATCACAGTCAGTAGGGACCACTTACCTGCCCAGCCCCCTGAGGAGCAGCCACCACAGCTGTTCATGACCATCAGAGCTCGTCCACACAGTGGGCTTGGTCACAGGGTCTGCACATCCTTGGCCTGGCTAGGTCCTGCCAGTGGCCGAGCCAAGTCACATCCATGACAGCAGCAGGAGACTTCTTGTCCTGACCCACACGCTGACTGGCCGTCAGTGTTGTTTCATCTATCAGGGGTGCCAGCCTCCCTGTCATGGGCCTGCGTCATTTGCTTCAAGACAAGAGCATGTGCCCTGGCCTCCCTGTGCACATCCCACCCCTACTGGCTTGGAAGACGGATGGCAGCAGCTTTGGACGCAGCCACGGGGCCCAGCGCATTACCTAAAGCCTTCTACTTCTACCTGCCTGGGACACCGACAGACGCTTATCCTACTCTCCAATCAACGGCCACAGCCCATTTTTCTGTCGAATTGGCTTATTCCCATTTTGTCATATGAGTTCTTTACCTGGTTGGGTGTGAATCCTTTGGTGGGAATAGGGGCGGATGTTATAAGCATTTTCTCCTATTCTCAGGTTCATCTTCCCCTGTCCTTTGTTAAAAGAACATTTCTAAATTGCCAGATTGTTCTCCGAAAGGATTACACCAACAGACATTCCCAATAGCAGTGTGTGAAAATGCTTATTCACTGTCCTCTAGCCGGTACTGTGTACCCTTCCTTTAATTCTTATTAATGTCATCACCGAAACCTGAATTTCTGTTATTCCAATGCTGATGTAGAACCCCTGTGGAGGGCTGGGGTCAGATCTGCTCTGGGGTGCCACCTGGCAACCCACACTCCATCCAACTCATGTCTGTGTACTTTGCCCCGGGCCCCCGAGTCCAGGGGAGGATTCTCTGTGTGCCACTTCCAGGTGAGGGGAAGACAACACTGGAGATTGGGTGGCAGGCTTTCAGGGACCAGGCGTGGAAGTGACTCACATCACTCCTGCCCACAACTTGGTCCCATGACCCCGGGGTGGCATAAAAGGCAGAAACTGCCCAACTGTGTTCCCAGGAGGAAAGCTCACAAAGGGTTCATGACCTCCCACTTCATCCACCACAAGCACCCCTCCTTAGGTTAAGCACCATGGTACTGCCTGGCTTTTCACGCGCTCTCTCCCTTGGGCACATGGAGAGCCCAGAGGCCCCAGGACATAGGATAACACGGCAGGCAGACTGTAGACACAGGCAGGAGGACTTGGCAGTCTTCTATGAAGCCCTTCTGTAAAGGGATGTGTAGAAATCTTAAAGGTGCTACTCTTCCCACTAACACATCTACTTTATAAATGCTATTTTTCATTGACAGTTATTTCTATAACTAGATCATGGGTTCATCATTGCATTTCTTAGACGAACAAATCATCTTTTCTTAGTTTCTTAGTTTTCAAAAAATGCAGGAACATTGGCACACATCATACACAAAAACAAAAGCTCCTTGGGGTCCCTAACCCCAATCCCCCCAAAAGAGTGGGGGGTCTCTGAGGTAGAAGATTGGGAGTGGCTGGTGTGGCAGCAAAAGTGGCAGCTCCTGGAGCCAAAGTGAGTCAGCTCAAACCTTGAGGCTACATGGCCACGCAAAATAACAAACTTAGTATGCATGACACTGAAGAAATCACCAGCCTCTGGGCCCATTTCCCCCACATGATTAAATGCGGTAATCTTCCTTAATCACATAAAACTGAAGCTCTGCACCTGGCACACAGTGTGCCCCCCACCAACGCCTAATCGGTGTAACCGTGCACAGCATGACCCGTATGTCTGAGACACTCCCTATACCTGTCAGCCATGTCCAGGTCCGATTCCATCTTGTCCAGGCCTCTGGTGATGCTGTCCAGCTGTTCGCCCTGATGGTGGAGGACTCGGGCTGTCTCTTCTAGGCGCTTCTGAGAACAGGCCATCAGACCTGTCAGCTGCTTCCCCTTGGTCACAGGGAGCGCTGCCTCTGGTGGAGACAGCAGCAACTCTCTCCAGAAATGCTCAATGATGCTGAAGACTGCATTCCGACTGGGCTGCAAGGAGCTGAACCAGTGCTTGAGGCCGCTGTTCTCCAGGATGGTGATGGAACTGAAGACAAAGTGAGAAGCTTCCTTCTTTATCTCAACCACACTAGACAGCGGGAAGCTGACCAAGGTCTCCCCGGTTTTATCAGTCATAAATCTCAGGGAGCGAGAAGTTAATGAAAGCTTTCCAGGAACCCATCGCTTCTCTGGTTCTAAGTAGTAGGAACAAGGCCAAGAGTGCACGCAGATCTCTCTGCTCATCTGGCTCCCAAGGTGGTCTGTCCTACGGCTCGGCGTCAGCCACTCCGTCTCTGGAGGAGAGGGACAAGTTAGTGGGTGGGAGAGTCTAATGAGCGTCAGCACAGTTGGCCTACAGACACTAGGACAGTGGTGGCGAGGCTGTGCTTGGGCTGCTGAGCACACTGGGGACTCCTACCACCCAGACATGCAGGACGGAAGCCCACGTCACCCAAACCAGGGCCCACAGCCCGATGCCACTGCAACCCCAGGATCCTTCACAAGAACACTGTTTTGGCTGTGACAATCTCACCAATACACACTCCTCACACATTCCTTTTTTTTTTTTTTAAGATTTATTTATTTATGAGAGACATAGGGAGAAAGAGGCAGAGACATAGGCAGAGGGAGAAGCAGACTCCATGCAGAGAGCCCAACATGGGACTCGATCCTGGGACTCAGGGATCACGCCTGAGCCAAAGGCAGACGCCCAACTGCTGAACTACCTGGAAGTCCCTCCTCACACATTCCTACACTAACATTCTCCTCTTGAAATTTTTATCATAAAGGAAATAATGAAGGGAAAGTCTACACAAAGGCTTTTCCCTTCTTGCATGGCCCACAAATTCCATAAAGTTCTACGTAATTATCTAGCTCTACCTTCAGTTTTATACAGTTGTACATAGTGAACATATACCATCCACATCTAGTTTGCACTTTTTAAAAAAGATTTTATTTATTTATCCATGAGAGACACAGAGAGAGAGAGGCAGAGGGAGAACCAGGCTCCACGCAGGGAGCCTGATGTGGGACTCGATCCTGAGACTCTGGGATCACACCCTGGGTCGAAGGCAGATGCTCAACTGCTGAGCCACCCAAGCATTCCTACAGTTTTCATTTGTTAATGAAATATGGAAACCCAGGAATGACGGAGTAAGACAATCGTTATAGAACACTATGTCTGTCCCTCTCACTTAACCAGATGAGCCAACAAAGCTAGGAAAGGAAGAGGACCTCGTACAAGGTCAAACCACAAGTACAGGGTGTGGAATTGGCTACAACTAGGCTTGGAAATACCTTGTGCACCTCACATCTGGGCAGGGGGCCACCTATACTGGGGCCTGTCTTCCACTCTCCCGCATCCCCTGCTGCATACATGCAGTTACGGCACAACCTACTTACAAAAATGAGAGAATGAATCGCTGATGTTATCTTTTACAATACTGAGAAATGTGGGCCTTTGCAGCATGGCCAGAGCCTCAGGGAGTCTCTGAATCGTGGCCACAGGTGCCAGGCCCCACATGCCACGTGGGGCAGCTGGCAGGCAGGACTTGACTCTGACATCATCCCTGGCTCCTGGAGCTCAGCATCTACTGAAACCCTATGAATTTGTCCACAGAGTTATACTTTTAAAGACCGAGACCTCTAGTGACGGCATCAAACAAGAAAAGCTAGGCAAAACACAAAAGAGCTTGCATGGTATGGAGCTTCCTCATTATACAGAATCCGAGAGACTAGAGAGTTGGCAATGCATCGCAACACTACCGATGCGCCTAGTAGATGGCAAGCTCACAGCTCACAGTGTGAGCTTAGGGGCCTCTGCAAAGAGTCCACAAACCCACACACCAGACCTTCGGAATGGAATACCGAGTCACCTTCCTACAGGGCATGACCTGTGGGCTCTCACAGGAGTCTTCTGGCCATGCTGGGACGGTGTGCAAGTCTACCATCTGGGGCAGTGTGGCTGCCTTTCCGCTGTGACCATGTCTCTCACTGGACAGAGGGAACTGGAAAGCAAACGTGTCTTGGTCAGACTTCTCCCCCCACCTGACATTGAAGCAAATCCAGACTACAGAGTGCTGCCAGCCCGGGGCCTCTGACAGCACAGACCTGCAAGGTCCCTCGCATGAGACCTGCCAGTGCTGTTGGGCCACCAGGCCACAGGCAGTCATTCAGACTGTCAGAACCAGGGACGACTATTCAGTTTTGGGTGTTTCCCAGTTCAAGACCAAGGTCGGAGGCTGGATGCCTGGGCCCCACCACCTGAAGATGGCCTGACCCCGGTCCTCCCGGCTGAAGGGAGCCTCCTGCCATTCAGCCACCTGACCCCCACACAAGTCTCCAACCCGCAGAGAGAGTCGGGGCATCGAGTGGTTGGGGGCCTGCTGCAGCATGGAGGCTGAGTCCCTACCTCCAAGAGTCTGTGCCCCTCGGGGCACTTTGGAGCACGGCAGGGTCCGAGGACCCCAGTCTGCCACATATGTTACCATTGTGGAAAGTCACTTCGCCCTCTGGGCCTGTTTACCCACCACTAAAAACCGAAAAGGCAAGGATAACATCAGCTCTAAAATGCACTAGGATTCAAAGAGGAGGAGAAATGAAACTTCTCACTATGGATTCCAGGAAAAAGCAACAGGAGAAAGCTGTGGACAGCACTCTGCCTCCCACACATTTCCATGGCGTCTTCCTAAACAGACGGAGTAAACAAGGGTGAAGTGGAGAGCCAAAGCAAGAACAACATTCCCACACCCTCCCTCTCCCTGAGCTGCAGACTCACCTGCCACACCTGTCCCCAGATGTCCTGCCTGCCCTTGCCTGCCCTCTGTTCCCCACTACCCACTGCGGGAAACAGGGCCCCACTGCATACGAGGCCGCGCCTGGTCCTGTGCCCTTGATCACGACCCCTTCCAGCAACATCAACCTCTCCGTTCTTCCGACACTAGGGCACACTATTTTTCCAAAGGCCAGACGGTATCTTAGGTGTTGTGGGCATGTGGGCCCTGCTGCCAGGGCGCAGCTCTGCCGCTGGACAGTGGAAGCGGCCAGGGACAGCGCAGAGACAGAGGGCTATGTGTGGCCATCCTTGTTCACAAAACTGAATTCACAGCCGCACATTTGCCCTCCTTGTCCTGACCCTCTCATCAGTTTGCACAGATGCTTTAAGGTCTCCATCTTAGAAGAGACCAGCGCCGCCCCCCCCACCCCCTTGCCACAGCCCTCTCTGGCTACCGCTCCTCCAAGAGACACCCACTGCGGCTCCCACCACCAGGCCTCCCACCCCCAGACAGGCTGCTCCCCACTGCTTACTGATGCTGCTCTGCCCAGGCCTCCCCAGGCCTGCAGGTGGCCAAATGCAATGCCCACATGTGTTCTAACCCCTGTCCGACACAGCTGCCCTTCTGGAGACAGCGGGCTCCTTCTCTGGTCTCCCACCCTCCCCACCCCATGGCCAGCTCCAGGGGAGCCCCCTCACTCCCATAGCAGATCCTTCCTTGACCACGCAGCACTTGCCACAACCTCCAGGAGCCTGGGCATGTTCCTACATGGTGACAGGCTCAGTGTACACGTCAGGAGGACGGTGCCTTGGGCACAATGCCAGCACACCATGGGCACCCAGTAAACACTCACTGACTGAACCACCTAGTGACATCACACGGAAACACTGACTGTGTTCACCGTGGATGGCTTTCTTCCTTAAGTGTGCTGACCTGGGTCTTTGATCCATGGTGTATTCCTGGAGGCCTTGTTCAGTCCTTGCCTATTATAACCTGGAACCCACATCGACCTGCACTGACCTAGGGCCTGAACTAGGGCATGGAGCTGAAGTAGGATGGGAAGATCTTGGTGCAGGACTCTGAGGGATGCTCAAGGGGAGACACGAACCGGCACGTGGATGGAGTGTGCGGCATCCGGCATTTTGAACCACATACTATTGTACACGGATGTCTCCTAGTGCTTGCACCGGCCTGTGCCCTGGGTGAGACTCAGCATCAAATAAACACCCTATTTTTAGTCAGTTTCTAAAGTAACAGAACCAGCGACATTTTACACAAGTTCCAAGGACTTCTGAACACAAGGAGGTCTGGAGGCAGAACAGTGGCAGCAGTGTCTCCTGGTGCCGGCAGCCACCGTTTCCATTACCTCCATCTCCTGCTCCTCAGAAGCTCCCACTTACAACCCGGGAGGTGCCAGTGTGCTGCTGGGGTGTTTCAGGGCCACACTGTGGCCGAGTCACATGACACACACCAACCTCCTCACTCCTTGGAGAGAAGGAGCAGTCTTCCTTCCTGCTGAGGGCTGACTGTGCAAGCCCCCTTCTGCCTCCATGTTCTGACTCCATAGGTCCGAGCGGGGCCCGGAAAATGTGCATTTCTCATAGTTCCCAGGCAATGCCAGGGCTGCTTTCCAGGCGCCTTTGAGAGCCACAGCCCCATCTGTGCAGTGCTGGTGACACGTCTAGAACCAGAGGGCCACCGTGTGGACACAGCACGAAACACGGGGTCTCATTTCCTACCCTGGCTTGGCTGCCTCCACCATTCTGGGGAGCAAGTGGACCTGGTGGCCCAAAGCCTCCTGTTTCTGAGGTAACTTAGTCTCAATGACCAAGCCTCAGGAGCCAGAATCCAGGATTCTTCCCAGGAGACACCTATCTGAATTCCGTGTTTCTCCCAAGAGGCAAACTTTAAACCACATTTTCTAAATCTTCAGACAGTTATAAACGCTCTGCTTCCCAAGCTTTTCCTAACTGCCTCCTGGTGATCTGCATTCAGCACAACTGAAACCCAATAATTAAGGAAGATCTAGTCAATCCACGGTAAGATGTGGACAGTATTGGCTCAATTTTTTTTTAAAAAAGATTAAAAACAGCAAAAGCTTACATACATGTTTCCATACGTAAGAAATAGGCGGGAGGGGGTGTGTACGATGGGGGGAGAAAGGAGTGGAAAATACGAACGAATGCACAAATGCCTGGGAGGACAACTGTATCTCAAAGTCCCATCTAGGGAGGACTATGGGGGTCCCTCTCCCCACACACTGCTGTCGTGTTCTCCTAGATGGGCACCTGCTGGTCCCTGAGGAATTCTGCCTGGGAAGCAGCCTTTCCTGCGGCTCCACTGCCCCCCTGTCTGGCATTCTCAGCTCCCACCGTGGACCCTCTTCGCCCTGATGTCAGACGCTCCCAAACTCATTCTCCTGGTCCCTCCCTCCTCTCTGCCTCTCCCTCCTCGTGGTCCACCCTGTTCTTCAGGGGCAAGAGTCCCACTCAAGCCCTGCAAAGCTCAGAGTCCCAACACCCCCAGGCCTTCCTTATCACACCTGCGAAGGTAAACACAGTGGTATCTTCCTCGTCTAATAAAGGGGCGTCCTCTGCCCCCCCTTTCACTCAGAGGGTCCCTTTGTTCAGGAATGATGTAAGCCCACATCCATATTTTACAAGGCACAGTCACCAACTGCCACCTCAGAGCTCTAACACATTCCTACAGAACTGAGTCAGGAGTGTCTCACCAGGTGCAAGATGACACAGGCGCATCTGCTTTTCCCTCAAGGACCTGAGTGCTTTACCAGGTGTGAGGTGTGTGAAGGCCTGCCCACTCTGCGTGCCTATCATCTGCAGAGCCCTCACAGTAAGCAGCCCGCCTTCTTTCCTTCCCTCCCAACGGGGTTAGGCTGTGTTCCCAGGACACTTTCTCTTACGCGCTCAGACCCTTGCTGGTCACCCCCACCCAGGCCCCCCCATTCCAATCCTGCTGGAGTGCAGCCTCAGAGCCTCACCTTTGCTCCCCCAAACTCGCGTTTCAGGCCTCTATTCCCCACCAGCCACTCATCATCTCCTTAGGTCGCAAACATCTCTTCCAGGTCCCCAGCATCCCCTTGGGTCCCCCCACATCCCCTCTGGGTCCTTACCATCCCTCTGGCTCCCCAGCATCCCCTCAGATACTCCGTATTCCACCGTATTCCGGCCTCCAAGCCCCGCAAAACCTCCTCTGCACCCCCCCAGCCCCCCAGCCCCCTCTCCAGCCTCCCCGCCCACGCCCACGCCCCACACCGGCACCCCCCCCCCGCCCCGTCCACCGCCACCTCGGCAGCCCCTCCAAGCGCCGCCCTTTGCCCTGCCCCCGGGACCCCGCTGTCAGCCCGGCGCACGTCCCACGAGCTCCCCCAGCCTGGGGCGCGCTGGCAGCAGAAGGGGCTGTCCCCGAGGCAGCAGCGGTAGGCAGGGCGGACCCAAGGGACGGCCACAGACTCCGGGAGCCGCTTACCTGAATCACCGCAGGTGCGAACGCGGCGAGACTCGGGCCCGACGCCGCCTGACGGAGGGCTGCGGACCGCTCTCGCGCCCGAGCAGAAAGAGGTCCGCGGGCTGCTGTGCGCGTGCGCCCAGGGCCCGCCGCGCCGGGATCCCTGCTCCGGCCGGAACTGGGGCCGCGGTGTGTGGGTTCTGCTCGGCCGCGCTGGGCCGACCGCGGGCTCCGAGCTCCTGTGCCGCTCGGCTTTCGCTCCGGCTGGCACCGAGGCTGTGAGCTTCCGGTCTCCGCACTAGCCTCTACTCCGGAAGTAGTTTTAGCAAGTACTTCCTTTCCCCGCCCGGCTTAAGGAGCCGGGAGCCGGGAGCCGGGAGGCGGGAGGCGGGTGGCGCGTTCCCGGCCCGTGCCCCTCGCTGGGTCGCGGGGGCCCAGAAGCCGGGGCCCTCGCCGCTCTCCCGCCCCGCGCGGGATGGACCGGGAGACACGCGTGTTCGCCGAGAGCCACTTCCGAGGCCTCCGGGGGCGCCCAGCAGGCGGGGTGGGCGCGTCCCCGGGCCGCGTGGACTTCATCGAGGGGCCTGACTCCTTCTCCTACGCCGACTTTTTCAAGGGCTACCTGCTGCCCAACGTGCCGTGCGTCTTCTCCAGCGCGTTCACCGAGGGCTGGGGCAGCCGCAGGCACTGGGTGACCGCCACGGGGAAGCCCGACTTCGAGCACCTGCTCCGCCAGTATGGTAGGGGCGGGGCGCGCGGACGCTTGGGCGGGGGCGTGTGGCCCCTCGGGGAGGGGCGGGAGGGGCGGGGTGGGGGCGGGGGTGCGTCCGTAGGGCTCACGCCTCCGCGGGCAGTGGCCTTACCCTCCGGCCTTGCCCCTGGCCGCAGGAGAAGTGGTGGTCCCCGTGGCCAACTGCGGGGTGCGGGAGTACAACTCCAACCCCAAGGAGCAGATGCTCCTCCGCGACTACATCAGCTACTGGAAGGACTACATCCAGGGGGGCTACTCCTCTCCGCGCGGCTGCCTCTACCTCAAGGACTGGCACCTGTGCAGGTAAAGGCCGGATGCTGCTTCTGTACCTCACACTGAGCCTTGGATGCGCCCAGCTTGCCCCCTGGGAGGTGTGCAGTCCTGGCTCCTCCAGCGTAGCGTCCGATCGCAGGGCCCCCAGCTGGGAGCCCCGGTGGGCCGAGGGGACCACCTCTCCCGGCCTGTGTGCCAGACTTGTGCTGGCCACCCCAGGCCTCTGATTGGCGGTGGCAGCGGCACCCTTCTTGTCGGGTGCTGCGCTTGTCCGCTCAGCTTAGGCCGGTTCTCACACCCTGGCTGCCGCCCGTCCTGCACAGCCTTGCTTTGCATACTCAGGTTCTTTCAGCCACTGTTTCAGCAAGGCGGTACCCAGCCTGGGGAGACTCTCCATCAGTGAACAGTGACTCACTGACTTTAAGGAAGCTTTCCTTCTTGTGCTTGGTCCCCACCTACTCACCCTGCTCCCGCGCCAGGGGGTCCCATGATGGGGGCTCTGGGACACATGTCACACCCTCATGCAGCCTCACCCATTGGCTGCATTCCTGCTCTCAGAGGGGGTCCTTGGGTTTTGTGCCCATTCCCCTACCCAGGGCTGTGCTGGCCACCCCAGCCAGCTGGCACAGGACACACAGTAAACGCTCAATTCGTGTTGTATAAATGAGCCAACAATTGAATATTTATTTTTCTGATGTGGAAACTAAGGCTCAGCATGCTAAAGGGAGTCTGGGTTCACTTCCTTATGATTCTCTGGATCCATCCAAGAGTGCACCTCACAGATGCTCCCTGCCACGCTGCATGTTTGGCATGGAGAGCTGGCCAAGGGACAGTGGTCTTGGCCCTCAGGGACTCCTATTCTAGCACACATAGGGACTCCTAGACCCAGATGCTCCTGCATGGTGGTTTTGGGTTTCCAATAAACAAGAAGTGGGTATTTGTGTGTAACTGTCTTTTAGGTTTTGCATGGGACATGGTTGTCCTTGAAACTTATCCACTGTTTATTTGAAGGTCAGTTTTGATTGAGTATCCTGTATTTTCTCTGGAAACCCTAGAATACACAGCAGAGGAAGGCTGAGTCAGGCAGGCAGAGGTGGCTCTGGGAGTTTTGAAGGATAAGCAGAAGTGTGACCAAGGCATGGAACAGAGAGATCGGCATGGTGTTTTGGGGATCTCCCCTGTCATGACCTCTGGCCATGAGGATGTGTGAGCTACTCCAGAGCCTGTTCCAACATGTCACTGGGAGAGCTATGCTCTCCCTTGGGCTGATGAGCTCCTGTGTCTGGAGGCCCGTTGGTTTGGTTGTGGGGATCAGGCTCTTGGACCAGAGGAGTAGGGAGTTGAGGGGTAGGGGAGAGGGACCTCGATGGATGGACATGGGCCGATGGATGGACATGGGCCGTACTGCCTGGGCCACGGGTCGTGCATCCACTTGATAAGATTCGAGGGCACTGGCGGGGTGAGAGTATAGATGAGGCCACAGGTTCTGGAAAACAGCAAAATGCAGATGAGGCACTTAAAGCCCCAGCTCAACCAGAGGCTGAAATCCTGGGAATGTTGCAAGAGTGGTCTGGAATAATTGGGTTATGGGGTGCTGCCTGCATGGGTCACCCAAGCTGCGTCACAGCACCGGCAAAGCTGGCTCATGTGTTTATGACTGTGGTTCGTTCTTCGGATGGGGCTTAGGTGGGGTCACGGGCTGTAGTGGCTGTGGTCTGAGATGGCCCCACTCAGCCTTACTGCAGGCACCGGCTCCAGAAGGCACCTCAGGGTCATTCACTCGCTCTGAAACTTGCTCTCCCGTGTGTTGGGGGCACAGGTGTGGGGAGGTGAGCACTCCTGCCAGAGCCTTGTGTCACTCCATCCAGGGACTCCTTGGCAGAGGATGTGTTCACCCTGCCCATGTACTTCTCATCTGACTGGCTCAATGAGTACTGGGACATCCTGGACGTGGATGACTACCGCTTCATCTACATGGGGCCTGCCGGCACCTGGTACCATTTGTGCGCCACCCTCCTTCCTGTGCCTCGTCCCTGCCTGCCTCTCCCCCACACCCTCCCCTACCCCGTCGACTCCGGGAGAGCCTCTCTAAGATGCCCAGTCCGTGGAATAGGCTGCCAGGTGTTCCAGTCCCCAGCCTCCTTACTCACTGCCCCTGGAGCCTCTGCTTAGAGCCCTTGTGTTCTCAAGTGGGGGAGGTAGGACCCTGGGGCCCATGTCCGTGGCCAGCCTGTGCTGAAGAAGCAGATCGCCTCTGAGCCAAGAGGCACCAACAGGAGGTTTCACACAGGTCACCGTTCCATGCCGACATCTTCCGCTCCTTCAGCTGGTCTGTCAACATTTGTGGGAGGAAAAAGTGGTTCTTCTTCCCTCCGGGGCAGGAAGAAGCCCTGCGCGATTGCCACGGTGGCCTGCCCTACGATGTGACCTCCCCTGCACTCCTTGACAGCCAGCTGTACCCCATGCGCGAGCACTGCAGCCCACCCCTGGAGGTCACGCAGGAGGCGGGCGAGATGGTCTTTGTGCCCAGCGGGTGGCACCACCAAGTCCACAACCTGGTAGGGTGGGCACACCCCACCGCATGTGACTGCAGCGTGGCCCAGACAGGTCAGGGAGATGCCCTGGGGCCCCACTGGTCTGACCCCCACCCCAGAGTGTCGTCTGCCCCTTGGCCTGCCCGGTAGCCCTTCTCACCCTTGGCACGTCTCAGATGCCTTTCCAGAGAGAGGGCCAGGCCCACCCCCTCCTGATCCCACAGCAGACAAGCTACCCTCTAGGAGAGCCTGGGTATGGGACGGACAGGCTATGGGCAAGGGCCCCCGTCCCAGCCTCTGTTTCTTCCCCTCCCTTCCATATTTCTTCCTGGGCAGCAGTGGGTAGTTACCAGCCCCCTGGGATCCCTGCTTTGGGTCAGCTATGGACTCAGGAGACACCAGCCCCCTCTTCATGCTAGCATCCACTGGGAGACAGTCGGAAGGACCTCTGGACAGTGGTGGGCATGGTCTGGTATGGACTTATGGGGACACCCATGCCCCACCTTTTTCAGGATGACACTATTTCCATCAACCACAACTGGGTCAACGGTTGTAACTTGGCCAATATGTGGCACTTCCTGCAGCAAGAGCTCCGTGCTGTGCAGCAGGAGGTCAGTGAGTGGAGGGACACGATGCCTGACTGGCACCAACACTGCCAGGTAGGGTAGCCTGGAGGGGCTCTCCAGAGCTGCAGTGGAGGAGGGGGGAGAAGGGGAGGCTCAGCAGGACCAGGGCTCGGGGGGCAGGGGGGGTAGGGGGAGGCTCAGCAGGATCAGGGCTGCAATGGGAGTGGGGGGAAGCTCAGCAGGACCAGGGCTGTCCCCACCATCAGGGATGGACCACTCTTTTTTTTTTTTATTATTATTATATCACCATTAATTTATTGGTTTTGTACATTTACTGTGGTTATATCAGATTTTTTTTAATAAATTTATTTTTTATTGGTGTTCAATTTACCAACATACAGAATAACACCCAGTGCTCATCCCGTCAAGTGCCCCCCTCAGTGCCCGTCACCCAGTCACCCCCACCCCCTGCCCTCCTCCCCTTCCACCACCCCTAGTTCATTTCCCAGAGTTAGGGGTCTTTATGTTCTGTCTCCCTTTCTGATATTTCCCACACATTTCTTCTCCCTTCCCTTCTATTCCCTTTCACTATTATTTATATTCCCCAAATGAATGAGAACATATACTGTTTGTCCTTCTAGGATTGACTTACTTCACTCAGCGTAATACCCTCTAGTTCCATCCACTTTGAAGCAAATGGTGGGTATTTGTCATTTCTAATGGCTGAGTAATATTCCATTGTATACATAAACCACATCTTCTTTATCCATTCATTCGATGGACACCGAGGCTCCTTCCACAGTTTGGCTATTGTGGACATTGCTGCTAGAAACATCGGGGTGCAGGTGGGATGGACCACTCTTAAGATAGTTTGCAGTCTGGGCCCTACCCATAGTCAGCAGATACTGCTCATGCTCTGCTCTCCTCTGGCCAGGTCATCATGCGATCCTGCTCTGGGATCAATTTTGAAGAATTTTACCACTTCCTCAAGATCATCGCTGAAAGGAGGCTCCTCCTCTTGGCCAAAGGGATGGGCCATGGTGAAGTGGAGGACAGTCAGGACACTCGGCTGGGCCGCCAGCAGGCTGCTTTTGATGTCAGCCGGATTGCAGAGGTGCTGGCATCTGTGGTGGCCCACCCCGACTTCCAGAGACTGGACACTAGCATGTTCTCTCTGCAGCCAGAGGAGCTCTTGCAGCAGCTGGAAGAGGTCATGGTCACCACCGCCTCTCTTTAGCGAATGCAGCCTGGATCAGGCGGAACCCTGAGGCACCAGCCTGGGAGGCAGGCAGTCTGTTCTAGTGTCGCTTCCAGAAATAAAGCTCAGTGCTTCTGTGTGGGCTCGGACATGTCACCTTCCTGCTGAACCATTGTTGTCTCAAGTGTCTCTTAAAGGTCTAGTACTATCCTGCCTGTCTTTTGGCATCCCTCGGACTGTGATGCCTGTGCAGAAGATTCCGCTTCTTGTCTTCATGAGGCTCAGCCAGAGTGCCTTGGATCCAGTGAGGGGGGTGGAAGGTAATGCCAAATGAGATTTGCAGCACAGAGGCCTGGAGTGTGCTGGGGACTCCGGAATGGGGGCGGCATGTGGCTGGGATAGTTGATGCCCCCAGCCTTCTCTGAGCAGAGGCCAGCATCCGAGCCAGTAGGCTTCCCATCCATGGCGGGGTGAGGCAGCTGGCCTGCCTGGCAGGGCCCCCTCTGCAATGGGACCACATTTGTGCTTGCCTACATCTTCCCCTGGAGCAAGCTTCTCCGTGTAGGGTGTAGACTTGGGCCCAGGGCAACCCCTAGACCAGGGCCTCTGTCTGTATCCTAGAAGAACCACTATTTATGTAGAGCCTGCCTTCCCTCTACTGGCCTGTGCCTCCCCTGCCCCCTTGTCCCCTGCCCAGGGCCCTAAGCCAAAGAGGTCTATTTGGTCAGGGCACCAAGCCAAGCTTCGTACCTCGTCCCTCAGGCGGTCCCCGGGCATCATGGGTCTGTCATTTTCAGGTGCCACTTGGGGTCTGCTGGCACCAGGGATGCCATCTCCCTCTTGCATGTGACAGTACTGCCTTTGTCAATCTGGCTCTGAGTCCACCCTCATGGCTGGGGACCCAGCAAGGGCCAGGACCTTGCCCAAGGTGTTCAAGGCTCCCTGCAGGCCCCCTCCCACCCTTCACATGGTCTGGCCATGTTAGGTGACCAGCAAGTTCAAAACCACTCTGCACACATTGGCCCTACCCAGCTTCCTCTGCTAGGAGAAAAGGCACCATTGCACTCTGGTCCAGTTTTTGAAGGGCATACTTACCTGCAGCATTCAGCTTCCACTCCTCGCACACCCATGTGCCACTCAACAGTGACAGTAGTAGGGCTCTTCAGAGACATGGTACCCCCAAGATATATCTAGAGTGAGAGAGTGGGGTCTGGTGAGTGAGATCTGTGAGGCAGGCCACAGGCTAAGGACCCAGGGGAGAATGGATGTCGTGGTCTTGGCCCAAAGCCTGGAAACCCAGGCAGCGTCTGTGCGTTGTGGTCTGGAAGCAGAATTGCTTCCTTGGGAGACCTCTGCCCTTGCCTAAAGGCCCCCCACTGATAGGATGAGGCCCACCCAAAGTGTAGAGGGGAATCTGCTTTATCAAGCTGTGTGGAGTTCAGAGCTAACCACCTCTGAAGGATGGGGTCACGGCTGCATGGAGACTGGCATTTGAGTGACTGGCGTAGCACTGGTCTGGCCAAGCGGGTGTGTAGAGCTGACTGACAGTCACTCCCAGCACGTGCTGGAACTCGGCAGGTGTGCTGCTCTGCTCCATGCTGCCTCGACACCCAGCAACCACTCCTTGCACAGCAGCCATGGACAGTCCCAAGGCCGCCCTGCTCTTTGCACTTGCCCCAGACAGTTGTGTCTGGACATGTGCCTGTGTGTGGCTCATGTTCACCCCTTGCTCACATGTTCTGTCCCATCAGCCTCCACCACTGGCAGTCCCACTGCCATACAGTCGCTTCTGCACTCGCTGTGTGTCACTCAAAGGTGGGTGCTCATGCTACTCTCCAGTCAGCTGCATGGTTTGCATGGCCATTGTTTGTCATCCTTTTACATACAACAATCCAAGCCTGTGTGTCCCCCGTTCCCCAGCATGCCTCCCCCTGTGCTCACTTTCAGGCTTTTGGTTTGAGCACGCCCACTTTGTGCCATCAGACCATGTCTCACTGCACACTACACACTGGACCCTGGCGGACCAGGTTGTTGACTCATGGTGTGCCATTAGATGGTGCTGTACACTCACTGTGCAAGCCTCTGACCGCTGCACACACAATTTGTCAGTGTTCCTCGCATGTCCCTTCTATACCATCCAGCCCACTATGCCACCAAGAACTGCCACGTGTGGTTCCATGGGTGCTTGCTCCATGTTGCTCTATCTTATGTCCACCTATTGCACACGCACCTGCATTCCACAGCCTGCAGTCACTGACCCTGGTGGGTGTGAGCCGTGCTGTGTTCCGGTAACACTCGCAGCCATTGGGCAGGAGGGCCTAACCCCTCATTCACCCAGCTCTTAACTCTGTAGGCTGCGTATTCAGGGGATGATGTTGGCAATATGTGATGAGCACACTGGTGGTTCCCTCGCTGGCCTGGTGTAGCCCTTCAGCTCATTCTGGGAAAGGCCATGGGAGGGCACTCTGGTCAGCTCAGGGCTGCCCAAGGGTCGTCGCTTCAGCTGGTACCCATCTCTGGTCAGGCCGCATCTTTCAGCCTCCTCACCCCCATGACGTAACCAGACACAGCATCAGGCCTCAGCCAGAGAGGAGTGACCATAGTGGACCCAGGGGGTGGGGGGTGGGGGCCATCTCTGTGGCGAGCAGTTGTGCAAGGCATTGCAGGGATGCTGCAGGTCCTTGTGTACAGGAAGCAGGAATGCTTATGGAATGGGATGCAGCTGTAGCTCTAAACTCTGCATCACAAATCTTTCTCCTATATGAGAAGCCAGCGGGAAAAGGAGTTCTGAGATCAGAGAAAGAACCCCAGGAGGATTTACATCTAGGTAAGGGCCCTTGGGGAGGGTTTGCAGAGGCAAAGTCCTGCCTGCCCTTAGCCAGTTCACTGATAACCTTCCTCTGGCCTTGTCCTTTCCACATTGTGCATTCTCACCTGTTTCATTTTTGTTTTGTTTTTGTTTTTGTATGATTTTCCCCACTTGGGGCTGATAAAGTTCCAGAGTTGGACCTTGAAAACTATAATTTCTCAATTGGTGGTCAGAAGAAATCTCAGCAAGAGAAGGAGAGTATGTTCCCTCTTCCTCTAAATTGTAGCAATGCAGCTACTGTCCTGGGATAGGAAAATGGTCCTGGCAGTCTCTATTTTTAAGGGCTCCCAAATTTTAGTGGTTGCCTGCATGTGAAAGGACCTTCAATCTCTAAATGCCATGATTCTGTGGGGCCATCTCTGCTCTCATCCAGGGTCCCAATACTGACGTGTTCCCCAAGCAAGGGGCATCTGGGTGTTTCTCAGAGAAGCCAGAGAAATGTGGCTGGTCCCCCTTGCTTCTCTCACCTAAAAAAGACTAATGACCCTGCAAGACTTCCTATTGAAGGAGGAGTCTGTTTCATTTAAATGCTGGAAGTGAAAGAAGTGAAAGAACAAAATCACAACTCCCAGCTATAGTAGAAAGAGTATTCAAGTGTGGCTTTTGCTATTTATGACCAATATTGTCCAAATAAATATACCTTTTTTTAACCTGCTGTACAAAAATTAAATTACCCTCTCACCTCTTCTGATATTGTCCCTTCCCACTGACCCCATCCCCTATGGTCTCAAATCCCCTAGTGCCTGGCATTTGCAGCATTACCAGGGGATATGAGTGGAACTCAGCTGCCCCTCTCACCTGGCAAAGAGTGAGGTATGTGAAGGGGGTCTCTCCTGTCTTCAGGGAGTGGTGGGGTATGGAAGGGGGGGGCAGGACTCTCATTCACCATTGGCCTTGAGGGTGGAACCTGAGATTCCACCTACCCTGAGAAAGGTTGGAGCAGTGGGAAGCAGAGCCAGGACCCTTGGGAGGGTCATGTGCAGATGTTGTAGACATGAGGAGAGAACTGTAATCATCAGACCCAGTGTGTGAGAGTGAGTGCTCTGCAGTGGCAGTGACCCATACCTGTAAAGGGGTGAGGGGAATGCCTGGTTGCCAGCAGGGCCCTATGCCCATTAGCGGTGCTCCTTGGCCAGGGTCAGCTAGTCCTCAGACTCCCAGAGAGCAGAAGTTACCTAGGGCAGCAGGTGGTTCACAGGGTTCCAGGCTGGCCTCTCGATGGTCAGGTATCATGCCCAGCCATAGAAGAGATTCAGCAATGAGACCGGAGTCATGGTGACCTGGGCCACTCTAGTCTGTGAGTGTTCAGCTACCTGGTCAGCCATAACCTAGAGACAGTGATCCTGAGGCTGGCATTGCCAGAGGTCAGTTAGAAGATTCACTTTGTGAACTAGAAAAAAAGCAAAGTAAACATTAAAAAAAATGTTAGAGCAGAGAGTAATGTAATTGAGAGCAGAAAAGCAGTAAAGAAAATCAGCAAAAATTGTTTTTCTGAAGAAATGAAAAAAATTCTCAAATGTTTAGCTAGATTGACTAAGAGAAATTTAGACAGGACTCAAAATCAGAAACAAAGTTACAACACTACCAACCCTACATAAGTAAAAGGGTTTATTATAAGAGACTATGAACAATTAAATCGGATAATCTAGATGAATTTCACAAATTCCTAGAAGCACACAAACTACAGAACATTCTACAGTTGAATCTTATTAAACATTTAGAGAAAAATTAACACCAATTCTTCTCATCCAGCAAATAGAAGGGGAGGGAACTCTTCTAATTTCTGCAAGGCTAACACCACACTCATACCAAAACTAAAGACCTCACAAAAAAACTACAGACCAATATCCCCTATGCTGTACATGCAGAACCCCCCCCCCAATAAATAATAGCAGACATAATCCAGCAGCAACTTAAAAGATTTGTACATCATGACGAAGTGGGTTTTATCCCAGAGATTAAAGGGTTCCACCTATGAAGAGCAACCTATACCAGATTAGTAGAATGAAGGGGAAAAAAATTCACACCATCATCTCCACTGCTGCAGAAAAAGTATTGTATAAAGCCCAACATTCTTTCACGATAAGAGAACTCAATAAAGTAGAAATTAAAGGGAATGTCCTCAACATGATAGAGGACATGTATGAAAAACCTACAGGTAGCATCATGCTCAGCAGACAAAGCTTTCACCCTAAGATCAGGAACAAGGCAAAGACACACACTTTCATGACTCCTACTCAATATTTCACTGGAAGGTCTGGACAGAGCAAGTAAGCAAGAAACAGAAAACCATCCAAATTGGAAAGCAGGAGGTAAAACTGTCTATTTATAGATGACAAGATCTTATATGTAGAAGATCCTAAAGAATAGCCACATACATACATTCAACTGTTGAAGATAATGCAAACTGGTGCAGCCACTCTGGAAAATAGTATGGAGGTTCCTCAAGAAGTTACAAATAGAGCTACCCTATGACCCAGCAATTGCACTACTGGAGATTTACCCCAAAGATGTAGATGTAGTGAAATGCCGAGACACCTGCACCCTAGTGTTTATAGCAGCAGTGTCCACAATAGCCAAGCTGTGGGAGGAGCCATGATGTCCTTCGACAGATGAATGGATAAAGAAGATGTGGTCTATATATACAACGGAATATTAGCCATCAGAAAGGATGAATACCCATTATTTGCTTTGATGTGGATGAAACTGGAGGGCATTATGCTGAGTGAAGTCAATCAATTGGAGAAGGACAATCATATGATTTCACTCATATGTGGAATATAAGAAATAGTGAAAGGCATTACAAGTGAAAGGAGAGAAAATGGCTAGGAAAAATTAGAGAGGGTGACAAACCATGACTCTAGGAAGCAAACTGAGGGGTAGTGGAAGGGGAGGTGGGCAGGGGGTTGGGGGTAACTGGGTGACGGGCACTGAGGAGGGCACATGATGGGATGAGCACTGGGTGTTATACTATATGTTGGCAAATTGAATTTAAATTTTAAAAAAAAGTAAAATAAGCCAAAGAGAAGTAATTTTGGGGGAGTCTTAGCATGTTCACTAATTTTTCTGTATAAATTAATGGTAATTGCTTATTTAGATCATTTCTGCTTACAAAAGATTTCATAGGAACACTGCACTTTCAAATAGCAGGGGAAGCTGTACCCCAACACGCAGAATTAGCTTTAGTCTCCGTGCTGCACAGAAGATTCCATAAGTTATGGATTTTATCACTCAAACATTGCACCTTTGATGACCTTCACCCATTTCCCTTGATCCCCAAATCTGGCAACTACCAATCTGTTCTCAGTATCGATGGGTTCAGTATTTTTTTCCCCCATTTGATATATACATGGGATCACCTGGTATTTGTCTCTTTGCATCTGGTTTACCTAGCATAAGGCCTTCAAGGTCTATGTTTCTATGAGTTGCTTATTGTGAATAATGCTGCAGGAAACCTGCAAGTGTATCTATCTTTTTGAAGTAGTGTTTCTGTGTTCTCCAAATACTCAGTAAAGGAATTATTGAGTCATGTTGTAGTTGTATTTTATTTTTTTCCAAGAACCTCCATATCATTTGTCACAGTGGCTGCACCCATTTACCTTCCCACCAACATTGCCCAGGGTTCCCTGTCTACACATCCTTGACCACATCTGTTGTATGTCTCTGTGACAATTACCATTCCAACAGTTGTGAAGTGATACCTGACTATGGTTTTGACCTACATTTCCCTGATGATGATTAGTGATGTTGAACAACTTTTTGTGTGCCTATTAGCCTCCTGGATGCCATTTTTGGAAAGTATCTATTCACATATTCTGTCCATTAAAAATATTTTATTTATTTATTCATGACAGACACAGAGAAAGAAGCAGACACAGGCTGAGGAAGAAGCAGGCTCCCTGTGGGGAGCCTGATGTGGGACTCGATCTCAGGACCCCAGGGTCACTCCCTGAGCCAAAGGCAGATGCTTAATCGCTGAGCCACCCAGGCACCCTGTCCATTTTTTTATACAGAGGTTTTTGTTTTGCTTTGTTTTGATTTATATGACTGTTTTGTATGTTTTGGATATTAGCCTCTTCTCAGACATACGATTTGCAGTCATTCTCTCTCATTAGGTAGGTTGTCTTTTAATTTTTTCATGGCTTCCTTTGCTGTGCAGAAGATTGTAGTTTGATGTGGTCTTGTTTATTTTTTTGTTGTTGCCTTTGCTTTTGATGTCTGATCTAAAGATTCTTCACTTGGGGCAGCCCGGGTAGTTCAGTGGTTTAACGCCGCCTTCAGCCCAGGGCCTGATCCTGGAGACCCGGTATCGAGTCCCATGTTGGGCTCCCTGCATGGAGCCTGCTTCTGTCTCTGTCTCTGTCTCTGTCTCTGTCTCTGTCTCTGTCTCTCTCTCTCTCTCGTGTCTCATGAATAAATAAATGAAAAATTTTTTGAAAAAAAGACTCTTCACCAAAACCAATGTCAAGAAACTTGCTGTCTGTTTTCCTCTCAGAGGTATATGGATTCTTATGTCCAAGTTGTTCATTCATTTACAATTTTTGTGTACAGTGTAATAAAATGATCCAGTTTCATTCTTCTGCATTTAGTTTCCAGTTTTCTCAGTATGATTAACTGAAGAGACAGTCCTTACCCCTTGTATATTTTCTGCTCCTGTGTTGTAAGTTAAGACCACATATGTGTGGGTTAGTTTCTGAGTTTTGTATTCTGTTCCATTGACCCATGTGTCTGTTTTTATACCACACTGTTTCCATGCCTACAGCTTTATAATCTAACCTAAAATCCAGTAGTGTGGTGACTCCAGCTTTCTTTTTCCAGATTGCTTTGGCTATTTGCAGTCTTTTGCAATTCCATACAAATTTTTGGGCTGACTTCTCTTTTTTTGAATAATGCCATTGGAATTCAGATATTTTCATCACATCTGCAGTTGCTTTGGGTACTATGACCATGTTAACATTAACTCTTCCAGTTATTGAGTATAATGTATATTTACCTTTATCAACCCCCACCCCCACATACACAAATATTTCCCTTTTTTCCCCACCATGTTTTCAGTGTACCAGGTCTTTCACACTCTTAGTTTTATTCCTAGATTTTTTTCTTGGTGCAATTGTAAATGGCATTGCTTTCTTAATTTCTCTTTGTGAAAGTTTGTCATGAGTATATAGAAATGCAACAGGGCTCTATATATTGACTTTGTATCTTGCAGCTCTACTGAATTTGTTTACAAATTCTAAGTTTTTTGGTGGAAGTTTTAAGGTTTTCTATATACAGTATAGCGTCATATGCAAATAGTGACAGTTTTCTTTTCCTATTTGGATGTCATTCCTTCCTTCCTTCCTTCCTTCCTTCCTTCCTTCCTTCCTTCCTTCCTTCCTTCCTTTCTTCCTTCCTTCCTTCCTTCTTTTGTCTAAATGCTTTGGCTAGGACTTTAAATATTATGTTGAATTAAGATTTTTTAAAAATTTATTTATTTGTGAGAGACACAGAGAAAGGCAGAGACATAAGCAGAGGTAGAAGCAGGCTCCTCGCAGGAAACCTGATGCAGGACTTGATCCCAGGACCCTGGGATTACATCAAAGCCAAAGGCAGGTGCTTAACCACTGAACCACCCAGGCGCCCCTAAATACTATGCTGAATTAAAGTGGTGAGGGTGGGCATTTTTGTCCTGTTCTTTTTTTTTTTAAGATTTTATTTATTTATTTATGAGAGACACAGAGAGAATGAGAGGCAGAGATACAGGCAGAGGGAGAAGCAGGCTCCATGCAAGGAACCCAATGTGGGACTCCATCCTGGGTCTCCAGGATCATGCCGTGGGCTAAACGTGGGTGGTGCTAAACCGCTGAGCCACCTGGGCTGCCCTGTCTTGTTCTTTTTTAAAGATTATTTATTTATTTACTTGAGAGACAAAGAAAGAGATAGTGAGAGAGAGCATGAATGGGGAGGAGAGGGAGAAGCAGACTCGCCACTGTGTAGGAGGCCCAATGCTGGGCTCGATCCCAGGACCCTGGGATCATGACCTGAGCTGAAGGCAGATGCTTGACTGACTGAGCCACCCAGGAGGCCCCTTTGTCTTGTTCTTGATCTTAGTGGAAGACTTTTCTTTTTTTTATAAATTTATTTTTTATTGGTGTTCAATTTGTCAACATATAGAATAACACCCAGTGCTCTTCCCGTCAAGTGCCCACCTCAAGTGGAAGACTTTTCAGTGTTTCATTCTTGGCATATGATATCAACTGTGTGATTTTCATATATGGCCTTTGTTGTGGTGAGGTACATTCCCTGTATACCCCAGATCGTTTCGGGTTTGTATGATGAGTGTATGTTGAATCTTGTCAAATGTTCTTTCTGCACCTATTGTAAAAATCATAATGATTTTTATCTTTTATTTTATTAAGGTGGTTTGTTCCGATGGTTGATGTGCAGATGTTGAGTCATCCTTGCAACCCTGGAATAAAGCCTACTTGATCATGTTGTATGATTCTCTTGACATATTCTGTTTGCTGATATTTTGTTGAGTATTTCTGCATCTATGCTCATGAAGGATATTGGCCTATGAGTTTCTTTTCTTGTAGTGTCCTGTCCTGTTTTGGTAGTAGGGTAATGCCAGTTTCATAAAATGAGTTTGGAGGTTTGTCTTCCTCTCCTATTTCATAAAGAGTTTGAGAAGGGTTGGTGTTAATTCTCCTTTTACTGTCTGGTTGAACACCTCAATGAAATTGTCTGGCCTTGGACATTTTTTTGTTGGGAGATTTTTCATTATCAGATCAATCATTTTACTAGTAATCAGTCTGTTCAGATTTATTTTCCTTCAGGATTCAATCTTTCTATGTTGTTGTTCAGAACTTACCATTTCTTCTAGGTTATCCAATGTGTTGACATATAACTGTCCATAGTAGTCTCTTAATGATCCTTTGTAGCTTCATGGTATTTGTTGTAATGGCTCCTCTTTCTTTTCTGATTCATTTGAGTCCTCTCTCTTTCTTCATTGGTCTAGATTAAAGTTTGTTGATTTGGTTTATCTTTCTAAAAAAAAAAGCAGCTGTTGTTTTCATTCATCTTTTCTATTGTCTTTTTAGTCTCCATTGGATTTATTTTCACATTCCTTTTTGTTATTTCATTATTTCTACCGTACTGTTCTCCTTTGCTTGTATTTCTTTCTATTTCCTTGCCATGGAAAATTAGGTTGTTTACTCAAGAGATTTCTCATGGATTGATGAAGGCCTGAATTTCTATGAACTTCCTTCTGAGAAGTACTTCTGCTGTATCCCATAAATTTTTGAAGGTTCTCTTTTTCATTTGTCTCAGATAGTTTAAAATTTTCTTTTGATTTTTTTCTTTGACTATTGGTTATTTAGTAGCATGTTGTTAAACCTCCACATATTCTTTAAAAAAAATTTTTTTTTTACATTTTTATTTATTTATGATAGTCACAGAGAGAGAGAGAGAAAGAGAGAGAGAGAGAGAGAGAGAGAGAGGCAGAGACACAGGCAGAGGGAGAAGCAGGCTCCATGTATTGGGAGCCTGACATGGGATTCGATCCCGGATCTCCAGGATCGCGCCCTGGGCCAAAGGCAGGCGCCAAACCACTGTGCCACCCAGGGATCCCTATATTCTTTTTTTTTTTTTTTTTTTTTTATTAATCTCTGTCGTTTCTTTTTTTTAATTTATTTATGATAGTCACACAGAGAGAGGGAGAGGCAGAGACACAGGCAGAGGGAGAAGCAGGCTCCATGCACCAGGAGCCCGACGCGGGATTCGATCCCAGGTCTCTAGGATCGTGCCCTGGGCCAAAGGCAGGCACTAAAGGGATCCCTATATTCTTGAATGTCACATTTTCTTGTGACTGATTTCTAGTTTCATTCCATTGTGGTTGGACAAGATTTGAACAAGAAGGTGAAAGGAGCATTCAGATGAAAGGTTTGTCTCCTGAGGGTTTTTTTTTCCTGAGGGCATATCATGAGTTCTGCAGGGCACAGAGGAAGTTACAATGAGATGGGGGGTCAACCCTTGTTAGGATTGCTAACTATTACCATCTAGGCTATGCACTGCACACCTTTGGGGACTTTTCACACTGTAGTCCTGATAGACTTGTATTTTATTAGAAATATTTTCTAGGAGGTGCTGGGCTGGCCTTCTGTAACTCTCAGAAAGGTGCCATGTGGGCTCTTGGCTTGGCCCCAGATTGGAAACCAGGATGTATGTATCATATTGTGGGGGATCAGAGTCACTCCAACTCTGTGAAAAATGTCCATGGTATTTTGATAGGAGTTGCATGTGTATATTGCTCTGGGTGGGAGACTTCAACACTCCACTCAGAGCAATGGACAGATCTAAGCAAAAGATCAACAAGGAAATAAGGGCTTTGAATGACCTGGTGGACCAGAGGGATTTTGGAGATATATACAAACATTCCATCCTAGAGAAACAGAATACACATAATTCTCAAGGGCACATGGAACATTCTCCAGAACAGATGACATATGAGGTCACAAATCAGGTCTCAACCAACCCCAAAAGATTGGGATCATTCCCTGCATATTCTCAGACCACAATGATTTGAAACTTGAACTCAATCACAGGAGGAAATTTGAAAGAGGTTAAACACTTGGAGGTTACAGAGCATCCTACTAAACAATGATTGGGTCGACCAGGATATTAGAGGAAAATTAAAAAGATTCATGCCGGGTTTTGGAATTAAGGTGATGCTGGCCTCATAGAACGAGTTTGGAATTATTCCATCTCTTTTTATCTTTCCGAACAGCTTTAGTAGAAAGGTATTGTTTCTTCTTTAAACGTTTGATAGAATTCCCCTGGGAAGCCATCTGGCCCTGGACTTTTGTGTCTTGGGAGATTTTTGATGACTGCTTCAATTTCCTCCCTGGTTATTGGTATGTTCAGGTTTTCTATTTCTTCCTGTTCCAGTTTTGGTAGTTTGTGGTTTTCCAGAAATGCGTCCACCAAAAAGGAGAATTATAGACCAATATCCCTAATGATCATGGGTGCAAAAATTCTCAATAAGATACTAGCCAATAGGATCCAACAATACATTAAGAAGATTATTTACCATGACCAAGTAGGATTTATCACCAGGATGCAAGGCTAGTTCAACACTCCTAAAGCAATCAGTGTGATTGATCATATCAGCAAGAGAAAAAAACAATAACCATAGTATCCTCTCAATAGATGCAGAGATAGCATTTGACAAAACACAGCATCCATTCCTGATCAAAACTCTACAGACTGTAGGGATAGAGAGAACATTCCTCAGCATCTTAAAAGCCATCTACGAAAAGCCCACAACAAATATCATTCCCATTGGGCAAACACTGGGAGCCTTTCCCCTAAGATCAGGAACCAGACAGATATGTCCACTCTCACCACTGCTATTCACCATAGTACTAGAAGTCCTAGCCTCAGCAATCAGGCAACAAAAATAAACAAAAGGCATTCAAATTGGCAAAGATACAGATGCAATGAAAGGCTGGGACACCTGCACCCCGATGTTTCTAGCAGCAATGTCCATAATAGCCAAACTGTGGAAGGCGCCTCGGTGTCCATCGAAAGATGAATGGATCAAGAAGATGAGGTTTATGTATACAATGGAATATTACTCAGCCTTTAGAAATGACAAATACCCACCATTTGCTTCGACAAAACATTATATGGTCTCATTCATTTGGGGAATATAAAAAATAGTGAAAGGGAATAGAGGGGAAGGGAGAGAAAATGGGTAGGAAATATCAAAAAGGGAGACAGAACATGAAGACTCCTAACTCTGGGAAACGAACTAGGGATGGTGGAAAGGGAGGTGGGTGGGTGGTGGGGGTGACTCAGTGATGGGCACTGAGTGGGGCACTTGATGGGACGAGCACTGGATGTTATGCTATATGTTGGCAAATTGAACTCCAATAAAAAGAAATAAAAAAAAGAAATCTAGAAAACAAAAATCAAACTTCATAGATACACTGAATAGATTGATGGTTGCTAGTGGTGAGTGAAGGGGGTCAAAAGATGCACACTTCCAATTTTAAGATAAAAAAAAAAGAATATTTTATTGTAGAGTTAAAAATAGATCTGCCGTACAACCCAGCAATTGCAGTGCTGGGGATTTACCCCAAAGATACAGATGCAATGAAATTGGGATCCCTGGGTGGTGCAGCGGTTTGGCGCCTGCCTTTGGCCCAGGGCGCGATCCTGGAGACCCGGGATTGAATCCCACGTTGGGCTCCCGGTGCATGGAGCCTGCTTCTCCCTCTGCCTGTGTCTCTGCCTCTCTCTCTCTCTCTGTGACTATCATAAATAAATAAAAATTAAAAAAAAAAAAAAAAAGAAACGGCCGGACACCTGCACCCCGATGTTTATAGCAGCAATGTCCACAATAGGCGAACTGTGGAAGGAGCCTCGGTGTCCATCGAAAGATGAATGGATCAAGAAGATGTGGTTTATGTATACAATGGAATATTCCTCAGCCATTAGAAATGACAAATACCCACCATTTGCTTTGACGTGGATGGAACTGGAGGGTATTAAGCTGAGTGAAATAAGTCAATGGAGAAGGACAAACATCATATGGTCTCATTCATTTGGGGAATATAAATAATAGTGAAAGGGAATAGAGGGGAAAAGAGAAAAAATAAGTGGGAAATATCAGAAAGGGAGAAAGAACATGGAAGACTCCTAACTCTGGGAAACGAACTAGGGATGGTGGAAGGGGAGGTGGGTGGGGGTCGGGGTGACGGGTGGCGGGCATGAGGTGGGCACTTGACAGGATGAGCACTGGGTGTTATTCTGTATGCTGGCAAATTGGACACCAATAAAAATAAATTTATTATTAGAAAAAAAGAATATTGTATATTTGAAACTAGGTACGGGTATAGATATTAAGAGTTCTTATAAGAAAAAAATGTAACTATGTGGTGATGGATGTTAACTTACTGTAGTAATCATTTCACAATACGTATATTCTATGTCAAGAATATCTCAATAAAATATCTGGTAAATTAAAAAAAAAAGATTCATGCAAACTAATAAAACTGAAAGCACAATTGTTCAAAAACATTTGGGGGATCCCTGGGTGGCGCAGCGGTTTAGCGCCTGTCTTTGGCCCAGGGTGCGATCCTGGAGACCCCGGATCGAATCCCACGTCCGGCTCCCAGTGCATGGAGCCTGCTTCTCCCTCTGCCTGTGTCTCTGCCTCTCTCTCTCTGTGTGTGACTATCATAAATAAATAAAAATTAAAAAAACAAAAAAAAAACAAAAAAACATTTGGGATACAGCAGAGATGGTCCTAAGAGGGAAGTACATCTCAATACAAGCCTCCCTCAAAAAATTAGAAAAATGTCAAATGCACAAGCTAATCTTACACTGAAAGGAGCTGGAGGAAATAAAGCCTAAACCAAGTAGGAGAAAAGAAATAATAAATCTGAGAGTAGAACTCAATGAAATAGAGACCAGAAGAATAGTAGAACAGATCAAAAAAATTCTTTGGCCTTTCTTGGGCCTCAGGAAACAATTTGCTAACAGATGCCCAAAATCAATTGAGATAAAGCACAGCAGATACTTACAGACACACTTCAAAGCTCTGTTGGCTAAGTGGGAGAGCAATTCCCAGGAAGGAGCAGGAAGGCCATTAGGGTTAAGGCCATTAGGGTTAAGGTAAGGGTACAGGTTAGAGTTTAGGGTTAGGGTGAGGGCTAGAGTATGGGTTTTGGTTAGGGTTACCGTACGGGTCCAGGTACACATGGGTTAGGGCCCAGGAACTTGGAGGATCCTATCTACCACCATGGAGAAAATTTACCCACAGGCCTGATTTGAGAGCAAGGCTGAGCATGAGGCTCAGGCTTCTGGATGGTGTGAAAGGGGACCTTGAATATTATCTGGTGGTTAGGGAGCCTTTTGGATTTCTTGGTCTCCTGGTCTACCCATCATAAAAATGGGACTATTTTACCTGAATGGGTAGTCAAGATTTCTGGGGTTGCTCATGTGTCACCAGTCCCTCAGGTGTTGGCGCCAGGCTCTGGGGCTGGGTTGTTGCGCCCAAGATTGCGAATCTGAGAAACCACCAAGGAGCCGACACCAATGCAAGCACACGAGGGTTTATTAGCAAGCTCGAGCTTGGGTCCAAGTATACCAGACACAGCGGAGCAGGGACTTGGACCCCGAGGTTAAGAGGTATAGCAGTTTTATAGGGGCCAGTGGCCAGTGAGATTGTAACACACAGAGAAAGTTGCATAGTCATGTCGGCCCACACGCAGGTGGCCAATTGAATTACAATTTACCCTATAGTGACCGTTTGAACTAGCCTATCACTCTGGTCAGAATTGGCACGCAGGTTTGGTGGGCAAAAGCCGAGGTTTACACTCTTTGGCAGTTAGGGGTTCTGCATTCCTATATGAGCTGGTTTCCAGTAAGGGTGTGCTCAGTGAATTGACTAGGGTGGGAGAGTGCCTTAAGCAATAAGCAGGCCATATGGGGGTTATACATGAGATGGCAGGTGTAGCACAAAATGGAATTAGTCCTGCTCTGCTTGTCCAGGGGTAGGGGATTTTTGTTAAATTCCTTGGGTCCCACATGGTCAGGTCAGAATCCAATCTGGGTTTAGGGTAGGGACCAGGAGTTTGGAAAGTCTTATTGCTAGCATGGGGGAGACCTCCTTGGGGGCCTGAGTTGTGGGCAAGCAAGGCTTAGTGTGAGACTCAGATGCATGGCTGGTGGGTGGAGGGGGGTGCTGGATTTGGGGAAGGGTTCAGAGGTCCTTCAGATTTCTCGGGCTCTAGCTATCTTCCCCTCACAAAACTGGCACCATTTCTTTTTTTTTTTATAAATTTATTTTTTATTGGTGTTCAATTTGCCAACATATAGAATAAAACCCAGTGCTCAACCTGTCAAGTGCCCACCTCAGTGCCCAGTCACCCCCATCCCCCGCCCACTTCCCCATCCACCACCCCTAGTTCATTTCCCAGAGTTAGGAGTATTCCATGTTCTGTCTCCCTTTCTGATATTTCCCACTAATTTTTTCTCCTTTCCCCTTTATTCCCTTTCACTATTTTTTATAGTCCCCAAATGAATGAGACCATATAATGTTTGTCCTTCTCCGATTGACTCATTTCACTCAGCATAATACCCTCCAGTTCCATCCACATTGAAGCAAATGGTGGGTATTTGTCAGTTCTAATGGCTGAGGAATATTCCATTGTATACATAAACCACATCTTCTTGATCCATTCGTCTTTCAATGGTCACCGAGGCTCCTTCCACAGTTTGGCTACTGTGGACATTGCTGCTAGAAACATCGGGGTACAGGTGTCCGGGCGTTTCATTGCATCTGTATCTTTGGGGTAAATCCCCAGCAGAACTAGCACCATTTCTTTCTTGGTGGGTGGCTGGTGTTTGTGGTGTAATTCATGTTTCATCAGTCCCATGGGTTTCAGGACAAGGCTCTTGAGCTGGGTTGGGTCAGAACTCTAGTAACGAGCGTTACTAGAATACAGCTTACAACTAGCACCGAATGTAAGGAAGTTAGAAGCTATCTCAAAAGTATGTGAAAGCATAAGGCCAGTGGCCCATAACTCTGAGGAACAAGTTTTATTAGAATGCAGTTTACAACTAGCATCAAATATAAGGAAGTAAGAAGATAGTTTCTAAATTCTTGCATTACATGCGAGGTACGATCTTCATTCTAGAAATGCTTGTTTCTCAGAATGAAGTATGGGACACTGACTTTATCTAGTAACACTTGTTTCTTAGAGTTAAGTGTAGGCCACTGGCCTTATGCTTTGACACATACTTTTGAGATTGTTTCTAACTTCCTGACCTTAGATGCTAGTTGGAGCTAGCAACTTGGACCAGTTCCTGCAAATGTTCAGTGGCTATGTGTGCCCCAGCTTGTTAAATCAAACATTTTAGAAGGGAAACATAATGCATTAGACTAGATGAATTCTGCCTCATTGTTACCCTGCCCAAAACATTCAGCAAGGTCCTCTGCCTTGTCACATGACCCAAGTTACAGAGTATCACCATGCAGAACTCTGATTGCAGGTCTCTGTTCATGTGCCACTTGCTGCAGAGACAGGATAGTCAGAGGTGACCATAGGAAGAAAGACATGGAGTCTCACTGAATTTTAATATTGGGGACAGGGGGACTGAGACTTGGACTGGGACTCAAACCAGACTCGGACTCGGATACTGAGGCTTTGTCTCCTCCACTTTTTACTAAGAGAGCTAGCAGGTTAGCTATAGGAATGATTAGCTTTGAGATTCAGAAAAAAACATGTTTACTTCAAAAGGTAAAAGAATAGGCTACTGATTCAAGGAGTGGGGAGTGGAAGAGATGTATCTAGAGAACTATGGGTCGAGAGTCAATGTGTGGACTCGGTGATATGGGAGAGCTAGGTTCCTGTCTCAGGGAGTCGAAGAATGAATCTCTCAGACAATGGAGAGTGAGTGAAGGGATGGAAGTTTATTAAGCAAAGATACAGAGAAAGCTCTCAGAAGTGAGAGGGTCCCAACTGGGTGGCCACTGAGAGCTTATAGGGTTGGTATTTTATTGAAAGCCAACCAGGGAACCTAAATCTTTTACATATCTATTGATACCATCCTTGAGTAAGGACTAGTGACAGCATCTTTAATGGCTCACTTCCTTTTTACAATCCAGTAATTCTTTGTTGGTCACAGGTAGTTATAAGGAGATACCACCCCTGGCACCTGGGACAGGATGGTTTATTTATCTCTGTTTTCTTTCATCTCCACATTTTTGGGATTTTTGTGAGCCTGATTCCATGGCCCCCTACCTAGCCCTACCTAGCCACGTTTGTCCGTGAATCATCAGGACCTACCTCCCACATCCCCAGTGTGCTGAGGACTACAAGATTCAGTTCTCAGATGGGCTCCGCAGCTGGTTCCCCATACAGATATGTATATTTTTAATATAAAAAGACTTTGGGGACGCCTGGGTGGCTAAATGGTTGAGTGTCTGCCTTCAGCTCAGGGTGTGATCCCGGGGTTCTGAGATCAAGTCCCACATTGGACCCCCTGCAGGGAGCCTGCTTCTCCTCTTCCTGTGTCTCTGCCTCTCTCTGTGTCTCTCATGAATAAATAAATTTTAAAAATTCTTAAAGAAAAAAAACTTAGGACACTTTCAGTCACTAAAATTATATCCTATACCTATAAAGTCACAAGTGATACTTATTTATTGTTTCTTAATGGTCCCTTAATGTTAATTTTATTAACATCAGGTTATTTTGTATAATGCAAAAGCAGGAGTTAACAGTCATAAAATTTTGATTTCCCCTTACCTCTATTTTCATTACCAATAAAATGTATATTTAGAAGTTCAGACGCACTGTGTAATCATTGCTATTTTATTTCATTTTTTATTTAAAAAAATTTTTTTTAAGTAGGCTCCAAGCCCAGCATGGAGACAATCCAGAGCTTGAACTCACAATCCTGAGATCAAGACGTGAGCTAAGGTCAAGAGTCCCATGCCTAACCAAATAAACCACCCAGGAACCCCTCATTATTGTTATTTTAAAATCAATTGGACAAAAATAGGAATAGATGTATTCTCAACACAAGTTCTATCAAAGTATTATCTTACTTTCACCATCAATTAAATCACATTTCAATTAAAATAACTAATGTCAACTAACTGAAAATGTTAGAAATTGTCTAGCTTAAATCCAACTAGTTTTAGTTATCAATAGAATGCCTAGATACCCAATTTGGTTGCTTAAAAAAATGGTGAAAAAAAAATGGTGAACAAGTATTCCTAAAGACATCAGTATGCTCAGTGGCCATGTTGCTTAATGACACACAGCAGGCACAGAGTAGATGTGTGTGGGCCAATAGAAGAGTAGATGGTGAATGTGCAGAATCAGGTGAGTAGGCAAGGAGGAGGTGAGAAGGAGGTGAAAAGGAAGACCAAGATGTACACAAGCACTTGCTTGCACATAATGGGGGCCACCTGGTCCTGCACCAAGCAACCCTTTCACCCAGGAGCTACATGCTATAGGGGCTGGGCTGCGGGAAGCAGGTAGTTTCCCAGGAGGTTGCCAGGACTCCAGCCTCAGCCCTTAAAACCAAGAGAGACCTGGGGGATCCTGGAAGCCCTGCTACTCAGTGTCCTGCACATTCCTGTGCCTTTCCTGTAAGTCCTGTCTGTCCTCTCCATCATCACCCAGACATGCAGATTAACCCAGGTGTGGATGGCCTTTGAGGGGAGATAAGTGGCTTGAGCAGTTTAAAGGCCAGGGTATACTTGACAGGAATTGGTTTCAGTCTTGAGCCGCATGACTTCCACTCACTTGCTAAGGTGTGTCTGTGACTACTTAGAAAAACTACCCTCGGGGCCAGCAGCTTATTTGGATACAATGCATGGAGATACAAGCTTTGGACAAATTAATGTGCACCAGTTAGCCTAAACAAATGAAACGAAGAAAGAAGGAAGGAGGAAATGCAGGCAGGGAGGGAAGGAGGAAGGAAGGAGGGAAGGCAGACAGGGAGGGTGGGAGGGAGGAAGTAGAGAAGGAAGGAAGGAAAAGAAATGCGTAATGTACACATAATGAAGACAGTGAGTACGGAGACTTGCAGGTGAAGGCCATTTAGGTCTAGCAGGTTAAGACAGGAGAGGAAATGTGAGTTTAATCAGCACTTTCAGATGCTAAACCAGGAGAGACAAGTAGTGTGTTCCTAGAGGGTCAGCACTGTGTCAGCCAGCAGAGTTGGGCTGTTGGGGCTTCCAGACCTTTTGGGCTTCAGCGGGTCCCCTGAACTTGCAGAATCCCCAGGGTGGACAGTGCTTACCTTGAAAATCTTTCTGAGGTGGCAGCTTTAAACTGCTGAGTCACTCCCCACTTAGACCAGTGGCTGATGGGGTCCTGGACTTACCATAACCAGGGCCCTTGGGTGTCTATTATCAGAGGGTATTTCACCCCATCCTGCACTGCCCTGCCTGACAAGGCAGTCCAGATTCCTCTAGACGTGTCTTCAGGGTGAAGATTAGGAGATGAGCACTTGGAATTAGGCAGTGGCGTGGTACCCCCAGTAGCTCAGTCCTGGAACCCAGCCTTTCCCTACAGATGCTCTGTTTCAGATTCCATACTCCCCTGACCTGTGTCACCTATATATGACCTGTCAGCTAGCCTTTGGCTCTTGGAGTTCTCCAGGCCTGTTGGGCTCAGGCTGGTCCCCCAAACCTACATAGCATCCAGAGTGGACACAATCCCAATCCCCACACCCCCAATCTTCTTAAGGTGGCAGCTTTAAACTAGGGACTACCAGTGCCATGTGGACTGGATGCCTGATGGTGTCCTGAGTTTACAGTAATCAAGTCTCTTAGTGAAGGATATCCTAGCCAATGGGCTAGGCTGAAGCAAGGCAGTGAAATGTCTTCCATCTCTGTCTTCAGGGGGACTATGCACATTTGTGCAGGGTAGAGCTTGCAACTGGGCACGTACATACATGGTCCTGCAAGACCTGAATCCTGTGACTTGGCCCCAATAGACCCTTGCCTATTCCAGATCCTGCCCCCCAACACTGATCTGCGCAGCTGCACATGCCCAGCTCATACTCCTTCAGCAGACCTTGAGCAACGGAGCTCCCCAGGTCTGGAAAGTTAGTGCCTGTCCCCAAATGACTGCATAGTCTAGAGGATGGTGGAAGCCTAGCCTCCCCAAATCATTCTGAGGCAGCAGATGCAAATTGGTGGCACTCAGGTGCCATTTGAAGCTGTTACTCATGACCCTACATTGTGTGAATGGAGGTTTCTGTCTTCGAATTCCCCAGGAGAAGAGTTACATGGGGATTTGTACTTGAATAAAGACAGCCAGAAGGGAAGTAACACTTTATTAAAGTGAAAGTACACTCTCAAGGTGGGAGGATGAGCAAGTTCTGGGAGGTAGAACTGGCCCCTAGGTTGTTTTGGGATTCGATATCATTTGTGTCTCTCAGGGCTGGGAGGAGCTGTGATGGACAGTGGGGTGGTCTCTAGTGGAGGCTGCTTCCCATCATGTGGGAGCTGGAGTCTTTGACCCTACATGATTGGTGCCCCAGTAGAGCTCCTGGTTCCTCCATCGCAGACCCAGAATCCAGCCTTCTTGCAGAATTTATAGGTGCCCCTTTGGTGACAGGCCCTTCTCTGGCTGCGTGGTGAGCAAACCCCAGGTCCTTGCTCTGTGGAGCCCCCGCTGGAGGCCCGAGGGTGGTGCAGTATGGGCACAGCTGGTGAATTCCTTCCAACTATGGGGCCGTGCACCCCAACAGAGAGATACATGTGAACAAGAATGGATGAAGATGACTGAGAATGGGAAATGCGTGACTTCAGCCTGAGAGGCTGCCGGCTTCTCCTAGAGCTCATCTGCCTGCAAGGCAGCACAGAGCAGGTGGGGATGGATCAGGAGATGCACCCTGAGGCAGCAGCTGCAAATTGGTGAGGGTTAATCCTTATTTGGACTTGTTGCCTGATCAGGTCAAGGGTTCTTCCTGAACCAGGGAACCCCAAGGTTTCTTATTGGAAGAATCACCATCCAGCCAGCTAGCATTGCCCTGGAAATATATTCCAGTATCTTCCAATCATGCCTTGGGAAAAGTATGCTCATTTCTTTTGGTTATGCCTTGAAATTAGGCGTATTCTTTATTTCCCTAGAGACTGATCCAATGACTTGGCCTCTGTTCTAGATCCCTGGGAACCGTGAACGACACAGCCCCGCGTGTCCAGTATGTGCAGAATACATCTGTACTGGTTGCTTGGTTGGGTACCAAGTGTCTCTCCCAGCAATGACCCCAGCTGTCTCTTACTGGAGGAAATGCCAGCAAGTCACTGTCCCCTGCCCTGACTAGGAGAGCTCATTTGTGCATATAAGGCATGTGATTGTACAAACCCCTGTCCACTGCGAGCCATCTCCCGGTAACCAGCATTTGCATACCCTTGCCATGTTCCAGATCCCTGGCAACCCTGCACTGAGCAGCCCTGAATGTGCAGGTCTTGGGCAGCTGGGGCCTGGCCACAAAGAACTACATAGTATGCATGGTAGAAGGAGCCGACCTCCAGAATCTTTTTGAGTTAACAGTTTTATTTTTATTTTTTAATTTAATTTTTAATGGAACTATATTGATACACAAATTCTTAGTAGTTGGAGGTGTACATTAGCATGATTCAATATTTCTGGACATTATGAAATGATCCTTAGGGTAAGTCTAGTTACCATCCTTCACCATACAAAGTTACTAGAATTATATTGATTATATTCCCTATGTATATATTATATCCCCATGGCCTATTTATTTTATAATGGGAAGTTTGTGCCTTTTAATCCTCTTCACCTTTGTCATTTGTCCCTAGCCCCTTCTTACCAATCTGGTAACCATCAGCTTGCTTCCTGCATCTATGAGTCTGCATCTGTTTTGTTTTCTTTTTTAGATTGCTCATATAAGTAAAATCATACTAGATTTGTCTTTTTCTGACTTATTTCACTTAACATGTTACCCTTAGGTCCATCCATGATGCTGCAAATGTTAAGATTTCATTCATTTTCATAGCTGAATAATGTTACATTATGTATATAAGCTATATCTTCTTTCTTCATGTATTGACAGACACTTAGGGTTGCTTCCATATCTTGGCTACTGTGAATAATGCTGCCATAAACAAAAGGGTGCATATGTCTTTCTAGGTCGGTGTTTTTGTTTTCTTCAGAAGTCATATTGCTGGGTCATATGGTATTTCTATGTTTAATTTTTTGAGGAACTTTCTTTTTTTCTTTTGTATATTTATCTTATTGGAGTTTGATTTGTCAACATATAGTTAGTATAACACCCAGTGCTCGTCCCATCAGGTGCCCGCCCCCCCCCCACCGGGCACGTCACCCAGTCATCCCATCCCCCCGTGCACCTCCCTTTCCACTACCCCTTGTTTGTTTCCCAGAGCTAGGAGTCTCTCATGTTTTGTCACCCTCTCTGATATTTCCCACTCATTTTCTCTCCTTTCCCCTTTATTCCCTTTCACTATTTTTTTATATTCTCCAAATGAATGAGACCATATAATGTTTGTCCTTCTCTGATTGACTAATTTCACTCAGCATAATACCCTCCAGTTCCATCCATGTCGAAGAAAATGGTGGGTATTTGTCATTCCTAATGGCTCGGTAATATTCCATTGTATACATAGACCACTTCTTCTTTATCCATTCATCTGTCGATGGACACTGAGGCTCCTTCCACAGTTCGGCTATTGTGGACATTGCTGCTATAAACATCAGGGTGCAGGTATGCTGCCGTTTCACTGCATCTGTATCTTTACACTGCATCTGGTAAATCCCCAGCAGTGCAATTGCTGGGTCGTAGGGCAGGTCTATATTTAACTCTTTGAGAAACCTTCACACAGTTTTCCAGAGTGGCTGCACCAGTTCACATTCCCACCAACAGTGTAAGAGAGTTCCCTTTTCTCCGCATCCCCTCCAACATTTGTTGTTTCCTGCCTTGTTAATTTGCCCCATTCTCACCGGTGTGAGGTGGTATCTCATTGTGGTTTTGATTTGTATTTCCCTGATGGCATGTGATGCAGAGCATTTTCTCATGTGCATGTTGGCCATGTCTCTGTCTTCCTCTGTGAAATTTATGTTCATGTCTTTTGGCCTTTCATGATTGGATTGTTTGTTTCTTGGGTGTTGAGTTAGATAAGTTCTTTATAGATCTTGGAAACTAGCCTTTTATCTGATAAGTCATTTGTAAATATCTTCTCCCATTCTGTAGGTTTTCTTTCGGTTTTGTTGACTGTTTCTTTTGATGTGTAGAAGCTTTTTATCTTGATGAAGTCCCGATAATTCATTTTTGCTTTAATTTCACTTGCCTTCGTAGATGTATCTTGCAAGAAGTTGAAAAACGGTGTTGACTGTGTTCTCCCTTAGGATTTTGATGGATTCTTGTCTCACATATAGATCTTTCATCCATTTCAAGTTTATCTTTCTGGATGGTATAAGAGAAAGGTCCAGTTTCATTCTTCTGCAGTGTCTGTCCAGTTTTCCCAGCAACATTTATTGAAGAAGCTGTCCTTTTTCCAGTGGATAGTCTTTCCTGCTTTGTCGAATATTAGTTGACCAGAGAGTTGAGGGCCCATATTTGGGTTCTCTAATCTGTTCCACTGATCTACGTGTCTGTTTTTGTGCCAGTACCACACTGTCTTGATGATCACAGCTTTGTAGTACAACTTGAAATCAGGCATTGTGATGCCCCCAGCTATGGTTTTCTTTTTTAAAATTCCCCTGGCTATTCGGGGTCTTTTCAGATTCCACACAAATCCTAAGATGATTTGCTCCAACTCTCTGAAGAAAGTCCATGGTATTTTGATAAGGATTGCATTAAATATGTAAATTGCCCTGGGTAGCATAGACATTTTCACAATATTAATTCTTCCAATCCATGAGCATGGAATATTTTCCCATCTCTTTGTGTCTTCCTCAATTTCTTTCAAAAGTGTTCTGTAGATTTAGGGTATAGATTATTGACCTCTTTGGTTAGGTTTATACCTAAATATCTTATGCTTTTGGGTGCAATAGTAAATGGGATTGACTCCTTAATTTCTCTTTTTTCAGTCTCATTGTTAGTGTCCAGAAATGCCACTGATTTCTGGGCATTGATTTTGTATCCTGTCACACTGCCAAAAAGCTGTATAGTTCTAGCAATGTTGGGGTGGAGTCTTTGGGTTTTCTTTTCTTTTTTTCTTTATTAATAAATTTATTTTTAATTGGTTTTCAATTTGCCAACTTACAGAATAACACCCACTGCTCATCCCGTCAAGTGTCCCCCTCAGTGCCCGTCACCCATTCACC
This sequence comes from Canis lupus familiaris, assembly GCF_011100685.1. NCBI lineage: Eukaryota > Metazoa > Chordata > Mammalia > Carnivora > Canidae > Canis > Canis lupus. The sequence goes on from NC_049235.1 coordinate 817,428, forward strand.
CCCACCCCCGCCCTCCTCCCCTTCCACCACCTGTAGTTCATTTCCCAGGGTTAGGAGTCTTTATGTTCTGTCACACTTTCTGATATTTCCCACACATTTCTTCTCCCTTCCCTTATATTCCCTTACACTATTATTTATATTCCCCAAATGAATGAGAACATACAATGTTTGTCCTTCTCCGATTGACTTACTTCACTCAGCATAATACCTTCCAGTTCCATCAACATTGAAGCAAATGGTGGGTATTTTTCATTTCTAATGGCTGAGTAATATTCCATTGTATACATAAATCACATCTTCTTTATCCATTCATCTTTCGATGGACACCGAGGCTCCTTCCACAGTTTGGATATTGTGGACATTGCTGCTATAAACATCGGGGTGCAGGTGTCCCGGCGTTTCATTGCACCTGAATCTTTGGGTAAATCCGCAACAGTGCAATTGCTGTGTCATAGGGCAGGTCTACTTTTAACTCCTTGAGGAACCTCCACACAGTTTTCCAGAGTGGCTGCACCAGTTCACATTCCCACCAACGGTGTAAGAGGGTTCCCCTTTCTCCACATCCTCTCCGACATTTATTGTTTCTTGTCTTGTTAATTTTCCCCATTCTCACTGGCGTGAGGTGGTATCTCATTGTGGTTTTCATTTGTATTTCCCTGATGGCAAATGATGCACAGCATTTTCTCATGTGTGTGTTGGCCATGTCTATGTCTTCCTCTGTGAGAGTTCTCTTCATGTCTTTTGTCCATTCATGATTGGATTGTTTGTTTCTTTGGTGTTGAGTTTAAGAAGTTCTTGATAGATCTTGGAAAGTATCCCTTTATCTGATACGTCATTTGCAAATATCTTCTCCCATTCTGTAGGTTGTCTTTGAGTTTTGTTGACTGTGTCCTTTGCTGTGCAAAAGCTTCTTATCTTGATGAAGTCCCAATAGTTCATTTTTGCTTTTGTTTCTTTTGCCTTCATGGATGTATCTTGCAAGAAGTTACTGCGGCCGAGTTCAAAAAGGGTGTTGCCTGTGTTCTCCTCTAGGATTTTGATGGAATCTTGTCTCACATTTAGATCTTTCATCCATTTTGAGTTTATCATTGTGTATGGTGCAAGAGAGTGGTCTAGATTCATTCCTCTGCATGTGGATGTCCAATTTTCCCAGCACCAACTATTGAAGAGACTGTCTTTCTTCCAGTGGATAGTCTATCCTCCTTTATGGAATATTAGTTAACCATAAAGTTCAGGGTCCACGTCTGGGTTCTCTATTCTGTTCCATTGATTCATGTGTCTGTTTTTGTGCCAGTACCACACTGTCTTGTGCAGCTTTGTAGTACAACCTGAAATCTGGCATTGTGATGCCCCCAGATATGGTTTTCTTTTTTAAAATTCCCCTGGCTGCCAACCTAGTAAGTTCTGACACTTCTCAGAGACAGCTTAACAATCTCATGTCCAAGATGCTTCTTTCCTATCAATGATAACAAAGAGAAACTTATAAATTGGTTAATTCACTAGCTGTACATTTTATCATACATTGTCACCTCAGGACATCCAAAAAGCTTAGATGTTGCAAAATAACGAAACTTCTCCACAACAAACACAGGTACTTCATAAAAACATACATATAGACCTATGGTTATAACCTAAAACTGTCTTCTAGATGTGGAGATACTAGCAAAAAGCCCTTCCCTTCACCCCTCCTCTGCTCCCTCCACCATATTAACGACTAAGTATAGGACTACATCTAGCTCTAAGAAGTGGATTAACAGACACTCCCAGAACAGTCCTTCCTAAAAACTAACAAAAGGACATTTATAAAGGGATTATTTTACTACCTCTACTTTTAAACAGAATTTTAGTCTAAAGACTCAAGGGCACAGAACCCTTCTCTTCTCACTTCTTCCCTGCCCCTGTCCCCCAGTGAACAGTCAGCATATTCTCCAAGACATCAGGTTTAACAATTCCATTCCCAAAGTAACAACCATTCCTGTAAATTAATACTTAAAGGATGTTGTTACTTTAACTCTCTACTCCTAACATGTTGTTCACTTTCAAACATCCAGAATACTAGATGTTTCAAGTTAAGTATTTAAAATTTGCCCACTACATACATAGTAGCACTGAAAGAACATTCTGGCCTAACCCTTCCTCTTCTCATCTATATCAACCTAGTGAAAAGTATAAGCATCTGTAATGCTTAGAGGGGATTTAACAATTTCACTTCTAGTTTTCAGAATAGTCTTTCCTATGAATTTAAACACAAAGTGTACACTATGTATTTGTTTACTACTTTTGTCATACACTGGCAACCTCTTTAACATCTAGAAAGACTAGATGTTGTAAATTAGGAATCATTTGTCCTTTGTAACTGTACAATATTACTTAAAATGCTTACTTGTATAGATAGATACACACACGGGACCTAGAAGTCAAACTGCAAACTGCTTGTGATTATGGATGACTTTGTTCTTTGCTTCTTGTGTTTTTCAGTTTCCTTTTATGCACATATTAACTTTTAAAAAATAAATTTTTAAAAAACCTAATAAAAAAAAATAAAATTCCCCTGGCTATTCGGAGTCTTTTCTGATTCCACACAAATCTTAAAACAATTTGTTCTAACTCTCTGAAGTGAGTCCATGGTATTTTGATAGGGATTGCATTACACGTGTAAATTGCCCTGGGTAACATTGACATTTTCACAATATTAATTCTGCCAATCCATGAGCATGGAATATTTTTCCATCTCTTGCTGTCTTCCTCAATTTCTTTCAGAAGTGTTCTATAGTTTTTAGGGTATAGATCCTTTACCTCTTTGGTTAGGTTGATTCCTAGGTATCTTATGCTTTTGGGTGCAATTGTAAATGGGATTGACTCCTTAATTTCTCTTTCTTCCATCTCATTGTTAGTGTATAGAAATGCCACTAATTTATGGGCATTGATTTTGTATCCTGCCACGCTTCCAAATTGCTGTATGAGTTCTAGCAATCTTGGGGTGGAGGCTTTTGGGTTTTCTATGTAGAGTATCATGTCATCGGCGAAGAGGGAGAGTTTGACTTCTTCTTGGCCAATTTGAATGCCTTTAATGTCTTTTTGTTGTCTGATTGCTGAGGCTAGGACTTCCAGTACTATGTTGTAAGAGTGGACATCCTGTCTTATTCCTAATCTTAGGGGAAAGGCTCCCAGTGCCTCCCCATTGAGAATGATATTTGCTGTGGGCTTTTCGTAGATGGCTCTAAGATATTGAGGAATGTTCCCCCTATTCCTACACTCTGAATAGTTTTGATCAGGAATGGATGCTGTATTTTGTCAAATGCTTTCTCTGCATCTAATGAGAGGATCATATGGTTCTTGGTTTTTCTCTTGCTGATATGATGAATTACACTGATTGTTTTACGAGTGTTGAACCAGCCTTGTGTCCCTGGGGATAAATCCTACTTGGTCATGGTGAATAATTTTCTTAATGTGCTGTTGGATCCTACTGCCTAGTATCTTGTTGAGAATTTTTGCATCCATGTTCATCAGGGATATTGGTCTGTAATTCTCCTTTTTGGTGGGGTGTTTGTCTGGTTTTGGAATTAAGCTGATGCTGGCCTCATAGAACGAGTTTGGAAGTACTCCATCTCTTTCTATCTTTCAGAACAGCTTTTGTAGAATAGGTATGGTTTCTTATTTAAACGTTTGATAGAATTCCCCTGGGAAGCCATCTGGCCCTGGATTTTTCTGTCTTGGGAGGTTGTTGATGACTGCTTCAATTTCCTCCCTGGTTATTGGCCTGTTCAGGTTTTCTATTTCTTCCTGTTCCAGTTTGGTAGTTTCTGGCTTTCCAGAAATGCGTCCATTTCTTCTAGATTGCCTAATTTATTGGCGTACAGCTGTTCATAATATGTTTTTAAAATCGTTTGTATTTCCTTGGTGTTGGTAGTGATCTCTCCTTTCTCATTCATGATTTTATTAATTTGAATCTTCTCTCTCTTCTTTTTAATAAGGCCAGCTATTGGTTTAACCATCTTATTAATTCTTTCAAAGAACCAAATCCTGCTTCTGTGGATGTGTTCCCCAGTTCTTGTGGTCTCAATTTCGTTGAGTTCTGCTCAAATCTTTATTAACTCTCTTCTTCTGTTGGGTGTAGAATCTATCTGCTGTTTTTATCTCTAGTTCCTTTATGTGTAACGTTAGCTTTTGTATTTGAGTTCTTTCCAGTTTTTGAATGGATGCTTGTATTGCAATATATTTCACCCTTAGGACAGCTTGTGCTGCATCCCAAAGATTTTGAACGGTTGTATCTTCATTCTCATTAGTTTCCATGAATCTTTTTAATTCTTCCATAATTTCCTGCTTGACCCTTTCATCTTATAGCAGGATGGTACCTAACCTCCACGTGTTTGAGGTCCTTCCAAACGTCTTGTTGTGATTTAGTTCTAATTTCAAGGCATTATGTTCTGAGAATATGCAGGGGATGATCCCAATCTTTGGTATCAGTTCAGACCCGATTTGTGACCCAGTATGTGGTCTATTCTGGAGAAAGTTCCATGTGTACTTGAGAAGAATGTGTATTCAGTTGAGTTTGGATGTAAAGTTCTGTAGATATCTGTGAAATCCATCTGGTCCAGTGTATCATTTAAAGCTCTCATTTCTTTGGACATATTGTGCTTAGAAGACCTATCGAGGGTAGAAAGAGCTAGATTGAAGTCACCAAGTATGAGTGTATTATTATCTAAGTATTTCTTCACTTTGGTTATTAATTGATTTTATATTTGGCAGCTCCCACATTCAGGGTATATATATAGAGGATTGTTAACTCCTCTTGTTGTATAGATCCTTTAAGTATGATACAGTGTCCCTCTTCATCTCTCACTACGGTCTTCGGGGTAAATTTTAACGTATCTGATATGAGGATGGCTACCCCTGCTTTCTTTTGAGGACCATTTGAATGGTACATGGTTCTCCAACCTTTTATTTTCAGGTTGTAGGTGTCCTTCTGTCTAAAATGAGTCTCTTGTAGACAGCAAATAGATGGGTCCTGCTTTTTTATCCAATCTGAAACCCTGCGCCTTTTGATGGGGTCATTAAGCCCGTTCATGTTCAGAGTTACTATCAAAAGATATGAGTTTAGTGTCATCATGATATCAATTCAGTCCTTGTTTTTGTGGATTGTTCCACTGAACTTCTTCTTAAAGGGGAATTTTAAGAGTCCCCCTTAAAAATTCTTGCAGAGCTGGTTTGGAGGTCACATATTCTTTCAGTTCCTGCCTGTCTTGGAGCTCTTTATCTCTCCTTCCATTCTGAATGAGAGCCTTGCTGGATAAAGTATTCTTGGTTGCATGTTCTTCTCATTTAGGACCCGTATATATCCTGCCAGCCCTTTCTGGCATGCCACGTTTCTGTGGAGAGGTCTGCTGTTACCCTAATAATCCTCCCCATAAAAGTCAGGCATTTCTTGTCTCTTACTGCTTTAAGGATCTTCTCTTTATCTTTGGAATTTGAAGGCTTAACTATTAAATGTCGAGGTGTTGAGTGGTTTTTATTGATTATAGGGGAGGATCTCTCTATTTCCTAGATCTAAATTCTGCAATCATGAAGTCTCTTGAGTCCTTTATGCTGTTTTCTAGAGCCATCAGTAGTTGTATGATAGTGCTTCTGAATTGGCTTTCTGACATTGAATTGTAATCCAGATTTTGTGACTCTGTGGGAGAGAGGACTATTTCTGATTCTAAATTGGAATTTAGATCCAATCAGGCAGAAATTAAAAATCAATTGAATGTGATGCAATACAAACTAGAAGTCCTAACGACGAGGGTTAACAAGGTGGAAGTACGAGTGAGTGACATAGAAGACAAGTTGATGGTAAAGAGGGAAACTGAGGAAAAAAGAGACGGACAATTAAAAGACCATGAGGTTAGATTAAGGGAAATAAATGACAGCCTGAGGAAGAAAAACCTATGTTTAATTGGGGTTCCCGAGGGCGCCGAAAAGGACAGAGGGCCAGAATATGTATTTGAACAAATCATAGCTGAAAACTTTCCTAATCTGGTAAGGGAAACAGGCATTCAGATCCAGGAAACAGAGAGATCCTCCCTTATAATCAATAAAAACCGTTCAACACCTCGACATCTAATAGTGAAGCTTGCAAATTCCAAAGATAAAGAGAAGATCCTTAAAGCAGCAAGAGACAAGAAATGCCTGACTTTTATGGGGAGGAGTATTAGGGTAACAGCATACCTCTCCACAGAGACCTGGCAGGCCAGAAAGGGCTGGCAGGGTATATACAGGGTCCTCCATGAGAAGAACATGCAACCAAGAATACTTTATCCAGCAAGGCTCTCATTCAAAATGGAAGGAGAGATAAAGAGCTGCCAAGACAGGCAGGAACTGAAAGAATATGTGACCTCCAAACCAGCTCTGCAAGAAATTTTAAGGGGGACTCTTAAAATTCCCCTTTAAGAAGAAGTTCAGTGGAACAATCCACAAAAACAAGGACTGAATAGATATCATGATGACACTAAACTCATATCTGTCAATAGTAACTCTGAACATGAATGGGCTTAATGACCCCATCAAAAGGCGCAGGGGTTCAGACTGGATAAAAAAGCAGGACACATCTATTTGCTGTCTACAAGAGACTCATTTTAGACAGAAGGACACCTATAGCCTGAAAATAAAAGGTTGGAGAACCATGTACCATTCAAATGGTCCTCAAAAGAAAGCAGGGGTAGCCATCCTTATATCAGAAAAACTAAAATTACCCCAAAGACTGTAGTGAGAGATGAAGAGGGACACTGTATCATACTTAAAGGATCTATCCAAGAAGAGGACTTAACAATCCTCTATATATATGCCCCTAATGTGGGAGCTGCCAAATATTTAAACCAATTAATAACCAAAGTGAAGAAATACTTAGATAATAATACACTCATACTTGGTGACTTCAATCTAGCTCTTTCTACCCTCGATAGGTCTTCTAAGCACAACATGTCCAAAGAAATGAGAGCTTTAAATGATACACTGGACCAGATGGATTTCACAGATATCTACAGAACTTTACATCCAAACTCAACTGAGTACACATTCTTCTCAAATGGACATGGAACTTTCTCCAGAATAGACCACATACTGGGTCACAAATCGGGTCTGAACTGATACCAAACGATTGGGATCATCCCCTGCATATTCTCAGAACATAATGCCTTGAAATTAGAACTAAATCACAACAAGAAGTTTGGAAGGACCTCAAACACGTGGAGGTTAAGGACCATCCTGCTAAAAGATGAAAGGGTCAACCAGGAAATTAAGGTAGAATTAAAAAGATTCATGGAAACTAATGAGAATGAAGGTACAACTGTTCAAAATCTTTGGGATGCAGCACAAGCAGTCCTAAGGGGGAAATACATCGCAATTCAAGCATCCATTCAAAAACTGGATAGAATTCAAGTACAAAAGCTAATCTTACACATAAAGGAGCTAGAGAAAAAACAGCAGATGGACCCTACACCCAGGAGAAGAAGAGAGTTAATTAAAATTGGAGCAGAACTCAATGAAATCGAGATCAGAAGAACTGTGGAACAGATCCACAGAACCAGGAGTTGGTTCTTTGAAAGAATTAATAAGATAGATAAACCATTAGCCAACCTTATTAAAAAGAAGAGAGAGAAGATTCAATTTAATAAAATCATGAATGAGAAAGGAGAGATCACTACCAACACCAAGGAAATACAAATGACTTTAAAAACCAATTATGAACAGCTATACGCCAATAAATTAGGCAATCTAGAAGAAATGGACACATTCCTGGATAGCCAGAAACTACCAAAACTGGAACAGGAAGAAATAGAAAACCTGAACAGGCCAATAACCAGGGAGGAAATTGAAGCAGTCATCAACAACCTCCCAAGACAGAAAAATCCAGGGCCAGATGGCTTCCCAGGGGAATTCTATCAAACGTTTAAAGAAGAAATCAAAGCTATTCTACTAAAACTGTTTGGAAAGATAGAAAGAGATGGAGTCCTTCCAAATTCGTTCTATGAGGCCAGCATCAGCTTAATTCCAAAACCAGACAAACACCCCACCAAAAAGGAGAATTATAGACCAATATCCCTGATGAACATGGATGCAAAAATTCTCAACAAGATACTAGCCAATAAGATCCAACAGTACAGTAAGAAAATTATTCACCAAGACCAAGTAGGATTTATCCCCGGGACACAAGGCTGGTTCAACACTCGTAAAACAATCAATGTGATTCATCATATCAGCAAGAGAAAAATCAAGAACCATATGATCCTCTCATTAGATGCAGAGAAAGCATTTGACAAAATACAGCATCCATTCCTGATCAAAACTCTTCAGAGTGTAGGGATAGAGGGAACTTTCCTTGACATCTTAAAAGCCATCTACGAAAAGCCCACAGCAAATATCATTCTCAATGGAGAAGCACTGGGAGCCTTTCTCCTAAGATCAGGAACAAGACAGGGATGTCCACTCTCACCACTGCTATTCAACACAGTACTGGAAGTCCTAGCCTCAGCAATCAGACAACAAAAAGACATTAAAGGCATTCAAATTGGCAAAGAAGAAGTCAAACTCTCCCTCTTCGCCGATGACATGATACTCTACATAGAAAACCCAAAAGTCTCCACCCCAAGATTGCTAGAACTCATACAGCAATTTACAGTGTGGCACGATACAAAATCAATGCCCAGAAGTCAGTGGCATTTCTATACACTAATAATGAGACTGAAGAAAGAGAAATTAAGGAGTCAATCCCATTTACTATTGCACCCAAAAGCAATTGGAATCTACCTAACCAAAGATGTAAAGGATCTATACCCTAAAAACTATAGAACACTTCTGAAAGAAATTGAGGAAGACACCAAGAGATGGAAAAATATTCCATGCTCATGGATTGGCAGAATTAATATTGTGAAAATGTCAATGTTGCCCAGGGCAATTTATGCGTTTAATGCAATCCCTATCAAAATACCATGGACTTTCTTCAGAGAGTTAGAACAGATTATTTTAAGATTTGTGTGGAATCAGAAAAGACCCCGAATAGCCAGGGGAATTTTAAAAAAGAAAACCATATCTGGGGGCATCACAATGCCAGATTTCAGGTTGTACTACAAAGCTGCAGTCATCAAGACAGTGTGGTCCTGGCACAAAAACAGACACATAGATCAATGGAACAGAATAGAGAACCCAGAAGTAGACCCTCAACTTTATGGCCAACTAATATTAGATAAAGGAGGAAAGACTATCCATTGGAAGAAAGACAGTCTCTTCAATAAATGGTGCTGAGAAAATTGTCCATCCACATGCAGAAGAATGAAACTAGACCACTCTCTTGCACCATACACAATGATAAACTCACAATGGATGAAAGATCTAAATGTGAGACAAGATTCTATCAAAATCCTAGAGGAGAACACAGGCAACACCCTTTTTGAACTTCGCCACAGTAACTGCTTGCAAGATACATCCATGAAGGCAAAAGAAACAAAAGCAAAAATGAACTATTAGGACTTCATCAAGATAAGAAGCTTTTGCACAGCAAAGGATACAGTCAACAAAACTAAAGACAACCTACAGAATGGGAGAAGATATTTGCAAATGACGTATCAGATAAAGGGCTAGTTTCCAAAATCTATAAAAAACTTCTTAAACTCAACACCATAGAAACAAACAATCCAATCATGAAATGGGCAAAAGGCATGAAGAGAAATCTCACAGAGGAAGACATAGACATGGCCAACATGCACATGAGAAAATGCTCTGCATCACTGGCCATCAGGGAAATACAAATCAAAACCACAATGAGATACCACCTCACACCAGTGAGAATGGGGCAAATTAACAAGATAGGAAACAACAAATGTTGGAGAGGATGCGGAGAAAAGGGAACCCTCTTGCACTGTTGGTGGGAATGTGAAATGGTGCAGCCACTCTGGAAAACTGTGTGGAGGTTCCTCAAAGAGTTAAAAATAGACCTGCCCTACGACCCAGCAATTGCACTGTTGGGGATATATCCCAAAGATACAGATGCAGTGAATCGCCGGGACACCTGCACCCCGATGTTTTTAGCAGCAATGTCCACAATAGCCAAACTGTGGAAGGAGCCTTGGTGTCCACGGAAAGATGAATGGATAAAGAAGATGTGGTTTATGTATACAATGGAATATTACTCAGCTGTTAGAAACGACATATACCCACCATTTGCTTCGACATGGATGGAACTGGAGGGTATTGTGCTGAGTGAAATAAGTCAATCGCAGAAGGACAAACATTATATGGTCTCATTCATTTGGGGAATATAAAAAATAGTGAAAGGGAATAAACAGAAAAGGAGAAAAAATGATTGGGAAATATTAGAGAGAGTGAGAGAGAGAACATGAGAGACTCCTAACTCTGGGAAATGAACAAGGAGGTGGTGGAAAGGGAGGTGGGTGGGGGGTAGGGGTGACTGAATGACGGGCACTGAGGGGGGCACTTGATGGGATGAACACTGGGTGTTATGCTATGTGTTGGCAAATTGAACTCCATTAAAAAAAAATAAATGCAGCCTACTGTACTCTGAGAAACAAGCTTTCCTTGCAGGTAGATTCTGACAAGCCTCTAACTTAAGGGAGTTAGAAGCTAATTCCACAGTAGGTGTGGGGCTGCGAGGGACAGGCCCTGCGCTCAACTCTCAGAAAGAAACACTGCTCAAACGCAGCTTTCAACTTGCCTCGCTCCTATAGGAGTTAGAATCTAGCTCCACTATAGGTGAGAAGGTGCCATGGAAAGCTGCTGTGCTAAACTGTGTGACACAAGCATTCCAGGCCTGCAGCTTGCCACTAGCCTCTCACCCACGGCAGATACAAGTTAGCTGCACAGGAGTGGATGGTCCATGGATATGCTATGTAGTGAACTGTGAGCAACCCACGTTCCTGGAGAGAAGCTCTGTACTACCCTCTCACCTCCTGGCCTTAGAACCTAGATCAATTGTACCTGTGGAGGCTCGCGGGAAATGTGGCCTCCTGCACTCTGAGAAGCAAGTGTTCCTTGCAGGCAGGCTCTAACATAAGGGAGTTAGAATCTATGTCAACAGGTAGCGTGGAGGCGCATGTAAATGCCCTGTACATAACTCCAAATAACAGGGTTCATTGAAGGCAGCTGTCAACTTGCCTCTATTTAAACAGAGCCTGACTCCTCTGGACAGTAGGTGGCGCAGGTGCAGTAGAAGTGAATTGTACTTAAGTCTGAGAAAGTCGTTTTTTCTGAATGGAACTTTCAACTAGGTTCTCTCATAAGGGAGCTAAGAAATATCTTACCAGGAGGCGCAAGGAAAGGCCCTGTCTTAACTCTGAGAATGGTTTCTTCCTTGTATGCGATTTCCACTAGCCTCTCACTCGTTAAGAACCTATCTGAACAGTAGGTGAGGGGAAGCAATGGAAATGCACCGTGCTTAACTCTCAGACACAAGCATTCCTTGAATGTAGCTTTCAACTAGCCTCTGACGTATGGTTCCCTCACGAATGCCCTGACTTTTGGTGGGGAACTGATGCTTGGTTCCCTTGGGGGAGATACTCTGGTCTTTGGTTGTTTGGTTTGTTTCTACAGCTTTTGGTATCTTTGCAGGAAACCGGCCCTGTTCTGATTTGATCAGAACACGTGGTCACGGTAGACGTGGTCACGCTACCTGACATCTGGAGTTGTTTTCATAAAAGGGGGATATTGGAACATCGGGTCTTTTGTGACCTCTCCACAAATAGGAGTGATACAAAGGATAGAGTTTGTTGGCATCTTGTTCGTGTCTATGTGTCTGTGTATGTGTTCTCTGTGGAAGAGGTTTCCTCTGCCTACAGGGGCTATTGCTAAAATCTGTTTGTAAAGGAACTGTCTAGCTCATGAGTTGAAAGGCAGGTGCGGGTAAAAATTGGGCACCGTACAGCTCAGAAAGTTAAAGACGAGCCCCAATGTTTTACAAGTTCCTATGATCTGGTCTGAAATTCCCTACATTTGGAACACCTGTGTGGCTCAGCAGTTGCACGTCTGCCTTTAGCTCAAGGCGTGATCCCGGGATCTAGGACCAAGTCCCACATCGGGCTCCTTGCATGGAGCCTGCTTCTCCCTCTGCCTAGGTCTCTGACTCTCTCTCTCTCTCTCTCTGTCTCTCATGAATAAAGAAATTCAAAAAATCTTTAAGAAAGACAAAAGAAAAAAAGAAATTGCCTACATTCGGACTTCTAGGTCACCTCATCAGAAAGATGCCTCCTGGGACAGGACCCAAGAGGTTGTCCAGAGACATAAGGATAGACCAAAATTTTACACACCTGACTCAACCACTGCTTCCCAATAGTCAAAATCATACAGAAGAGGGGGAGAGCAGGCCAGGCAGATGCCAGAAATCTGAAATCCACTCCTCCCCAAGCACAAGCAGCAGAACTGATGTTCAACCCACTGTCTGCTCCTCCACTTCTTTCAGAGGGTTGAAAGGCAACCCCAGATGAAGCCTGTATTACAGGAGGAAAAGACAGGAGACTGAGATGAAGGAATAGGCAGAGGTGGAGGTGGAAGAGCAGAAAGTGATGGATAAGAAAAAAGGAAAGAGGGACGCCTGGGTGGCTCAGTGGCTGAGCATCTGCCTTCTGCTCAGGGTGTGATGTCGGGGGTCCTGGGTTAAAGTCCTGCACTGGGCTCCCCGCGGCGAGCTTGCTTCTCCCTCTGCCTGTGTCTCTGCCTCTCTCTGTGTCTCTCATGAATAAATACATAAATCTTTAAAAAAAAAAAACCCAAAACTTTAAATCTACCTCAGCCCCCACTTCTGTTTCTCCCCTTCTTCCTTCCCCATATTCCCCTCCTTCTCCCCCTGCACCATGCCCCTGGCTGGAGTGGTAAACCTCTCTGCCATCCCAGGTGCCACCAGTGCCATCTCCTCCCCACCTCCCCAACCCCACCAAGGAGCAAAAATCACCCCAAGCCATTGGGCCACCTTCTTCTGAGGTTCACATTGGAGTACCTCGCAGATCAGCAGGCAGGATGGGGCCCGAGGGCTCCCCTGGACTTAAACTGCTCACTTCAGACTTTCTCATGAGAGCCTGACAATGGGAGTGGGGAACAAATCAGTTGACTTTTTAGTGGACACAGGGGCGACATATCCGGCTTTCAAGTCAATTCAAGGTTGTTGGTTTATTTTAAAAAGACGTGTCTTTGGAGCTATCAATGTCACACATCACACAGAAAACCAGCTTTATCTCCCATCCCCCCCACTCCCTCGAGTTGTAAAATCACTTGATTTTCAGTTCTGTCTGCCTTATAAGCCCTTGGGGTGGGCGGTGGGATGTGCTGCACTCCCATCACAGTTTGTGAGCCTCGAATGGTGGTAATTGAAATAGACCTTTCCGTCACCAGTAAACCACATTTGCTATCTTGTTATACAACAGGTACAAAAAAGAAAATGAGAACTACTTACACCCTTGTTAACTCTCGGACTGACCGGGACGCTGGAGGGTCCAGGCCTGAGGGAGGGCCCTACTCAACTTTGCTGTAACTCAATGGATTAGTTAAGTTGTACCTGTTGTGATTTATCCACAGAAACTACTTAAAATGGTTTATTTTGTCTGTTTTGTATACTTTTCATTGTTAAGAGAAAATAGGTAAAATAAAAGAGAAAAGGTTTATTTTTTAAAAAACATTTTATTCACAGAGAGGCAGAGACACAGGCAGAGGGAGAAGCAAGCTCCATGCAGGGAGCCGGACGTGGGACTCGATCCCAGGTCTTCAGGATCACACCCTGTATTGAAGGCAGTGCTAAACTGCTGAGCCGCCCGGGCTGCCTGAAAACAGGTTTATTAGGTAAACCTTTACAGTAGCTTCCAAAATCTTTGGTGACCTGAAACTTTGAAGTCGTGCTAGGTTAATTGATAATTGGGTTGAATTCATTGGATAGCTACGTCTTTTCAACATAAGGTAAAATACTAAAGCATGAATCACTAAGACACGCAAGGTGGTTTTTTGTTCCATTATGTTTTCATTCCTCCCCACCCTTTTTTTCTTTTTATCTTTTGTCTTATTCAGGAAACTGCAGATACTTGGATGTGTTAGTAAACATGGTTCATGCTTTCTTAAAAATTGTATTATAAACACACACACACAGTGTTTCTAAAAACTATGAAATGTGTTCATACATTTGCCAATGTAAAGAATTCTGGGACAATAGACAGTGCGCCATTCGTTCCTATTGACTTTTTACCAGAGACTGAGGTTCAAAGTGTGCCACATGGGGGACGCCTGGGTGGCTCAGCTGTTGAGCATCTGCCTTTGGCTCAGGGCATGATCAGGGGGTTTGGGATCGACTACTGCATCTGGCTCCTTGCAGGGAGCCTGCTTCTGCCTAGGTCTCTGGCTCTTTCTCTCTCTGTCTCTCATGAGTAAATAAACAAAATCTTAAAAAAACAAAGAAAGATTCTCTCTCTCTCCCTTTCTCCCTTTCCCCCTTCACACAAGTGCTCTCTCTCTAAAAAATGTAAATAAGTACAGTTAAATACAAAAAGTCTGCCACATGGAATCGAGACTGCTGGAAAACAATATGGAAAACAATTGCTTGTTTGAGAAGGTAGGAGACGTGTAGAAGAGGTACAAGGCATGAGAATACATTTTTGTTGAGGAAAAAGAAAATAATTTTGTCCTGAAATGAGCCCGGCTATTTTTTTTTTTTTTAGATTTTATTTATTTATTCATGAGACACACAGAGAGAAGGCAGAGATATAGGCAGAGGGAGAAGCAGGCTCCTTGCAGGGAGCCCAAGGTGGGACTAGGTCCCAGAAATCTGGGATCAAGCCCTGAGCCTAAGGTAGAGGCCCAACCACTGAGCCACCCAGGTGTCCCTATTTTTTCTTTTAAGATTTTTAAAAAGATTATTCATGAGAGACACAGAGAGAGGCAGAGACCTAGGCAGAGGGAGAAGCAGGCTCCTGGCAGGAGCCCCAGGTGGGACTTGATCCCGGATCCCGGGATCACAACCAGAGCTGAAGGCAGCCGCCTAACCACTGAGCCACCCACGCATCCCTGAAGGAGACTTTTTGAAACGGAATTATATATGCATGGTCAGGACTGACTGAGATTGGAAGAAGTGAGTTTTACAAGCACACTGGTATAACATTGAGATTTGCCTCTTCTCTCTGTTAAAACGCCAAAGTTTTCTTGAATTCTTAGTCTACTCTTGATAAGAGATTGTGAACAGAGAAGAAAAGACTTTTTTTCTTTACCTGCCTGGAACAACAAGGTTTTTATATTCGTTTTTACCTAATCTTTACCTAAGTAAGAGAGTGAAAACTTCTCGATATTAAAGGAGCTACATTTTGTTTTTGTTTTTAAAATTCTTTTATTGGAGTTCAATTTACCAACATATAGCATAACACCCAGTGCTCATCCCGCCAAGTGCCCTCCTCAGTGCCCATCACCCAGTCACCCCAACCCCCCACCCATTTCCCCCTCCACTACCCCTTGTTCATTTCCCAGAGTTAGGTGTCTCTCATGTTTTGTCACCCTCACTGATATTTTCAGTCATTTTCTCTCCTTTCCCTTTATTCCCTTTCGCTATTTTTTATATTCCCCAAATGAATGAGAACATATAATGTTTGTCCTTTTCCGATTGACTAATTTCACTCAGCATAATACCCTACAGTTCCATCCACGTCAAAGCAAATAGTGGGTATTTGTCATTTCTAATGGCTGAGTAATATTTTGGTGACAACTCTATAACCTCCTGTAGAATCTTCTAGGGCTACCTTGGCAAAACAGATACTGAAGTTTTCAGTTTTGTAAGGATCCATGATCCTTTGTAGGCATGTGCCTTGAAACCTTCTGAGATGTTGGTTGGTTGGTTTAGCTGGCTGGCTGGCTGGTGGCTTTTTCATTCATTCATTAATCGATTTTCAATAGATTCCCAGGAAGTCAAACCTTAAATAGAGTTTTTTGACTAATTAGCATAGTTTACCTGCTATGTGAAGTTCCACGAGAAGCATTGTCAAAAAATTATAAGCCCTCTTAGATTATATTGGGTGCGTGAATGCTGTTGTTGTTCCAAAAATGAAATGAAATTGCTAAAGTTGTAACATGTCCTGGTACAGTGTCATCACTGGACATTCGAATTGTTAAAATACTGTGTGTTACAAACAATAATCAACGTATCTTATCGACTGCATTATAATGAACTCTCATTGGGTTTTTAACCATGTCCATTTTTTTTACTGCCCTGTCACTTACAGGTGTTGTTCTAATGCTCTTG
This sequence comes from Canis lupus familiaris, assembly GCF_011100685.1. NCBI lineage: Eukaryota > Metazoa > Chordata > Mammalia > Carnivora > Canidae > Canis > Canis lupus. The sequence goes on from NC_049235.1 coordinate 833,677, forward strand.
CAAAAATATGGTCCAGATTCAAGAAGATTCACGAAAAGGGCTTTTGACAAATACTGGTCTCTGGTCACCCTGAGATCATAAAACTAAAGTATGAATTGTCAGAACTAACAAAAAGCTATATTTAAACAGAACAAAAAGAAACAACATGGAACTGAATGGGTTAAGGACAATGATGACTGTTTTTAGTGACTCTTGTTCAAAACTCAGATAGGATCAGACAGCTTTAAGAAACTCAGATCAACTTTCTGGAGCCAATCAAGCCCGTTGGAAAATCTTGGCCTGACACCTTTCTTCCAGAGTTCCCCACAGCCTGACCAGGTGAGTCAAGAGTGCCACCTCCTGGCATATGAAAGCAAGAGTCAGATGCTTAACGGGACCTAGCCTCCGAGGTGCCCCTAAAAGTTACTTTGAAATGCTGAAGAATGAGTGGGATATATCAGAAAGGGAGACAGAACATGAAAGACTCCTAACTCTGGGAAACGAAGTAGGGGTGATGGAAGGGGAGGTGGGTGGGGGGTGGGGGTGACTGGGTGACGGGCACTGAGGTGGGCACTTGATGGGATGAGCACTGGGTGTTATTCTATATGTTGGCAAATTGAACACCAATTAAAAATAAATTTATAAAAAATAAATTTATAGATTAAAAAAAAGAAAAGAAAAAAAAAGAAATGCTGAAGTTCTTCCTTCTTGCCTTGCTTCTACAGGGATGACATCAGTGATCACGTCTGTCTCCCTGGAGAGGAAGAAAATATTACAGATTGCTGAATCCTGGTTTCCCACACTGCGGACAACAGGACCCCTTCCAACCTGACCCAGGAGCTCCCTTACTCTGAGCCAAGGAAAAGGGGTCTTGTTTTGTTTTTAAGTTGTGGTTAAAAATAGACATCACCTACAATGGAGCATTTTAGCTATTTCTAAGCCTAGAGTTCAGCAGTATTAGGTACATTCACATCCTCCTTGCCACATTATCTTTCCATGTTTTAAATTTTAATTTTTATATGATTTAAAAATTTTATTTCTTTACTCATGAGAGACACAGAGAGATAGACGCAGAGACATGGGCAGAGGGAGAAGCAGGCTCCCTGCAGGGAACCTGACGCGGGACTCAATCCCAAGACCCTGGGATGGTGCCCCAAGCCGAAGGCAGACACTCAACCGCTGAGGCACCCAGGTGCCCCATACATACTTAATTTTGTAAAAGTTCATTCATTCATTTTTCATTATTTCTAGACCCAATGTAGGGCTTGAACTCACGACCCTTACTGGGGACAAGAGTTGAGTGCTCTTCTCACTGAGGTCAGAGTTGAGTGCTCTTCTGACTGAGCTGGCCAGGTGCTCCTTCCATTTCATTTTTTCAAGAACCCTGGGATCATGGTTCACCATTTGTCTGGTGAGGTCTCCCCACCATCCACCTCTCCATGTGGAGGTGACATCTGTTGGGCTTGTTCATGTTTGTCCATCTTCCTTCCTCCTTTTAGAAGACAGAAGGTGTCTTGTGAAACAGCCAGTGACTATGTCAAATGAAACTGAGGATTTACCTTGGGAAGTGGGTGCAAGAGGGAGCAACAGGTCGATGGAGAACCAGTAAACTGTTGGCATTGCTTTAGAGGAAAGAGTGTGCTTGCTGGGCCCTCACCAAGGGTGGATGAGTCAGAACTGTCCCCTGGCGAGCCTCCTGTAGTCCCTCTCCCTTATCACTCCATGCCAGTGTTTGGTCTCTCAACCCAAAGACACCACCATCATGTGTTTAAGTCCCCCTCAGACTCAGCAAGCCACACCATGCCACACCCTCCCAGATGCACACCTACCCCTGGAAGGCATTAGAGTGAGATGTCATCCTCCACATCCAGGATTCCCAAAGGGTTTATTGGGGTTTCCTGGGTCAGGAAACCAGGAGGGGACTCTTTTGCCCCCAGACAATGTGAGTTCTTCAGACATCCTTTCCCCTTCCCTTTCCCTTTCCTGCTCTCCTCCTCTCTCCCTTCCCTTTCCATCCCTTTCCCATCCCTTCCTCTCCCCCCTCCCCTGAAGTTTGGAAGCTGCAGCCTGAGGGCTGGGGGAGAAAGCCTTTCAATGGAGAGATGTTCCAGGCTCTGACTTTAACAGACAGCCTTGTGCATTTTTTGTATATTTTTTTTATTATAGTTTGATTTGCCAACATATAGCATAACATCCAGTGCTCATCCTGACAAGTGCCCCCCTCAGTGCCCATCACCCAGTCACCCCAGTCCCCCGCCCACCTCCCCTTCCACCACCCCTTGTTCGTTTCCCAGAGTTAGGAGTCTCTCAAGTTCTGTCTCCCTTTCTGATATTTCCCACTCATTTTCTCTCCTTTCTCCTTTATTCCCTTTCACTATTTTTTATATTCCCCAAATGAATGAGACCATATAATGTTTGTCCTTCTCCGATTGACTTATTTCACTCAGCATAATACCCTCCAGTTCCATCCATGTTGAAGCAAATGGTGGGTATTTGTCATTTCTAATGGCTGAGTAATATTCCATTGTATACATAAACCACATCTTCTTTATCCATTCATCTTTCCGTGGACACCGAGGCTCCTTCCACAGTTTAGCTATTGTGGACATTGCTGCTAGAAACATCGGGGTGCAGGTGTCCCGGCGTTTCATTGCATCTGTATCTTTGGGGTAAATCCCCAACAGTGCAATTGCTGGGTCGTAGGGCAGGTCTATTTTTAACTCTTTGAACACCAGTTCACATTCCCACCAACAGTGAAAAAGGGTTCCCTTTTCTCCACATCCTCTCCAACATTTGTGGTTTCCTGCCTTGTTAATTTTCCACCATTTTCACTGGTGTGAGGTGGTATCTCATTGTGGTTTTGACTTGTATTTCCCTGATGGCCAGTGATACAGAGAATTTTCTCATGTGCTTGTTGGCCATGTCGATGTCTTCCTCTGTGAGATTTCTCTTCATGTCTTTTGCCCATTTCTTTTTTTATATAAATTTATTTTTTATTGGTATTCAATTTGCCAACATATAGAATAACACCCAGTGCTCATCTCGTCAAGTGCCCTCCCTCAGTGCCCGTCACCCATTCACCCCCACACCCCCACCCTCCTGGAGCCTCACAGTATAAACAACCCCCACTGAGCCTCACAGTGGCCTCACCTGATAAACAGCTTAAACATCTTTCATTGAGCCCTGCACCAGGCTGGGGGCTGAGCAGCTCCCACAAGTGCTAACACCTGAAAATCAGCACAGCAGGCCCTCCCCCAGAAGACCAGCTAGACCTATAGGGGAAAAACAAATTATTGACCTAGCAACACTGGAAAGTCCCAGGGGAAGTGGAGGGATTTACAGTATACAGAATCAGAGGATACTCCCCCTTGTTTTTTGATTTCTGTTTGCTTCCCCCCCTTTTTCTTTCTTTTTTCTTTTCTTCTCTTTTTTTCCCTCTTTTTTTTTTTCTTTTTTTCTTTTGCCCATTTCAGGATTGGATTCATTGTTTCTTTGCTGTTGAGTTTAATAAGTTCTTTATAGATCTTGGAAACTAGCCCTTTATCTGATACGTCATTTGCAAATATCTTCTCCCATTCTGTAGGTTGTCTTTGAGTTTTGTTGACTGTTTCTTTTGCTGTGCAGAAACATTTTATCTTGATTAAGTCCCAACAACCCCTTGCCCTCATAGATGTATCTTGCAAGAAGTTGCTGTGGCCAAGTTCAAAAAGGGCGTTGCCTTGTTCTCCTCTAGGATTTTTATGGATTCTTGTCTCACATTTAGATCTTTCATCCATTTTGAGTTTAATTAAGGAGTAAATCCCATTTTTAATTGCACCCAAAAGCATAAGATACCTAGGAATAAACCTAACCAAAGAGGTAAAGGATCTATACTCTAACAACTACAAAACACTTCTGAAAGAAATTGAGGAAGACACAAAGAGATGGAATAATATTCCACGCTCATGGATTGGAAGAATATTGTGAAAATGTCTATGCTACCCAGGGCAATTTACATATTTAATGCAATCCCTATCAAAATAGCATGGACTTTCTTCAGAGAGTTGGAACAAATCATCTTAAGATTTGTGTGGAATCAGAAAAGACCCCGAATAGCCACGGGCATATTGAAAAAGAAAGCCAGAGCTGGGGGCATCACAATGCCAGATTTCAGGTTGTACTACAAAGCTGTGGTCATCAAGACTGTGGTACTGGCACAAAAACAGACACATAGATCAATGGAACAGAATAGAGAACCCAGAAATGGACCCTCAACTCTATGGTTAATTAATATTCCACAAAGCAGGAAAAACTATCCACCAGAAAAAGGGCAGTCTCTTCAATAATGGTGCTGGGAAAATTGGACATCCACGTGCAGAATGAAACTAGACCATTCTATTACACCATACACAAAGATAAGCCTTGTGCATTTGAATGAAATGAATGAATGAGATCCATTGGAATGGATCACCCTGAACCTCCCTTCAGCCACCTATCACCCCATCCCCTCCGGCCCTTGAGTCCTCCAATGGATTTGGGGATGGTAGGCCAGATATGTGTTTGTGTTTATATGTATGCATGCACTGAGGGTGGTGGGGCAAACTCAAGCTGGCTCCTGCAACTCAATTCATTCTGGGAATGTTCCGTTGTTTCTGCTGAGTTGCCATTTGCTGAAAAGAGCAACGCTAAACTCCTCCCATTGTCTAGTACTTAAAAGCCTGATTTTCCCACTCATTTTCTCTCCTTTCCCCTTTAATCCCTTTCGCTATTTTTTATATTCCCCATGTGAATGAAACCATATAATGTTTGTCCTTCTCCGACTGACTTATTTCACTCAGCATAATGAGTGGGAAATATCAGAGAGGGTGACAGAACATGAGTGACTCCTAACTCTGGGAAACGAATAAGGGGTAGTGGAAAGGGAGGTGGGAAGGGGGACAGGGTGACAGGCACTGAGAGGGGCACTTGACGGGATGAACACTGGGTGTTATACTATATGTTGGCAAATTGAACTCCAATAAAAAAAGAAAATCCAGATTTTCCTGTTTTCTCGGTGAATGGACTGACCCACACCCTCCCATCCTGCCAGACCCCTTGTGCAAATATTTCCACTTGAAGAGTTCTTTCACCTCGTCCAGAAAACAAACAAAGAGCCACCCACACCCACCCCATTGCCACAGATACCCAACCAACAAAACATAAATTCATCTGGCTTCTTTCTGCCTCAATCTGCTGTAGAGAGTCACTCTCTTAGAGTCTCTTAGGCTCAATGACTTGATGCTGTCTCACTTTCTCTGGCACAATTCCATTCTCCATTAAGCCCATATTATAATTGCATGACCACACTTCTCACATGAGCTGGAGACAATATGCTAAAGTGACTGGATGGTAGTACTGTCAATTTAAGAGGACCTACATGCCAAGGCACCCATAAACATAGTCCCCAGAAATCTTTGACATTCACATGACTCTGATGCAATCATTGCTCTGGAAACTCCAGAATCTATAGCTGATCTTGTCCATGTTCTTCTAACCTTTACTCGCCCTTTGTTTGCTTGATATTTTGCTTGATTGTTCATGGAAAAATTAGATCCCATCCCACAAGAGCTGAATCTGAATCCTCTGCTCACCCTGACAACATAAAATATGTACAGGTCTGCACCCATCTTATCCTTCTCCACCATGGCCGAAGGAAATGTGGCCCACCCTCCCTCCTCCTCTCAAAAGTCAAATCTGAGATAAGACTTGCATATAAAGGAAACCAGAATAATTTTTTGAATGTTAGACACTTTTAAAAAGTAGCCGCAGCAGCAAAAAAACACACACAAAACACATCCCCCCTTCAGCAGGTGTTAGGGGGGTGTGCTGACTCTCCTCATTTCCTCCCAAGAAGCACACCTCCTCCCATGTCCCTGGAAGGTGACTTGGAGGGGAGTGCCAGGAGGGGAGTGAATGACATTCTTTTCTTCAAGGACAGGAAGTTGAGCATGAAAATGAGAATTCTGGACAAACAGATCTTGTTATTAAAAAAAAATCGTTATGTTCTTTTAGCCTCCCCACATAGTTGAGTTGCCCTTCCATATCTCTTCTCCTTGTTCAACCCAATAGACAAGCATTTAGGGTTTGCCACTCCTTGGGGTCTTTGTTTGCTCAGGAGGGCTCTGCCATGTGAAGCTTGTCAGGGACAAACTCCTCTGCTCCTTTCCCCCCACCCCCATCTTCATAGGAGTGACATCAAGGTCATCCTCCTGAGGGACACCTGGGCGGCTCAGGGGTTGAGCACCTGCCTTCCCAGGGCATGATCCTGGAGTCTTGGGATCGAGTCCTGCATCAGGCTCCCTGTATGGAGCCTGCTTCTCTCTCTGCCTCTCTGTGTCTCTCATGAATAAATAAATAAATAAAATCTTTTTTTAAAAAAGGTCATCCTTGGGGTCAGGCCCCAGACGCTGAGAGGGTGGAGGTCAAGGTGGTACCTCAGGGATGCTGTCGTTTCCAGCATCTTTGGATTTGACCTCTTTCATGGCCTTCCTCCCTTCAGGGTGCTGCCCCACTCTCAGCTGCTGTCTCAAGAAATGCCCTGGATAGGGGTGATGCCTTTGCAAGCTGCACACGCTCTTACTGAAGGATCCAGCCATCCCACTCCCTGGGATCAGTCCTGAATGACCCGGAAGAGGTGAAAGCGGAGGGCCATAGTGTCCCTAATCCTCCACCAGTCTAGCTTGTTGAGGTCATTTCTACACCCATCTGATGTGGTGCTGGCACTCAGGAGGCATGCCGATCATGTGTGGAGGCACATGCTCCTCTGACCGATGGAGCCATAGCCAGATGCCCTGAAATACGTGTTCTTGAAAAACAAATGTGAAGTCTTCACCTGTGACCTTTCTCTTGCTGAGCAGCCTTCTGCTCAGTTGCCCTCCAGGTGGAAAAAATACCAGGAATGCACATAGTTTAGCCAACTGAGGAAGAATTCCTTTGAAAGAAAACTCTTCTTTTCAAGTTTCTGATGTTCAGTCAATACTTTCAACCCACTTGATGTCCAGCCTTCCGAGTCACATGACTTGCTTGATTTCTCTCTTGTGGGCTTCTCATCAGTAGCTTTCATAATGCTCAGGATGTAGGATTTACGGGAACAGTTTCCATCCAGGGGTGGGTGGACGCTGTGAAGTGGGATCAGGGATTCACACTGGTGAAAAGAAGGCAGAGAGAGAGATGCTCAGAAATGAAACTCTTAAAAGCCCATGGCCAATTGGTGATGCTAACATGATAAAGAGCTATAGCTCTCCACTGGCGTCTTCTCTGAGGAAAGTCAAACCTCTCAGCCCAGCAGACAGAGAAGCCTGGGCAGTGGCAAAGCTGTGGGCTTCAGTGTGAGAACCAGACCCTTCTGGAGGGAATCCAGAACATGCCATCCCTCACAGCTGAGGGAGATTAGCAGCTAGGGCCAACCTCTGTGAGGGAGGGGCAAGGGCAGGGGCCAGGTACTCTTCAATAAGAAAGCAGCTTTCCTGGCCTGTAGCTGACCACAAATCTGTCACTGGTGTGAGTTAGCACAACCTCTCCTCAGTTGGTATAGAGGTGCATATTCCCTGTGACCCCCTGAACGCTAAGGAACTAGCGTTCCTTGAGTGGAACTTTCAGTTAGCCCCTCCCAGGTGGGGGTAAGTTCTAGTGCCACATTAGCCTTGAGACACAATGAAACTGGCTGTCTTGGACCCTAAGCAGAAGCTTATCTTAATTTCAGCTATCCACTGGACTCTCAATGAGTGGTTTTTGAACCCAGCTACTTAGTAAGTTTGGACGGGTCATGTAAGGTGCTGTCCACCTCTAGGAGATATAGGCCTTCCTGGAACGCCCCTCTGAAGAGCTTTTCACAACAGGAAGTTTAAATTATATGTATCATTTTTTCTCCTTTCTCCTTTATTCCCTTTCACTATTGTTTATATTCCCCAGATGAATGAGACCAAATAATGTTTGTCCTCCGAAAGACTTATATCACTCAGAATAATTCCCTCCAGTTCCATCCACATCGAAGCAAATGGTGGGTATTTGTCATTTCTAATGGCTGAGGAATATTCCATTGTATACATAAACCCCATCTTCTTTATCCATTCATCTTTTGATGGACACTGAGGCTCCTTCCACAGTTTGGCTATTGTGGACATTGCTGCTAGAAACATCGGGGTGCAGGTGTCCCGGTGTTTTACTGCATCTGTATCTTTGGGGAAAATCCCCAGCAATGCAATTGCTGGGTTGTAAGGCAAATCTATTTTTTTAGTAATAAATTTATTTTTTATTGGTGTTCAATTTGCCAACATACAGAATAACACCCAGTGCTCATCCCGTCAAGTGCCCCCTTCACTGCCCGCCACCCATTCACCCTACCCCCCGCCCTCCTCCGGTTCCACCACCCCTAGTTGGTTTCCCAGAGTTAGGAGTCTTTATGTTCTGTCTCCCTTACTGATATTTCCTACCCTATTCTTCTCCCTTCCCTTCTATTCCCTTTCATTATTTTTTATATTCCCCAAATAAATGAGAACATATAATGTTTGTCCTTCTCAAATTGACTTATTTCATTCAGCATAATACCCTCCAGTTCCATCCACGTTGAAGCAAATGGTGGATATCTGTCATTTCTAATGGCTGAGTAATATCCCATTGAATACATAAACCACATATTCTTCATCCATTAATCTTTCGATGGACACTGAGGCTCCTTCCACAGTTGGGCTATTGTGGACATTGCTGCTAGAAACATCGGGGTGCAGGTGTCCCGGCTTTTCATTGCATCTGTATCTTTGGGGTAAATCCCCAGCAGTGCAATTGCTGGGTCGTAGGGCAGGTCTATTTTTAACCCTTTGAGGAACCTCCACACAGTTTTCCAGAGTGGCTGCAGCAGTTCACATTCCCACCAACAGTGTAAGAGGGTTCCCTTTTCTCCACATCCTCTCCAACATTTGTGGTTTCTTGTCTTGTTAATTTTCCCCATTCTCACTGGTGTGAGGTGGTATTTCATTGAGGTTTTCATTTGTATTTCCCTGATGGCCAGTGATGCAGAGCATTTTCTCATGTGCTTGTTGGCCGTGTTGATGTCTTCCTCTGTGAGATTTCTGTTCATGTCTTTTGCCCATTTCATGATTGGATTGTTTGTTTCTTTGCTGTTGAGTTTAATAAGTTCTTTATAGATCTTGGAAACTAGCCCTTTATCTGATACGTCCTTTGCAAATATCTTCTCCCATTCTGTAGGTTGTCTTTGAGTTTTGTTGACTGTATCCTTTGCTGTGCAAAAGCTTCTTATCTTGATGAAGTCCCAATAGTTCATTTTTGCTTTTGTTTCTTCTTGCAAGAAGTTACTGTGGCTGAGTTCAAAAAGGGTGTTGCCTGTGATCTCCTCTAGGATTTTGATGGAATCTAGTCTCACATTTAGATCTTTCATCCATTTTGAGTTTATCTTTGTGTATGGTGAAACAGAGTGTCTAGTTTCATTCTTCTGCATGTGGATGTCCAATTTTCCCAGCCTCATTTATTGAAGAGACTGTCTTTCTTCCAATGGATAGTCTTTCCTCCTTTATCAAATATTAGTTGACCATAAAGTTCAGAGTCCACTTTTGGGTTCTCTACTGTTCCATTGATCTTTGTGTCTGTTTTTGTGCCAGTACCACACTCTCTTGATGACCACAGCTTTGTAGTACAACCTGAAATCTGGCATTGTGATGCCCCCAGACATGGTTTTCTTTTTTAAAATTCCCCTGGCTATTCGCGGTCTTTTCTGATTCCACACAAATCTTAAAATAATTTGTTCTAACTCTCTGAAGAAAGTCCATGGTATTTTGATAGGGATTGCATTAAACGTGTAAATTGCCCTGGGTAACATTGACATTTTCACACTATTAATTCTTCCAATCCATGAGCATGGACTATTTTTCCATCTCTTTGTGTCTTCCTCAATTTCTTTCAGAAGTGTTCTGTAGTTTTTAGGGTATAGATCCTTTCCCTCTTTCGTTAGGTTTATTCCTAGGTATCTTATGCTTTTGGGTGCAATTGTAAATGGGATTGACTCCTTAATTTCCCTTTCTTCAGTCTCATTGTTAGTGTATAGAAATGCCATTGATTTCTGGGCATTGATTTTGTATCCTGCCACGCTGCCAAATTGCTGTATCAGTTCTAGCAATCTTGGGGTGGAGGCTTTTGGGTTTTCTATGTAGAGTATCATGTCATCAGTGAAGAGGGAGAGTTTGACTTCTTCTTTGCCAATTTGAATGCCTTTAATGTCTTTTTGTTGTCTGATTGCTGAGGCTAGGACTTCCAGTACTATGTGAATAGCAGTGGTGAGAGTGGACATCCCTATCTTGTTTCTGATCTTAGGGGAAAGGCTCCCAGTGCTTCCCCATTGAGAATGATATTTGCTGTTGCCTTTTCGTAGATGGCTTTTAAGATGTTGAGGAATGTTCCCTGTATACCGACACTCTGATCAGGAACGGATGCGGTATTTTGTCAAATGCTTTCTCTGCATCTATTGAGAGGATCATATGGTTCTTGGTTTTTCTCTTGCTGATATGATGAATCACATTGATTGTTTTACGAGTGTTGAACCAGCCTTGTGTCCCGGGGATAAATCCTACTTGGTCATGGTGAATAATTTTCTTAATGTATTGTTGGATCCTATTGGCTAGTATCTTGTTGAGATTTTTTACATCCATGTTCATCAGGGATATTAGTCTGTAATTCTCCTTTTTGGTGGGGTCTTTGTCTGGTTTTGGAATTAAGGTGATGCTGGACTCATACAACGAATTAGGAAGTACTCCATCTCTTTCTATCTTTCCAAAGAGCTTTAGTAGAATAGGTATGGTTTCTTCTTTAAACATTTGATAGAATTGCCCTGGGAAGCCATTGGCCCTGGACTTTTGTGTCTTGGGAGGTTTTTGATGACTGCATCAATTTGCTCCCTATTGGCCTGTTCAGGTTCTATTTCTTCCTGTTCCAGTTTTGGTTGTTTGTGGCTTTCCAGAAATGCATCCATTTCTTCTAGGTTGCCTAATTTATTGGCATATAGCTGTTCATAATATATTTTTTAAAATCATTTGTATTTCCTTGGTGTTGGTAGTGATCTCTCCTTTCTCATTCATGATTTTATTAATTTGAGTCTTCTCTCTCTTCTTTTTAATAAGGCTGGCTAATGGTTTATCTATCTTATTAATTCTTTCAAAGAATCAACTCCTGGTTTTGTTGATCTGTTCCACAGTTCTGGTCTCGGTTTCATTGAGTTCTGCTTGAATCTTTATTAACTCTCTTCTTCTGCTGGGTTAGGATCTATTTGCTGTTTTTTCTCTAGCTCCTGTAGGTGTAAGGTTCGCTTTTGTATGTGAGTTCTTTCCAGTTTTTCGATGGATGCTTGTATTGCGATGTATTTCCCCCTCAGGACTGCTTTTGCTGCATCCCAAAGATTTTGAACAGTTGTACCTTCATTCTCATTAGTTTCCATGAATCTTTTTAATTCTTCCTTAATTTCCTGGTTGACCCTTTCATCTTTTAGCGGGATGGTCCTTAACCTCCACGTGTTTGAAGTCCTTCCAAACTTCTTGTTGTGATTTAGTTCTAATTTCAAGGCATTATGGTCTGAGAATATACAGGGGATGATCCCAATCTTTTGGTTTCGGTTCAGACCCGATTTGTGACCCAGTATGTGGTCTATTCTGGAGAAAGTTCCATGTGTACTTGAGAAGAATGTGTATTCAGTTGAGTTTGGATGTAAAGTTCTGTAGATATCTGTGAAATCCATCTGGTCCAGTGTATCATTTAAAGCTCTCGTTTCTTTGGAGATGTTGTGTTTAGAAGACCTATCGAGTGTAGAAAGCGCTAGATTGAAGTTATCAAATATAAGTGTATTATTATCTAAGTATGTCTTAACTTTGGTTATTAATTGATATATTTGGCAGCTCCCACATTCGGGGCCTATATATTGAGGATTGCTAAGTCCTCTTGTTGGATAGATCCTTTAAGTATGATATAGTATCCCTCTTCATCTCTCACTACAGTCTTCAGGGTAAATTTTAGTTTATCTGATATGGGGATGCCCACACCTGGTTTCTTTTGAGGACCATTTGAATGTTAAATGGTTCTCTAACCTTTTATTTTCAGGTTGTAGGTGTCCTTCTGTCTAAAATGGGTGTCTTGTAGACAGGAGATAGATGGGTCCTGCTTTTTTATCTAGTCTGAAACCCTGCACCTTTTGATGGGGTCATTAAGCCCATTCACGCTCAGAGTTACTATTGAAAGACATGAGTTTAGTGTCATAATGATACCTATTCAGTCCCTGTTTTTGTGGTTTGCTCCATTGGACTCCTCTTAAAGATGAATGTTTTTTAAAGATTTTATTTATTTATTCATGATAGTCACACACACACACACAGAGAGGCAGAGACACAGGCAGAGGGAGAAGCAGGCTCCATGCACCGGGAGCCCGATGTGGGATTCAATCCCGGGTCTCCAGGATCGCGCCCTGGGCCAAAGGCAGGCGCCAAACCGCTGTGCCACCCAGGGATCCCTTAAAGATGAATTTTAAGAGTCCCCTTTCAATATCTTGCAGAGCTGGTTTGTTGGTCACATATTCTTTCAGTTCCTACCTGTCTTGGAAGCTCTTTATCTCTCCTTCCATTTTGAATTAGAGAGCCTTGCTGGATAAAGTATTCTTGGCTGCATGTTCTTCTCATTTAGTACCCTGTATATATTCTGCCATCCCTTTCTGGCCTGCCAGGTCTCTGTGGATGGGTCTGCTGTTAATCTAATATTTCACCCCATAAAAGTTAGAGATTTCTCGTCTCTTGCTGCTTTAAGGATCTTCTCTTTATCTTTGGAATTTGCAAGCTTCACTATTTGATGTCGAGGTGTTGAGCGGTTTTTAATTGATTTTAGGGTGGGGGAGCTCTCTGTTTCCTGGATCTGATTGCCTGTTTCCCTTACCAGATTAGGAAAGTTTTCAGCTATGATTTGTTCCAATACATATTCTGGACCTCTGTCCCTTTTGGCACCCTCGGGAACCCCAATTAAACGTAGGTTTTTCTTCCTCAGGCTGTCGTTTATTTCCCTTAATCTATCCTCATGGTCTTTTAATTGTTTGTCTCTTTTTTCCTCAGTTTCCCTCTTTGCCATCAACTTGTCTTCTATTTCACTCACTCATTTTCTACCTCATTAACCCTTGTCGTTAGGACCTGTAGTTTAAATTGCATCTCATTTAATTGATTTTCAATTTCTGCCTTATTAGATCTAAATTCTGCAGTCATGATGTCTCTTGAGTACTTTATGCTTTTTTCTAGAGCCACCAGTGGCTTTATAATAGTGCTTCTGAATTGGCTTTCTGACATTGAATTATAATCCAGATTTTGTAACTCTGTGGGAGAGAGGACTGTTTCTGATTTATTCTTTTGAGGTGAGGTTTTCCTTCTAGTTATTTTGCTGAGTGCATATGGCCAAAATCAAGTTGTATTGGGTAAAGGTGAAAAAAGAGAGGAGAAAGAAGGAAATAAGCTGAAAAAAAGAAAAAAGAAAAAAAGAAGAAAATAAAGAGAAAAAAAGAAAAAAGAGGCGGGGTAAGCATACAGAAGTCAAAAAAAAAAAAAACCACAAAAACAAAAAAAACAAAAAATAATGAGGAGTATCCTCTGATTCTGTATAGTGTAAATCCCCTGGAACTTTCCAGTGTTGTTTGGTCAATAATTTTTTTTTCCCCTGTCGGTGTAGCTGGTCTTCTGGGGGAGGGGCCTGCTGTGCTGTTTTTCAGGTGTTAGCATTTGGGGGAGCTGCTCAGCTCCTTGCCTAATGCAGGGCTCAGTGAAAGATGTTTAAGCTGTTTATCCGGTGAGGCCACTCTGAGTCTCAGTGGGGTTGTTTACCCTGTGAGGCCCCAGAGGAAGTATAGCAGTGGCAGTGGCCAGCTCTGGAGCCCTGGAATCAGCTCCTGCAGTAACAACAGAGCTCTCAGTCTGCCGGGGCCTGGATGCTCCGGGGGCGGGGCCGCTGATCTGCTTAGCGTGGGGCAGGAGTGTCTTTGCTGTCCTGTGCTATCCTGGCTTCTCCTTTCCCGGGGGGAGTGCCGGATCCTGGGCTGTGTCCCCGGTGCCGTTTTCTCCCGGGCTTTCGCTGTTGGATTCCCGCTCCCAGGGCCACGCAGCCCGTTCTGCACAGAGCCTCTGCAGAACTCCCAGGGCCGTGCAGCCCCCTCCGCGCTGAGCCGCTGCGGAGCCGCCTCCAACCTGCTCCCGAGGTCAGCCGGGCATGCGTTGCAGCCCTTTAGGGAGCTCCGATGGGGGGTGTTGCGGGCTCTCCCTGGGGCGCAGGTGCTCTGTTAGTGTCCCTGGGAACCTGAGGGCATCCCCGCCCCTCCTGGGATCCTGCTCCAACTCCCGGGAAGATTGGTGAACCCCCTGCTTCCCCAGGACGGGGCTTTCTTGTCCTGGGGACACTGGCCGTGGCCTTCGCCTGGGTCCTCGTGGGGCCCCTCCCTCTTGGATGCCTTTTGTTTCTTTATTTCTTTTTCCTCGTCTTCCTACCTTGATAGAAGCCTGAACAATTCTCACTGTAGCATTCCAGCTGTTCTCTCTTTAAATCTCAGGCTGAATTAGTAGATTTTCAGGATTATTTGAAGGTTATCTAGGTAATTTGGTGGGGACAGGTGATTGGGGACCCTTCTCTTCAGCCATCTTGCCTCGCCTCTGCCTCTTTGTTGTTGATTTTAATAAATTCTTTATAGATCTTGGATACTAGTCCTTTATCTGATAGTTCATTTGCAAATATCTTCTCTCATTCTGTAGGTTGTCTTTGAATTTTGTTGACTGTTTCTTTTGCTGTGCAGAAGCTTCTTACCTAATGAAGTACAATTCATTTTTATATCAGACTGTAAATTTCCAATTTTTTTCTCTTTTCCCACCTTAACTACAATATTTTACCACCTCTTCATTTTTAAGATTCTTCCATTTTAACTTTCCTGTTTCTACAATTACATGTCCTAGATATATTTTCCACTTTTAGATTCACTTCAATATACTCATCTGAATATTGGGAGATATACAAGATACATATTTTTTTATTTTGTGTTTTTTGTTTTCTCTGCTTCATTTTGTTCTACAATGGTGGAAGTTAATACCTTCTAAATCATGACCAGCATGCACCCAGCACCAAGGGTACACCATGCTGGATCATTCTGTGAGATTGCTGTTTCCCATTCTTCCCCCCTCTTTTATCTCATTTATGTTTTGATGTTCAATGTTGGGACCTTCTACAAGTATTTCTGTTTTATATAAATTTGGGATTAAGAGTTGTCTAACATAAAGAACTTAATATACCCAGAAACAAGATGATCACCCTCTAGAACCCCTCAGGTAGATTACATTCTCTCTTCACTACAACTTCATCACCACCACCATCTCCTAGTCCCCCCTTTTTATTCTCCATTTTTTCTTTTTTCTATTCTATTCTTCCTTGGGATTCTTGGCCTTTTATACTCCTTTTTTTAAAATTTGCTTTTCACTTTATTGGTCCTTTTATTTTTTTTCTGATTTTGTTTTCAATTTTTGGTCTCTGACCTGTCAGAATCATCTAGTGTGAAATTTATTTAGGTCATGGTTGATATTCTTGACTCAGCCCACTCATACAGCCACTCTGAACTGAGCAAAATGACTAGAAGGAAGAACTCACCACGAAATAAAGAATCAGAAAGAGTACTCTCTGCCATAAAGTTATAGGATACGGATTACAATTCGACATCAGAAAGCCAGGTCAGAAGCACAGTTACAAAGCTCCTGGTGACTCTGGACAAGAATAATGATTCAAGAGACTTTATGATGCAGAATTTGTATCTAATCGGGCCGAACTTAAAAATCAATTAAATGAGATGCAATCCAAACTGGAGGTCCTAACGATGAGGCTTAATGAGGTGGAAGAAAGAGTGAATGACATAGGAGACAAGTTGATGGCAAAGAAGAAAGCTGGTGTAAAAAGAGAAAAACAATTAAAAGACCATGAGGAAAGGTTAAGAGTAATAAATAATAGCTCCAGAAGGAAGAATCTACGTATAATTGGGGTCTCAGAAAATGCCAAAAGGGACAGACAGCCAGGAAAGATATTTGAACAAATCGTGGCTGAGAACTTCCCTAATTTGGGGAGGAAAACAGGGATTCAGATCCAGGAGATAGAGAGGTTCCCCCCAAATCAATAAAAACAGTTCAACACCTAGACATTTATTAGTGAAAGTTGTAAATTCCAGAAATAAAGGGAAGATTCTTAAAGCAGCAAGAGACAAGAGATACCTAACTTATCTGGAGAGAAATACCAGATCAACAGTGGACCTCTCCAAAGAGACCTGGAAGGCCAGAAAGTGCTAGCACAATATATTCAGGGTCCTAAATGAGAAAAACATGCAGCTAAGAATACTCTATCCAGCAAGGCTCTCATTCAGAATAGAAGGAGAGATAAAGAGCTTCCAAGATAAGCAGAAACTGAAAGCATCTGTGACCACCAAACCAGGTCTGCAAGAAATGTTAATGGGGGCCCTGTAAAAGAAAGAGAAAGCCCAAAGAAATAATCCACAAAACAGACTGAATAGATATTACAATGACACTAAATTCATCTCTTTCATTTAAAAAATTTTTTTAATTTATTTATTCATGAAAGATACAGAGAGGGAGAGAAGCAGAGACACGGGCAGAGGGAGAAGCAGGCTCCAGACAGGGAGCCCGATGTGGGACAGGATCCAGGGACTCCAGGATCACAACCTAGGCCAAAGGCAGGCGCTAAACCGCTGGGACACCGAGGGATCTCCAGTATATCTCTGAAATAGTAACTATGAACGTGAGTGGAATGTATTTGATCCCATCAAAAGACATAGGGTTTCAGACTGGATAAAAAAGCAAGAAACATCTATTCACTGTCTCAAGAGACTCATTTTTTATATTTGTATATTTTTATTTTTTTTAAATAATAAATTTATTTTTTATTGGTGTTCAATTTGTCAACATACAGAATAACACCCAGTACTCGTCCCGTCAAGAGCCCAACTCAGTGCCCACCACCCAGTCACCCCCACCCCCCACCCACCTCCCCTTCCACCACTCCTAGTTCATTTCCCAGAGTTAGGAGTCTTTATGTTCTGTCTCCCTTTCTGACATTTCCCACTTCTTTTTTCTCATTTCACCTTTATTTCCTTTCACTATCTTTTATATTCCCCAAATGAATGAGACCATATAATGTTTGTTCTTCTCCGATTGATTTATTTCACACAGCATAATACCCTCCAGTTCCATCCATGTTGAAGCAAATGGTGGGTATCTGTACTTTCTTATTTATTTTTATTTTTATTATTTTTTAATTTTTAATTTTTAAAGATTTTTTTAAATAATAAATTTATTTTTATTGGTGTTCAGTTTGCCAACATACAGAATAACACCCAGTGCTCATCCCGTCAAGTGCCCCCTTCAGAGCCTGACATCCACTCAAACCCACCCCCTGCCCTCCTCCCCTTCCAACACCTCTAGTTCGTTTCCCAGAGTTACGAGTCTTTATGTTCTGTCTCCCTTTATGATATTTCCCACACATTTCTTCTCTCTTCCCTTTTATTCCCTTTCAGTATTATTTATATTCCCCAAGTGAATGAGAACATATAATGTTTGTCCTTCTCCGATTGACTTACTTCACTCAGCATAATACCCTCTAAATCCATCCACATTGAAGCAAATCGTGGGTATTTGTCATTTCTAATGGCTGAGTAATATTCCATTGTATACAAAAACCACATCTTATTTATCCATTCATCTTTCCATGGACACCGAAGCTCCTTCCACAGTTAGGCTATTGTGGACATTGTTGCTAGAAACATCGGGGTGCAGGTGTCCCAGCGTTTCATTGCATCTGAACTTTGGGGTAAATCCCCAACAGTGCAATTGCTGGGTCGTCAGTCAGGTCTATTTTTAACTCTTTGAGGAACCTCCTCACAGTTTTCCAGAGTGGCTGCACCAGTTCACATTCCCACCAACAGTGTAAGAGGGTTCCCTTTTCTCCACATCCTCTCCAACATTTGTGGTTTCCTGCCATGTTAATTTTCCCCATTCTCACTGGTGTGAGATGGTATCTCATTGTGGTTTTGATTTGTATTTTCCTGATGGCAAGTGATGCAGAGCATTTTCTCATATGCATGTTGGCCATGTCTATGTCTTCCTCTGTGAGATTTCTGTTCATGTCTTTTGCCCATTTCATGATTGGATTGTTTGTTTCTTTGCTGTTGAGTTTAAGAAGTTCTATATAGATCTTGGAAACTAGCCCTTTATCTGATAGGTCATTTGCAAATATCTTCTCCCATTCTGTAGGTTGTCTTTTAGCTTTGTTGACTGTATCCTTTGCTGTGGAAAAGCTTCTTATCTTGATGAAGTCCCAATAATTCATTTTTGCTTTTGTTTCTTTTGCCTTCGTGATGTATCTTGCAAGAAGTTACTGCGGCCAAGTTCAAAAAGGGTGTTGCCTGTGTTCTCCTCTAGGATTTTGATGGACTCTTGTCTCACATTTAGATCTTTCATCCATTTTGAGTTTATCTTTGTGTATGGTGAAAGACAGTGGTCCAGTTTCCTTCTTCTGCATGTGGATGTCCAATTTTCCCAGCACCATTTATTGAAGAGACTGTCTTTCTTCCAGTGGATAGTCTTTCCTCCTTTATTGAATATTAGTTGACCATAAAGTTGAGGGTCCACTCTGGATTCTGTATTCTGTTACATTGATCGATGTGTCTGTTTTTGTGCCAGTACCACACTGTCTTGATGACCACAGCTTTGTAGTACAACCTGAAATCCGGCACTGTGATGCCCCCAGCTATGTTTTTTTTTTTTAATTCCCCTGGTTATTCGGGGTCTTTTCTGCTTCCACACAAATCTTAAAACAATTTGTTCTACCTCTTTGAAGAAAGTCCATGGTACTTTTAATAGGGATTGCATTAAACGTGTAAATTGCCCTGGGTAACATTGACATTTTCACAATACTAATTCTGCCAATCCATGAGCATGGATATTTTTCCATCTCTTGGTGTCTTCCTCGATTTCTTTCAGAAGTGTTCTGTAGTTTTTAGGGTATAGATCCTTTCCTTCTTCGGTTGGGTTTATTCCTAGGTATCTTATGCTTTTGGGTGCAATTGTAAATGGGATTGACTCCTTAATTTCTCTTTCTTCAGCCTCATTGTTAGCGTCTAGAAATGCCACTGACTTCTGGGCATTGATTTTGTATCCTGCCACACTTCAAGTTGCTGTATGAGTTCTAGCAATCTTGGGGTGGAGGCTTTTGGGTTTTCTATGTAGAGTATCATGTCATCGGCGAAGAGGGAGTTTGACTTCTTCTTTGCCAATTTGAATGCCTTTAATGTCTTTTTGTTGTCTGATTGCTGAGGCTAGGACTTCCAGTATGTTGAATAGCAGTGGTGAGAGTGGACATCCCTGTCTTGTTCCTGATCTTAGGGAAAGGCTCCCAGTGCTTCCCCATTGAGAATGCTGTTTGCTGTGGGATTTTCGTAGATGGCTTTTAATATGTTGAGGAATGTTCCCTCTATCCCTCCACTCTGTAGAGTTTTGATCAGGAAAGGATGCTGTATTTTGTCAAATGCTTTCTCTGCATCTAATGAGAGGATCTTATGGTTCTTGGTTTTTCTCTTGGTGATATGATGAATCACATTGATTGTTTTAGGAGTGTTGAACCAGCTTTGTGTCCCGCGGATAAGTCCTACTTGGTCATGGTGAATAATTTTCTTAATGTACTGTTGGATCCTATTGGCTAGTATCTTGTTGAGAATTTTTGCATCCATGTTCATCAGGGATATTGGTCTGTAATTCTCCTTTTTGGTGGGGTGTTTGTCTGGTTTTGGAATTAAGGTGATGCTCTGCCAGCCCTTTCTTGCCTGCCAGGTCTCTGTGGAGAGGTCTGCCGTTACCCTAATACTCTTCCCCATAAAAGTCAAGGATTTCTTTTCCCTTGCTGCTTTAAGGATCTTCTCTTTATCTTTGGAATTTGCAAGCTTCACTATTAAATGTTGAGGTGTTGAACGGTTTTTATTACTTTTTTGAGGCGATCTCTCTATTTCCTGAATCTGAATGCCTGTTTCCCTTCCCAGATTAGGAAAGTGTTCAGCTATGATTTGTTCAAATACATATTCTGGCCCTCTTTCCCTTTCAGCGCCCTCCGGAACCCCAATTAAATGAAGGTTTTTCTTCCTCAGGCTGTCATTTATTTCCTTTAATCTATCCTCATGGTCTTTTGTTTGTCTCTTTTTTCCTGTTTCCCTCTTACCATCAACCTGTCTTCTATGTCACTCACTCCTTCTTCCACCTCATTAACCCTCGTCGTTAGGACTTCTAGTTTGGATTGCATCTCATTCAATTGATTTTTAATTTCTGCCTGGTTGGATCTAAATTCTGCAGTCATGAAGTCTCTTGAGTCTGTTATGCTTTGTTCTAGAGCCACCAGTAGCTTTATAATAGTGCTTCTGAATTGGCTTTCTGACATTGAGTTGTAATCCAGGTTTTGTAACTCTGTGGGAGAGAGGACTGTTTCTGATTCTTTCTTTTGAGGGGAGATTTTCCTTCTAGTCATTTTGCTCAGTGCAGAGTGGCCAAAAGCAAGTTGTATTGGGAAAGGGAGAAAAAGAGAGGAGAGAAAGAAGGAAAGAAAAGAGAAAAAGAGAAAAAAAGGAAGAAAAAAAGAAAAAAAAAGAGAAAAAAAGAGAAAGAAAAAGAAAGAGGAAAAAATTGTGTGGTGGAAGCAAACAAATCAAAAAGCAAAAGAAAAAAAAAGAAAAACAAAAAACAAAACAAAAAAAAATGGGGGAGTATCTTCTGATTCTGTATACTTTAAGTCCCTTGCCTTCCCCTGGAACTTGTCCGTCTAGCTGGTTCTGGGGGAGGGGCCGGTTGTGCTCATTTTCAGGTGTGAGCACTTGGGGGAGCTGCTCCGCCCCCTGCCTGTTGCAGGGCTTATTGGGGGTTGTTTACCCGGTGAGGCCCCAGGAGGGACAACCGCAGTGGCGGCGGCCAGCTCTGGAGCCCTAGAGTCAGCCTCCGCAGTAACTCCGGAGCTCTCTGTCTGCAGGGGCTTGGATGATCTGGGGGCGGGGCCGCTGATCTGCTCAGCTCGGGGCAGGAGCGTCCTTGCTGTCCTGGGCCCTCCTGGCCTCTGCCTGTCCCGGGGGGAGGCCGGATGCTGGGCTGTGTCCCGGCGCCCTGTGCTCCAGGGCCTGCGCTGTTGGATTCGCGCTCCTACCCCGCAGCCCCCTCCGCGGAGCCGCCCCCGAGCCCCTCCAGCTGCTCCGCGTCCCGCAGTGCACGCTGCAGCCCTTAGGGAGCTCGGAGCACTCCCCCGGGGCGCAGGTGTCTGTTAGTGTCCCCGGGAGCCCGAGGGCATCCCCGCCCTCCTGGGTCCTGCTCTAACTCCCTGCGAGCCCCTTTCCGCCCGGGAAGGTTGGTGCAGCTCCCGCTTCTCCGGGACGGGGCTCTCCTGTCCTGGGGACACTCGCCCCGGCCTCAGCCCAGCTCCTCCGGGGCCCCTCCCCCTTGGATGCCTTTTGTTTCTTTATTTCTTTTTTCCCCCGTCTTCCTACCTCGATAGAAGCGCAAACTCTTCTCACTGTAGCATTCCAGCTGTTCTCTCATAAATCTCAGGCCAAATTTGTAGGTTTTCAGGATGATTTGAAGTTTATCTAGGTAATTTGGTGGGGCCAGGTGACTTGGGGACCCTACTCTTCTGCCATCTTGCCCCTCCTCTTGTGGTGAGTTTTTCCTTCTAGTCATTTTGGTCAGTGCAGAGTGGTAAAAAACAAGTTGTACTGGAAAAGGGAGAAAAAGAGAGAAAAAAAGCTGGAGGAAGAAACAAAACAAAAAACAAGGGGGAGTATCCTCTGATTCTATATACTCTGTATCCCTTGAGTTCTCCTGGAATTTTCCAATGCTTCTTTGTCAATAAATTGCTTTTCCCCTGTCCTTCTAGCTGGTCTTCTGGGGGAGGTGTCTGCTGTGCTGATTCCGAGGTGTGCACATCTGGGGAAGCTCCCCATCCCTCTGCCAGGTGCAGGGCTCAATATGAGCTGTTTATCCTGTGAGGCCCCTTGTCAGTCCCAGGTACCAGGCGACACCAGGAGTAGGATCAACAGTGGCAGCAGCCAGCTCTCCAGGTTTGGAGTCATCTCTTGCAGTAACTACTGCAGTTCCCAGTTTGCAGGGGCCTGGATGCTCTGGGGGCAGTAGGATCATCCTTGCTCTCCTCTGTCCTCCTGGCCTCTGCCTCTCTCAGGGGGAGTGCCGGTTTTTGGGCTGTGTCCCCCAGCACCCTGGGCTTTAGGACCTGCACCGCTGGAATCCTGCTCCTGTGGCCCCGCAGACCCCTCCCCGCAGAGCAGCTGCCTGAGCAGCCATGGGAACTGTTCCTAAGGCCCCGCTGGGCATGCGCTGCAGCACTTTAGGGAGCTCCAACGGCGGTGTGTGTCGCGCAGTTCCTCTGTTAGTGCTCCTGGGAGCCTGAGTGCATCCCCGCCCCTCCTGGGATCCCGAGCTTCCTGCGAGTGCCTTTCTGTCAGGGAATATTGGTAAAGCTCCTGCTCTCAGGGACTTGGCTTTCCTGGCTGGGGGCACTCGCCCCACGGCCTTAGCCAGTTCCTCGTGGGGGCCCCCTCCCCTTTGGATGCTTTTTTATTTCTTTATTTTTTTGTTTTCCTACCTTGATAGAAACACCAACTCTTCTCACTGTAGCATTCCAGCTGTTCTCTCTTTAAATCTCAGGCCAAATTTGTAGGTTTTCAAGATGATTTGAAAGTTATCTAGGTACGTTGGTGGGGACAGGTAACTTGGGGACCCTACTTTTCCGCCATCTTGCCCACCTCCTCAACTAGCTTTTCACATCAGGGATGTAGGAAGTATCTTAACAAGGGGCACGATGGAAGGAATCTGCTTTACCTCGGAGAATCAGTCATTCTTGTATGTGATTTCCACTATTTTCACACATACTGTTTAGGAAACTTTCTGAACATTAGTTGTGGTGATACAATGTAAAGACACTGTGCTTACCACTTAGAAGGAGCATTGCATGAAAGCAGCTATCAACTAGCCTCTCACCTAGGGGAGTCAGAAGCTAACTCCAGTCAAGGTGAGGAGGCACCATGGAAATATGCTGTACTGAATTCAGAGACCCAAGCATTCTAGGCCTGCAGCTTGGGAGTAGCCTCTCACCCTTGGGAGGAGGAAACTAGCTGCACAGGAGTGGAGGGCCCATGAAAATGCTACATAGTGCACTGTGAGCCACCCGTGTTCTTGGAGAGCAGCTTTGCATTATCCTCTCACCTACTCTCCTTAAAATCTAGATCAAAAGCCCCAGTGGAGGCTCATAGGAAGTGAAGCCTACTGCGCTATGAGAAACAAGCATTCCTTGCAGGCAGCTCTTGAAAAGCCTCTAACATAGGGGAGTTAGAAACTACGTCCGCAGTAGGTGTGGAACTCTGAGGTACAGGCCCTGTGCTCAACACTCAGAAAGAAGCATTCCTTGAATGCAGCTTTCAACTAGCCTCTCACCTAAGAGAGTTAGAAGCTAGTTCCATTCTAGGTGAGGCACTGCCATGGAATAGTGATGTATGAATTCTGAGACACAAGTGGTCCTGGGCCTGCAACTTGCTACTAGCCTCTCCCCACTTAAGGATAAAGGTAGCTCCACAGTTTTGGAAGGCCCATGGAAATTCAATGTAGTGACCTGTCAGCAACTGTAAATCCTGGAAAGCAGCTTTCCACTATATTCTCTCCTCCTGGCCTTCAACTCTAGATCAAGGTACCTGTGCGGGCTCACGGAAATGCAGCCTACTGCACTCTGAGAAACAAGTGTTCAATACATGCAGCTTCTGACAAGACTCTAACATAAGCAATTAGAATCTATGTCAACAGTTGATGTGCAGGCCATTGGAAGTGTACTGTACATAACTCCAAGAAAGAAGGGTTCCTTGAATCAGCTGTTAACTTGTCTCTAAGCAAAAGATGCCTGGGGTCACCTGGGCTACTCAGTAGCTGGGTGGCTGATTTCAGGTGGTTATTCTGGGATCCGGGATTGATTTCCGCATCCATCTACTGTAAAGAGCCTGCTTCTCCCTTGCCAATGACTCTGCCCCTCTTCCTCTCTGTCTCTTTAAAAAGATTTAAAAAAAATCTTTTAAAAATGGATTAAAAAACTAAGAAAATAAAAAGAAGCCTGACCACCTCGACAGTGGGTGGCTTTGGGATCACTAGAGGTATACTGTACTTAAGTCTGAGAAAGAAGAATTCTCTGAATGCAGCTTTCATCTAGCTTTTCACGTCGGGAATTAGGAAGATTTTTTAACATGGGACACAATGGAAGGATCTTGCTTTGACTCAGAGAATTGATCATTCTTGTATACCATTTCCACTAGACTCACACATACTGGTTAAGATCCTTTCTGAATATTAGGTGTGGTGATGCAATGGAAAGGCGCTGTGCTTACCACTTAGAAGGAGCATTCCATGAAAGCAGCTATCAACATAGCCTCTCACCTATGGGAGTTAGAAGCTAGCTCCACTCTAGGTGAGGAGGTGCCATGGAAATGTGCTCTACTGAATTTGGAGACCCAAATATTCTGGGCCTGCAGCTAGTGAGTAACCTCCCACCCACGGGAGGAACAAGTGGAGTGGAGGGACCAATAAAAAGCTATGTAAAAAAAAAAAAAAAACCTATGTAGTGAATGGTGAGCAACCAGCATTCCTGAAGACCAGGTTTGCACTACCCTCTCATCTACCGGCCTTAGACCTAGATCCAAAGCACTTGTGGGAGAGATCAATGTAGATATAGACAGATATAGGTGTAGATTTAGATGTAGAGTTAGATATTACTTAGTCATGCAAAAGAATGAAATATTGCCATTTGCCATGACATGGATGGAACAGGTGACTATTATGCTAAGTGAAATAAGTCAGTCAGAGTAAGACAAGTATTATATCATTTCACTCACATATGGAACTTCAGGACAAAGTAAATGAATTTAGGAGAAACAGAAGATAAACTAAAGGAAAACAACAACAACAAAAAAACAAAACCAGAGAGGCAAACCAGGAGACAATCTCTTAACTGTAAGGAACAAACTGATGGTTACCAGAGGGGAGATAAGTGGGGAGATGGGTCAAATAGGTGATGGGAATGGAGTGCACTTGTCCTGATGAGCCTGTGTTATGTATAGAATTGTTAAATCACTATGTTGTACACTAGCAACTAACATTATATGTTAACTATATTGGAATTAAAATTTTGAAAAACTTTAAAGATTTTCAGAAATTATTAGAATCCATTGAATATTTGTATTTTCTAAGAACCTGCACAGAGAAAAAAGATCCACATTGATATTTGTAATCCCAAGAAAATATCCTTTCCTGTTCCATGTAGAATCTTTATTAAATTATAATGTTATTTAAATCAAATGCTTGAAAATAATTTGAAACCCCCGTTTGGAAAGATCTCTTCTTGAGCTAGCCCTAAGTACTCAAGAGAGAGAACTAAATTGTCACCTTCTCCCATAAGATTCATGCACATATAAGTAATTACTCAACAGCAAATTATTTTCGGTATGGAAGTCATTAAGTGGAAGATGGAGATTGAGAAAATGTAAAACACGAAACTAAAGTTGAATGTAGCTAAGACTGAGTTTGATCAGAAAAAAAGGAGGAAAAAAATAGAGAAAGACTAAGAACAAGTTTCAAAAGCTATGGAAACTTAAGCTGATCAAACAGTACTGACTATTGAAAGAAAATTGTGTAAAATTTTAAGATAACCAAATGAAAAAGAAGAAAGGGAGATAAAATGTTTGTAGTAGAAATACAATACTTTAAAATTAAGAATATCATGGAAGAAAAAAAACGGAAAGGATAAAGTACAAAGACAGAATTTATGAATTTTATGTGTATGGTAAAAAGTATGACAACTGGGTAAGTGAACAGGGTTATTCTGTGTCACTTGTATTCTATTCAATACTTGATCAATGAATGGGTAAATTTGTTGTCACAGATTTGTTCTATAATATATAGACATCATAACATTTAATTAATATCTGAAATTTCCTATGATTCAGAAACAATATAAATGTAGTTATTTTTGCTAAAATAGTGCATGCTTAAATGAAAAAAAATGTTTTTTATGTATTCAAAAATCATTTTCCAGATGTAAGAAATTAAAATTATTTACTGAACTCTGTCAGTAAATTGTTAAAAATTCAAATACTTTCTTATAAAAAAGATCAACTGATTTTTTTCTCTTTTTAAAAATATTTTATTTATTTATTTGAGACAGAGAAAAAGGGAGGATAAGCAGGGGTAGCTGCAGAAGGAGAGGGAGAAGTTTCCCCGCTGAGCTGGAAGCCCACTGTGTGACTCCATACCTGGAGGATCCTGGCATCATGACCTGAGCTGAAGACAGTCACTTAACCCCCTGTGCCACTCAGGTGTCCCTAAACTGATTATTTAATTGAGAAACCAAAAGACTATTTAAAACCAGTAAATAAAACTAAGTTTTAAGAAACTTTGTCATATGTCAAAATCCCCATAGATTTTTCATCTTAGAATTAATACTAAATATATTCAAAACACAGCAATATATGCAAGCTTTAAAATATGGAACATAGTTATCACATATATCAAGTAAATATTATTACTTCATGACATGTGACAGATTCAACAATATAATTGGAAATTAAATCTGAGAATGCCATTTCATAATATATTAATGGATATTCTATTTATTCTCTGATCTGTAGTCATTACATGGTTTTTTGATTTTGAAAATGGAAAATGATAGTATAATTATTTTATTCACATTACTTATTGATTTAAGATAGAATCCTTTCATACTAATAGATCTTAGAATGGCATTGACAATGAATTCTATTTGAATATAAATAAAAATATAATTTATTTGAACCTGTCAGACATAGCAGAGACCTATTTATTTTTTTATTTTATTTTATTTATTTTATTTTATTTTATTTTATTTTATTTTATTTTATTTTATTTTATTTTATTTTTTAGCAGAGACCTATTTAAAAAGAATCTCTAAAAGTAGCAGCTCCAAAGTGCTGTGGCTCTGCTATTGAACTTACAGAACTGACAGTCACAACTCCACTGGGGGCAGCTTCTGTAGCATCTATGTGTTTCCGTTTTCTCATCTTTAAAATTAGTAGAATAAGAATAAAACCAAAGTAATAGGATTTACAATAATCGTGTTAGAAAATAGCCTAATGACTTCCAAGTAAGCATACACTCTCGATTGGATGCTGTTAGCTGTTATTATGAATTTACATTTATATGGCAGCTCCTCAACTAAATTTTTAGAGATTAATTAAATACCAAAGACATTAACAATAGCCATCAATACTTTGAGCTAGAAAATTGTTACATATATTGGTTGGGTGTGAGTGATACAGATGTTGGATATAATAGCTTTAAGAAATTTGTGAAAGCCATTATTTAGCATATTTGCTGATGAGCACCTTTTATGTTTTTTATTGTTCTGTCTCATCCTTCAATGTCTAAATTAAGATATAATTATTTTTTTAATTAGGATAATCAATTAATAATCTAGATCCTTTATTACCAGACAAACCTGGGAAGAGTCATGTCATCACCATGATCTTCATATTCTTCATTAAAAAATATATATAAAGATATTAGATCCTTGCTCCTCAGATTAGAGTCCTCAGCCAGGGAGGCCTTCTGTAAATTTGTGTGCAGTGCAGAATCACAGGACTGACTCCAGATGAGTGAATTAGAATCTTTATTTTGACATCACCCACAAGTGATTCACACATCCATTAGATCTCGGGATTACTTCTCTAGAAGACATTGAAGTCCCATTCTGCCATAACTGAGGTATTACCTACCATGTGGACCCATATAAATATGCCTGTTGACATTAGATACATGTAATGTTTCTTCTAAGATTTATGGAGATGATATTTCTTTTGGAGGGTATAAGATGTGATAGGTGAGGATGGAGAGAGGGGACCTTCTTTCATAAGGGAATATGGAGATTGAGGCACCAGGTCCACTTAGACTTTGTTCAAACTGCTTCTCAAGTGTAGGTGTTAGCCACCTGCATGTTTGACAATAGGAGATCCTAAATAATTTTCTAATTTATATGTTCTGTCCTCAAAAAGAAGCATTCAGAAATGGATTACACAAATTTGTTTAAAGTCCTTTATTTAATGGTAACATAAGAGGAAACTGATGATCTTAATGACAAAGAGAAACGTATTTTCAATATCTGAAGTTTTTAAAAATGGACTTAATATTATATATTGCATAGTAAAAATGATCGTCATTATTTTTCTGTCACTCAATTATTCTTGATTAAATCTAAATTAACTGGTATATATTTAAGTTTTTTTTTAATTTTTTTATTTATTTATGATAGTCACAGAGAGAGAGAGAGGCAGAGACACAGGCAGAGGGAGAAGCAGGCTCCATGCACCGGGACCCTGACGTGGGATTCGATCCCGGGTCTCCAGGATCGCGCCCTGGGCCAAAGGCAGGCGCCAAACCGCTGTGCCACCCAGGGATCCCTATATTTAAGTTTTTATTTAAATTCCAATTAGTTAGGTGATGGAGATTAAAGAGTGCACTTGTCATGAGCACTGGATGTTGTATATAACCATGGAATCACTGAATATACACCTGAATCTAATATTACGCTCTGTGTTGAGTAACTAGAACTTAAAGAATCCTTTTTAAAAAATCTAGTTTTGGGATCCCTGGGTGGCGCAGCGGTTTGGCGCCTGCCTTTGGCCCAGGGCACGATCCTGGAGACCCAGGATCGAATCCCACGTCAGACTCCCGGTGCATGGAGCCTGCTTCTCCCTCTGCCTGTGTCTCTGCCTCTCTCTCTCTCTCTCTGTGACTATCATAAATAATAAATAAAAATAAAAAAAAATAACTAGTTTTGCCGGTGCCTGGATGGCTCAGTGATTGAGAGTCTTCCTTTGTCTTGGGCTGTGATCCCGGGTTCCTGAGATTGAGTCCCACATTGGGCTCCCTGCAGGGAGTCTGCTTCTCCCTCTGCCTGTGTCTCTGCCTCTCTCTGGGTCTCTCATGAATAAATAAATAAAATCTTAAAAAAAACTAGTTTCAAAATGATCTGCTTTTATCCTGTTCTCAATGTAATCATTCCAAATAAATATCAAGATGTCTTAGATTCAGGAAATAGCTGCCTTAAGTGCATTGTTCAATATGGAAATACTTTTTGGTGCAAAGAATTTACCACATTAGTAAGTTTAAACATGGCATTTGCAAGGTCAGAGAAGACAAAAGTAAGTTTATACTAATTTAAAACTTCTTATATTTTACTTCTAAACATTATTTTTGAGGTCAGAAGTTATAAATTAGAAGACCAATTCAAAATTCGAAGTGTCAAATATTAATGTGACAAGAATCTACATTCGAGACACAAAGAAAAAAAAGGAGGAAAACGTATTTTCATTTAAGGACCAGGTAGAAAATGTCTAGTAACAAAATAGTGAACTGTGTCAAGTGACATGATTATCCTTCTGTGTGTTTAGATGTGATCTATGGCTATTCTTGGGCATGTTGAGAATGGGATGATGCAGGTCCAAAGACTGCATTTGAATATTGGATCTGAAGTGTAACCATGGGTGCAGTCTTTGTAAAAAATGCTAAAACGTTTCTCACAGAAGTCTCTTCAACCACTAATTGGTGATAATAGCACATCTATATCCATATTATTAAATTACTTTATATTAGCCATACATAGTTCCAAATACAAAGCAGGCACTCAACATGTTAGACTGTTAGTCTGCGTTCAGTTACTGAGGCACGCTAATGAATCCTTTTATTTCTCTAGGACTGTGTGATTGGATTAAAAGCCTCAGTGAATGGTCTCTATTTACAGGTATACCTCAGTATTTTCAATGGGCACAGACAATGCAACCCGTCACCAGGATTTTCTCCTGCTGGGCTTTCCTGGGTCCCAGGTCCTTCAGCTATCTCTCTTTATGCTTTTTCTGGTAATGTACATTCTCACAGTGGGTGGGAACATGGCTATCTTGATGCTGGTGAGTACCTCCCACCAGCTACATACCCCGATGTACTTCTTTCTGAGCAACCTTTCTTTCTTGGAGATTTGGTATACCACAGCTGCAGTCCCCAAAGCCCTGGCCATCCTTCTGGGGAGAAGCCAAACCATAACATTTACTGGCTGCCTTTTGCAGATGTACCTTGTTTTCTCATTGGGCTGCACAGAGTACTTCCTCCTGGCAGCCATGGCTTACGACCGCTATCTGGCCATCTGCTATCCTCTACACTATGGGGCCATCATGAATAGCCTGCTCTCAGCACAGCTAGCCCTGGGATCATGGCTGTGCGGTTTTCTGGCCATTTCAGTGCCCACAGCTCTCATCAGCACCCTGTCCTTCTGTGGTTCCCGCACTATCAACCACTTCTTCTGTGACATTGCACCCTGGATCACCCTGGCTTGTACCAGCACACAGGCCGTGGAACTCGTGGCCTTTGTGATTGCTTTTGTGGTCATCCTGAGTTCATGCCTCATCACCTTGGTCTCCTACATCTATATCATCAGCACAATTCTCAGGATCCCTTCGGCCAGCAGCAGGAGCAAAGCCTTCTCCACATGCTCTTCACATCTCACTGTGGTGCTCATCTGGTATGGGTCCACCATCTTTCTTCATGTCCGCCTCTCCATCAAAGAGTCCTTGGACCTGACCAAAGCCATTCATGTCCTGAACACTGTGGTGACTCCAGTTCTAAATCCCTTCATCTACACTCTCCGTAATAAAGAAGTAAGGGAAACTCTGCTGAAGAAGTGGAAGGGGAATTAAACCACCCTCAACAAAATAAATCTGTAAATTATCTCATATCTCTCCAAGTAAGAATATGAGGGGAAGGGGAAGGCAAAATGTTCCTTGATACAGGAGAGAAAATAAACTGAAGGAAAACCAAAACAGAACAAAACCTGTATATACTTGTTCTACATTTTAATATATGATTGGAAATGGGGTTCTTGACATAAGTAAACTGGACTCTTAAGAAATAAAGAATGTGTACACTGAGTTATGTTTGTCTTTGACTTTCATTTATAAAACTTGGTGCTCTGAGAATGGTGTATTACTAAATAAACTTTAAATTCTTGTCCCTTTAAAAAATGTCCTTGATCATATAAGGAAAAACTTTTGAGAGACGTATTTTTGAAATATGAAGTAGAAAAAAATAGGGAAAGTTTGAATGAGTAAAGAGATATGTGAAATCAGAGTGTGCAAATATTTAAATATACTATTTTCTGGATAAAATACAGTAAAAAGGTATATACAAAATGATAACTATCATTTGCCACATTTGTTTAACAAGGATAGTGAACAAAGCAATCTAAAAAATCAGGTGACAAAAAGTGGATAGAGATACACAGTGGAAGTAGATACACAGGACAGCAGGAGGGTTTGAAAAAAGCAAGAGAAGTCCCTCACATAACGTTTTGTCCCTAGAAAAGAAAAAATACTAATTCCGATTATTAGCATGTCATGAAGATAATCGTGATAGTTACTTTATTTCCTTCTGGTAACATTTTTTTAGGGAGCAAGATACATTTCTTTGAACCATCAGCCAGTCAAAGGTTCATTTCCCTCTCCTTATCCCATTTTCCATGGTTGTGTGTTAGTAGCAGCAAAGAGAGGCTTAGCAGACTGAACAAGTCTAGAGATAGAATCTGTCCCATTCTGCGTTGTCTTACACATACACAAATAGGGCTGCTTGTCAAAGGAGAGAAGCCTGTGGGACTGAGTAGCAGCTAACCCTTAGATTCTGTATATTTGTGTTAATTTAAATATTTTTTAGATTACCACTCAAAAATGAAATGGGATGAGGATAGAAAAAGAAGACTATATATTTGAAAGGAATAGGACAAAAATATGTCATTGTGAGAGTCATAATATACATTTTCAAAAACTATATCTATATTTATCTATATTTAAAGTTTATCACTTAAAATACCATAATGATATGATGTACATGTGATCTGATTTACTTTATTTACTGCAAAAAATTCTAAGCTTTACAAATTTAAAAAAAAGCACAAAAAGTTGCACAGATTTTTTTGTTGACAATGAATATGTATAGCACTTTGCTTGCTTGTGGTGGTATCATTGGTATATGTACATGTCCAAAATAGTCTATATGTATATATAAATTTGTCTATTTTCTGTTGTATCAATTATACCTCAATAGGGCTCAAAATAAGAAATTACTAAGCTAATTTTTGGGGATTTCTAAGAATCAATACTTTTAACAAGAATCATATTGCTACTTTCTGACTACAAATACCAATCCTGCTTCAGTGGGTGAAACACCAACTCTCAAAAATCAAAAGGAATTGTTACTATTAATCTCAGTGAAAGTTATCTTTAATACCATGCCCACTTCTTCTGTACACCTCACTGTAACAAAACTCAGGAAATAGTTTTCAGCTTTCTTTAAAAAGAGTTTATTTATGAGAGAGAGAGAGAGAGAGAGAGAGAGAGAGGCAGAGACAGGCAGAGATAGGCAGAGGCAGAAGGAGACTCCCTGCAGGAAGCCTTATTCAGGACTCAATCATGGGACTCTAGGATCACACCCTGAGTCAAAGGTAGATGATCAACTGCTGAGCCACCCAGGCATCCCAAGTCTTCAGCTTTTAAAGTCAGTGAGGATTTACCCCAAATATACAGATGCAGTGAAACACCGTAACACCTGCACCCCAATGTTAATAGCAGCAATGTCCACAATAGCCAAACTGTGGAAGGAGCCTCAGTGTCCATCGAAAGATGAATGGATAAAGAAGATGTGGTGTGGGCGACCACGAACTAGCTGGAGTAACTGAACCAAACCAGGCCCGAACTTGCGTCCCTCATTCACTCAAAAGGCTCGAGAGCCTAAAGGGTGAATGGTTGGTAGACGCTTGAGAAAGGGCTTGAGCAATGGTTCTCAGGGCTCGCTTGTACGTAATTGCCCACATAACACAATAGATAAAACTTATTCTGACCTGGTCATAAATGTAAATAAGGGTCTGTGCTGTCCTTGCTGGTCTGTTTACCATACCTAATATTCCTTTAAAGTATGCACTTCTGGAGCAACAAGCTTATCTATTTACCAAGGTCTTCTGGCACCCGTAAGTCTGTCTTACAGGCTGAGAAAGGGGAACTTTGGAGAGTTTCACAAACCTGCTAAAAATAAACACCTTCTTGGCTTTGTTTTGCTCATGCTATAAAATTTTGTATAACCTTGAATAAAGCTGGCACTGCTTGGACATCATCCACTGTGTCCCTCCTGTCCCCATCTCTTTACTTTTTTTTTTATTTTCCTCATCCCCTTATCCTCAGGACCCTGATCGTGTTGCCACAGTGCGCATAACAATGTGGTTTATGTATACAATGGAATATTACTCAGCCATTAGAAATGACAAATACCCACCATTTGCTTCGACATGGATGGAACTGGAGGGTATTATGCTGAGTGTAGTAAGTGAATCAGAGAAGGACAAACATTATATGGTCTCATTAATTTGGGGAGTACAAAAAGTAGTAAAAGGGAATTAAGGGGAAAAGAGAGAAAATGAGTGGGAGATATCAGTGAGGGTGATAAAACATGAGAGACACCTAACTCTGGGAAACAAACAAGGGGTAGTGGAAGAGGAGGTGGGTGGAGGGTTGGGGTGACTGGATGAACGGCATTGAGGGGGGACACTTGATGGGATGAGCACTGGGTGATATGCTATATGTTGGCAAATTGAACCCCAATAAAAAATAAAAAAAAATAAAGTCAATGAGTGAAAGACTCTCGGTTTGACATAATATTGTATCAAAGATTTAATGATAAGTGAAGAAAATCAGTGAGAATAAGCAAAATACATTCATTAACTCAACTTTCTCCTCCTCTGCTGATTTAAAAAAATTTAATAATAATTTGCATGATATATTAACAAGTAAACATAATAGCTGGATATTTTATTTTTCTTTCTTTTTTACTAAAATGATTATTTTCTAAGTTTAAATTCCAGCTAGGTAACATACAGTGCAATATTAGTTCAAGGTGTAGAATTCAGTGATTCTTCATTTAACATATTACATCTGGAGGGAGGGGCAAGATGGGGGAAGAGTAGGGTCCCCAAGTCACCTGTCCCCACCAAATTACCTAGATAACTTTCAAATATTCTTGAAAATCTACAAATTCAGCCTGAGATTTAAAGAGAGAACAGCTGGAATGCTACAGTGAGAAGAGTTTGCTCTTCTATCCAGGTAGGAAGATGGGAAAAAAGAAATAAAGAAACAAAAGGCCTCCAAGGGGGAAGGGCCCCGCGAGGAGCCGGGCTGAGGCCGGGGCGAGTGTCCCCAGGACAGGAGAGCCCCGTCCCGGAGAAGCAGGAGCTGCACCGACCTTCCCGGGCGGAAAGGGGGTCGCAGGGAGGTGGAGCAGGACCCAGGAGGGCGGGGATGCCTCGGGCTCCCGGGGACACTGACAGACACCTGCGCCCCGGGAGAGTGCGCCGAGCTCCCTAAGGGCTGCAGCGCGCACGGGGGGACCCGGAGCAGCTCGGGGGGCTCGGGGGCGGCTCCGCGGAGGGGGCTGCGGGGCGGGAGCAGCTCGGGGGGCTCGGGGGCGGCTCCGCGGAGGGGGCTGCGGGGCGGGAGCAGCTCGGGGGGCTCGGGGGCGGCTCCGCGGAGGGGGCTGCGGGGCGGGAGCAGCTCGGAGGGGCTCGGGGGCGGCTCCGCGGAGGAAGCTGCGGGGCGGGAGCAGCTGGGGGGGCTCGGGGGCGGCTCCCCGGAGGGGGCTGCGGCGGGAGCGCGAATCCAACAGCGCAGG
This sequence comes from Canis lupus familiaris, assembly GCF_011100685.1. NCBI lineage: Eukaryota > Metazoa > Chordata > Mammalia > Carnivora > Canidae > Canis > Canis lupus. Next base: position 868,539 of record NC_049235.1, read on the forward strand.
CCCCAGCACAGGGCGCCGGACACAGACCAGGATCCGGCCTCCTTCGGGACAGGTAGAGGCCGGGAGGGCCCAGGACCCCAAGGACACTCCTGCCCCAAGCTGAGCAGACCAGCGGCCCCGCCCCGAGCCTCCAGGCCCTGCATACGGAGAGCTATGGAGTTACTGCGGGAGCTGACTCCAGGGCTCCAGAGATGGGCGCAGCCACAGTGGTTGTTCCTCCTGGGGCCTCACGGGGTAAACAACCCCCACTGAGCCCTGCACCAGGCAGGGGGCAGAGCAGCTCCCCCAAGTGCTAACACCTGAAAATCAGAACAGCAGGCCCCTCCCCCAAAAGACCAGCTAGACAGACCGGGGAAAAACAAATTATCGACCAATCAACACTGGAAAGTTCCAGGGGAAGTCAAGGGACTTTCAATCTACAGTATCAAAGGATACTCCCCTTTGATTTATTTTTTGCTTTTTGATTTTTGTTTGCTTCCCCCCCTTTTTTCCCTCTTATTCTTCTTTTTTCTCATTTTCTCTTTTTTTCTTTTTTCTTTTTCTTTCCTTTTTTCTCTCCTCTCTTTTTCTCCTTTTCCCAATACAACTTGTTTTTGGCCACTCTGCACTGAACAAAATGACTAAGAAGGAAAACCTCACCTCAAAAGAAAGAATCAGAAACAGTCCTCTCTCCCACAGAGTTACAAAATTTGGATTACAATTCAATGTTGGAAAGCCAATTCAGAAGCACTATTATAAAGCTACTGGAGGCTGTAGAAAAAAGCATAAAGGACTCAAGAGACTTCATGACTGCAGAATTTAGATCCAATCAGGCCGAAATTAAAAATCAATTGAATGAGATGCAATCCAAACTAGAAGTCCTAATGACGAGGGTTAACAAGGTGGAAGAATGAGTGAGTGACATAGAAGATAAGCTGATGGCAAAGAGGGAAACTGAGGAAAAAAGAGACAAACAATTAAAAGACCATGAGGATAGATTAAGGGAAATAAATGACAGCCTGAGGAAGAAAATTCTACATTTAATTGGGGTTCCTGAGGGCACTGAAGGGCCAGAGGGCCAGAATATATATTTGAACAAATCATAGCTGAAAACTTTCCTAATCTGGGAAGGGAAACAGGCATTCAGATCCAGGAAAGAGAGAGCTCCCCCGCCACCTAAAAACAAAACAAAACAAAACAAAACAAAACAAAACAAAACAAAACGTTCAAACCTCGACATTTATTAGTTAAGCTTGCAAATTCCAAAGATAAAGAGAGGATCCTTAAAGCAGCAAGAGACAAGAAATCTCTAACTTTTATGGGGAGAAATATCAGATTAAAACAGAACTCTCCACAGAGACCTGGCAGGCAAGAAAGGGCTGGCAGGATATAATCAGGGTCCTAAATGAGAAGAACATGCAACCAAGAATACTTTATCCAGCAAGGCTCTCATTCAGAATAGAAGGAGAGATGAAGAGCGTCCAAGACAGGCAGGAACTGAAAGAATATGTGACCTCCAAACCAGCTCTGCAAGAAATTTTAAGGGGGACTCTTAAAATTCCCCTTTAAGAAGTCCAATGGAATAATCCACAAAAACAGGGACTGAATAGATACCATGATGACACTAAACTCATATCTTTCAATAGTAATTCTGAACGTGAATTGGCTTAATGATCCCATCAAAAGGATCAGGGTGTCGGACTGGATAAAAAAGCAGGACCCATCTATTTGCTGTCTACAAGAGACTCATTTTAGACAGAAGGACACCTACAGCCTGAAAATAAAAGGTTAGAGAACCACTTACCATTCCAATGGTCTTCAAAAGAAAACAGGGGTAGCCATCCTTATATTAGATAAACTAAAATTTACCCCGAAGACTGTAGTGAGAGATGATAGGGACACTATATCATACTTAAAGGATCTATCCAACAAGAGAACTTAACAATCCTCAATATATATGCCCCGAATGTGGGAGATGCCAAATATATCAATTAATAACCAAAGTTAAGACATACTTAGATAATAATACAGTTATACTTGGTGACTTCCATCTAGCGCTTTCTTCACTCAATAGGTCTTCTAAACACAACATCTCCAAAGAAACGAGAGCTTTAAATGAAACACTGGACCAGATGGATTTCACAGATGTCTACAGAACTTTACTTCCAAACTCAACTGAATACACATTCTTCTCAAGTGCACATGGAACTTTCTCCAGAATAGACCACATACTGGGTCACAAATCAGGTTTAACCAATACCAAAAGATTGGGATCGTCCCCTGCATATTCTCAGACCATAATGCCTTGAAATTAGAACTAAATCACAACAAGAAGTTTGGAAAGACTCCAAACACGTGGAGGTTAAGGACCATCCTGCTAAAAGATGAAAGGGTCAACCAGGAAACTAAGGAAGAATTAAAAAGATTCATGGAAACTAATGAGAATGAAGATACAACCGTTCAAAATCTTTGGGATGCAGCAAAAGCAGTCATGAGCGGGAAATACATAGCAATTCAAGCATCCATCCATAATCTGGAAAGAATTCAAATACAAAAGCGAACCTTACACCCAAAGGGTCTAGAGAAAAAACAGCAAATAGATCCTACATCCAGCACAAGAAGGGAGTTAATAAAGATTCAAGCAGAACTCAACTAAATCGAGACCAGAAGAACTGTGGAACAGATCAACAGAACCAGGAGTTGGTTCTTTGAAAGCATTAGTAAGATAGATAAACCATTAGGCAGCCTTATTAAAAAGAAGAGAGGGAAGACTCAAATTAATAAAATCATGAATGAGAAAGGAGAGATCACTACCAACACCAAGAAAATACAAATGATTTTAAAAACATATTATGAACAGCTATAACCAAATAAATTAGGCAATCTAGAAGAAATGGATGCATTTCTGGAAAGCCACAAACTACCAAAACTGGAACAGGAAGAAATAGAAAACCTGAGCAGGCCAATAACCTGGGAAGAAATTGAAGCAGTCATCAAAAGTGTCATGCTGAGTGTAGTAAGTGAATCAGAGAAGGACAAACATTATATGGTCTCATATAATTCTATATTCTACTAAAGCTGTTTGGAAATAGAAAGAGACGGAACTCTTTCAAAATCAATCTATGAGGCCAGCATCACCTTAATTCCAAAACCAGACAAAGACCCCACCAAAAAGGAGAATTATAGATCAATGTCCCTGATGAACATGGATGCAAAAATTCTTGACAAGATACTAGCCAATAGGATCCAACACACCATTAAGAAAATTATTCACCATGACCAAGTAGTATTTATTCCTGGGACACAAGGCTGGTTCAACACTCGTAAAACAATCAATGTGATTCATCATATTAGCAAGGGAAAAACAATGAACCATATGATATTCTCAAGAGATGCAGAGAAAGCATTTGACACAATACAGCATCCATTCCTTTTTTTTTCTTCCATAACCTTGTACATGTTTATTTTTTGTTGTTTTTTTGTTTTTTAATAAATAATTAATTTATTTTTAATTGGTGTTCAATTTGCCAACATACAGAATAACACCCAGTGCTTATCCCGTCAAGTGCCCTCCTCAGTGCCCGTCACCCATTCACCCCTACCCACTGCCCTCCTTCCCTTACACCACCCCTAGTTCATTTCCAAGAGTTAGGAGTCTTTATCTTCTGTCTCCCTTTCTGATATTTCCCATCCATTCCTGATAAAACTCTTCAGAGTGTAGGGATAGAAGGAACATTCCTCGACATCTTAAAAGCCATCTACGAAAAGCCCACAGCAAATATCATTCTCAATGGGGAAGCACTGGGAGCCTTTGCCCTAAGATCAGGAACAAGACAGGGATGTCCACTCTCACCATTGCTATTTACCATAGTACTAGAAGTCCTACCCTCAGCAATCAGACAACAAAAAGACATTAAAGGCATTCAAATGGCAAAGAAGAAGTCAAACTCTCCCTCTTCGCCGATGACATGATACTCTACGTAGAAAACCCAAAAGCCTCCACCCCAAGATTGCTAGAACTCATACAGCAATTTGGTAGCGTTGTAGGATACAAAATCAATGCCCAGAAGTCAGTAGCATTTCTAGACACTAACAATGTGACTGAAGAAAGAGAAATTAAGGAGTCAGTTCCATTTACAATTGCACCCAAAAGCATAAGATATCTAGGAATAAACCTAACCAAATAGGTAAAGGATCTATGCCCTAACAACTACAGAACACTTCTGAAAGTAATTGAGGAAGACACAAAGAGATGGAAATATATTCCATGCTCATGGATTGGGAGAATTAATATTGTGAAAATATCAATTTTACCCAGGGCGATTTACACGTTTAATGCAATCCCTACCAAAATACTATGGACTTTCTTCAGAGAGTTAGAACAAATTATTTTAAGATTTGTGTGGAATCAGAAAAGATCCCAAATAGCCAGGGGAATATTAAAAAAGAAAATCATAGCTGGGGGCATCACAATGCCAGATTTCAGGTTGTACTACAAATCCATGGTATCAAAACAGTGTGGTACTGGCACAAAAGAGAACAAACAGACACATAGATCAATGGAACAGAATAGAGAATCCAGAACTGACCCTCAGCTTTATGTCACGTAATATTTGACAAAGGAGTAAAGACTATCCACTGGAAAAAAGACAGTCTCTTCAATAAATGGTGCTGGGAAAATTGGACATCCACATGCAGAAGAATGAAACTAGACCACTCTATTTCACCATACACAAAGAAAAATAAACTCAAAATGGATGAAAGATCTAAATGTGAGACAAGATTCCCTCAAAATCCTAGAGGAGAACACAGGCATCACTGCTTTTGAACTTGGCCACTGTAACTTTTTGCAAGATACATCCATGAAGGCAAGAGAAACAAAAGCAAAAATGAACTATTGGGACTTCATCAAGATTAGAAGCTTTTCCACAGCAAAAGAAACAGACAACAAAACTAAAGGATAACCTGCAGAAAGGGAGAAGATATTTGCAAATGACGTATCAGAGAAAGGGCTAGTATCCAAGATCCATAAAGAACTTATTAAACTCAACACCAAAGAAACAAACAATACAATCATGAAATTTGCAAAAGACGTGAATGGGAATCTCACAGAGGGAGACATAGACATGGCCAACAAGCACATGATAAAATGCTCCGCATCACTGGCCATCAGGGAAATACAAATCAAAACCACAATGAGATACCACCTCACACCAGTGAGAATGGGGAAACTTAACAAGGCAGGAAACAACAAATTTTGGAGAGGATGCGGAGAAAAGGGAACCCTCTTACACTGTTGGTGGGAATGTGAACTAGTGCAGCCACTCTGCAAAACTGTGTGGAGGTTCCTCAAAGAGTTCAAAATAGATTTGCTCTATGACCCAGCAATTGCACTCCTGGGGATTTACCCCAAAGATACATATGGAATGAAACACCAGTACACCTGCACCCCAATGTTTATAGCTGCACTGTTCACAATAGCCAAATTGTGCAAGGAGCCTCGGTGTGCATCGAAAGATGAATGGATAAAGAAGATGTGGTCTCTGTATACAGTGGAATATTACTCAGCCATTAGAAATGACAAATACCCACCTTTTGCTTTGACGTGGATGGAACTGGAGGGTATTATGCTGAGTGAAGTAAGTCAATCGGAGAAGGAGAAACATTATACGGTCTCTTTCATTCGGGGAATATAAAAAATAGTGAAAAGGAATAAAGGGGAAAGAGAAAAATTGAGTGGGACATATCAGAAAGGGAGACAGAACTTGAGAGACCTCTACCTCTGGGAAATGAACTAATTCGGGGTGGAAGAGGTTGTGGGTGGGGTTGTGGGTTACTAGGTGATGAGCTGAGGGGGGCACTTGGGATGATGGGATGAGTACTGGGTGTCATTCTATATGCTGGCAAATTTAACACCAATAAAAAATAAATTAATTAAAAAACCCCAATCTAATTAAAATGAGCAGAGGACCTGAATAGACTTTTTTTTTTAAAGTAAGGCATGCAGGTGTCCAACAGATACACTAAGAGATGCTCAACCTTACAAATCATCAGAGATATGTAAGTTAAAACTACTATGAGATTACACTTTACTCTTGTCATAAAATAGCTAAAATCAAAGTCACTGGAAATTACAAGTATTGGTGAAAATTTAGGATAAAAGGAACTCTTATGCATCTTTGGTGGGAATACAACTTGGTTATGGCACTGTGAGGAGCAGAATAGAGTTTCATTAAAAATTTAAAAATAAAAAATTAATTAAAAATAGAAATACTACATGATGTAGTAATTCCACCACAGGATAATTACCCAAAGAAACAAAACCACTAAAACAGTATAACAGGAACAAAACAAAACAAAAACAAACAAAAAATATGCCAATCCAAAAAGTATGCCATATATCCAAAAGATATATGCACCCTATGTTTATTGCAGAATTATTTATGATAGCCAAGATATGGAATCCATCACATCAGTAGATGAATATTTAGAGAGGGAATGGTATACACATGCACACACACATGAATATTATTCAGACATGAAAACAAATGAGATCTTGCCATTTGTTACAACATTGGTGAATCTAGAGGATATAAATTCTAAGTGAAATAAGCCAGAGAAAGACAAATAACCATTGGATTTCATTCCTATGTGAAATTTAAGAAAATAAATGAATAAACCAAGCAAAAAAAGAGACACATAAGAAAATATTATTCAATACAGGGAAAAAATTGTTGGTTGTGAGAGGGGAAGTGGTGGGGGATAGGTGAAGTAGAAATAAATAGAGGATTAAGAAAACAGTTATATATTTTGTTAAAGATTTTATTTACTTGAGAGAGAAACACAGAGAGCAGGATTGTGAGGGAGAGACAGAGGAGAGGGAGAAGCTGACTCTCTGCTGAGCTGGGAGCCTGATATGCGGCTCCATCCTAGGACCCTAAGATCATGACCTGTGCCAAAGATACTCAACCAACTGAGGCACCCAGGTGCCCCAAGAGAACATCTATCCTGATGAGCATTGAAAAATGTATAGAATTGTTGAATCATTAAATTGTACATCAGAATATTTTTTCTTTTTCAAGTTTTTTATTTAAATTGCAGTTAGTTAACATATAGTGTAATATTTTTTTCAGATGTACAATAAATTGATTCAACAGTTACGACACCTAGTGCTCATCACAATTGTCTTTACTTATATGAGACTGTATGTTAATTATATTTGGATATACACAAATAAATACAAAACAAATTTTAAAAGCAAAGGATACTACAAATAAAGTGAACAGATCATGTATGCAATGGGAGAAATAGTTAAATACTCATAACTGACAAATATTTAGTGTACAGAATATATGTAAGATAACACAGCTCAACAACAAAAAGACAAAAAGCCCAATTTAAATATATACAAAAAACTTGAATACACATTTCTCCAAATAAGATTTTCAAATGTCCAACAAACACATGAATTCTTGTTGAGTGTAATTAGATATTATGGGAATGAATAATAAATCTTCATACCAGCTAGAATGCCTATAGTCCAAAATGGAAATTAAGTGCTGGCAAAGATGTGAAGAAATTTAAAACGTTGTACAAAGTTGATGGAAATATAAAATGGTGCAGCTGCTGTGGAAAATATATTTGCAATATGATCATTTAACTTCTGCATATGAACCCTAAAATAGAGAATGAATTTGAAACTAAATTTTATATGAACATCCCTAGCATTACTACTCACTTCTGTTAGAAGGTGAAAACAGCCAAATCATCTATCAATTGATAACTGGATAAGCAAAAAGTGGTCTCACCATATAATGGAATATAATTCATAATAAAAATGAGTATGGTACTTATACATTCTACAAAATAGGTAAACATTAAAAACATAACACTAAGTGAAAGATAAAAGTCCATTTGATTGCATTTATATTAATATCTGGAATAGGTGAAGTCATAGAAACAGAGAGCAAATTAATGGTTGCTAGAGGATGGATGGAGGGGAAATAGAGAACTGATTTCTTAATGGGTACATAGTTTCATGCTGGAATTAATAAAATATTCTAGAACTGTATAGTGGTAATATTTATGCAACATTGTGAATGTTTCCAATGTCACAAATAGTTTTATGTGTATTTGATGAGATCAGCACCTTTCTAATAATTACAATGATAACTCAATGTGCAAGACTTTTTACCAATTATTACAGAAATTTTAAAAATTAATTTATACATTTGTTTTATTGTAAGGAACTATGGTGGAATATTGAATACATATTTTTATTTTTTAAAGATTATTTATTTATTCATGAGAGACACACACAGAGAGAGGCAGAGACATAGGTAGCAAGAGAAGCAGGCTCCCTGCAGGGAGCCTGATGTGGGACTCAATCCCAGGACCTGGGGATCACGACCTGAGCCAAAGGCAGATGCTCAACCACTGAGGCCCTCAGATGCCCCTGAACACAAATTTTTCAAGAATAAAATATATCACTATATAAGTATGTTATAAAAGTGAGAAGAATATGACACAATGCAAGCTCTTCTCTTGACAAAGAAATAAATTTATTCATATAAGAATCTGCTAGTGCAGATAACAACCATGACTCCACTAAAATATTTCTTGTGGATATTTGGGTATTAGTATGAGCCAATCAAATATTTAAAAAATTAAATGCATATCCATTATAAGAAAATTCAATACTAATATCAAACTCTCATTATTTCCAATATGCTAGGCACTATTCTGAGCACTTAATGTGTACCAATTCATCAAGATCTCTATATTCCATTTAGTTTATTGGAAATAAAATTTTGTAGGATTCATCAATTTAAACGCAATACTTGGGAAAGTTCTTGACTATAGTAGGTGTGGATAATATAAATTAACTTTACTAGAATTTTCATAGAGAAATAAATATAGTATGTTGTTAATTAATAACCCAATCTATTATTAAAAATTAAATATTTTCCACTAGAAGCTTGATGCTTACATTTCTATCAGAGTGTAGTCTAATATACATTATTTTGGGCTTTTTTTTGCTTGTTTTCCTAAGTTTATTGAGATATAATTTACATAAAATATTGGGTAAGTGTAAGGTTTACAATGTGTTGATTCAATAAAATTAACATTACCATATGATTACTGTATGGTGTAAGAATGTGGCCCCAGCATGCTGGACACCTCCCCTAGGGCCTGCCCACATAATGTCCTAAAGCTAGGAGTAAGTTCTTTAATAATAAATAAATATAATATAGTAATCTCTGGATACATGTATCAAGAAAATAGAGAAAAGAATAAAATAAAATCACAAATGTAAGAGGAGTTATAAAACCTACACCTCAGAAATAGAAACCGTTATAAGAAAATATCATGAAAAATTATGTGCCCCAAAGTTGGAAAATCTAGAAGAAATGAATATTTTTAAGAAACATATAACCCACAAAAACTAAAAAAAGAAAAGAAATAGAAAATTTGAACATATTCATTACAGCAAAGTAGTTGAATCAGTAATAAAAAAACCCTCCCAACAAACAAAAGATCAGACCAGATAACTGCACAAACCCATTCTGTCATACAGTAAAAGAAAAGCTAATACTTATTCTTCTCAAACTATTCTAAAAAATTCAAAACCAGGTAAAGATACCACTAAAATAGGGAAATTCTGGCAAATATCTCTGATGAAGATAGATATAAAAATCCACAACAAATACTAGCAAACTAAAGCCAACAGTACATTAAAAAATATTTACCATGATCAAGTGGGATTCATTACTGGGTTTCTAGTGTGGCTTAATATTCTGCAAATCAATCACTGTGGTACTATAACATCAATAAGGAAAGGATAAGAACCATGGAATCATTTTATAAATTCAGAAAAAAGCATTTAACTAAATACAACATACATTCATGATTAACAAACAAAAAACCAAACCAAAACAAAAAACTCTCAAGAAAGTAGGGTTAGAGGGGACATATTTCAATGTAAAAGGCTATATGTGGAAACCCTCCCAACTAACATCATCCTTAATGAGGAACAACCAAAAGATTTCTCCTAAGGTCAGGAACAAGATAAAGATGTCTCAACACTTTTTATTAAGCATAGTACTGGAAGTTCTAGCCGACAGTGATCAGACAACAAAAAGAAATAAAAGACATCCAAACTGGCAAGGAAGAAGTTAAAGTCTCACTATTCGCTGATGATGATACTCTATATCGAAAATCTGAGGGATGCCTGGGTGGTTCTGTGGTTGAGCATCTGCCATTGGCCCAGGGCGTGATCCTGGAGTCTCAGATTGAGTCCAACATGGGGCTCCTCACAGGGAGCATGCTTATCTCTGTCTCTGTCTCTGTCTCTCTCTCTCTGTCTCTCATGAATAAATAAATAAAAAGTTTTTAAAAAAATAAAGCCTGGAAATGTCAATCAAAACACTGCTAGATATCATAAATGAATTCGGTGAGGTCTCAGGATACAAAATCAATGTACAAATATTTTGCATTTATAAAGTTCAACAATCAAGCAGCAGGAAGAGAAATTAAAAGAACAATTCCACTTATAATTGCACCAGAAATAATAAGATTCTTAGGAATAAACCGAACCACAGATGTGAAAGACCTGCACTTTGAAAACTATAAAACATTGATGAAAGAAATTGAAGGTGGCACAAAGAAATGGAATGACATCCATGATCCTGGATTGGAAAGAAATATTGTTAAAATGCCTATACTTCCCAAAGCAATCTATGTACTTAATGTAATCCCTATTAAAATGCCACAAGTATTTTTCATAGAGTAAGAACAAACAGGTCTAAAATTTTTGATAGAAGCACAAAAGAACCTGAATAGTCAAAGCAATTTTGAAAAAGAAAAGCAAAGCTGTAGACATCACAATTCTGCACTTCAAGCTATATTCCAAAGCTGAGGTCATCCAGACATGATAGTTAGTACTGGCACAAAAACACATGTAAATCAATGGAACAAAATAGAGAACCCAGAAATGGGCCTCAACTCTATGGCCAACTCATCTCCAACAAAGCAGGAAAGAATATCCAATAGGAGAAAGGCACTTCCTTCAACAAACGGTGTTGGGAAACAGGACATCAACGTGTAAAAGAATAACATGGGGCTACCTTCCTATACCACAGACAAAAATAAATTAAAAATGAATTAAAGACCTAAATGTGAGACCTGAAAGAATAAAAATTATAGAAAAGAAAACCAGCAGTAACTTATCCGAAATCTGCTGTAGCAAGATTTTTCTTTTTTTTATAATAAATTTATTTTTTATTGGTGTTCAATTTGCCAACTTACAGAATAACACACAGTGCTCCTCCCATCAAGTGCCCCCCTCAGTGCCCATCACACATTCACTCCCATGCCCCGCCCTCCTCCCCTTCCACCATCCCTAGTTCATTTCCCAGAGTTAGGAGTCTTTATGTTCTGTCTGATATTTCCCAAACATTTCTTCTCCCTTCCCTTCTATTCCCTTTCACTATTATTGATATTCCTCAAATGAATGAGACCATATAATGTTTGTCCTTCTCCGATTGACTTACTTCACTCAGCATAATATCCTCCAGTTCCATCCATGTTGAAGCAAATGGTGGGTATTTGTCATTTCTAATGGCTGAGTAATATTCCATTGTATACATAGACCACATCCTTATCCAATCATCTTTCGATGGACACCAAGGCTCCTTCCACAGTTTGGCTATTGTGGACATTGTTGCTAGATACATCAGGGTGCAGGTGTCCTGGCATTTCATTGCATCTGTATCTTTGGGGTAAATCCCCAGCAGTGCAATTACTGGGTCGTAGGGCAGGTCTTTTTTTAACTCTTTGAGGAACCTCCACACAGTTTTCCAGAGTGGCTGCACCAGTTCACATTCCCACCAACAGTGTAAGAAGGTTCCCTTTTCTCTGCATCCTCTCCAACATTTGTTGTTTCCTGCCTTGTTAAGTTTCCCCATTCTCACTGGTGTGAGGTGGTATCTCATTGTACTTTTGATTTGTACTTCCCTGATGGCAAGTGATGCAGAGCACTTTCTCATGTGCATGTTGGCCATGTCTATGTCTTCCTCTGTGAGATTTCTCTTCATGTCTTTTGCCCATTTCATGATCGGATTGTCTGTTTCGTTGGTGTTGAGTTTCATAAGTTCTTTATAGATCTTGGAAACTAGCCCTTTATGTGATACGTCATTTGCAAATATCTTCTCCCATTCTGTGGGTTGTCTTTTAGTTTTGTTGACTGTATCCTTTGCTGTGGAAAAGCTTCTTATCTTGATGAAGTCACAATAGTTCATTTTTGCTTTTGTTTCTTTTGCATTCGTGGATGAATCTTGCAAGAAGTTACTGTGGCCGAGTTCAAAAAGGGTGTTGCCTGTGTTCTCCTCTAGGATTTTGATGGAATCTGTCTCACATTTAGATCTTTCATCAATTTTGAGTTTATCTTTGTGTATGGTGAAAGAGAGTGGTCTAGTTTCATTCTACTGCATGTGGATGTCCAATTTTCCCAGCACCATTTATTGAAGAGACTGTCTTTCTTCCAGTGGATAGTCTTTCCTACTTTATCAAATATCAGTTGACCATAAAGTTGAGGGTCCACTTCTGGGTTCTCTATTCTGTTCCATTGATCTATGTGTCTGTTTTTGTGCCAGGACCACACTGTCTTGATGACCACAGCTTTGTAGTACAACCTGAAATCTGGCATTGTGATGCGCCCAGCTCTAGTTTTCATTTTCAATATTCCCCTTGCTATTCGGGGTCTTTTCTGGTTCCACACAAATCTTAAAAAAGTTTGTTCTCACTCTCTGAAGAAAGTCCATGGTGTTTTGATAGGGTTTGCATTAAACGTGTAAATTGCCCTGGGTAACATTGACATTTTCACAATATTCATTCTGCCAATCCATGAGCATGGAATATTTTTCCATCCCTTTGTGTCTTCCTCAATTTCTTTCAAAAGTCTTCTATAGTTTTTAGGGTATAAATCCTTTACTTCTTTGGTTAGGTTTATTCCTAGGTATCTTATGCTTTTGGGTAAATTGTAAATGGGATTGACTCCTTAATTTCTCTTTCTTCAGTCTCATTATTAGTGTCTAGAAATGCCATTGATTTCTGGGCATTGATTTTTATCCTGCCATGCTACCAAATTGGTGTATGAGTTCTAGCAATCTTGGGGCGGAGGCTTTTGGATTTTCTACGTAGAGTATCATGTCATCGGCGAAGAGGGAGAGTTTGACTTCTTCTTTGCCAATGTGAATGCCTTTAATGTCTTTTTGTTGTCTGATTGCTGAGGCTAGGACTTCCAGTAGTATGTGGTGAGAGTGGATATCCCTGTCTTGTTCCTGATCTTAGGGGAAAGGCTCCCAGTGCTTCTCCATTGAGAATGATATTTGCTGTGGGCTTTTCGTAGATGGCTTTTAATATGTTGAGGAAAGTTCCCTCTATCCCTACACTCTGAAGAGTTTTGATCAGGAATGGATGCTGTATTTTGTCAAATGCTTTCTCTGCATCTAATGAGAGGATCCTATGTTTCTTGTTTTTTCTCTTGCTGATATGATGAATCACATTGATTGTTTTACGAGTGTTGAACCAGCCTTGTGTCTCGGGGATAAATCCTACTTGGTCATGGTGAATAATTTTCTTAATGGTGTGTTGGATCCTATTGTCTAGTATCTTGTTGAGAATTTTTGCATCCATGTTCATCAGGGATATTGGTCTGTAATTCTCCTTTTTTGTGAGGTCTTTGTCTGGTTTTGGAATTAAGGTGAAGCTGGCCTCATAGATTGATTTTGAAAGAGTTCCGTCTCTTTCTATTTCCAAACAGCTTTAGTAGAATAGGTATGGTTTCTTCTTTAAACGTTTGATAGAATTCACCTGGGAAACCATTAGGCCCTGGACTTTTGTGTCTTGGGAGGTTTTTGATGACTGCTTCAATTTCCTCCCTGGTTTTTGGCCTGTTCAGGTTTTCTATTTCTTCCTGTTCCAGTTTTGGTAGTTTGTGGCTTTCCAGGAATGTGTCCATTTCTTCTAGATTGCCTAATTTATTGGTGTATAGCTGCTCATAATGTGTTTTAAAAGTCGTTTGTATTTCCTTGGTGTTGGTACTGATCTCTCCTTTCTCATTCATGATTTTATTAATTTGAGTCTTCTCTCTCTTCTTTTTAATAAGGCTGGTTAATGGTTTATCTCTCTTATTAATTCTTTCAAAGAACCAACTCCTGGTTCTGTTTATCTGTTCCACAGTTCTTCTGGTCTCGATTTCATTGAGTTCTTCTCGAATCCTAATTAACTCTCTTCTTCTGCTGGGTGTAGGATCTATTTGCTGTTTTTTCTCTAGCTCCTTTATGTGTAAGTTTAGCTTTTGTATTTGCGTTCTTTCCAGTTTTTGAATGGATGCTGGTATTGCGATGTATTTCCCCCTTAGGACTACTTTTGCTGCATCCCAAAGATTTTGAACGGTTGTATCTTCATTCTCATTAGTTTCCATGAATCTTTTTAATTCTACCTTAATTTCCTGGTTGACCCTTTCATCTTTTAGCAGGAAGGTCCTTAACCTCCTCCTGTTTGAGGTCCTTCCAAACTTCTTGTTGTGATATAGTTCTAATTTCAAGGCATTATGGGGTGAGAATCTGCAGGGGACGATCCCAATCATTTGGTATCAGTTCAGACTCGATTTGTGACCCAGTATGTGGTCTATTCTGGAGAAAGTTCCATGTGCACTTGAGAAGAATGTGTATTCAGTTGAGTTTGGAAGTAAAGTTCTGTAGCTATCTTTGAAATCCATCTGGTCCAGTGTATCATTTAAAGCTCTTGTTTCTTTGGAGATGTTGTGCTTAGAAGACCTATCGAGGGTAGAAAGAGCTAGATTGAAGCTACCAAGTATAAGTGTATTATTATCTAAGTATTTCTTCACTTTGGTTATTAAATGATTTAAATATTTGGCAGCTCCCACATTCGGGGCATATATATTGAGGATTGTTAAGTCCTCTTGTTGGATAGATCCTTTAAGTATGATATAGTGTCCCTCTTCATCTCTCACTGCAGGCTTCGGGGTAAATTTAGTTTATCTGATATAAGGATGGCTACCCCTGCTTTCTTTTGAGGACCATTTGAATGGTACATGGTTCTCCAACCTTTTATTTTCAGGCTGTAGGTGTCCTTCTGTCTAAAATGCGTCTCTTGTAGACAGCAAATAGATGGGTCCTGCTTTTTTATCCAGTCTGAAACCCTGCGCCTTTTGATGGGGTCATTAAGCCCGTTCACGTTCAGAGTTACTATTGAAAGATATGACTTTAGTGTCATCATATCTATTCAGTCCTTGTTTTTGTGGATTGTTCCACTGAACTTCTTCTTAAATGGGAATTTTAAGAGTCCCCCTTAAAATTTCTTGCAGAGCTGGTTTGGAGGTCACATATTCTTTCAGTTCTTGCCTGTCTTGAAAGCTCTTTATCTCTCCTTCCATTTTGAATGAGAGCCTTGCTGGATAAAGTATTCTTGGTTGCATGTTCTTCTCATTTAGGACCCTGAATATATCCAGCCAGCCCTTTCTGGCCTGCCAGGTCTCTGTGGAGAGGTCTGCTGTTAATCTGATCTTTCTCCCCATATAATTTAGGGATCTCTTGTCTATTGCTGCTTTAAGGATCTTCTCTTTGGAATTTGCAAGCTTAACTATTAAATGTCGAGATGTTGAATGGTGTTTATTGATTTTAGGGGGGATCTCTATCTCCTGGATCTGCATGCCTGTTTCCCTTCCCAGATTAGGGAAGTTTTCAGCTATGATTTGTTCAAATACACGTTCTGGACCTCTTTCCCTTTCAGTGCCCTCGTGAACCCCAATTAAATGTAGGTTTTTCTTCCTCAGGCTGTCATTTATTTCCCTTAATCTATCCTCATGGTCTTTTAATTGTTTGTCTCTTTTTTCCTCAGTTTCCCTTTTTGCCAACAACTTGTCTTCTATGTCACTCACTCGTTCTTCCACCTCGGTAACCCTCGTCGTTAGGACTTCTAGTTTGGATTGCATCTCATTCAATTGATTTTTAATTTCTGCCTGATTAGATCTAAATTCTGCAATCATGAAGTCTCTTGAGTCCTTTTTGCGCTTTTTTCTAGAGCCACCAGTAGCTGTATAATAGTGCTTCTGAATTGGCTTTCCGACATTGAATTGTAATCCAGATTTTGTAACTGTGGGAGAGAGGGCTGTTTATGATTCTTTCTTTTGAGGTGAGGTTTTTCCTTCTAGTCATTTAGGTCAGGGCAGAGTGGCCAAAAGCAAGGTGTTTTGGGAAAAGGAGAAAAAGAGACTAGAGAAAGAAGGAAAGAAAAGAGAAATAGAAAAAAGGAAGATAAAAAAGAAAAAAAAACCAGAAGAAAATGAAAGAAAAATAAGGAAAGGAAAAAAAAGGGTGGGAGAAGCAAACAGAAATAAAAAAAAATCCACGGGGATTATCTTCTGATTCTGTGTACTTTAAGTCCCTTGATGTCCCCTGGAACTTGTCCGTCTAGCTGGTCTTCTGGGGGAGGGGCCTGTTGTGCTGATTTTCAGGTGTTAGCACTTGGGGGAGCTGCTCAGCCCCCTGCCTGGTGCAGGGCTCAGTGGGGGTTGTTTACCCCGTGAGGCCCCAGGAGGAACAACCCCAGTGGCTGCAGCAGCTCTGGAGCCCTGGAGTCAGCCCCCATAGTAACTCCAGAGCTCTCCGTCTGCAGGGCCTGGAGGCTCCGGGGCAGGGCCGCTGATCTGCTCAGTTCCAGGCAGGAGCGTCCTTGCTGTCCTGGGCCCTCCCGGCCTCTGCCTGTCCCGGGGGAGGCCGGATCCTGGGCTGTGTCCCGGAGCCCTGTGCCCGGGTTTGCGCTGTTGGATTCGCGCTCCCGCCCCGCAGCCCCCTCCGCGGAGCCGCCCCCGAGCCCCCCGAGCTGCTCCCGCCCCGCAGCCCCCTCTGCGGAGACGCCTCTGAGCCCCCCACCAGCTGCTCCCGCCCCGCAGCCCCCTCCGCGGAGCCGCCCCCGAGCCCCTCCAGCTGCTCCCGCCCCGCAGCCCCCTCCGCGGAGCCGCCCCCGAGCCCCCCGAGCTGCTCCGGGTCCCGCCGTGCGCGCTGCAGCCCTTAGGGAGCTCGGCGCACTCTCCCGGGGCGCAGGTGCTGTTAGTGTCCCCGGGAGCCCGAGGGCATCCCCGCCCTCCTGGGTCCTGCTCTAACTCCCTGCGAGCCCCTTTCCTCTCGGGAAGGTCGTTGCAGCTCCTGCTTCTCCGGGACGGGGCTCTCCTGTCCTGGGGACACTGGCCCTGGCCTCAGCCCGGCTCCTCGCGGGGCCCCTCCCCCTTGGATGCCGTTTTTGTCTTTCTTTTTTCTCCATCTTCCTACATTGATACTGAACTCTTCTCACTGTAGCATTCCAGCTGGTCTTTCTTTAAATCTCAGGCCGAATTCATAGGTTTTCAGGAATACTTGAAGGTTATCTAGGTAATTTGGTGGGGACAGGTGACTTAGGAACCCTACTCTTCTGCCATCTTGCCCCTCCTTCTCTAACCGGAAATTTTCCTTTTATCTTTTCTGGAACACCTTGAGAAAAATAACTATTACATCTTTTCTACATGTTTGGTAGAATTCACCTATGAACTCTTCCTGTCCTGGAATTTTGCTTGTTGTGATATTTTTTTTGTTGGGATATTTTTAATTACTGATTCAATTTCTTTGCTGCTTGTTAGTATGCTTAGATTTTCTTTGTCTTCCTGTTTTTGTTTTGGTGGTTTAATTTTCTATGTCTTTATCTATTTCTTCCTGATTGTCCAATCTGTTAGCATACAGTTTTTCTTAATATTCTATTATAATTTTATTTCTTGGTGTTGCTTATTATTTATTCTCTTGTACTTGTGATTTTATTTATTTGAACTTTTCTTCTTGAGAAGTCTGGCTAGGGGTTTATCATATTTATTGCTTTGTTTCTAATGAAATTGGTTTCATGATTGGTCTGTTTTATCATTTTTGTCTGTGATTGTTTTAGTTTCTATACCTTTTATTTCTGCCCTAATTTTTATTAGTATCTTATGATAGTTTTAGGTTCTTTACTTTTTAAAATTTATTTTTTACTTTATTTTATTTTATTATTATTATTATTATTATTTAGAAAGAGACAGTGAGAGAGAGAACAGAAATGGAGGTGGAGGGGCAGAGGGAGAAAAAATCTTAAGTAGACTACCTACTGAGCATGGATCCTGACATGGAGCTCCATCTCATGACCCTGAGATCATGACTTGATGAAATCAGGACTCGGATGCTTAAAGACTGACCCATCCAGGCACCCAGACATTCAAAGTGATTATTTTTTTATAAGATTTTATTCATTTATTCATGAGAGACACAGAGAGAGAGGCAGAGGCACAGGCAGAGGGAGAAGCAGGCTCCATGCAGGGAGCCCGATGCAGAACTCGATTCCAGGATTCCAGGATCACTCCCTAAGCCGAAGGCAGATGCTCAACCACAGAGCCACCCAGGTGTCCCATTCAAAGTGATTATTGATAGATATGTATTTATCGTCATTTTGTTATTTTTTACTGTTGTTCGTTTTAAAACTCCTTTAGGGATGCCTGAATTTTTTTCTTAAATAAACATTGGGGTCCATGTGTCCCTTTGAACTAGTATTTTTGTACACTTTGGATAAATACCTACTAGTGCAATTGCTGGGCCATAGGGTAGCTCTATTTTTAACTCTTTGAGGAACCTCCACACTGTTTTCCAGAGTGACAGAACATGAGAGACTTCTAACTCTGGGAAATGAGTAAAAGGTAGTGGAAGGGGAGGTGGGGGTCAGGGCGGGGGTGATTGGGTGACAGGCACCAAGGCGGGCACTTGATGGGATGAGCACTGGGTGTTATGCTATATGTTGGCAAATCAAACTCCACTAAAAAACATTCAAAAAATAGTTTTTCTATTTTTAAGGATAAATCAGCCTTAAAAAAAGAGAAGTACATAAAAAGAAGGCAGCTTTTTTCCATGTAGCTTTGAAGCTAGAAAATGAATGTGAACACTCTACTCCTAGGGAAATTCTAATAAAAACAAGAAGAATGGGAGGGGCAGCAGGATGGCGGAAGAGTAGGGACCCCAAATCAGCTGTCCCCACCAAATTACCTAGATAACCTTCAAATCATCCTGAAAATCCACGAATTAGGCCTGAATTTTATGGTAAACTAATATTTGATAAAGGAGGAAAGACTATCCATTGGAAGAAAGACAGTCTCTTCAATAAATGGTGCTGGGAAAATTGGTCATCCACATGCAGAAGAATGAAACTAGACCACTCTCTTGCACCATACACAAAGATAAACTCAAAATAGATGGAAGATCTAAATGTGAGACAAGATTCCATCAAAATCCAGCGGAGAACACAGGCAACACCCTTTTTGAACTCAGCCACAGTAACTTCTTGCAAGATACATCCATGAATGCAAAAGAAACAAAAGCAAAAATCAACTATTGGGACTTCATCAAGATAAGAAGCTTTTGCACAGCAAAGGATACAGTCAACAAAACTAAAAGACAACCTACAGCATGAGAGAAGATATTTGCAAATGACGTATCAGATAAAGGGCTAGTTTCCAAGATCTATAAAGAACTTATTAAACTCAACAGCAAAGAAACAAACAATCTAATCATGAAATGGGCAAAAGACATGAACGGAAATCTAAAGGGGAAGACATAGACATAGCCAACATGCACATGAGAAAATCCTCTGCATCACTTGCCATCAGGGAAATACAGATCAAAACCACAATGAGATACCACCTCACACCAGTGAGAATGGGGAAAATTAACAAGGCAGGAAACCACAAATGTTGGAGAGGATGCAGAGAAAAGGGAACCCTCTTACACTGTTGGTGGGAATGTGAACTGGGGCAGCCACTCTGGAAAACTGTGTGGAGGTTCCTCAAAGAGTTAAAAATAGACCTGCCCTACGACCCAGCAATTGCACTGCTGGGGATTTACCCCAAAGATACAGATGGAATGAAACGCTTGGATACCTGCACCCTGATGTTCATAGCAGCAATGTCCACAATAGCCAAACTTTGGAAGGAGCCTCGGTGTCCATCGAAAGATGAATGGATAAAGAAGATGTGGTTTATGTATACAATGGAATATTACTCAGCCATTAGAAATGACTAATACCCACCATTTGCTTCAACGTGGATGAAACTGGAGGGTATTATGCTGAGTGAAGTAAGTCAATCGGAGAAGAACAAACATTATATGGTGTCATTCATTTGGGGAATATAAATAATAGTGAAAGGGAATAGAAGGGAAGGGAGAAGAAATGGGTAGGAAATATCAGAAAGGGAGACAGAACATGAGAGACTCTTAACTCTGGGAAACGAACTAGGGGTGGTGGAAGGGGAGCAGGGTGGGGGGTGGGGGTGAATGTGTGACGGGCACTGAGGGGGGCACTTGACGGGATGAGCACTGGGTGTTATTCTGTATTTTGGCAATTTGAACACCAATAAAAAATAAATTTATTATTAAAAAAATAAAAACAAATTTAGCCCCAGTCGCCTAATGGATACGGCACTGGCCTCCTAAAACAAATTTATTTTCCATTACATATTTCCAAATGAAGGCAAAGAAAAGATGTAATACAAAGATGGAAAATGATACAACTGTAAGACCGAACAAAAGAAAGGTTCACTTGGTGGCTCAGTGGATTGGCCCCTGCCTTCCGCCCAGGGTGTGATCCTGGAGTCCTGGGATTGAGTCCCATGTCGAGCTCCTTGCATGGGGCCTGTCTTCTGCTTGTGTCTCTGCCTCTCCCTCTCTCTCTGTGTCTTTCATGAATAAAATCTGTAATGAATAAAATCTTTAAAAAAAAAGAAAGCTGGCACCATTATTCTACAATACATAGGAAATAAGGCAAACGGCACTTTCTTTCTTAAAGAAGAAACTTTCATAGTGACAGAGGGACATTTCCACCACAAATGTATCATAAAACAAACTTTCTGTGCACACTACAGTTTCAATGTAGATATGTGACTTCATGTGACAGATGTAAAAAGAGAATGTGACAATGGGTGGTATTTTAAGTAAAAAATCCAGATGACAGAACAGTCAGAAATGCCAACAGAGCAAAGATCAGGGGAAGCAAACTGGCAGAGACCCATCCTGCTTACCTCCTCCTTCCTTCCCTGAGCCTTAGAGCCTCTGCCTACCCCTTCCTTGTGGCAGAGGCAAATGGTACTAGTTGGCTTGCAGCAGTGTCTTTGCTGGCCCAACTTAGCTCAGTATCCCAGAGAAGACCCTTGTACACTAAATTTTTAAATTTAGGTTATCCTGGTCCACTGTCCAGTCACTCATAGCATCTGGAACTGTCACATATTTTAAGGTATTTATTCAAAGTGACATATTGACAATAATTTTCAGAACTGTAAGAGGAAGTGGGCCATTTACTTTCAAAAATACTACCAGAGAAAGTTACGTCCACTAGTTCAGCAGCAAACACTCTTTAAAGTCTAAGTGTTGAGTTTCTAGTTGGCCATGTAACTACTATTACATATAATCCATTCCCATTCCTTCCTTTCTTTTTTGACATACTTGGCTAATATTTAGGAATGCCATGTTTCTTATAAACATTAAATAGGAACTTAGATCACTGCCTGGCCATTTTAAAAGACTGTTGAAAATGATCTAATATCACCTGTGTGCTTTTTCTCTGAGATAAACAAATAGAGGCAAGAAACCTATGTGGTAAACATGAAATTTCTGCTTGAATTCCAATGGACATTGGAAATCGTGAGGATATTGTATAGAGACACAGAGATGTTTCCTTGTGAGTAAATTACACACATAAGTTGCATTTCTGTATGAAAGTGCATAAAAACATCAAAACAATGGAAAGAACAGATTTTTCAAATCATTTGATTCAATTCAGAAATAAATTTAGCTAAGGAGCTTGTTATATTTGTTAGAACCGAACGTTACATAATAGTTTATTCACAGACTTCCTCTCCCTCACACTGTAGAGGACTAAATGAACTTTTATGACCTTTGTTCTGACCTGTGCCTTTGAATCCATTCCCTGCCACTCCTTCCTATGCCTGTTTTTTTTTTTTTTTTTAATTGAGAAAGAGGTTTTCATTGACCTGGTAGATACAATTGCTTTTATTTTTTTATTTTTATTTTTATTTTTTTAAATAATAAATTTATTTTTTATTGGTGTTCAATTTGCCAACATACAGAATAACACCCAGTGCTCATCCCGTCAAGTGCCCCCCTCAGTGCCTGTCACCCAGTCATCCCCACCCCCCGCCCTCCTCCCCTTCCACCACCCCTAGTTCGTTTCCCAGAGTTAGGAGTCTTCCATGTTCTGTCTCCCTTTCTGATATTTCCTACCCATTTCTTCTCCGTTCCCCTTTATAACAATATCTATTGTTATATCTGAGCTTTGAATACATTTTATCTCTGTTAGACATTCCCAGGATCTCTCTTACTCACTTTTTTTACTCTGTGAAGTTACTATCTTGGGATACAACTTGGTGTTACAGAGAAATGATGATGCATCGTAATTTTTTAAAAAATATTTTATTATTATTTATTCATGAAAGAGAGAGTGGCAGAGACACAGGCAGAGAGAGAAGCAGGCTCCTTGCAGGGAGCCCCATGTGGGACTTGATCCCAGGACCCCAGGAACATGCCCTGGGCTGAAGACAGACATTCAATCTCTGAGCCATCAAGGTGTTCCAGATGCATTGTAATTAGGAATCAGTTCCATGTTTTAATTCTCTCCTGAGATCCATATTAACCTAGCTGTGAGAAACTCAGTCTGGATGCTATCCCCTTAGGCCCCTTGTTTTTGAGTCAGGAAACATTGTGATTGATCTTAAGTATAATTAATAATACTTAGGCAGACATAAAAGCAGTCTGTTGACTGCAATTGAAAAGAACTATTATCTTTATTTTCAAAATTTTCTAGTAATTTAACACAGGTCACTGTTCAAACGTGATACCCTGCAAAGAATTAGCGTGAGTATTTGTAGATGTTCTGTCTAATTTTTATAGTTAGAATGAAATTATTATGTCCTAGGTAGAAATATGTTTGAACCAAGTAACTTATGTTCTTTTTTATGTATATTACAAGGAAAAAATATCCATCCATGTAGTATAATTCAGTCCAAAAGAGGGGATACTAATTTGATTATAAATGTATTTATATTGTCTGTCTTCTTCTTCTTGTTTTTCATATTTAATGTAATGTGCATGAAATGGAGTTTAGAACAAAGTCAACCAAATTTAGGTACTAATATACCATTACTGGTGTGGGAGGAATACTTAATACATCTGGAATATCTTTAATTTTTTTAGAATTTCTCACTTTAATTAACATCAAGATTTAATTAGCAAGATTGTTTAAGGTGGGTTTTCAAGACCTCTCAATGTATCAAAATGATCTAGGCTACTTTAAAAATATTTCAGAAATGTGACTTTATTTGATGTGTACATTACACCCATCATATACAAGAATCTGTGATAGACTCTTATTTTGTACGATTCTATGGTTTATTAACAGTTTTCAAGCACACAACTCATTACTATAGGAGAACTTAGAATCCAGTTGATTGTTTGCAGAAGAGTTTGTTCAGTGGTCCCATTTCTTCCCTCCTACTCCATGCAAAAGCTTCCCAATTGTATTGTGCCTCTGCGATAGACTTAATGAAGGAGAATGAGGAATTTGAAGTTGAATTTGCAAAATTACATTTTCCCAAAATTGGAAAATGAAATGCTTTGCAAGTAAATGTGTGGCTTAGAATGTCAGGAATAGGCATTGCACTGGCTTCTGGTGTTCCAGGGTGACCACCTGAGCCAGTTTGCTTGAGACAGTGTTTCCTAAGACATGAGATCTCAGTGGCAAAACAGGGGCAGTCCCAGGCTAAGCAAGATACTTTATTACCCTGCTGAGAGTAGGGCCATAATGTGTACCCCATTATTTACACAGTCCTCTAACTCTCACCAGTTTCTATCTTTTTGCAGTGAATTCCATTTCCCATCACACTGAGCTTTCATTATTGCTTCTCCTTGTTATGTTAAAAATCTTTGAAAATTGAAAAGTGGCCATTTCATCTCTTTTCCACATGCTTTGTTCAGGGAGAATGAAACATTCTTGAATTAGAAACACCACCGAAACTTTGCTGATGGGAAGTGGCCTAAAATGAAAAGGCATTCAGGAATGGGAGCACCTACAGTACAGTGTGGCACCCAGGTCCTGTCAGACAGGGTGGCTGCTCTGGTGAGTTCCAAACTACTTACCTTAAGCAGGGCAGGACATTTAAAATTTCATTGATATTGTTCATGCCAGTAATAGAGACAAAGACATTTGAAAACACTGATCATGATGATGATCTAATTGATAACCCAGCAGAAGATACTGTGCCCTGAGATTTGCATCAGGATAACATGATCTCATAAATCACAACATGAGCAAGTTCCCTCATTGGATTTCCTGGATTCAGATCTCCATGTCACCAGTGTCTGATTGTATAACAATGAGCAAGTCTCTTAACTGTAACAAACTTTGTATGATAGACTTCATGATATTTAAAATTTTGACAGTAACATTCATCCTTTTTAACTAATCTTGTTCTCAGGATTAAACAAAATAGCAGAATAAATAACATATAAATAAAACATCAATATGAACTTCTGATAAATGATCTGAGCCCTAAGAGTCAGCAAACACAAAACGACCTCAATTGTCTCTAGGAAGAGGTTCATGATGCTCACTTGTCACAGTGCCTGCATCCTGTCAAATGAGTAAAATTAACTTGCCTAAATTATTTCTACACATGGTTTTATTTACTATATGAATTTCATTTTATTCCAGTGACTAGTTATTACAAGCAGATTTTATGTTAAATATAATTAAATGGATATTTTTCTACAAACCAATCAGTGCTTGAAACCAGAGCCTCAGCTAAAAATGAATGACAATTCTGTTACATTCTATGTTACCTTTAGGGCTATCTTTCTAAAACTTGGGGGGAAAACATATAACTCCTCTCAGAAATTTCCAAATTATCCTTTATGCTTATAGAAGAACACAAGAAGTTATTATAATAATCCGAACAAGCCCTATCCATTTGCATTCCACAGAAATTCTGTACAAACTGTCATTGTATTCTAGTGAAACTACTTGCATTTCTCAGTTACATTATGCTTGTTATTTTTGCTTGGAAATTATTATCCCTTTTCTTTTATCGTTCCTTTGACATTCACTGAAAATTGCTCACATTTCCAGAATAATACTAAATTCAATGTTTTGATTAAATTTTCCATGATCCTGCCCAAGATGAAATTACTTGTGCTATGTTACTACACAAAATTGTTTTATATCTATAATTTCCCCATAATCTCAATGCATGTTGATTGTTTTATCATTATCCCTGAGAAAATTGAGGACATATATTGCATTTGCTACATCATTTTAATTAAATATAATAGCATAATAACTAGTATGAAGTGTGAGCTCTAAATATTTATTAAATAAAGTCATCTTAATGATAATCACATTTCTTTATTTCTTTCTTCTTTCTTCTTTCTTTCTTTCTCTTTCTTTCTTTCTTTCTTTCTTTCTTTCTTTCTCTCTCTCTCACTCTCTTTCTTTCTTTCTTTCTTTCTTTCCTTTCTTTCTTTCATCTTTCCTTATTTTAATACATTTTCCTTTAGTTTTTTTTTTGATTGGAGTTCAATTTGCCAAAATAAGCATAACACCCAGTGCTCATCCCAACAAGTGCCCACTTCAGTGCCCGTCACCCAGTCACCCACACCCCCAGCCCACCACCCTTTCCACCACCCCTAGTGCCTTTCCCAGAGTTAGGAGTCTCTCATGTTCTGTCTCCCTCTTTGATATTTCCCACTCATTTTTTCTCCTCTCCCCTTTATTCCCTTTCATTATTTTTTATATTCCCCAAATGAATGAGATCGTAAAATATTTATTCTTCTCTGATTGACTTATTTCACTCAGCATAATACCCTCCAGGTCCATCCACGTCGAAGCAAATGGTGGGTATTTGTCGTTTCTTTTTTTATTTTTATTTTTTAAAATAAATTTATTTTTTATTGGTGTTCAATTGTCAACATATCAAATAACACCCAGTGCTCATCCCGTCAAGTGCCCACCTCAGTACCCATCACCCAGTCACCTCCACTTCCCACCCACGTCCCCTTCCACTACCCCTAGTTAGTTCCCAGAGTTAGGAGTCTTTCATTTTCTGTCTCCTTTTCGGATATTTCCCACTTATATTTCCTCCTTTCCCCTTTATTCCCTTTCACTATTTTTTTTTATTTCCCAAATGAATAAGACCATATAATGTTTGTCCTTCTCCGATTGACTTACTTCACTCAGCATAATAACCTCCAGTTCCATCCAAGTCGAAGCAAATGGTGGGTATTTGTCCTTTCTAATGGCTGAGGAATACTCCATTGCACATAAACCACATCTTCTTTATCCATTCATCATTCGATGGACACCGAGGCTCCTTCCACAGTTTGGCTAAGTGGATATTGCTGGTATAACTATCGGGATGCAGGTGTTCCGGCATTTCATTGCATCTGTATCTCTGGGGTAAATCCCCAGCAGTGCAATTGCTGGGTTGTAGGGCAGATCGATATTTACCTCTTTGAGGAACCTCCACACAGTTTTCCAGAGTGACTGCACCAGTTCACTGGTCTGGTTTATTCCTAGGTATCTTATGCTTTTGGGTGCATTGTAAATGGGATTGACTCCTTAATTTCTTTTTCTTCAGTCTCATTGTTAGTGTCTAGAAAGCCATTGACTTCTGGGCATTGATTTTGTATCCTGCCATGCTGCCAAATTGCTGTATGAGTTCTAGAATCTTGGGGTGAGTCTTTGGGGTTTTCTATTTACAGTATCAGGTCATCTGCGAAGAGGGGGAGTTTGACTTCTTCTTTGCCAATTTGAATGCCTTTAATTTCTTTTTTGTTGCCTGATTGTTGAGTCTAGGACTTCTAGTACTATGTTGAATAACAGTGGTGAGAGTGGACATCCCTGTCTTGTTCCTGATCTTAGGGGAAAGGCTCCCACTTTTTCCCCATTGAGAATGATTTTTGCCATGGGCTTTTCATAGATGGGTTTTAAAATGCAGAAAAATCTTCCCTCTACCCCTACACTCTGAAGAGTTTTAATCAGGAATGGATGCTTTATTTTGTCAAATGCTTTCTCTGCATCTATTGAGAGGATCCTATGACTCTTGTTTTTTAATTTTATCTTTTTATTTTTTAATAGTAAATTTATTTTTTATTGGTGTTCAATTTGCCAACATACAGAATAACAACCAGTGCTCATCCCGTCAAGTGCCAACCTCAGTGCCCGTCACCCATTCACCCCACCGTCCGCCCTCCTCCCCTTCCACCACCCCTAGTTCGTTTCCCAGAGTTAGGAGTCTCTCATGTTCTGTCTCCCTTTCTGATATTTCCTACCATTTCTTTTCCCTTCCCTATTATTCCCTTTCACTATTATTTATATTCCCCAAATGAATGACACCATATAATGTTTGTCCTTCTCTGATTGACTCATTTCACTCAGCATAATACCCATCCATGTTGAAGCAAATGGTGGGTATTTGTCATTTCTAATGGTTGAGTAATATTCCATTGTATACAAAAACCACATCGTCTTTATCCATTCATCTTTCAATGGACACCGAGGCTCCTTCCGCAGTTTGGCTATAGTGGACATTGCTGCTAGAAACATCGGGGTGCAGGTGTCCCGGCGTTTCATTGCATCTGAACTTTGGGGTAAATCCCCAACAGTGCAATTGCTGGGTCGTAGGTCAGGTCTATTTTTAACTCTTTGAGGAACCTCCTCACAGTTTTCCAGAGTGGCTGCACCAGTTCACATTCCCACCAACAGTGTAAGAGGGTTCCCTTTTCTCCCCATCCGCTCCAACATTTGTGGTTTCTTACCATGTTAATTATCCCCATTCTCACTGGTGTGAGGTGGTATCTCATTGTGGTTTTGATTTCTATTTCCCTGATGGCAAGTGATGCGGAGGATTTTCTCATGTGCATGTTGGCAATGTCTATGTCTTCCTCTGTGAGATTTCTGTTCATGTCTTTTGCCCATTTCATGATTGGATTGTTTGTTTCTTTGGTGTTGAGTTTAATAAGTTCTTTAGAGATCTTGGAAACTAACCCTTTATCTGATAGGTCATTTGCAAATATCTTCTCCCATTCTGTAGGTTCTCTTTTAGTTTTGTGGACAGTTTCTTTTGCTGTGCAAAAGCTCTTATCTTGATGAAGTCCCAATAGTTCATTTTTGCTTTTGTTTCTCTTGCCTTCATGGATGTATCTTGCAAGAGTTACTGTGGCCAAGTTTAAAAAGGGTGCTGCCTGTGTTCTCCTCTAGCATTTTGATGGAAACCATTTTGAGTTGATCTTTGTGTATGGTGGAAGAGAGTGGTCTAGTTTCATTCTTCTGCATGTGGATGTCCAATTTTCCCAGCACCATTTATTGAAGACACTGTTTTTCTTCCAGTGGATAGTCTTTCCTCCTTTATCGAATATTAGTTGAGCATAAAGTTGAGGGTCCACTTCTGGATTCTCTATTCTGTTCCATTGATCTATGTGTCTGTTTTTGTGCCAGTGACACACTGTCTTGATGACCACAGCTTTGTAGTACAACCTGAAATCCGGCACTGTGATGCCCCCAGCTATGTTTTTTTTTTAATTCCCCTGGCTATTCGGGGTCTTTTCTGATTCCACACAAATATTAAGATGACTTGTTCTACCTCTCTGAAGAAAGTCCATGGTATTTTGATAGGGATTGCATTAAACGTGTAAATCTCCCTGGGCAACATTGACATTTTCACAATATTAAATCTGCCAATCCATGAGCATAGAATATTTTTCCATCTCTTTGAGGCTTCCTCAATTTCTTTCATAAGTGTTCTATAGTTTTTAGGGTAAGGATCCTTTACCTCTTTCGTTCGGTTTATTCCTAGGTATCTTATGCTTTTGGGTGCAATTGTAAATGGGATTGACTCCTTAATTTCTGTTTCTTCAGTCTCATTGTTAGTGTATAGAAATGCCACTGACTTCTGGGCATTGATTTTGCATCCTGCCACGCTGCCAAATTGCTGAATGAGTTTTAGCAATCTTGGGGTAGAGGCTTTGGGTTTTCTATGTAGAGTATCAAGTCATTGGTGAAGAGGGAGAGTTTGACTTCTTCTTTGCCAATTTGAATGCCTTTAATGTCTTTTTGTTGTCTGATTGCTGAGGCTAGGATTTCCAGTACTATGTTGAATAGCAGTGGTGAGAGTGGACATCCCTGTCTTGTTCCTGATCTTAGGGGAAAGGCTCCCAGTGCTTCCACATTGAGAATGATATTTGCTGTGGGCTTTTTGTAGATGGCATTCAGATGTTGAGGAATGTTCCCTCTATCCCTACACTCTGAAGAGTTTTGATCTGGAATGGATGGTGTATTTTGTCAAATATTTTTTCTGCATCTATTGAGAGGATCATATGATTCTTGGTTTTTCTCTTGCTGTTATGATGAATCACATTGATTGTTTTACTAGTGTTCAACCAGCCTTGTGTCCCAGGGATAAATCCTACTTGGTCATAGTGAATAATTTTCTTAATGTATTGTTAGATCCTATTGGCTAGTATCTTGCTGAGAATTTTTGCATCCATATTCATCAGGGATATTGGTCTGTAATTCTCCTTTTTGGTGGGGTCTTTGTCTGGTTTTGGAATTAAGATGATGCTGGTCTCATAGAACGAATTTGGAAGTAGTCCATCTCTTTCTATCTTTCCAAAGAGCTTTAGTAGAATAGGTATGGTTTCTTCTTTAAACGTTTGATAGAATTCCCCTGGGAAGCCATCTGGCCCTGGACTCTTGTGTCTTGGGAGGTTTTTGATGACTGTTTCAATTTCCTCCCTGGTTATTGGCCTGTTCAGGTTTTCTATTTCTTCCTGTTCCAGTTTTGGTAGTTTGTGGCTTTCCAGGAATGTGTCCACTTCTTCTAGATTGCCTAATTTATTGGCGTATAATTGTTAATAATACGTTTTTAAAATCATTTGTATTTCCTTGGTGTTGGTAGTGATCTCTCCTTTCTCATTCATGATTTTATTAATTTGAGTCTTTTCTCTCTTCTTTTTAATAAGGCTGCCTAATGGTTTATCTATCTCATTAATTCTTTCAAAGAACCTGGTTTTGTTGATCTGTTCCACAGTTCTTCTGGTCTCTATTTCGTTGAGTTCTGCTCCAATCTTTATTAACTCTCTTCTTGTGCTGGGTGTAGGATCTATTTGCTGTTTTTTTCTCTAGCTCCTTTATGTGTAAGGTTAGCTTTTGTATTTGAGTTCTTTCCAGTTTTTGGATGGATGCTTGTATTGTTATGTATTTCCTCCTCAGGACTGCTTTTGCTGCATCCCAAAGATTTTGTATGGTTGTATCTTCATTCTCATTAGTTTCCATGAATCTTTTTAATTCTTCCTTAATTTCCTGGTTGACCCTTTCATCTTTTAGCAGGATGGTCCTTAACCTCCACGTGTTTGAAGTCCTTCCAAACTTCTTGTTGTGATTTAGTGCTAATTTCAAGGCATTATGGGGTGAGAATCTGCAGGGGACGATCCCCATCTTTTGGTATCGGTTCAGTCCTGATTTGTGACCCAGCAAGTGGTCTATTCTGGAGAAAGTTCCATGTACACTTGAGAAGAATATGTATTCATATTCTTTTTGCATTTGGATGTAAAGTTCTGTAGCTATCTTTGAAATCCATCTGGTCCAGTCTATCATTTAAAGCTCTTGTTTTTTGGAGATGTTGTGCCTAGAAGACCTATCGAGTATAGAAAGTGCTATCTTGAAGTCACCAATTATTAGTGTTTATTATCTAATATGTCTTAAATTAGCTTTGGTTATTAATTGATATATTTGTCAGCTCCCACATTCGGGGCATATATATTGAGGATTGTTAAGTCCTCTTGTTGGATAGATCCTTTAAGTATGATATAGTGTCCCTCTTCATCTCTCACTACAGTCTTCGGGGTAAATTTTAGTTTATCTGATATAAGGATGGCTACTCCTGCTTTCTTTTGAGGACCGTTTGAATGGCAAATGGTTCTCCAATCTTTTATTTTCAGGGTGTAGGTGTCCTTCTGTCTAAAATGAGTCTCTTGTAGACAGCAAATAGATGGGTCCTGCTTTTTTATCGTCTGACACCCTGTGCCTTTTGATGGGGTCATTAAACTCATTCATGCTCAGAATTACTATTGAAAGATATGAGTTTAGTGTCATCATGATACATATTCAGTTCCTCGTTTTGTGAATTTTTCCATTGCAGTTTTTCTTAAAGGGGAATTTAAGAGTCCCCCTTAAAATTTCTTTTAGACCTGGTTTGGTGGTTACATATTCTTTCAGTTCCTGCCTGTCCTGGAAGCTCTTCATCTCTCCTTCTATTCTGAATGAGAACCTTGTTGGATAATGTATTCTTGGTTGCATGTTTTTCTCATTTAGGACCCTGAATATATCCTGCCAGCCCTTTCTGGCCTGCCAGGTGTCTGTGGAGTGGTCTCCTGTTAACCGAAAACTTCTCCCCATATAAGTTAGGGATTTTTTGTCTCTTGTTGCTTTAAGGATCTTCTCTTTTTCTTTGGAATTTGCAAGCTTAACTATTAAATGTCGAGGTGTTGATCGGTTTTTATTGATTTTTAGGGGGGGAATCTCTCTATTTCCTGGATCTGCATGCCAGTTTCCCTTCCCAGATTAGGAAAGTTCTCAGCTATTTTTTGTTCAAATACATATTCTGGACTTCTGTCCCTTTTGGTGCCCCCGGGAATCCCAATTAAATGTAGATTTTTCTTCTGAGGCTGTCAGTTATTTCCCTTAACCTATACTCCTGATCTTTTCTTTTTCTTTTTTTTCTTCAGTTTCCTTCCTTACCATAATCTTGTCTTTCTTCTCTGTCACTTGCTCGTTCTTCTGCCTCATTAACCCTCATCGTTAGAACCTCCAGTTTGGATTGCATCTCATTTAATTGATTTTTAATTTTGTTCTGTTTAGATCTAAATTCTGAACTCATGAAGTCTCTTGAATCCTTTTTGATTTTTTCTAGAGCCACTAGTAGCTTTATAATTGTGCTTTTAAGTTGGCTTTCTGACTTTGAATTGCAATCCAAATTTTTTCACTCTATGGGAGAGAGGACTGTTTCTGATTCTTTCTATTGAGGTGAGTTTTTCCTTCTAGTCATTTTGCTCAGTGCAGATTGGCCAAAAACAAGTTGTACTGAAAAAAGGAGAAAAAGAAAGATGAGAAAAAAGGGAAAAAAATAAAGGAGAAGGACAAAAAGAAAAAAAAGGGGATGGAGGAAGCAAACAGAAAACAAAAAACAGAGGGCAGTATCCTCTGATTATATGTACTCTAAATCCCTGGACTTCTGCTGGTGCTTTCCAGTGCTGTTTGGTCAATAATTTGTTTTTCTCCTGTTCGTCTAGCTGGTCCTCTGGGGGCGGGGCCTGCTGTGCTGATTCTCAGGTTATTGAAATTAAATTCTCATTTAATTAAATGAATCACATTTAAGTCTCAGCTTCTCAGCTCCCTGCCTGGAGCACGGTTCAGTGGGAGTTGTTTATCCTGTTTATCCTGTGATGCCACTGTGAAGCTCAGCGGGGGTTGTTTATCCTGTGAGGCCCCTGGAGGAACAGCAACAGTGGTGGGGGCCAGCTCTCCAGCCCCGGAGTCAGCTCTTCCAGTTACTATTGCAGCTCCCAGTCCGCAGGGGCCTGGATGCTCCGGGGCAGGGGCTGCTGATCTGCACAGCTCGGGGTCACCCAGCGGCAGGAGAATCTTTGCTGTCCTAGGCCCTCCTGGTTTCTGTCTGTCCCAGGGGGAGCACAGGATCTTGGGCTGTGTTCCCCGGGCCCTGGGCTCTGAGGCTTGCTTCACTGGGTCACGCTCCCAGGCTGTCCTGACCTCTCCTCGCGCAGAGCCACCGCTGAACTCCTCCCTGGCCGCCACTGGGCGGCCCTTTAGGGAGCTTGGCCACCAGGTGTGGTGCGCTCTCCCCGGGGCGCAGGTGTCTGTTAGTGTCCCAGGGATCCTGAGTGCATACCCGCGCGCCTCCTTGGATCCTGCTCCAACTCCCTGCCAGCGTCTTTCCTTCTGGGAAGATTGGTGAAGCTCCTGCTTCTCTGGGACGTGGCTTTCCTGTTCTGGGTGCTCTCGCTGCAGGGCCTTAGCTGCTCCTCGCAGGCCCCTCCCCTTTGGATGCTTTTTTATTTATTTCTTTTTTTCCCGTCTTCCTACCTTGATAGAAGCGCGAACTCTTCTCACTGTAGCATTCCAGCTGTTCTCACTTTATTTTTTTTTTTATTTTTTATTTTTTTAATTTTTACTCACTTTAAATCTCAAGCTGAATTCGTAGGTTTTCATGATGATTTGAAAGTCTCAGGATGATTGAAAGTAATGATTTGAAAGTATTTATATTTGAGTGTATCTGGTGGGGACAGGTGGCTTGAGGACCCTACTCCTCCGCCATCTTGCCAGTCTTCTCTGATAATCACATTTAATTGAAGTAGCTTTTATGTTGTCTTAACACAATGTACTTAATCTTTCATTGTAATAATTATTCAATAATTTCAAATGTAGTACTGGAATTTCTCCTATTAAGCATTAAAAATAGCCTCTTAATTATTTTTTTTTAATTTTTTATTGGAGTTCAATTTGCCAAAATATAGCATGCCTCCTAATTAATTTACAGATTCCAACTGTTAAAACTATGATTTTTTTTAAAGATAAAAAGACTAGTTTGGATTCCAAATAATAATCATTATCACATTTAATTGGCAGTTCAGTGAGGAATAAGAATTGGGCTAAGGCTTTGCATTCACTGTTTAATCCATAGAGCAACTCAAAATTTACTACTGTTTTTATTTTCCAGTAAACTAATGAGGATAGACAAAACTCAGAAAATGTACTTTGAAAATGCAATGTTAGCAACAAATGTGTAGAATCAAGACTTATGCTCTATGTATTAATATATTTCTAATTAATTTCACTGATTTTTATACTTCCAAATTTAAATCAATAGAAAATATGAGGTAGATTAAACATAACTAAAGCAATATAAATAATTTGAGATGAAAGGAACAGAAAAGGACATGACCAAGAGTCAATGACTTTTATCTTATAAAACCTAGAGAAATATGTTTCCCTGTTGATTTGAGCAGGCCTGGCTTGATTGATTGATTTAACGTATTCTGTGGCCTTTTAGGGTTGAAGATAGCATACAAACCAGGCATTCCTCACTTGCAGAGTATCAATAGAAACCACTGACAACACATTAGACTCCTCTGGATTGATGATGGTATCTATCTGTTTCTGCTCCAAGTCAATAATCCATATTCTGAACTAAGCTATTATAGTCAATATACAGCTTCTTCTCTCTGTGAACTGCATGATGGTCCCGTTGGATCTGGCCTCATCTACTATCCCAGTTCATAGAACCAGCTGTGAATGGGATAGGACATTCCAAAAAGAGATGAGGAAAGGAATTCCTGGGTACCCTCACTCTTTTGTTTTAACACAGAGATAGTGAACCAGAGGTGAATTATCCAATATCTTTGCAAACTTTCACCATTTTATGAATTTTTGTATTGTGTCTTAGGATTAAATTTCTCCTTCACATCAAGCTTCAGGGAAACTGATGAATAACAATTAATAGATAAATAGCATTTTTTTTACATTTTTTACATTTTTTACATTGATAGGTAACAATTCCCCAAAGGAAAGTTGAAGCTTTATTCATAAAGGAAAGTAAGGTTTATATTTGAGTGTATATTTTGGTGGGTAAGATCATATTGACTGACAAAGGACTGCTATCTTATAGATTCATCTCAAAATCATTTATAACATATCTCTGATTCAAATGAAATAACCAGACCAGGGCCTCCTAATATAATTTGAAAATATATACAATACTCAGTATTTCAAAGATTGGTTGTTATTCATTTCAATATTAGATATTTTAAATACTAAAATACTTTAATTGAACTTAAAATATCAACTATCTCATCTATATTCTCCTGTTGCAAGTCATATCTCATTCAGAATAAAGCTCTCATGTTCTTTAAAGTACTTTTTATTATCATTCGGTTTTTGTGTATGTTTGGCATACTACTTGTAATTTACCTGAAAGCATATAGCAGAGAGTTTAATAGAAATTTGTTAAAGGTCAGACAATCTAGGTGTAATAAAGGAAATTTTTAGCTTTTAATGTTTGTGAGTCCTGCCCCTGGGCTCCCAGGGAAGCAAACTTTCACCAAGGTCAGAACGGCTTCACCAAACTTCAAAGCATGGGCTCTTTTTCTGCTGTAAGCACACACTGTATATCTACTTCATTAACAAATAGCCTAAAAAATTTTAAAAACTAAATAAAAGAATAAAAATCTCCCTAAGTTCTCTTCCCATACCCCTGAAGCTTGCAAAATTGCATGCGCTAAAAACAAAATAAAGTTTGTAATTTCCTAAACATCCTTCCTCATGATAATTTGTAACTCCTGATGTAACAACAACAACAACAACAACAAAAACTTATAACCCCGTATTAAATATTCCTTCTCTCTAGAGCTCTCTTCTTTGAGAAGACTGTGTATCCCAGACAGCAGTCCTTGCTTCAGCTAAAATAGAATCTCTTTCTTACTCTCTCCCACCCCACCCATGAAATTCTAAGTTTTGTTCATTTTGCATCAACAAGCATCAATCCTGGATCTTCCTCTTAAGAGATATACTATCTTGGATTCAGTTATTTCTTTTTTTGTTGTTTTCTTTTTTTTCTCTGCTTTTTATTTTTTATTTTTATTTTTTATTTTTTTAATAAATTAATTTTTTATTGGTGTTCAATTTACCAACATACAGAATAACACCCAGTGATCATCCCGTCAAGTGCCCCCCTCAGTGCCCATCACCCATTAATCCCCACCCCCTGCCCTCCTCCCCTTCCACCAACCTTAGTTCGTTTCCCAGAGTTAGGAGTCTTTATGTTCTGTCTCCCTTTCTGATATTTCCCACACATTTCTTCTCCCTTCCTTTATATTCCTCTTTTTTTATAAATTAATTTTTTATTGGTGTTCAATTTACCAACATACAGAATAACACCCAGTGCTCATCAGTCAAGGGTCCCCCTCAGTGCCTGTCACCCATTCACCCCACCCCCGCCCTCCTCCCCTTCCACCATCCCTAGTTCATTTCCCAGAGTTAGGAGTCTTTATGTTCTGTCTCCCTTTCTGATATTTCCCACTCATTTCTCCTCCCTTCCCTTATATTCCCGTTCACTATTATTTATATTCCCCAAATGAATGAGAACATACACCGTTTGTCCTTCTCCGATTGACTTACTTCACTCAGCATAATACTCTCCAGTTCCATCCATGTTGAAGCAATTGGGTATTTGTCATTTCTAATGGCTGAGTAATATTCCATTGTATACATAAACCACATCTTCTTTATGCATTCATCTCTCGATGGACACTGAGGCTCCTTCCATGGTATTTTGATAGGGATTGCATTAAACGTGTAAATTGCCTGGGTAACATTGACATTTTCACAATGTTAATTCTGCCAGTGCATGAGCATGGAATATTTTTCCATCCCTTTGCGTCTTCCTCAATTTCTTTCAGAAGTGTTCTATAGTTTTTAGGGTATAGATCCTTTACCTCTTTGGTTAGGTTTATTCCTAGGTATCTTATGCTGTTGGGTGCAATTGTAAATGGGATTGACTCCTTAATTTCTCTTTCTTCAGCCTCATTGTTAGTATATAGAAATGCCATTGATTTCTGGGCACTGATTTTGTATCCTGCCACGCTACCAAATTGCTGTATGAGTTCTAGCAATCTTGGGGTGGAGGCTTTTGGGTTTTCCACGTAGAGTATCATGTCATCGGCAAAGAGGGAGAGTTTGACTTCTTCTTGGCCCATTTGAATGCCTTTTATGTCTTTTTGTTGTCTGATTGCTGAGGCTAGGATTTCCAGTACTATGTTGAATAGCAGTGGTGAGAGTGGACATCCCTGTCTTGTTCCTGATCTTAGGGGAAAGGCTCCCAGTGCTTTCCCATTGAGAATGATATTTCCTGTTGGCTTTTTGTAGATGGCATTCAAGATGGTGAGGAATGTTCCCTCTATCCCTACACTCTGAAGAGTTTTGATCAGGAATGGATGCTGTATTTTGTCAAATGCTTTCTCTGCATCTAATGAGAGGATCCTATGGTTCTTGGTTTTTCTTTTGCTGATATGATGAATCACACTGATTGTTTTACGAGTGTTGAGCCAGCCTTGTGTCCCGGGGATAACTCTTACTTGGTCATGGTGAATAATTTTCTTAAAGTACTGTAGTATCCTATTGGCTAGTATCTTGCTGAGAATTTTTGCATCCATGTTCATCAGGGATATTGGTCTGTAATTCTCCTTTTTGGTGGGGTCTTTGTCTGGTTTTGGAATTACGGTGATGCTGGCCTCATAGAACGAATTTGGAAGGACTCCATCTCTTTCTATCTTTCCAAAGAGCTTTAGTAGAATAG
The DNA here is from genome assembly GCF_011100685.1 of Canis lupus familiaris. Lineage (NCBI taxonomy): Eukaryota > Metazoa > Chordata > Mammalia > Carnivora > Canidae > Canis > Canis lupus. Next base: position 906,076 of record NC_049235.1, read on the forward strand.
GTATGGTTTCTTCTTTAAATGTTTGATAGAATTCCCCAGGGAAGCCATCTGGCCCTGGACTCTTGTGTCTTGGGAGGTTTTTGATGACTACTTCAATTTCCTCCCTGGTTATTGGCCTGTTCAGGTTTTCTATTTCTTCCTGTTCCAGTTTTGGTAATTTGTGGCTTTCCAGGAATGCGTCCATTTCTTCTAGATTGCCTAATTTATTGGTGTATAGCTGTTCATAATATGTTCTTAAAATCATTTGTATTTCCTTGGTGTTGGTAGTGATCTCTCCTTTCTCATTCATGATTTTATTAATTTGAGTCTTCTCTCTCTTCTTTTTAATAAGGCTGGCTAATGGTTTATCTATCTTATTAATTCTTTCAAAGAATCAGCTCCTGGTTCTGTTGATCTGTTCCACAGTTCTTCTGATCTCTATTTCCGTGAGATCTGCTCGAATCTTAATTAACTCTCTTCTGCTGGGTGTAGGGTCCATCTGCTGTTTTATCTCTAGCTCCTTTAGGTGTAAGGTTAGCTTTTGTATTTGAGTTCTTTCCAGTTTTTGAATGGATGCTTGTATTGCGATGTATTTCCCCCTCAGGACTGCTTATGCTACATCCCAAAGAATTTGAACAGTTGTATCTTCATTCTCATTAGTTTCCATGAATCTTTTTAATTCTTCCTTAATTTCCTGGTTGACCCTTTCATCTTTTAGGAAGATGGTCCTTAACCTCCACGTGTTTGAAGTCCTTCCAAACTTCTTGTTGTGATTTAGTTCTAATTTCAAGGCATTATCGTCTGAGAATATGCAGGGGATGATCCCAATCATTTGGTATCAGTTCCGACCTGATTTGTGACCCAGTATCTGGTCTATTCTGGAGAAAGTTCCATGTGTACTTGAGGAGAATGTGTATTCAGTTGAGTTTGTATGTAAAGTTCTGTAGATATCTGTGAAATCCATCAGGTCCAGTGTATCATTTAAAGCTCTTGTTTCTTTGGAAATGTTGTGCTTAGAAGACCTATCGAGGGTAGAAAGAGCTAGATTGAAATCACCGAGTATAAGTGTATTATTATCTAAGTATTTCTTCACTTTAGTTATTAATTGGTTTAAATATTTGGCAGCTCCCACATTCGAGGCATATATATTGAGGCTTGTTAAGTCCTCTTGTTGGATAGATCCTTTAAGTATGATATAGTGTCCCTCTTCATCTCTCACTACAGTCTTTGGGGTAAATTTTAGTTTATCTGATACAAGGATGGCTACCCCTGCTTTCTTTTGGGGACCATTTGAATGGTACATGTTTCTCCAACCTTTTATTTTCAGGTTGTAGGTGTCCTTCTGTCTAAAATGAGTCTCTTGTAGACAGCAAGTAGATGGGTCCTGCTTTTTATCCAGTCTGAAACCCTGTGCCTTTTGATGGGGTCATTAAGCCCATCACGTTCAGAGTTACTATCGAAAGATATGAGTTTAGGGTCATCATGATATCTATTCAGTCCTTGTTTTTGTGGATTGTTCCACTGAACTTCTTCTTAAATGGGAATTTTAAGAGTCCCCCTTAAAATTTCTTGCAGAGCTGGTTTGGAGGTCACATATTCTTTCAGTTCCTGCCTGTCTTGGAAGCTCTTCGTCTCTCCTTCCATTTTGAATGAGAGCCTTGCTGGATAAAGTATTCTTGCTTGCCTGTTCTTCTCACTTAGGACCCTGAATATATTATGCCAGCCCTTTCTGGCCTGCCATGTCTCTGTGGAGAGGTCTGCTGTTACCCTAATATTCCTCCCCATAAAAGTCAGGGATTTCTTGTCTCTTGCTGCTTTAAGGATCTTCTCTTTATCTTTGGAATTTGTAAGCTTCACTATTAAATATCGAGGTGTTGCACGGTTTTCATTGATTTTAGGGCGGGTTCTCTCTGTTTCCTGGATCTGAATGCCTGTTTCCCTTCCCAGATTAGGAAAGTTTTCAGCTATTATTTGTTCAATTATGTATTCTGGCCCTCTGTCCCTTTTGGCGCCTTCAGGAACCCCAATTAAATGTAGGTTTTTCTTCCCCAGGCTGTCGTTTATTTCCCTTAATCTATCCTCATGGTCTTTTAATTGTTTGTCTCTTTTTTCCTCAGTTTCCCTCTTTGCCATCAACTTGTCTTCTATGTCACTCACTCGTTCTTCCACCTCGTTAACCCTCGTCGTTAGGACTTCTAGTTTGGATTGCATCTCATTCAATTGATTTTTAATTTCTGCCTGATTGGATCTAAATTCTGCAGTCATGAAGTCTCTTGAGTCCTTTATGCTTTTTTCTTGAGCTACCAGTAGCTGTATAATAGTGCTTCTGAGTTGGCTTTCGACATTGAATTGTAATCCAGATTTTGTAACTCTGTGGGAAAGAGGACTGTTTCTGATTCTTTCTTTTGAGGTGAGGTTTTCCTTCTAGTCATTTTGCTCAGTGCAGAGTGGCCAAAAACAAGTTGTATTGGGAAAAGGAGAAAAGAGAGGAGAGAAAGAAGGAAAGAAAAGAGAAGAAGAAAAAAGGAAGAAAAACGAAAAAAAAGAAGAAAAAGAGAAAGAAAAAGAAAGAAAGGAAGAAAAGGGTGGGGGAAGCAAACAGAAAGCAAAAAGAAAAAAAAAACACGGGGAAGTATCCTCTGATTCTGTACACTGTAAGTACCTTGTCTTGCCCTGGAACTTTCCAGTGCTGCTTGGTCAATAGTTTGTTTTTCCCCTGTCCATCTAGCTGGTCTTCTGCGGGAGGGGCTTGCTGTGCTGATTTTCAGGTGTTAGCACTTGGGGGAGCTGCTCTGCCCCTGCTTGGTGCAGGGCTCAGTGAAAGATGTTTAACCTGTTTATCTGGTGAGGCCACTGTGAGGCTCAGTGGGGGTTGTTTACCCTGTGAGGCCCCAGGAGGAACAACAACAGTAGAGGCAGCCAGCTCTGGAGCCCTGGAGTCAGCTCCCGCAGTAACTCCGGAGCTCTCCGTCTGCAGGGCCTGGAGGCTCTGGGGCGGGGCCGCTGATCTTCTCAGCTCGGGGCAGGAGCGTCCTTGGGGTCCTGGGCCCTCCCGGCCTCTGCCTGTCCTGGGTGGAGGCCGGATCCTGGGCTGTGTCCCGACGCCCTGTGCTCCTGGGCCTGCGCTGTTGGATTCAAGCAGCCCCCTCCGCGGAGCCGCCGCCTGAGCCCCTCCGAGCTGCTCCGGGTCCTGCTGGGCGCGCTGCAGTCCTTAGGGAGCTCGGCGCACTCTCCTGGGGCGCAGGTGTCTGTTAGTGTCCCAGGGAGCCCCAGGGCATCCCAGCCCTCCTGGGGTCCTGCTCTAACTCCCTGCGGGCACCTTTCCACTCCGGAAGGTTGGTGCAGCTCCTGCTTCTCCGGGTCGGGGCTCTCCTGTCCTGGGGACATGCGCTCCGTCCTCAGCCCGGCTCCTCGCGGGGCCCTTCCCCCTTGGAGGCCTTTTGTTTCTTTATTTCTTTTTCCCCGTCTTCCTACCTTGATAGAAGGGCAAACTCTTCTCACTGTAGCATTCCAGCTGTTCTCTCTTTAAATCTCAGGCCGAATTTGTAGATTTTCACGATGATTTGAAGGTTATCTAGGTAATTTGGTGGGGATAGGTGATTAGGGGACCCTACTCTTTTGCCATCTTGCCCCTCCTCTGCTCGGATTCTGTTATTTCATCTATCAGTGCGCTGTTTTCTTTTTTTTTAGATAGTGCGCTGTTTTCTTATCAACTGTATAGAGATAGCAATATTAAAGTCTACCATGGTTGTGATGAAATGATATATCATACCTACAGAAGATCTAAGAGAGAGTCTGTCACATATCATAGATCCAAGTAATGACAGCTGTTACATCCCTTCACCATCAGAAAACAAGAAACAAAATGAGGGAGTCTCAAGGTGCCTTATAGGTTTGACAAATACTTTTCTGCTGATCTGAATAGCTACACATAGATTATCCCATTAAATTTAGCAAATTAATAATTCAGCTTTCAGGGCTTAGGGGAACAAATCATACTGTATGCAGCCTCACAAATGACTTATTTCCTCTGTTTAGGTAACAGAGGTACAGTATAATCTCTGAAAAGTCAAAGAACAATTTGAAGCTTAAAGTTACTAGTAAATTAACAAATACCTTGGATGCTTCTACTATATGGACTAGGTCAAAATAGTCCCCTCATTCATGTATACATATAAAAAACTGACTATGCATAAAAACAGATCTATCTAAATAAATAAACAAAATATAATATGGGTGACAAATGATAGTGTTTGGGAGAGAATAAGAATAATAATTTATCTCATAAAAAGGAGAAACCTCATTTTTTGAATATTTTATTTATTAATTCATGAGAGACACAGAGAAAGAGGGAGAGGCAGAGACACAAGCAGAGGGAGAAGCAGGCTCCTTGCAGGGAGCCTGATGAGAGACTCGATCCCAGGAACCTAGGATCATGACCTGAGCTGAAGGCAGGTGCTCAACCACTGAGACACCCAGATGCCCTCTTATGTTGTTGGTGAGAATGAAAGCTGGTGCAGCTACTCTGGAAAACAGTGTGGAAGTTCCTCAGGAAGTTAAAAATAGAGCTACCATATGACCCAGCAATTGCACTCCTGGGTGTTTATCCAAAAGATACAAACATAGTGATTCAAAAAGGCACCTGCATCCCAATGTTCACAGCAGCAATGTCCACAATAACCAAACTGTAGAAGGAGCCACACTGTCCATCGAGAGAAAAATGAATAATGAAGATATGGTCTATATATACAATGTAATATTACTCAGCCATTAGAAAGGATGAAATCTTACCATTTGCAAAGATGTGGATGGAGCTAGAGGGCTTATGCTAAGCCAAATAAGTCAAGCAGAGAAAGAAAATTATTATATGATTTGACTCATATGTGTAATTTAAGAAACAAAACATAGAATATTAGGGAAAGAGAGGGAAAAATAAGATAAAATCAGAGAGGGAGAGAAACCACAAGAGACTCTTAATCATAGGAAACAAACTGAGGGTCACTGGAGGAGAGGTGGAGAATGGAGTACCTGAGTGACGGGCATTAATGAGGGCACATGATGTTGGAGCACTGGGTGTTATATGCAACTCATGAATCACTGAACTCTACCTCTGAAACTATACATTATATGTTAATACATTGAATTTAAGTTAAATTAAACAAAGAAGTGAAACAGAAAAAAATTGATATTTCTTAACTCATTTAAAAATAACAACAGTAAACTTCCTACATGGTAACACACACAGACAAGAAAAAAAAAAAAGAATTTCCCTCAAAATCTCCTGGCTACTTTCCAAAATAACTTTTTCAAGTTGCCACTTTGTTTGAGTATCCTTAAGAAACTTTCACATTGTCTGTATAATATCTATAATATCTAAGATCTGTCCTAATTTATATCATTTTTGGAAACAAAAAAAAGATTCTCTAAGAATATGAAGCTTATGGACTTTTAATGGCCAGTTTACAGCTATACTAAAATAAGGATGCAATCCTAGATCTTCTATTTTTATGTCAAATATTCTTAGCATTATATGATAGCACAAGTTAGTCATGCAATTTTGGAAATGTTCTTCTGCAATTAAAAAATATCAGGCAAGTAATTGATTAAATTGGTTAGTTTTTAGACACCAATAGATTATTCAATGGTCTCAGAATATCCAGGCTTAGGATATTCTGTGGGACATTTTTCCCCTGAAGTCTTCCTGCTGTTACTAACCCTGTCAGATTCTTTTGTTCTAGATATTTCTGCTCCTGTATGTTACAAGAAAGATAGTATGTAGTTAACAACTAGGAAGCTGTGTAACTATTTGTATTCTATTTCATATACCTGTGAATTTTGTTCAAATAAGTTTCATCTCAAAATGGTAATATTGAAATACTTAAATATATTTATTTTACTTATCTTTTCTCAACCACTGGCTTCAGTTTAATGGATTCATTAATTGAAGAACCTGCATCAAAAAATGATATCCAGCTGGAGAATAGAGGGTATTGCCTAGAAGACAGAACTCCATCTGAAGGGAATTTTTGCTACAAAGTTGTATCACATCAACTAATAAATCACTAAGTTCACACACATACACACACACACACACACACACACACACGCTTCCAGATCATTTTTTGTATATTTTTTTATTGGAATTCAATTTGCCAACATATAGCATAACACCCAATGCTCATCCCGTCAAGTGTCTCCCTCAACTCCCATCACCCAGTCATCACATCCCCCCGCCCACCTCCCCTTCCACTACCCCTTGTTCATTTCCCAGAGTTAGGAGTCTCTCATGTTCCCAGATCATTTTAATTCCCAGTTGCTCATTCTCTACAATGTCTGTCACCAAAGCAGGATGAATAAGAGCATTGTAACGGAATTTTTGATTCTGGGCTTCACCCAAAAACCTGAACTGCAAAGAGCTCTCTTCATTGTCTTTCTCCTCATCTACCTTGTGGCCTTACTTGGCAATGCACTGATTGTCATTGCCATAATCTGTAACACCACCTTGCATACACCCATGTATGTTTTCCTTCTGGCACTGGCTATTGTGGATATCATCTGCACAACAAGCATTATACCCAAGATGCTGGGGACCATGCTAACAACGGGAAGGAGTATTTCCTATGAAAGCTGCATGTCACAGCTCTTCTTCTTCACGTGGTCCCTGGGGGCCGAGATGGTTCTCTTCACCACAATGGCCTATGACCGCTATGTGGCCATCTGTTTCCCTCTTCGCTACAGAACTATGATGAACCCCCATATGTGTGTGGCCTTGCTTGGCATTACCATGGTGATTGCTGTAACCAATTCCTGGGTACACACTGGTCTTATCCTGAGGCTGACTTTCTGTGGGCCAAATATCATTGACCACTTCTTCTGTGAGATACCTCCACTTCTGTCTTTGTCCTGCAGCCCTGTGAGGATCAATGAGGTGATGGTGTATGTTGCTGATATTACCCTGGCCATAGGTGACTTCACGCTCACCTGCATCTCCTATGGTTTCATCATTGCTGCCATTCTCCGCATCCACACGGCAGAAGGCAAGAGGAAGGCTTTCTCAACATGTTCATCCCACCTCATAGTGGTGTCCCTTTACTACTCTCCTGTGATCTACACCTATATCCGCCCTGCTTCTAGCTACTCATTTGAAAGGGACAAGGTGATAACTGCACTCTATACTCTCGTGACCCCAACATTAAACCCAATTGTGTATAGTTTCCGAAATAAGGAGATGCAGACAGGGATTCAGAAGGTATTTGCATTTCTGAGACATTAGTGGTTTCAAAAGGTTTTTTATATCAGCTTGACTCCAGAATCGTCTCCTAGAATGTCTCATATTTTACTGATCAATTGTAAACATTTCCTTCCCCTATTCCCTATTCCCTCTTAGGAGTGTTTCATTCCATTAAGAATCATTGCCTTAGCTCCTGATTTCTAAAATGCACTGACTTTCTTAATATTTCATTACTGATTTATACTTATCACTTTGCATATTTCTAAAATATTTTCTTTCATTAAAACTTTCACAACAAACCACAGTAAATGTAAAGTGTTTCTCTCATTCTTATTCTTTTCCCAGCTTTTTCATTGTCCCCACAATTGTAATATAGTGATTTAAAAAAATTTTTAGAGAGATTTTATTGATTCATGAGAGAGAGAGAGAGAGAGAGAGAGAGAGAGAGGGAGGCAGAGACACAGGCATAGGGAGAAGCAGGCTTCATGCCGGAACTGGTGGAAGGACTTGATCCTGGGACTCCAGGATCACGCCCTGGGCTGAAGGCAGACACTCAGCCATTGAGCCACCCAGGGATACCCTGTCCCCACAACTTTATATTTTTAACTTTAACAATGTCTTTAGGGGATCCCCGGGTGACTCAGCGGTTTTGCGCCTGCCTTTGGCCCAGAGCGCGATCCTGGAGTCCTGGGATCCAGTCCTGCGTCGGGCTTCCGGCATGGAGCCTGCTTCTCCCTCTGCCTGTGTCTCTGCCTCTCTCTCTATGTCCAGCATGAATAAATAAATAAATAAAATCTTTAAAAACATTTAAGAATGTCTTTAATGTAATATATGTACCACCTCACATAAATATATATCATGATATATATCCGAACGTCTTTCTAAAAACATGTACATACCTTCTCCTTCCTATATACGTAGATACACAAGCATTTGCCTAGAAGCATACATAAAAATCATATATATTAAAATATTTATACTCACAAAGAAATATTACTTTGAATATAAAATTGATCAGTCTATGAATCAAATCAGTTTTCTCATTTCTGTAATAAGAAAATACATTCCATTACTTTGAAACTTATTTGTGACTCAGGAAGCACCATTTCCCTTGAAATGAATTATAATTAGGGTTCTGCTGCAATGTTTTCAAAATACAGGCACTTTTGTCATACTAATCTTCCTGAAACTATCTAGCTCATGTCACTGTTGCTTGCTTTAGAATCTACTTCATGAAAACAATAATCATGTATTATTGTTGACATCCTTTTATGAAGGATGAGTTTGGGTCAGAAAATAAAAGAAATTTGTTTAGGAGCTATATAGAATAAACATTGTTAAACTGTGATTGGTAAATAAGTAGCAGTACATCATATTAATTAGGAAAAGAAGGTACCTTTCTTTCTGAGCTTTGGGCTCCATTTCTGGGCTTTGGGCTCCATTTTTATTTTTGCCTGTGCTCAGAGTGGACTTGTTTTTATCTTGCTCTATCAGGTGACAATCTTCTGATGCTATTGTTCTGTGATTTTTTTTGATGATAGGCAGAACACCATGTCCTACCTGTTTAGCCAGACAAACTGGGCAGACATTACTCAGAGGTCATTCTTTTTTTTTCTTTCTCATTTCTTTAAAATTAAGCTCACAAATTACTGTCTTAATTATGTTCTCTTCCTTTTTGAAAAGATCCAGCTACATAGAAGCCAAATAAACAAAAATGATTATTTCCTTTAGAAAGACAAATATGAAACAATTTCCTGAAAGTGTCCCTTGTTATGAACTTAGGTGATTATAAGCATATTTTGAAAAAAGTTAGATAATCATTTGAAACATTCAAATGTACTTTCATTCTGAATTTTTAAGTGGAAAATTTTAAAAGGAAATGAATTCTGGACTCCCTCCTCTCAGAATTTGTTGCATTGTGGCTTCTATATTATTTTTGTTTATTATTATATTGTGAATGCATTTTGTAATATGTATATAAAGGGATACTACATCTATATATTTTGGAGTATTTTGCATGATTTTCTAACTAACCAATTATACTGTTTTGTACAACTCATGCAACATAAAAGAGAATGAATTATGTATAGCTAGACATCTAGAATATTTATGTTTGTTATTCAAGGGAGATCATAGGATGTCTGAAGTTGGAGTTGTATCTCCCCATATTTCTTGCCCAGTACCTTGTACCTTTTAGCATTGCAAACATCCACCTTAAATTTTAAGCCTATTGAGCATTTTTTTTCTTTTTTAGTTTAAGAGTAAATGCCAATATTGGTTTCAGTGTTCTGTGACATTGATGTGCGGATATCTGAATGTGGGATGGGGAGAACTGGGGTATTTAATGGATTTCCTCTACATTGTATCTAGTACTTGATATAGTGTATGATAAATATTCCAGAATGATTTGGGCTAGTTACCTAAGAACACAGTTTTGATGAGGCAGGCATTCTGGGTTTGGACCTCATGTAGATTATTTTAGATTTCATGGCAGAAATAATCTATTCTACTGAACATAAATGTATTCTAAAGCTGTGCTAAGTTTCTATTATATTCAGTTACAGATAATACAGAATAAACCAGTGTATAGACTTGTGCCTCATGCAATGGAAGTCTGGTGTGCCACCATGAATTGTGACTATCTCCACTCAAGGATATTAGCAAAGAACTAGTATCCTTTAAGTTTGTTTGTTAGTTTTTTTGTTTTGTTTCGTTTTGTTTTGGTTTTGATTTTGTCCTGCTATACTTTGTTTTCCCTAGGGTCATAATGGCTTCTGTATTTCTAGCATCTGAATCATGACCCAGGCAGAATGAAGGCTAAAGGTGAAGACACAAAGGGCATGTGAATCTTCACCTATTATTTTAAACTCTTGGTTCAGGGACCCCTGGGTGGTTCAGCTGTTAAACATCTGTCTTTGGGTCAGGTTGTGATCCTGGAGTCCTAGGATCAAGTCCCACATGGGGCTTCTTGCATGGAGTCTGCTTTTCCCTCTGTGTATGTCTCTGCCTCTCTCTCTTGCTGTGTCTTTTGTGAATAAATAAATAAAATCTTTACAAAAATAAACTCTTGGTTCAGCTTTATTGAGGTAAAATTAATAAATAAACCTGTAAAATATTCAAAAGTGCATCTCATGATTTTGTAATAAAGGAATCACTCAATAACCATGCACTTACATCACACTGGTCATAACTATATCATTGTCATTGCATCATCTCAAACATGTAGTTAATTTCACACTTGTCTTAAAATTGTAACATCTACAAAGACAGTATGTGTGTTAAGTGAACTTAGAACTAGGAGTATTACAAACATGAGTACCTGACTGTATATATGTCATGTGATACAACCGAAATGCAAATAATTTCAAAAAGTTTTTAATATTTTCAGCAAAGATATGTGATTTGTGAGATAAAATACATAAACCTTCCACATACACCATCCATTTTTTAACAATAAAAAATTTACAAGATTTTTAAAATACCAGAACTCATGATGTATTTTACCTTTAAACTATGCTTAATCCATAGTTTAGTCTATTAAAAAGAGTTAGAAATAACAACTAATACACTAACAATGAACAATATCACCTCTGAGATTGTGCTATCTTAAAACTCTTTCCTATTAAAAAAATCACAAATCCTTAGAGCAATCATAAGCTACAGGTAAGGAGTAGAATTTGTGTACAGTAATCTGAAAATTTGTGGTTACAACAGAACACATGAATGTGGCCAAATAGGGTCATGGCAAATAACCCCAGACAATAAGTTACATGCTTCTACTGTCAAAGATTGGATATTTGTGTATAAATATGGATAGTGATCTCATGAATTTAACATAGCAAATATGTTTAAATTAAGGAGTTTCAAATTACCTGAAAACGTTTTGATAAACATAGGAAGATTTTAGGGAACAAATTCATTAAAACCAGTAAAAGAAAAAAACCCAGCATTTTTCATTTACTATATAATCTGTGTAGCCGGACATTAAGGTTGCCAAATAATTGGCTTATGTAGGGTGGGTGGGTTGTTTTCAAGAAAGATTTCAGAAGAAAAATAAAAATGTCAATAGCATCGCTTTGAAAACTGTAATGACTGCATAAATCTAGGCAATAGTTTATTTATTTATTTATTTATTTATTTATTTATTTATTTATTTATTTATTTAATTGGTGTTCAATTTGCCAACATATAGCAAAACACTCAAGGCTCATCCCATCAAGTGCCCCCCTCAGTGCCGGTCACCCAGTCCCCCCACACCCGGCCCACCTCCGTTTCCACCACCCCTTGTTCGTTTCCCAGAGTTAGGAGTCTCTCATGGTCTGTCTCCCTTTCTGATATTTCCCACTCATTTTCTCTCCGTTCCCCTTAATTCCCTTTCATTATTTTTTATATTCCCCAAATGAATGAGACCATATAATGTTTGTCCTTCTCCAATTGACTTACTTCACTCAGCATAATACCCTCCAGTTCCATCCACGTTGAAGCAAATGGTGGATATTTGTCATTTCTAATGGCTGAGTAATATTCCATTGTATACATAGACCACATCTTCTTTATCCATTCATCTTTCGATGGACACCGAGGCTCCTTCCAAAGTTTGGCTATTGTGGACATTGCTGCTAGAAACATCAGGGTGAAGGTATCCAAGCGTTTCATTCCATCTGTATCATTGCGGTAAATCCCCAGCAGTTCAATTGTTGGGTCGTGGGGCAGGTCTATTTTTAACTCTTTGAGGAACCTCCACAAAGTTTTCCAGAGTGGCTGCACCAATTTACATTCCCATCAACAGTGCAGGAGTGTTCTCCTTTCTCCACAGCCTCTCCAACATTTGTGGCTTCCTGCCTTGTTAATTTTCCCCATTCTCACTGGTGTGAGGTGGTATCTCCTTGTGGTTTTGATTTGTATTTCCCTGATGGCAAGTGACGCGGAGCATTTTCTCATGTGCTTGTTAGCCATGTCTATGTCTTCTTTGGTGAACTGTCTGTTCGTGTCTTTCACCCATTTCATGATTGGATTGTTTGTTTCTTTGCTGTGGGTTTAAGAAGTTCTTTATAGATCTTGGATGCTAGTCCTTTATCTGATACATCATTTGCAAATATCTTCTCCCATTCTGTAGGTTGTCTTTCAGTTTTGTTGACTGTATCCTTTGCTGTGCAAAAGCTTCTTATCTTGATGAAGTCCCAATAGTTCACTTTTGCTTTTGTTTCTCTTGCCTTCATGGATGTATTTTGCAAGAAGTTACTGTGGCAAAGTTCAAAAAGGGTGTTGCCTGTGTTCTCCTCTAGCATTTTGATGGAAACTTGTCTCACATTAATTATCTTTCATTCTTTTTGAGTTTATCTTTGTGGATGGTGTAAGATAATGGTCCAGTTTCATTCTTCTGCATGTGGATGTCCAATTTTCCCAGCACCATTTATTGAAGACCCTGTCTTTTTTTCAGTGGATAATCTTTCCTTCTTTGTTGAATATTAGTTGACCGTAGAGTTGAGGGTCCACTTCTGGATTCTCTATTCTGTTCCATTGATCTATGTGTCTGTTTTTGTGCCAGTACCACACTGTCTTTATGATCACAGCTTTGTAGTACAACCTGAAATCTGGCATTGTGATGCCCCCAGCCATGGTTTTCTTTTTTTAAATTCCCCTGGCTATTCGGGGTCTTTTCTGATTCCACATAAATCTTAAAATAATTTGTTCCAACTCTCTGAAGAAAGTCCATGGTATTTTGATAGGGATTGCATTGAATGTGTAAATTGCCCTGGGTAACATTGACATTTTCACAATATTAATTCCGCCAATCCATGAGCACGGAATATTTTTCCATCTCTTTGTGTTTTCCTCAATTTCTTTCAGAAGTGTTCTATAGTTTTTAGGGTATAGATCCTTTACCTCTTTGGTTAGGTTTATTCCTAGGTATCTTATGCTTTTGGTGCAATTGTAAGTGGGATTGACTCCTTAATTTCTCTTTCTTCAGTCTCATTGTTAGTGTATAGAAATGCCACTGACTTTGGCCATTGATTTTGTATCCTGCCATACTCCCAAATTGCTGTTTGAGTTCTAGCAATCTTGGGATGGAGTCTTTTGGGTTTTCTATGTATAGTATCATGTCATCTGCAAAGAGGGAGAGTTTGACTTCTTCTTTGCCAATTTGAATGTCTTTTATTTCTTTTTGTTTTCTGATTCCTGAGGTTAGGCAATGGTTTTTAAAGTTTGCCGAAAACTTTAAAATAGAACTACATATATAGGTCATCTTGCCAAAAAAATGACAATGTCATCAAAACCTTTACATTTAACAATTAATTAAAAGTAATTACATTGGTTTAGAGGAAGATGACATCATGAATACATATCCAGCAAAATTCAGACTACAAGAATATTTTCACTACATGCTGTCCAGTTTCTTCAACAGTAATGCAATGGCAAAATTAAAAATAAATATATAAGATACAGGCAAATTGATAGGACAAGAATCTTTGGAGGGGTTATCAATTAATTGTAAAGTATCTGTATTTATATCCTAATTCAGGCAAACATAATTTATAATTTATAAGTCAGTTATAAAAATATCAACTGGAGGACACTGGGAAGATCTCAGAGTAGGAGGAACCTAAGCTTGTCTTCTCACACAGACACAATTAGATTGCACAGTGTCCATAACTCAGAAAAGGATCTGAAAACTGGCAAAACAAACTCCATAGCTAATGGTAGGGAAGAAGCCACATTAAAAAGCATAGGAAAGGTGGAGATATGGTGGGGGGTTAAAAGGATCCTGGCCAACTGTGATGAGAAGGAAGTCAGGGGAATGGAGAAGGACAAAAATAGATGACCACACCAGGGAGCGACATGAGGAAGACAAATTTCCATGACATTTGGTTTTGAAAGTGACAGGGGCCACATTTCCTTGATTCTTCCAACCAGCATGGCTTAAAGGTTGGACTTAAAGCCAGTGGGCATTAGGAAGCTGAGTCTCTATGCTTAAAGAGAGAGCACAGAAAACAGCCATGGAAACACAACATAGAAGCAGCCTTTGAAAAACGCTTGGGGTATATGGGGGGGACAGTTATTTATTCATTCAGAGTGAATCCCAGAGAGACAGGGATCATAGGGAGACCCCCTCCTGGAACAAAAGAGCTGGCAGTGGCCATTTCTCTCCTCCATTCCTCAGCATACACACAGGGCTACCTAAGGGAACAAGTGCTGTGATGAAATTCATTAACTAAGTTCCTTACACAAAGCCCTGCTCTGCTGCCATTCATCAGATCAGCCTTTTCTAGTCATGCTTGCCTCAATCCCAGTACTATGGGTGCCCTCCCCCAAAAGACTTGTGAAAATGTTGCAAAATAATGTCTCCCAACCCAAGTATTTTGAGAGGCTTTGGGCCTGGAGGCAGCAGCCAGTTGCCACTCAAGGAAAATGAGTACACCTTATTAAAACTGTATCCACATGGGGTTTGCTGAGCATTTACAGCCACCCTGGTGTCTGCAGCATCTGCAAGTCCCCTGTGGAAGATGAGTACATACAGGTTGAGGACATCATGCCCCCACCCATGTGCACTTTGTAAAATGGCCCAGACAGACCCACTTTCTGCAGCTTCATGTCTCCTTTGGAAGAGGAACAGCATGCACACTTTGTGAATTCTGTGGGCCCACCAGAGTGAGCTTTCTGAAGTGGCCCTGGCCAGCCCTGGTCTCCATAGGGGCTGCATGTCCCCTGTGAAAGAGAAACAGTGTCACTGTTAAAAGTGTGCACCCTGCCTACTAGTTTAAAGAGCATGAGACATAGCAGACTTTGATAACACCCAAAACCAGACACAGACCACTAGACAAAATGTGGAGAAGGAAGAAAATGTCCCAAATGAAAGAACAGGACCAAAGCACAGTAACAGACAGATGTAGGCAAAAAAGATAAAAGTAACATACCTCATAAAGTCTTTAAAATGATAATTATAAGGATACTCACTGAACTTGAGAAAAAGGTGGAGGATACCAAGTAATCAAGCTGGACATGTGAGAGAAAAAAATATGCAAAACAAGAATAGAGTGGATCCCTGGGAGGCTCAGCGGTTTAGTGCCTGCCTTTGGCCCAGGGCACAATCCTGGAGTCCCGGGATCGAGTCCCACGTCGGGCTCCAGGCATGGAGCCTGCTTCTCCCTCCTCCTGTCTCTCTCTCTCTCTCTCTCTCTCTCATCAATCAATCAATCTTAATAAAACAAGAACAGACTTAGGAAACTCAGTAATTGAATCAAGTTTAATAACATTTACATTATAAGAATCGAAGAATTGAAGAATTAAAGATGAAAAAAGAAAGAAAAGGGGACAGAAAATATATTTGAAGAAATAATATCTGGAAACTTTCAAAATCTAAGAAAAGAAACAGATATCCAGATTCAGTGGGCAAAGAGAACCCCCCCCAAAATCTACCCAAAAGAACCACATCAAGACACATAATAATTAAAATGGCAAAAAGTAGTGATAAAGGGCCAATTTTAAAAGCAGCAAGAGAAAATAAAGAGTTTACATGTAAGGGAATCCTGATGAGGCTGTGAGTAGATTTTTCTGCAGAATTATTATAGGCCAGAAAGGAATAGCATAATATAATGAAAGTTATGAAAGGGAAAAATCTGCAGACAAAAAAATACCCCATTGAGCAAAGCTATCATTCAGAATAGAAACAGAAATAAAGAGTTCCTCAGAAAAACATAAAGTAAAGAAGTTCATAACCACTAAATCAACTCTAAAAGAAATGTTAAAGGAGAATCTTTGAGTGGAAAGGAAAGACCACAAAAAATAGTATGAAAAGAAGGAAACACAAAAGCAATATAAATAAGTATATCTGTAAATATCCTTCAAAGGATTCACAAGATGAAAAAAAAGATACAGAATATGATGCCAAATGTTTAAAATGTGGGAGGGAGGTACAGCAGAGTCAATGGATGCAAGCTTAAGCAATCATCAACTAAATATAGGCTGCTATATACAGAAGATGTTATATACATATCTGATGATAACCACAAATCTAAAACATTAATAGATATGCAAAGAGGATAAATAAATCCAACTATATCAATAAAAAAGGTCAGTAAACCATGAAAAAGAGTAAGAAAAGAAAGATTCAGAGAAAAATTACAAAAACAACCACAAAATCAAAAGTAACCAACTGGCAATAAATGCATACATATCAACAATTACTTTCATTGCAAAAACACTAAATATTCCAATATAAACACGTAGGATTCTTACATGTTCTGTCGTTCTCCAATTGACTTACTTCACTCAACATAATACTCTCCAGTTCTATCCATGTTGAAGCAAAATGTGGGTATTTGTCATTTTTTTTAACTGGAGTTCAATTTGCCAAATATAGCATATCACTCAGTGCTCACTCATCAAGTGCCCCCCTGTGTACCCACCACCAGTCACCTCAAACCCACACCAACTTGCCTTTCCACTACCCCTTGTTCATTTCCTAGAGTTAGGTGTTTCTCATGTTTTGTCACCCTCACTGATATTTTCACTCAATTTCTCTCCTTTTCCCTTTATTCCCTTTCACAATTTTTTATATTCCCTTTCACAATTTTTTATATTCCAAATGAATGAGACCATATAATGCACTGAAACATTGGGGTGCAGGTGTTCCAGCATTTCACTGCATCTGTGTCTTTGGGATAAATCCCCAGGAGTGCAGTTGCTGGGTAATTAGGGCAGGTCTATTTTTAACTCTTTGAGGAACCTCCACAAGGTTTTCCAGAGTGGCTGCACCAGTTCACATTCTCACCAACAGTGCAAGAGGGTTCCTCTATCTCCACATCCTCTGCAACAATTGTTGTTTCCTGTCTTGTGATTTTCACCATTCTCACTGGTGTGAGGTGGTATCACTTTGTGGTTTTGATTTGTATTTAACTGCTGGCCAGTGGTCTTCAGCATTTTCTCATGTGCTTGTTGGCCTTGTCTATGTCTTTGTCTGTGAAAATTCTTTATTTTTATTTTTATTTATTTATTCATGATAGTCACAGAGAGAGAGAGAGAGGCAGAGACACAGGCAGAGGGAGAAGCAGTCTCCATGCACCGAGCCCGACGTGGGATTTGATCCAGGGTCTCCAGGATCATGTCCTGGGCCAAAGGCAGGTGCTAAACCGCTGTGCCACCCAGGGATCCCTGTCTGTGAAAATTCTGTTCATGTCTTTTGCACATTTCATGACTGGATTGTGTGTTTCTTGCTGTTGAGTTTAAAAAGTTCTTTTTTTTTCAATTCTGTCTTAGTGCTCAACATACCCTCGTTGACGGTTTCTGTTTTTCGATTCTTTTATACATTTATTTTTTATTGGTGATGAATTTGCCAACATATAAAACAACACCCTGTGCTCATCCCATCAAGTGCCCCCCTCAGTGCCTGTCACCCAGTCATGCCCACCTCCCCTTCCACCACCCCTAGTTCGTTTCCCAGAGTTAGGAGTCTTTATGTTCTGTCTCCCTTTATGATATTTCCCACACATTTCTTCTCCCTTCCCTTATATTCCCTTTCACTATTATTTATATTCCCCAAATGAATGAGACATACACTGTTTGTCTTTCTCCGATTGACTTACTTCACTCAGCATAATACCCTCCAGTTCCATCCACGTTGAAGCAAATGGTGGGTATTTGTCGTTTTAAATGGCTGAGTAATATTCCATTGTATACATAGACCACATCTTCTTTATCCATTCATCTTTCGATGGAACCCGAGGCTCCTTCCAAAGTTTGGCTATTGTGGACATTGCTGCTAGAAACATCGGGGTGCAGGTATCGCGGCGATTCATTGCATCTGAACTTTGGGGTAAATCCCCAACAGTGCAATTGCTGGGTTGTAGGGCAGGTCTATTTTTAACTCTGTGAGGAACCTCCTCACAGCTTTCCAGAGTGGCTGCACCAGTTCACATTCCCACCAACAGTGCAAGAGGGTTCCCTTTTCTCCGCATCCTCTCCAACATTTGTGGTTTCCTGCCTTGTTAATTTTCCCCATTCTCACTGGTGTGAGGTGGTATCTCATCGTGGTTTTGATTTGTATTTCCCTGATGGCAAGTGATGCGGAGCATTTTCTCATGTGCATGTTGGCCATGTCTATGTCTTCCTCTGTGAGATTTCTCTTCATGTCTTTTGCCCATTTCATGATTGGATTGTTTGTTTCTTTGGTGTTGAGTTTAAGAAGTTCTTTATAGATCTTGGAAACTAGCCCTTTATCTGATACGTCATTTGCAAATATCTTCTCCCATTCTGTCGGTTGTCTTTTAGTTTTGTTGACTGTATCCTTTGCTGTGGAAAAGCTTCATATCTTGATGAAGTCCCAATAGTTCATTTTTGCTTTGTTTCTTTTGCCTTCGTGGATGTATCTTGCAAGAAGTTACTGTGGCTGAGTTCAAAAAGGGTGTTGCCTGTGTTCTCCTCTAGGATTTTGATGGACTCTTGTCTCACATTTAGATCTTTCATCCATTTTGAGTTTATCTTTGTGTATGGTGAAAGAGAGTGGTCTAGTTTCATTCTTCTGCATGTGGATGTCCAATTTTCCCAGCACCATTTATTGAAGAGACTGTCTTTCTTCCAATGGATAGTCTTTCCTCCTTTATCGAATATTAGTTGGCCATAAAGTTCAGGGTCCACTTCTGGATTCTCTGTTCTGTTCCATTGATCTATGTGTCTGTTTTTGTGCCAGGACCACACTGTCTTGATGACCACAGCTTTGTAGTACAACCTGTAATATGGCATTGTGATGCCCCCAGCCATGGTTTTCTTTTTTTAAATTCCCCTGGCTATTCGGGGTCTTTTCTGATTCCACACAAATCTGAAAATAATTTGTTCTAACTGTCTGAAGAAGTCCATGGTATTTTGATAGGGATTGCATTAAACGTGTAAATTGCCCTGGGTAACATTCACTTTTCACAATATTAATTCTGCCAATCCATGAGCACGGAATATTTTTCCATCTCTTTGTGTCTTCCTCAATTTCTTTCAGAAGTGTTCTATAGTTTTGAGGGTATAGATCCTTTACATCTTTGGTTAGGTTTATTCCTAGGTATCTTATGCTTTTGGGTGCAATTGTAAATGGGATTGACTCCTTAATTTCCGTTCTTCGGTCTCATTGTTAGTGTATAGAAATGCCACTGACTTCTGGGCATTGATTTTGTATCCTGCTACGCTACCAAATTGCTGAATGAGTTCTAGCAATCTTGGGGTGGAGGCTTTTGGGTTTTCTATGTAGAGTACCACGTTATCGGCGAAGAGAGAGAGTTTGAGTTTTTCTTTGTCAATTTGAATGCCTTTAATGTCTTTTTGTTGTTTGTTTGCTGAGGCTAGGACTTCCAATACTATGTTGAATAGCAGTGGTGAGAGTGGACATCCCAGTCTTGTTCCTGATCTTAGGGGAAAGGCTCCCAGTGCTTCCCCATTGAGAATGATATTTGCTGTGGGCTTTTTGTAGATGGCATTCAGATGTTGAGGAAAGTTCCCTCTATCCCTACACTCTGAAGAGTTTTGATCAGGAATGGATGCTGTATTTTGTCAAATGCTTTCTCTGCATCTAATGAGAGGATCATATGTTTCTTGGTTTTTCTCTTGCTTATATGATGAATCACATCAATTGTTTTACGAGTGTTGAATCAGCCTTGTGTCCTGGGAATAAATACTACTTGGTCATGGTGAATAATTTTCTTAATGTGCTGTTGGATCCTATTGGCCAGTATCTTGTTGAAAATTTTTGCATCCATGTTCATCAGGGATATTGGTCTGTAATTCTCCTTTTTGGTGGGGTCTTTGTCTGGTTTTGGAATTAAGATGATGCTGGCCTCATAGAACTAATTTGGAAGGATTCCATCTCTTTCTATCTTTCAAAACAGCTTTAGTAGAATAGGTATGGTTTCTTGTTTAAACGTTTGATAGAATTCCCCTGGGAAGCCATCTGGCCCTGGACTCTTGTGTCTTGGGAGGTTTTTGATGACTGCTTCAATTTCCTTCCTGGTTATTGGCCTGTTCAGGTTTTCTATTTCTTCCTGTTCCAGTTTTGATAGTTTGTGGCTTTCCAAGAATGCGTCCATTTCTTCTAGATTGCCTAATTTATTGGCGTATAGCTGTTCATAATAGGTTTTTAAAATCGTTTGTATTTCCTTGGCGTTGGTAGTGATCTCTCCTTTCTCATTCATGATTTTATTAATTTGAGTCTTCTTTCTCTTCTTTTTAATAAGGTTGGCTAATGGTTTATCTATCTTATTAATTCTTTCAAAGAACCAACTCCTGGTTCTGTTGATCTGTTCCACAGTTCTTCTGGTCTCGATTTCGTTGAGTTCTGCTCGAATTTTAATTAACTCCCTTCTGCTGGGTGTAGGGTCCATCTGCTGTTTTTTCTCTAGCTCCTTTATGTGTAAGGTTAGCTTTTGTATTTGACTTCTTTCCATTTTTTGAATGGATGCTTGTATTGCAATGCAATCCCTTTCACTATTATTTATATTCCCCAAATGAATGAGAACATATAATATTTGTCCTTCTCTGATTGACTTATTTCACTCAGCATAATACCCTCCAGTTCCATCCATGTTGAAGCAAATGGTGGGTATTTGCCGTTTCTAATGGCTGAGTAATATTCCATTGTATACATAAACCACATCTTCTTTATCCATTCATCTTTCGATGGACACCGAGGATCTTTCTAAAGTTTGGCTATTGTGGGCATTACAGCTATAAACATCGGGTACAGGTGTCCTGGCATTTCACTGCATCTGTATCATTGGGGTAAATCCCCAGTAGTGCAATTGCTGGGTCATAGGGCAGATCTACTTTTAACTCTTTGAGGAACCTCCACACAGTATTCTAGAGTGGCTGCACCATTTCACATTCCCATCAACAGTACAAGAGGGTTCCCCTTTCTCCACATCCTCTCCGACATTTATTGTTTCTTGTCTTG
This sequence comes from Canis lupus familiaris, assembly GCF_011100685.1. Lineage (NCBI taxonomy): Eukaryota > Metazoa > Chordata > Mammalia > Carnivora > Canidae > Canis > Canis lupus. The sequence continues at coordinate 927,213 of NC_049235.1, forward strand.
TTAATTTTCCCCATTCTCACTGGTGTGAGGTGGTATCTCATTGTGGTTTTGATTTGTATTTCCCTGACGGCAAGTGATGCAGAGCATTTTCTCATGTGCATGTTGGCCATGTCTATGTCTTCCTCTGTGAGATTTCTCTTCATGACTTTTGCCTATTTCATAATTGGATTGTTTCTTTGCTGTTGAGTTTATGAAGTTTTTTATGGATCATGAATACTAGCCCTTTATCTGATACATCATTTGCAAATATCTTCTCCCATAGTAGATTGTCTTTTATTTTTGTTGAGTGTATCCTTTGCTGTGCAAAAGCTTCTTATCTTGATGAAGTCCCAATAGTTCTTTTTTCCTTATGTTTCTCTTGCCTTTGTGGATGTATCTTGCAAGAAGTTACTGTGGTTAAGGTCAGAAACGGTGTTGCCTGTGTTCTTCTCTAGGATTTTGATGGCATCTTGTCTCACATTTAGATCTTTCATCCATTTTGAGTTTATCTTTGTGTCTGGTGCAAGAGAGTGGTCTAGTTTCATTCTTCTGCATGTGGATATCCAATTTTCCCAGCACCATTTATTTAAGACACTGTATTTTTTCTAGTAATTAGTCTTTACCCCTTTGTCGAATAGTAGTTGTCCATCAAGCTGTGGGTCCACTTTTGGATTCTCTATTCTTTTCCATTGATCTATGTGTCTGTTTTTGTGCCAGTACCACACTGTCTTGATGACCACAGCTTTGTAGTACAACCTGAAATCTGGCATTGTGATGCCCCCAGATACAGTTTTCTTTTTTAAAATTCCTCTGGCTATTCGGGATCTTTTATAATTCCACACAAATATTAAGATGACTTGTTCCAACACTCTGAAGAAAGGCCATGGTATTTTGAGAGGGATTGCATTAAACGTGTAAATTGCCCTGGGTAACATTGACATTTTCACAATATTAATTCTGCCAATCCATGAGCACAGAATATTTTTCCATCTCTTTGTGTCTTCCTCCATTTCTTTCAGAAGTGTTCTATAGTTTTTAGGTTATAGATCCTTTATCTCTTTGGTTCGGTTTATTCCTAGGTATCTTATGCTTTTGGGTGCAATTGTAAATGGGATTGACTCCTTAAATTCTCTTTTTTCAATCTCATTGTTAGTGTATAGAAATACCACTGATTCTGTGGATTGATTTTGTATCCTTCCATGCTGCCAAATTGCTGTATGAGTTCTAGCAATCTTTGGGTGGAGTTTTTGGGTTTTCTATGTAGAGTATCATGTGTCAGTGAAGAAGGAGAGTTTGACATCTTCTTTGCCAATTTGATGCCTTTAATCTCTTTTTGTTGTCTGATTGCTGAAGCTAGGGCTTCTAGTATTCTGTGGATTAGCAGTGGTTGGGACTGGACATCCCAGTCTTGTTCCTGATCTTAGGAGAAAGCCTCCCAGTGCTTCCCCATTGAGAATGATATTTGCTGTGGGAAAATGCATGCTGTATTTTGTCAAATCCTTTCTCTGTATCTATTGAGAGGATCCTATGATTCTCGTTTTTTCTCAGCTGATATGATCAATCACATTGTTTGCCTTACGAGTGTTGAACCAGCCTTACATACCATGCTTTAATCCCACTTGGTCATGGTGAATAATCTTCTTCATGTATTGTTAGATCGTATTGGCTATTATCTTGTTGGGAATTTTTGCTCCATGTTCATCAGGTATATTGGTCTATAATTCTCCTTTGGGGAGACCCCTTGGTGGGGTCTTTGTCTGGTTTTGGAATGAAGGTGATGCTGGTGCTGGCCTCATAGAACGAATTTGGAAGTACTCAATCTATTTCTCTCTTTCCAAACAGCTTTAGTACAATAGGTACGGTGTCTTCTTTAAACGTCTGATAGAATTTCCCAGGGAAGCCATTTGGCCCTGGACTTTTGTGTTTTCGGAGGTTTTTCATGATTGCTTCAACTTCCTCCCTGGTTATTGGCCGTTCAGGTTTTCTATTTCTTCCAGTTCCAGTTTTGGTAATTTATGAATGTATAAAGAAGATGTGGTTTATGTATACAATGGAATCTTACTCAGCCATTAGAAATGAGAAATACTCACCATTTGTTTCAACGTGGAATGAACTGGAGGGTACTATGCTAAGTGAAATGAGTCATTCGGAGAAGGATAAACATTGTATGTTCTCATTCATTTGGGGAATATAAATAATAGTGAAAGAGAATAGAAGGGAAGGGAGAAGAAATGGGTAGGAAATATCAGAAAGGGAGACAGAACATAAAGACTCCTAACTCTGAGAAACGAACTGGGGATGGGGTGGGGAAGGGGAGTAGGGCGGGGGGTGGGGGTGAATGGGTGATGGGCACTGAGTGCGGCACTTGACGCAATGAGCACTGGGTGTTATTCTGTATGTTGGCAAATTGAACACCAATAAAAAATAAATTTATTATTTAAAAAAATTGTGGCTTTCCAGAAATTTGTCCATTTCTTCTAAATTGAAATATTTACTGGTGTATAGCTGTTCATAATATGTTTTTAAAATTGTTTGTATTTCCTTGGTGTTGGTAGTGATCTCTCCTTTCTCATTCATGATTTTGTTAATTTGAGTCTTCTCTCTCTTCTTTTTGATAAGGTGTCTAATAGTTTATCTCTCTTATTAATTCTTTCAAAGAACCAACTCCTGGTTTTGTTGATCTCTTCCACAGTTCTTCTGGTCTTGATTTCGTTGAGTTCTGCTCCAATCTTTATTAACTCTCTTCTTCTGCTTAGTTAGGATCTATTTGCTGTTTTTTTCTCTAGCTCTTTTAGGTGTAAGGTTAGCTTTTGTATTTGAGTTCTTTCCAGATTTTGGATGGATGCTTTTATTGCGATGTATTTCCCCCTCAGGACTGCTTTTGCTGCATCGCAAAGATTTTGTATGGTTGTATCTTCATTCTCATTAGTTTCCATGAATCTTTTTAATTCTTCCTTAATTTCCTGGTTGACCCTTTCATCTTTTAGGAAGATGGTCCTTAACCTCCACGTGTTTGAAGTCCTTCCAAACTTCTTGTTGTGATTTAGTTCTAATTTCAAGGCATTATGGTCTGAGAATATGCAGGGGACAATCCCAGTCTTTTAGATACGGTTACAACCTGATTTGTGATCCTGTATGTGGTCTCTTTGGAGAAAGTTCCATGTGCACTTGAGCGGAATGTGTATTCAGTTGAGTTTGGATGTAAAGTTCTGTAGATATCTGTGAAATCCATCTGGTCCAGTGTATCATTTAAAACTCTCGTTTCTTTGGAGATGTTGTGTTTAGAAGACCTATCGAGTGTAGAAAGCACTAGATTGAAGTCACCAAGTATAATTGTATTATTATTCAAGTGTGTCTTAATTTTGGTTTTTAATTGATTGATATATTTGGCAGCTCCCACATTCGGGGCATATATATTGAGGATTGTTAAGTCCTCTTGTTGAATAGATCCTTTAAGTATGAGATAGTGTCCCTCTTCATCTCTCACTACAGTCTTTGGGGTAAATTTTAGTTTATCTGATATAAGGATGGCTACCCCTGCTTTCTTTTGAGGACCATTGGAATGATAAATGGTTCTCCAACCTTTTATTTTCAGGCTGTAGGTGTCCTTCTGTCTAAAATGAGTCTCTAGTAGATAGCAAATAGATGGGTCCTGCTTTTTTATTCAGTCTGACACCCTGCGCCTTTTAATGGGGTCATTAAGCCCGTTCACATTCAGAGTTACTATTGAAAGATATGAGTTTAGTGTCATCATGACACCTATTCAGTCCCTGTTTTTGTGGATTGTTCCATTGGACTTCTTCTTAAACGGGAATTTTAAGAGTTCCCCTTAAAATTTCTTGCAGAGCTGATTTGGTGGTCACATATTCTTTCAGTTCCTGCCTGTCGTGGCATCTCTTTATCTCTCTTTCCATTTTGAATGAGAGCCTTGCTGGATAAAGTATTCTTGGTTGCATGTTCTTCTCATTTAGGACCCTGAATATATCCAGCCAGCCCTTTCTGGCCTGCCAGGTCTCTGTTGAGAGGTCTGCTGTTACCCTAATACTCCTCCCCATAAAAGTCAGGGATTTCTTTTCTCTTGCTGCTTTAAGGATCTTTTTTTTGTCTTTGGAATTTACAAGCTTAACTATTAAATGTCGAGGTGTTGAATGGTTTTTATTGATTTTAGGGGGGATCTCTCTATTTCTTGGGTCTGAATGCCTGTTTCCCTTCCCTGATTAGGAAGGTTTTCAGCTATTATTTGTTCAAATACGTATTCTGGCCCTCTGTCCCTTTCGGTGCTCTCGGGAACCCCAATTAACCGTAGGTTTTTCTTCCTCAGGCTGTTGTTTATTTCCCTTAATCTGTCTTCATGGTCTTTTAATTGTCTGTCTCTTTTTTTCCTCAGTTTCCCTCTTTGCCATCAACTTGTCTTCTATGTCACTCACTGGTTCTTCTACCTCTTTAACCCTTGTCGTTAGGACTTCTAGTTTGGATTGCATCTCATTCAATTGATTTTTAATTTCTGCCTGATTGGATCTAAATTCTGCAGTCATGAAGTCTCTTGAGTCCATTATGCTTTTTTCTAGAGCCACAAGTGGCTTTATAATAGTGCTTCTGAATTGGCTTTCTGACATCATAATCCAAATTCTGTAATTCTGTGGGATAGTGGACTCTTTCTGATTCTTTCTTTTGAGGTGAGGTTTTCCTTCTAGTCATTTTGCTCCGTGCAGAGTGGCCAAAAACAAGTTGTATTGGGATAATTAGAAAAAGAGAGAAGAGGAATAAGGAAAGAAATGAAAAAAAGATAAATGAAAAAGGAAGAAAGAAAGAAAAAAAAGAGAAGAAAAGGAGAAAAAAAGGAAAAAATGGGGCTAGGGGAAGCAAACAGAAATCAAAAAGCAAAACAAAACAAAACAACAAAAACAAAACAGAATAAGGGGGAATATCCTCTGATATTCTATACTGTAAGTCCCTTTACTTCCCCTGGAACTTTCAGTGCTCCTTGGTCAATAATTTTTTTTCCCTGTCCGGTTAGCTGGTTTTCTTGCGGAGGGGCCTGTTGTGCTGATTTTCAGGTGTTAGCAGTTGGGGGAGCTGCTCAGCCCCCTGCCTGGTGCAGGGCTCCGTGGAGTTTGTTTACCCTGTGAGGCCCCAGGAGGAACAACCCCAGTGGCAGCAGCCAGCTCCAGAGCCCTGGAGTCAGCTCCCGCAGTAACTACAGAGCTCTCTGTCTGCATGGCCTGGAGGCTCTGGGGCGGGCCCACTGATCTGCTCAGCTCGGGGCAGGAGGGTACTTGCTGTCCTGGGCCCTCCTGGCCTCTGCCTGTCCCCGGGGGAGGCCGGCTCCTGGGCTGTGTCCCCGGCAGCCAGTGTTCCCAGGCCTGAGCTGTTGGAGTCGTGCTCCTAGCCGCCCAGCCCCTTCCGCGGGGTGCCATCACCAGCGCCGCCTCTGAGCTGCTACCAGGTCCAGCCGTGGGCATTCTGCACCCCTGTCGGGAACTCGGCAGTGGGGTGTGGCATGCTCTCCCTGGGGTTCAGGTGCTCTGTTAGTGCCCCTGTGAACCTGAGGGCATCCCTGCCCGTGCTGGGATCCTTCTCTAACTCTCTGCGGGTGGCTTTCCGTCAGGGAAGATTGGTGCAACTCCTGCTTCTCCAGGGGGGGTCTTTCCTGTCCTGGTGGCACTCCCTCCGGCCTTAGCTGGCTCCTCGTGGGTCCCCTCTCCCTTGGATGCTTTTTGTTTCTGTATTTCCTCTTTCCCCCGTCTTCCTACCTTGATAGAAGAGTGAACTCTTCTCACTGTAGCATTCCAGCTGTTCTCTCTTTAAATCTCAGGCCGAATTTGTAGATTTTCAGGATGATTTGAAGGTTATCTAGGTAATTTGGTGGGGACAGGTGACTTGGGGACTATACTCTTCCCCCATCTTGCCCTGCTTCTTCTAATTATGGCTGGATTATATTTAAATTCTGCAGTTATGAATTCTATTGATTCATTTATGTTTTTTTCCCATAGGCACCAGTAGCTTTATAATTGTGCTTCTGAATTGGCTTTCTGACATCGAATTGTAATCCAAATTTTGTAACTCTGTGGGAGAGAGGACTGTTTCTGATTTTTTCTTTTGTGGTGAGTTCTTCCTTCTAGTCATTTTGCTCAGTGCAGAGTTGCTAAACAAGTTGTACTGGAGAAGGAAGGAAAAAGGGGGAAAGGTGGGGAGAACAAACAAACAGAAAACAAAAAACAAGGAGGGGTATCCGCTGATTCCATATAAATCCCTAGACTTCCTGTGGAGTGTTCCAAGCTGCTTGGTTAAGAACATGCTCTTTCCCTTACCTTCCATCTGGTCTTTGGAGGAGGGGCCTTCTCTATCGATTCTCAGGTGTGTGCACCTGGGGGATCTGCCCCACCCCCTACCTGATGCATGGTTCAGTGAGAGCTCTTTATCCTGTGAGGCCGCTGGGCCCTGGCAGCCTCGGTCCATCCCAGGCACAAGGTGATACCAGGAGGAACAAGAACAGTGGCAGGGTGCAGCTCTCCTGCCCTGGAGTCAGCTCCATCAGTAACTACCATAGCTCCCAGTCCTCACGGGCCTGGATGCTCCAGCGGTGGGGGGTGCTGAACTCCACAGCTCAGGCCTGCCTGGCTGCAGGAGAGTCTTCATTGTCCTGTGTCTTCCTGGCCTCCGCCTGTCCTGGGGGGAGCGCCGGATCTTGGGCTGTGTCTCCCAGCGCCCTGGGCTCTGGGGCCTGCACCACTGGAATCGCGCTCCTGCGGCTGCACAGCCCCCCCGTGTAGAGCCACAACCTTACCGCCACCTGAGCTGCTCCCGGGGCCCCGATGGCCATGCTCCAGCCCTTTAGGGAGCTTGACCCGCAGTGTGTGGCGTGCTCTCCCCCAGGGTGCAGTTCCTCTGTTAGTGCCCCTGTGGCCTGAGGGCATCCATGCCCTTCTAGGGATCCTGCCATAGCTCCCTGCGAGCGCCTTTTCATCACGGAAGATTGGTAAAGGTCCAGCTTCTCCGGGACTGGGCTTTCCTGTCCTCGGGCCTGCGCTGCACGGACTTAGCCCAGCTCCTTGCGGGGGGGGGGGGGGTTCCCCCTTGGATGCTTTTTTATTTATTTTTCTGTCTTCCTACCTTGATAGAAGCACAATCTCTTCTCACTGTAGCATTCCAGCTGTTCTCTCTTTAAATCTCAAACCAAATTCTTAGGGTTTCCGGATGATTTGACAGTTATCTAGGTAAGTTGGTGGGAACAGGTGACTTGAGGATCCTACTCTTCCACCATCTTGCCCCGCCCCCTATTTGTAATTTCTAATTACTGAGCAATATTCTTCTGCCCTTCATCTTTCTTTTTTTCTTTTTTTTTAAATTTATTTTTTATTGGTGTTCAATTTACTAACATACAGAATAACCCCCAGTGCCCGTCACCTATTCACTCCCACCCCCTGCCCTCCTCCCCTTCTACCACCCCTAGTTCGTTTCCTTTACGTTCTGTCTCCCTTTCTGATATTTCCCACACATTTCTTCTCCCTTCCCTTATATTCCCTTTCACTATTATTTATATTCCCCAAATGAATGAGAACATATAATGTTTGTCCTTCTCCGACTGACTTACTTCACTCAGCATAATACCCTCCAGTTCCATCCACGTTGAAGCAAATGGTGGGTATTTGTCATTTCTAATAGCTGAGTAATATTCCATTGTATACATAAACCACATCTTCTTTATCCATTCATCTTTCGTTGGACACCGAGGCTCCTTCCACAGTTTGGCTATTGTGGACATTGCTGCTATAAACATCGGGGTGCAGGTGTCCCGGCGTTTCACTGCATCTGTATCTTTGGGGTAAATCCCCAAGAGTGCAATTGCTGGGTCGTAGGGCAGGTCTATTCTTAACTCTTTGAGGAACCTCCACACAGTTTTCCAGAGTGGCTGCACCAGTTCAGACTCCCACCAACAGTGTAAGAGGGTTCCCTTTTCTCCGCATCCCCTCCAACATTTGTTGTTTCCTGCCTTGTTAATTTGCCCCATTCTCACTGGTGTGAGGTGGTATCTCATTGTGGTTTTGATTTGTATTTCCCTGATGGCAAGTGATGCAGAGCATTTTCCCATATGCATGTTGGCCATGTCTATGTCTTCCTCTGTGAGATTTCTCTTCATGTCTTTTGCCATTTCATGATTGGATTGTTTGTTTCTTTGGTGTTGAGTTTAATAAGTTCTTTAATAGATCTTGGAAACTAGCCCTTTATCTGATACGTCATTTGCAAATATCTTCTCCCATTCTGTAGGTTGTCTTTTAGTTTTGTTGACTGTATCCTTTGCTGTGCAAAAGCTTCTTATCTTGATGAAGTCCCAATAGTTCATTTTTGCTTTTGTTTCTTTTGCCTTCGTGGATGTATCTTGCAAAATATTACTGTGGCCGAGTTCAAAAAGGGTGTTGCCTGTGTTCTTCTCTAGGATTTTGATGGACTCTTGTCTCACATTTAGATCTTTCATCCATTTTGAGTTTATCTTTGTGTATGGTGCAAGAGAGTGCTCTAGTTTCATTCTTCTGCATGTGGATGTCCAATTTTCCCAGCACCATTTATTGAAGAGACTGTCTTTCTTCCAATGGATAGTCTTTCCTCCTTTATCGAATATTAGTTGACCATAAAGTTAAGGGTCCACTTCTGGGTTCTCTATTCTGTTCCACTGATCTATGTGTCTGTTTTTGTGCCAGTACCACACTGTCTTGATGACCACAGCTTTGTAGTACAACCTGAAATCTGGCATTGTGATGCCCCCAGATATGGTTTTCTTTTTTAAAATTCCCCTGGCTATTCGGGGTCTTTTCTGATTCCACACAAATCTGAAAATAATTTGTTCTAACTCTCTGAAGAAAGTCCATGGTATTTTGATAGGGATTGCATTAAACGTGTATATTGCCCTGGGGAACATTGACATTTTCACAATATTAATTCTGCCAATCCATGAGCATGGAATATTTTTCCATCTCTTTGTGTCTTCCTCAATTTCTTTCAGAAGTGTTCTATAGTTTTGAGGGTATAGATCTTTTACATCTTTGGTTAGGTTTATTCCTAGGTATCTTATGCTTTTGGGTGCAATTGTAAATGGGATTGACTCCTTAATTTCTCTTTCTTCAGTCTCATTGTTAGTGTATAGAAATGCCACTGACTTCTGGGCATTGATTTTGTTTCCTGCCACGCTACCGAATTGCTGTATGAGTTCTAGCAATCTTGGGGTGGAGACTTTTGGGTTTTCTATGTAGAGTATCATGTCATCCGGCGAAGAGGGAGAGTTTGACTTCTTCTTTGCCATTTTGAATGCCTTTAATGTCTTTTTGTTGTCTGATTGCTGAGGCTAGGACTTCCAGTACTATGTTGAACAGCAGTGGTGAGAGTGGACATCCCTGTCTTGTTCCTGATCTTAGGGGAAAGGCTCCCAGTGCTTCCCCATTGAGAATGATATTTGCTGTGGGCTTTTCATAGATGGCTTTTAAGATGTCGAGGAATGTTCCCTCTATCCCTACATTCTGAAGAGTTTTGATCAGAAATGGATGCTGTATTTTGTCAAATGCTTTCTCTGCATCCAATGAGAGGATCGTATGGTTCTTGGTTTTTCTCTTGCTGATATGATGAATCACATTGATTGTTTTACGGGCGTTGAACCAGCCTTGTGTCCCAGGGATAAATCCTACTTGGACATGGTGAATAATTTTCTTAATGTACTGTTGGATCCTATTGGCCAGTATCTTGTTGAGAATTTTTGCATCCATGTTCATCAGGGATATTGGTCTGTAATTCTCCTTTTTGGTGGGGTTTTTGTCTGGTTTTGGAATTAAGGTGATGCTGGCCTCATAGAACTAATTTGGAAGTACTCCATCTCTTTCTATCTTTCCAAACAACTTTAAGAGAATAGGTATGGTTTCTTGTTTAAACATTTGATAAAATTCCCCTGGGAAGCCATCTGGCCCTGGACTCTTGTGTCTTGGGAGGTTTTTGATGACTGCTTCAATTTCCTCCCTGGTTATTGGCCTGTTCAGGTTTTCTATTTCTTCCTGTTCCAGTTTTGGTAGTTTGTGGCTTTCCAGGAATGCGTCCATTTCTTCTAGATTGCGTAATATATTGGCGTATAGCTGTTCATAATATGTTTTTAAAATCATTTGTATTTCCTTGCTGTTGGTAGTGATCTCTCCTTTCTCATTCATGATTTTATTAATTTGAGTCTTCTCTCTCTTCTTTTTAATAAGGCTGGCTAATGGTTTATCTATCTAATTAATTCTTTCAAAGAACCAACTCCTGGTTCTGTTGATCTGTTCCACAGTTCTTCTGGTCTCGATTTCTTTGAGTTCTGCTCGAATCTTTATTAACTCCCTTCTTCTCTTGGGTGTAGGATCTATTTGCTGTTTTTTCTCTAGCTCCTTTATGTGTAAGGTTAGCTTTTGTATTTGAGTTCTTTCCAGTTTTTGAATGGATGCTTGTATTGCGATGTATTTCCCCCTTAGGACTGCTTTTGCTGCATCCCAAAGATTTTGAACGGTTGTATCTTCATTCTCATTAGTTTCCATGAATCTTTTTAATTCTTCCTTAATTTCCTGGTTGACCCTTTCATCTTTTAGCAGGATGGTCCTTAACCTCCACGTGTTTGAGGTCCTTCCAAACTTCTTGTTGTGATTTAGTTCTAATTTCAAGGCATTATGGTCTGAGAATATGCAGGGGACAATCCCAATCTTTTGGTATTGGTTCAGACCCGATTTGTGACCCAGTATGTGGTCTATTCTGGAGAAAGTTCCATGTGCACTTGAGGAGAATGTGTATTCAGTTGAGTTTGGATGTAAAGTTCTGTAGATATCTGTGAAATCCATCTGGTCCAGTGTATCATTTAAAGCTCTCGTTTCTTTGGAGATGTTGTGCTTAGAAGACCTATCGAGTATAGAAAGAGCTAGATTGAAGTCACCAAGTATAAGTGTATTATTATCTAAGTATTTCTTCACTTTGGTTAATAATTGATTTATATATTTGGCAGCTCCCACATTCGGGGCATATATATTGAGGATTGTTAAGTCCTCTTGTTGAATGGATCCTTTAAGTATGAGATAGTGTCCCTCTTCATCTCTCACTACAGTCTTTGGGGTAAATTTTAGTTTATCTGATATAAGGATGGCTACCCCTGCTTTCTTTTGAGGACCATTTGAATGGTACATGGTTCTCCAACCTTTTATTTTCAGGCTGTAGGTGTCCTTCTGTCTAAAATGAGTCTCTTGTAGACAGCAAATAGATGGGTCCTGCTTTTTTATCCAGTCTGAAACCCTGCGCCTTTTGATGGGGTCATTAAGCCCGTTCACATTCAGAGTTACTATTGAGAGATATGAGTTTAGTGTCATCATGATATCTATTTAGTCCTTGTTTTTGTGGATTGTTCCACTGAACTTCTTCTTAAAGGGGAATTTTAAGAGTCCCCCTTAAAATTTCTTGCAGAGCTGGTTTGGAGGTCACATATTCTTTTAGTTGCTGCCTGTCTTGGAAGCTCTTTATCTCTCCTTCCATTTTGAATGAGAGCCTTGCTGGATAAAGTATTCTTGGTTGCATGTTCTTCTCATTTAGGACCCTGAATATATCCAGCCAGCCCTTTCTGGCCTGCCAGGTCTCTGTGGAGAGGTCTGCTGTTACCCTAATACTCCTCCCCATAAAAGTCAGGGATTTCTTGTCTCTTGCTGCTTTAAGGATCTTCTCTTTATCTTTGGAATTTGCAAGCTTCACTTAAATGTCGAGGTGTTGAACGGTTTTTATTGATTTTAGGGGGGGGATCTCTCTGTTTCCTGGATCTGAATGCCTGTTTCCCTTCCCAGATTAGGAATTTTTCAGCTAGAATTTGTTCAAATACATATTCTGGCCCTCTGTCCCTTTCGGCGCCCTCGGGAACTCCAATTAAACATAGGTTTTTCTTCCTCAGGCTGTCGTTTATTTCCCTTAATCTATCTTCATGGTCTTTTAATTGTTTGTCTCTTTTTTCCTCAGTTTCCCTCTTTGCTATCAACTTGTCTTCTATGTCACTCACTCGTTCTTCCACCTCGGTAACCCTCGTCGTTAGAACTTCTATTTTGGATTGCATCTCATTCAATTGATTTTTAATTTCTGCCTGATTAGCTCTAAATTCTGCAGTCATGAAGTCTCTTGAGTCCTTTATGCTTTTTTCTAGAGCCACCAGTAGCTGTATAATAGTGCTTCTGAATTGGCTTTCTGACATTGAATTGTAATCCAGATTTTGTAACTCTTTGGGAGAGAGGACTGTTTCTGATTCTTTCTTTTGAGGTGAGGTTTTCCTTCTAGTCATTTTGCTCAGTGCAGAGTGGCCAAAAGCAAGTTGTATTGGGAAAAGGAGAAAAAGAGAGGAGAGAAAGAAGGAAAGAAAAGAGAAAGAGAAAAAAAGGAAGAATAAAAAACGAAAAAAAAAGAAGAAAAAGAGAAAGAAAAAGAAAGGAGAAAAAAAGGGTGTGGGGGAAGGAAACAAATCAAAAAGCAATGCAAAACAAAACAAAACAAAACAAAAAAACAAACAAACAAACAAACAAAAAAACCAGGGGGGAGTATCTTCTGATTCTGTGTACTTTAAGTCCCTTGGCTTCTCCTGGAATTTGTCTGTCTAGCTGGTGTTCTGGGGGAGGGGCCCGCTGTGCTGATTTTCAGGTGTTAGCAGTTGGGGGAGCTGCTGTGCCCCTGCCTGGTGCAGGGCTCAGTGGGGGTTGTTTACCCCGTGAGGCCGCAGTAGGAACAGCCCCAGTGGCGGGGCCAGTTCTGGAAACCTGGATTCAGCCCCCGCAGGAACTCTGGAGCTCTCTGTCTGCAGGGCCTGGAGGCTCCGGGGCGGGGCCGCTGATCTGCTCAGCTGGGGGCAGGAGCATCCTTGCTGTCCTGGGCCCTCCCGGCCTCTGCCTGTTCCTGGGTGAGGCCGGATCCTGGGCTGTGTCCCGGCGCCCTGTGCCCTGGGGCCTGCGCTGTTGGATTCGCGCTCCCGGCCCGCAGCGCCCTCCGAGGAGCCTCTTCCTCTGCCCGAGCCCCTCTGAGCTGCTCCGGGTCCCGCCGGGTCCCGCCGTGTGCGCTGCAGCCCTTAGGGAGCTCGGCGCACTCTCCTGGGCGCGCAGGTGCCTGTTAGTGTCCCCGGGAGCCCGAGGGCATCCCCGCCCTCCTGGGTCCTGCTCCAACTCGCTGCGAGCCCCTTTCCCCCCGGGAAGGTTGGTGCAGCTCCTGCTCCTCCGGGACGGGCCTCTCCTGTCCTGGGGACACTCGCCCCGGCCTCAGCCCAGCTCCTCGCGGGGCCCCTCCCCCTTGGAGGTTTTGTTTCTTTATTTCTTTTTTCCCGTCTTCCTACCTTGATAGAAGCGCGAACTCTTCTCACTGTAGCATTCCAGCTGTTCTCTCTTTAATTCTCAGGCCGAATTCATAGATTTTCAGGATAATTTGAAGGTTTTCTAGGTAATTTGGTGGAGACGGGTGATTTGGAGACCCTACTCTTCCACCATCTTGCCCCTCCCCCGCCATTCATCTTTCGATGGACTTCAGGGCTCCTTCCACAGTTTGGCTATTGTGGACATTGCTGCTATAATGACTGGGGTATAGGTGTCCTGCTGTTTCACTGCATCTGTATCTTTGGGGTAAATCCCCAGCAGTGCAATTGCTGGGTCGAGGGGCGGATCTATTTTTAACTCTTTGAGGAACCTCCTCACAGTTTTCCAGAGTGGCTGCATCAGTTCACATTCCCACCAACAGTGCAAGAGGGTTCCCCTTTCTCCACATCCTCTCCAGCATTTGTTTCCTGCCTTGTTAATTTTCCCCATTCTCACTGGTGTGAGGTGGTATCTCATTGTGGTTTTGATTTGTATTTCCCTGATGGCCAGTGATGCGGACCATTTTGTTATGTGCTTGTTGGCCATGTCTTTGTCTTCCTCTGTGAAATTTCTGTTCATGTCTTTTGCCCATTTTATGATTGGATTGTTTATTTCTTTGATGTTGAGTTTAATAAGTTCTTGGTAGATCTTGAAAACTAGCCTTTTACTGATAGGTCATTTGCAAATATCTTCTCCCATTCTTTTGGATTGTCTTTTAGTTTATGGACTGTTTCTTTTTCTTTGTGCAAAAGCTTCTTATGTTGATGAAGTCACAATAGTTCCTTTTTGTTTTGTTTCTCTTGCCTTCATATCTTGTAAGAAGTTGGCTGTGGCCAAGTTCAAAAAGGGTGTTGCCTGTGTTTTCCTCTAGGATTTGATGGATTCTTGTCTCACATTTAGATCTTTCATCCATTTTGAGTTTATCTTTTTGTATGATGTAAGAGAATGGTCTAGTTTCCTTCTTCTGCACATGTCCGCCCAACTGTCCCAGCACCATTTATTGAAGAGACTGTCCTTTTTCCAGTGGATAGTCTTTCCTGCTTTGTCGAATATTACCTGACCATAGAGTAGAAGGCCCATTTCTGGATTCTCTATTAAATAAATAAATTATTTTAAAAAGTTGTAGATCTTGGTATACATTCAGATGTTTGACTGATTTGTAAGATTTCACCTAGCTTCTTAGGAAAGTATGTGTGTGTGTACTCATCTCACAAGCTCTACCAATGTCAGTAGATACCAATGGTGATTATTCTCAAAAATAAATTATTTGAAAAAGAAGGAAATAGCAAATAACTGACAAATGAAATATAACTCATTTTGTATATATTAAAATAAATAAAATCTGTTCTGTTTAAAAAAAAAAAAACCCTGAACAAACAGAGAAAGGAAATAATAAAGTCTCTTTCCAGAAATAAAAGACACAACAACTAAGAACAATAGGAGAACAGATTAATGGATCCAGGGGTAAGTTCCTTCGAAAGATAAAGAAAATTAATAAAACTCTAATGAGGACTCAAATGAACAAAAACAGAAATAACAGAATAATAGCACTGAAATCACAGAAATACACTAGTTCTAACAGAATGTTACAAAAAAAAGTCAACAAATTGAGCAATTTCGAGTAAGTGGATATGTTCCAAGAATCATACGAACTACCAAAACTGAACCAGAAAGAAATAGAAAATGTGAACAGATCAATTACTACCAATCAGCGGGGAGCCTGATTCTCCCTCCCTGTCTTTCACCTACCTCCACTAATGCTCTGTCTCTGTCTCTCTCTCAAATGAATAAATAAAATCTTTTTTTTTTTATAAAAGAAGAGTTAACATGTATTCTTTTCAAACTATTCAAAAAATAGAAGAGGAAAGAAGACTGCCAAATCCATTTTATGAAACCAGCATTACCCTGATACCAAAACAAGATAAAGGCAAGATGAAAAAAGGAACTAAAGTCCAATATTCCTGATGAATAGAGATGCAAAATCCTCAAGGAAATAGTAACAAACCAAACTGAACAATACATTAAAAATATTCAAACTGAGCAATATATTAACAAATATAGCATTTGTTCCCTGGATGAACATGTTCCCCAATAATGACAAATTATTCAATATGACACATGAAGTCAATAAAAGAACATACAAAAATACATATTATCAACTCAATAGATGCAGAAAAAATATTTGACAAAGTACAACATTCATTGTTGATAAAAGCTCTCAACATAGTGTGTACAGGGGAACATACCTCAACACAATGAAGGTCTTATATGAAAAACCTACATCTAACATCATATTCAAAGGAGAAAAACTGAGAACACTTCCTCTAAGGTCAAGAAAAAGGGTATTATTATTATAGTATATTGTAGTATTATTCTACATACTACCAGAAGTTCTAGACACAACAATCAGACAACAGCAACAACAAAAGAAAAGGCATGCAAATGAATAAGGAAAAAGTAAAACTTTCACTATTTTCAGATGACATAATGCTTTATAGAGGAAACCCTAAAGAATCCACCAAAAACATTACTAGAAGTGATAAATTAATTAATCAAGTCACACGATATAAAGAAAATGTATAGAAATCTGCTGTATTTCTATACACCAATGATGGAGCAGCAGAAGGAGAAGTTAAGAAAACAATTCTAAAAAGAAAATAAAGCAATTCTATTTACAATTGCACCAAAAAATAGTAAGATTCCATGAATGAAATTGACCAAAAAGGTGAAACACCTGTACTCTGAAAGCTATAAAAGATTGGTTAAAGAAACTGAAAATGACACAAGGAAATGGAAAGACATGGGATGCCTGGGTGGCTCAGTGGTTGAGCATCTGCCTTTAGCTTAGGGCATGATCCCACAGTCCTGGGATTCAGTCCTGCATCAGGCTCCCCACAGGGAGCCTGCTTCTCCTTCTGCCTGTGTCTCTGCCTCTCTCTCTGTGTCTCTCATGAATAAATAAATAAAATATTTTTAAATAGAAAGTCATTCCATCCTGAGGAATTGGAAGAATAATTATTAAAATGTCCATAATACTGAGAGGAATCTATACATTTAATGCAATCCCTATCAAAATGCTAGCAGTATTTTTCACAAAACTAGAGAAAAAATAATTTAAAGTTTGTATGGAACCACAACAGAACCCAAAGTGTCAACACAATCTTGAAAAATAAAAACTATGGAACTCTTCTGAAAGTAATTGAGGAAGACACAAAGAAATGGAAAAATATTTCATGCTCATCGATTGGAAGAATTAATATTGTGAAAATGTCAGTGCTACCCAGGGCAATTTACACATTTAATGAAACCCTTATCAAAATACCATGGACTTTCTTCAGAGAGTTGGAACAAATCATCTTAAGATTTGTGTGGAATCAGAAGAGACCCCGAATAGCCAGGGGAATATTAAGAAAGAAAACCATAGCTGGGGGCATCACAATGCCAGATTTCAGGTTGTACTACAAAGCTGTGGTCATCAAGACAGTGTGGTCCTGGCACAAAAACAGACACATAGATCAATGGAACAGAGTAGAGAATCCAGAAGTGGACCCTCAACTCTATGGTCAACTAATATTCGACAAAGCAGGAAAGGCTATCCACTGGAAAAAAAAGACAGTGTCTTCAATAATTGGTGCTGGGAAAATTGGACATCCACATGCAGAAGAATGAAACTAGACCATTCTCTTGCCCCATACACAAAGATAAACTCAAAAATGGATGAAAGATCTAAATGTGAGACAAGATTCCATCAAAATCCTAGAGGAGAACACAGGCATCACCCTTGTTGAACTCAGCCACAGTAACTTCTTGCAAGAGACATACATGAAGGCAAGAGAAACAAAAGTAAAAATGAACTATTGGGACTTCATTAAGATAAGAAGTTTTTGCACAGCAAAAGAAACAGTCCACAAAACTAAAAGACAACCTACAGAATGGAGGAAGGTATTTGCAAATGACGTATCAGATAAAGGTCTAGTTTCCAAGATCTATAAAGAACTTATTAAACTCAACAGCAAAGAGACAAACAATCCAATCATGAAATGGGCAAAAGACATGGACAGAAATCTCACAGAGGAAGACATAGCCATGGCCAACATGCATATGAGAAAATGTTCTGCATCACTTGCCATCAGGGAAATACAAATCAAAACCACAATGAGATACAACGTCACAGTAGTGAGAATCGGGAAAATTAACAAGGCAGGAAACCAAAAATGTTGGAGAGGATGTGGAAAAAGGTGAACCCTCCTGCACTGTTGGTGGGAATGTGAACTGGTGCAGCCACTCTGGAAAACTGTGTGGAGGTTCCTCAAAGAGTTAAAAATAGACCTGCCCTACGACCCAGCAACTGCACTGCTGGGGATTTACTCCAAAGATACAGATAGAGTGAAACGCCGGGACACCTGCACCCCGATGTTTCTAGCAGCAATGTCCACAATAGCCAAACTGTGGAAGGAGCTCAGTGTTCATCGAAAGATGAATGGATAAAGAATATGTGGTTTATGTAGACAATGGAGTATTATTCAGCCATTAGAAACGACAAATACCCACCATTTGGTTCGACGTGGATGGAACTGGGGGGTATTATGCTGAGTGAAATAAGTCAGTCGGAGAAGGACAAACATTATATGGTCTCTTTCATTTGGGGAATATAAAAAATAGTGAAAGGGAATAAAGGGGAAAGGAGAAAAATGAGTGGGAAATATCATAAAGGGAGACAGAACATGAAAAACTCCTAACTCTGGGAAACGAACTAGGGGTGGTGGAAGGGGAGGTGGGCGGGGGGTTGCGGGTACTGGGTGACCGGCACTGAGGTGGGCACTTGACGCAATGAGCACTGGGTGTTATTTTATATGTTGGCAAATTGAACACCAATAAAATATAAATTTATAAAAAAATGAAGTGGAGGTATTATGCTGATTGAAGTAAGTTAATCGGAGAATGACAAACGTTATATAATTTCACTCATTCATGGAATATAAAGAATAGTAAAGAGATTGAAAGAGAAAGTATTGAAAATGAATACGAAAAATCTGAGAGGGTGACAGTACATGAGAGACTCGTAACTCTCAGAAATGAACAAGGGGTAGTGGATTGGGAGGTGGGCGGGTGTATGTGATGACTGGGTGATGGGCACTGAGGGGGCACTTGATGGGATGAGTACTGGGTGTTTTGCTATATGTTGGCAAATGGAACTCAAATAAAAAATATACAAATCACTGAAAAAAAAAGCAATATTTAGAAAGATACTAGCTGGGGTTTGAAAAAAGCATAAAAGACACTAGAGGATTCCTTGCTGAAGAAATAATAGAACTAAATTCTAGTCAGGCTAAAGTAAAAATAGTATTTCTGAGATGCCATTAAAAATGGAGGCTCTACCTGGGTATTATGCTATATGTTGGCAAATTGAACTCCAATAAAAAAATTAAAAAACAAAGTAATAATAAATAAGTAAATAAGTAAATAAATAAATATTTATTGATCGATTATTTTGCCAAACTCTTGCAAAAAAAATGGAGGCTCTAACTGGGTGTTATTCTATATGTTGGCAAATTGAACTCCAATAAAAAGAAATATATATGTTAAATGGAAGCTCTAACAGCTAGTGTAAATGATGCAGAATTGAATGTCAGTGATATAGAAGACAAAATATTGGAAAGTATGGAAGCTGAAAAGGAGGCAATAAAATCTACTGGATCATGACAGGAGTCTTGTAGTCATCAGTGAAATAAAAACCACAGTAATAGTTGAATCATAGGGGTTTCAGAAGATGAGGAAAGAGAGAGGAGTAGGTTATTCGAGCAAGTTACGGCTGAGAACTTCCCTAAACTGGGAATGGAAACAAGTATTCATGTCCGGGAGGCACAGAGAGCCCCCCTCAAAATCAATAAAAATACGTCAACACCTCAAACACGTATAGTGAAGCTTGCAAGTTTCAGAGATAGAGAGGAAATCCTGAAAGCAGCATAGGACAAGAGGTCCTTAATCTACAAGTGTAGAAACAGAAGGGGCACAGTAGACCTGTCCACAGAGATGTGGCAGGCCAGAAAGGACTGGCGAGTTTTATTCAAGTTGTTAAATGGGGAAAATATGCAGATAAGAATACAAATGACAGCAAGGCTGTCATTCAGAATAGGAGAGATAAAGAGCTTCCAGGACAAACAGAAACTAAAAGAAACTGTGAAACACAGCCAGCCCTGCAAGAAATATTAAAAAGGATACTTTATGGAAAGAAAAAGCCCAAAATTAACATACCGGAAAGGATGTGACAATCTAAAGAAACAGTGAATTTACAGGTAACACAATGGCCCTAAATTCATGTCTTTCAATAGTTACTATGAATGTAAATGGGATAAATGCTCCAGTCAAAAGACACAGGGTTTCAGATTGGATTTAAAAAGCAAGATCCATCAATATTCTGTCTATGAGAGATTCATTTTAGACCCAAAGACACCTCCAGATTGAAAGTGAAAGGATGCAGAAGCATTTATCATCCTAATAGACATCAAAAGAAAAGTAGGATCTAATCCTTATATCATACAAATTTGATTTTAAGCCAAAGGTTGTAATAAGAGATGAAGAGGGACACTATATCATACTTAAAGGATCTATCCAACATGAATATCTAACAATTGTAAATATTTATGTTCATTACTTGGCAACTTCCAATTATATAAACCAATTAATAACAAAATTAAACACATTGATAGCAGTACAGTAATAATATGGGACTGTAACACCCTATTCACTGCAATGGACAGATTATCTAAGCAGAAGATCAACAAGGAAACAAAGGCTTTGAATGACACGCTGTACCAAATGAACTTCACAGATATATACAGAACATTCCATCCGAATGCAATTGAAGTCTTAACCAGTATTGAAAGATTGAAATTATTCACTGCATATTATCCGGCCACAATTCTTTAAAACTTGAGCTCCACTCCAAGGGGAAATTTGGAAGGAACACAAATACATGGATGTTAAAGGATTTCCTACTAAGAATGAATGAATCAACCAGGGAATTAATAAAGAATTGAAAATAATTCATGGATGGGATGCTTGGGTGGCTCAGCTGTTGAGTGTCTGCCTTCGGCCGGGGCATGATCCCGGGATCCGGGATTGAGTCCCACATAGAGCTCCTTGCAGGGAGAGCCTGTTTTTCCCTCTGCCTGTGTCTCTGCCTCTCTGTCTCTCTGTATCTTTCATGAAAAAATGAATAAAATCTTAAAAAAATTCATGGAAACAAATGAAAATTAAAACACAACAGTTCAGAAATTTTGGGATGCAGCAGAGGCAGTCCTAAGAGGGAAGTATTTAGCAATATAAGGCCTTTCTCAAGAAACCAGAAAAATTTCAAATACACAAACTAGTCTTATACCTAAAGGAGATGGAGAAAGGACACTTAATAAAGCCTAAACCAAGCAGAAGAGGAGAAGATTAAAGCAGAAATAAATTAATTAGAAACCAAAAGAACAATAGGCAAATCAACAAAACCAGGAGCTGATACTTTGAAAGGATAAATAAGATTGATAAACCCCTAGCAGATTTATCACACAGTAAAGAAAAAGAACCCAATTATAGAAATCACAAATGACTGAGAGATCACAACCAACACTGAAGAAATACAAACTAGTAAAAGAACATATTATGAGAACTATATGTCAACAATGAAACAATCTGGAAGAAGTGGATGCATTCCCAGAAACATGTAAACTACTGAAGCTGAAACAGGAAGAAATAGAAAACCTAAACAGACCCCTAACCAGCAAGGAGATTGAAGCAGTCATAAAAAATCTCCAAATGAACAAGAGTCCAGGGCCAGATGGCTTCCCAGGGGAATTCTATCAAACATTTAAAGACATTGGGGTGCAGGTGTCCTGGCGTTTCACTGCATCTGTATCTTTGGGGTAAATCCCCAGCAGTGCAATTGCTGGGTCTAGGGCAGATCTATTTTTAACTCTTTGAGGAACCTCCACCCAATGTTTATATCAGCAATGTCCACAATAGCCAAACTGTGGAAGGAGCCTCGGTGTCCACTGAAAGATGAATGGATAAAGAAGATGTGGTCTATGTATACAATGGAATATTACTCAGCCATTAGAAACGACAAATACCCACCATTTGCTTCAACGTGGATGGAACTGGAGGGTATTATGCTGAGTGAAATAAGTCAATCGCAGAAGGACAAGCATTATATGGTCTCATTCATTTGGGGAATATAAAAAATAGTGAAAGGGAATAAAGGGGAAAGGAGAAGAAATGAGTGGGAAATATTAGAGAGGGGTGACAGAACACGAGAGACTCCTAACTCTGGGAAATGAACAAGGGGTGGTGGAAAGGGAGGTGGATGGGGGGTAGGGGTGACTGAGTGATAGGCACTGAGGGGAGCACTTGATGGGATGAGCACTGGGTGTTATGCTTTATGTTGGTAAATTGAACTCCAATAAAAAGAAATAAAAAAAACATTTAAAGAAAAATTAGGGCAGCCCAGGTGGCTCAGTAGTTTAGCGTTGCCTTCAGCCCAGGGTGTGATCCTGGATTGAATCCCATGTCAGGTTCCCTGAATGGAGCCAGCTTCTCCCTCTTCCTATGTCTGTGCCTCTCTCTCTGTGTGTGTCTCTCATGAATAAACAAAATCTTTAAAAATAAATAAATAAGAAATAATAATACTCTTCTGAACCTATTTCAAGAAATAGATATGGAAGGAAAAATTCCAAACACTTTCTATGAGGCTAGTGTTCCCTTGATCACCAAAGAAGACAAAGAACCAGTAAAAATGAGAATCACAGACTAATATCCTTGATGAACATAGATGTCATTAGTCTCACCAACATACTAGCCAACAGTACATTAAAAGGATTATTCACCATGTCCAGTGGGATTTATTTCTGGGTTGCAAGAGTAGTTCAACATCCACAAATCAATCAATGTGATAGACTACATAATAGACAAGAACCATATGATCCTCTCAACTGATGCAGAAAAATCATTTGATAAAATACAACATCCATTCTTGATTAAAACTCTTCAAAGTGTAGGGACAGAGGCAATATGCCTCCATATCATCAAAACCATCTACAAAAACCCGCAATGAATATCATTCTCAAAGGGGAAAAACTGAAAGCTCTTCCCATAACATTAGGAACATGACAGGAATGTCCACTCCCACCCATGTTCTTCAACATAGTACTAGAAGCCCTAGCCAGAGTAATCATAAAACAAAAGGAAATAAAGGCATCCAAATGGGCAAAGAAGAAGTCAAATTCACTCTTCAGAGATGACATCATACTCTATGTGGAAACCTAAACCTAAAAGACTCCCTATCCTAAAATTGCTAAATCTTATGTAAGAATTAAACAACATGGCAGGATATAAAATCAATGCACAGAAATCAGTTGCATTTCTACATACTAAAAATGAGATAGAAGAAAGATGAATTAAGGAATTGATCACATTTACAGTTGCACAATAAAACAGAAGATATGTAGGAATAAACCCAACCAAAGAGGTACAGGATCTGTACTCAGATAACCATATAACACTTATGAAAGAAATTTAGGTAGACATAAATAAATGAAAAAAAATTCATGCTCATGGAATGGAAAAAAAACTGCCAAAATGTCTATACTACCCAGACCAATACATTTAATGCAATCCTTATCTAAATACCATTGACATTTTTCGGAGACCTGAACTAAATAATCCTAAGATCAGTATAGAACCAGAAAAGACACTGAACAGCCAAAGAAATGTAAAAAAAAAAAACCAAAGCTGGAGGGTCACAATGCCTGACTTCAAGCTGTATTAAAAGCTGTGATCATCAAGACAGTATGGTGCTAGCACAAAACCAGACACACAAATTAATGGAACAGAATAGAGAACTCAGATATGTATCCTCAACTCTATGGTAAGCTCATCTTTGACAAAGCAATAAAGAATATCCACTGGAAAAAAGACAGTCTATTCAACAAAAGGTGTTGGGAAAACTAGAGAACTGCATGCAAAAGAATGAAACTTGACCATTCTTTTACACCATACACAAAAATAAACTCAAAATTGGTGAAAAACTTAAAGGTAAGAAAGGAATTCATCAAAATCCTAGAGGAGAACACAGGCAGCAACTTTTTTGACCTCAAGTCACAACAACTTTTTGCTAGATACGTCTCCAAAGGCAAAAGAAAGAAAGGGATAAATGAAGTATTGGTACCTCATTGAGATAAAAACCTCTTTCACAGCAAAGGAAATGGTCAACAAAATCAAAAGATAACCAACAGAATGGGAAAAGATATTTGCAAATGACATATCAGATAAAGGGCTAGTATCCAAGATCTATAAAGAACTTATTAAACTCAACCTCCCCCCAAAATACAGTCAAGAAATGGTTAGAAGACATGAATAGACATCTTTCCAAAGATGACACCCAGATGGCAAACAGACACATGGAAAAATTACTCAAAATCACGCAGCTTTGGGAAATACAAATCCAAACCTTACCTCACAACAGTGAGAATGGCTAAATTAATCAGTCAGAAAACAATAGATGTTGGTGAGGATGCAGAGAAAGATGAACCCTCTTACACTGTTGGTGGGAAGGCAAACTGGTGCAGCCACTCTGGAAAATAGTATGGAGTTTCCTTAAAAAGTTACAAATAGAAGTATCCTACAACCAAGCAATTGTACTCTGGAGTATTTATCCAAAGGATACAAATATTGTGTTCTGAATGGGCATCTTCACGCCAATGTTTATAGCAGCAATGTCACAGTAGCCAAATTATGGAAAGAGGTGAGATGTCCATCAACAGATGAATGAATAAAGAAGAAGACAATGAGTCCAGTTACCATCCCTTATTAATCTTTTATGGGACATTTCAAGGTCAGAAAGTTGACAAGAAAGGCTATTATTACTTCTAAGAACTGGGCCAAACTCTCCTGTCTCTGGATCTGCCATATCCACATATCTGAATGGGGAATGAGATTCAAATTATCAATACAGGGATCCCTGGGTGGCGCAGCGGTTTGGCGCCTGCCTTTGGCCCAGGGCGTGATCCTGGAGACCCGGGATCGAATCCCATGTCGGGCTCCCGGTGCTTGGAGCCTGCTTCTCCCTCTGCCTATGTCTCTGCCTCTCTCTCTCTCTCTGTGACTATCATAAAAAATAAAAAAAAATTGTAAAAAAAAAAAACAAATTATCAATACAAAGAATGAGTTTTCAATTTAAATTCCAGATGACTGCTGGGAGAAAGTTACAGAGCTGTTGGATAGAAACAGTAAGCACAGATGATGAGAGTCAGAACCCGTGTGTGTGTGTGTGTGTGTGTGTGTGTGTGTGTGAGAGAGAGAGAGAGAGAGAGAGAGAAATTGAGAGTCTTTCATATGATTAAATATAAAGTTTTAAAAAGTCCCAAACTACCATAGTAACAACACTTTGTGTTTGTAGAATTTATATTGTGGATGAGAACATTTTTGCAACACATATGCAGAGATGCACACACACTTTAAACAATGAAATAGAAGCATAACTTTTATATTAACAGAATCAGGACTTAAGAGATAAATCAGGAAGGATAAAATAAGAAAAGCAGATATAAAATAAAGAAAACCATAAATCTTAGAAATGTAATTAATTAAAATAAAAATAAAATAAATGGAATGCATTCTGGATCCAATACAGTGAAAGGATTATTTATTTAATTAGAAGACAATAATGATATATGTGCCCAGTATGTAGCAAAGAAAATAAGAAATATGAAATGTTACAATATGGGGGGATTGGGAGTTATGACTTGTGGGTGATTAAAATATCTATGGAGTTTACAATCTTAAATAAGATACCCAAAGCCTAAACACTATATAATACA
Organism: Canis lupus familiaris; assembly: GCF_011100685.1. Lineage (NCBI taxonomy): Eukaryota > Metazoa > Chordata > Mammalia > Carnivora > Canidae > Canis > Canis lupus. The sequence continues at coordinate 952,417 of NC_049235.1, forward strand.
CTGGGAAATTTTACAATTTCCCACATTATGATTAATTAAATATTTGAAGTATCATTAACATTTGTTATATCATGATATAGTAATCATAAGCATATTGCTATTATCTTACACATGCATGGAATTGAAATACTGTTTTACATAAACACAAGGAAGAAAGTGGGGATGGGAGGATTGTGAGAGACCTAAGACATTTCAATTTCAAAACATAAGTTTGAGAAGTTGGGAAGGTTGTACTGTGACACAGTCAAAATATTAAGATAAGCTGAGTCTGAATCTGGATTTGTCCTCAAGATGCTGAAATAAGTGCATTATGAGGGGAATAGAGTTCATCCTTATCAGTTTATTCCAGTGTTGCTCATTATTAAGCACAAAAGCCAAGTAGAACACGAGCATAGTTGTTAAATGAGCCCACAGCCGCCAATGAAAGCTCATCTTTCTGTTCTACTACCTCAAATTAATGAGTAAACAATTGTCCTCCCATTCTCAATACACTTGTCATCACAGACACAATGTGTTTAATGATAAACAAATGGTTTGTACATCATATCTGAGAAGTACATCTGATCTCAGGAGAAATGTAAAACTTTTTCTCAAAGTTACTGTTTGTTTCCACTGTTGCTGATTGAGTAAATGTGGATCTTCATTACCATCAGAATGCCACAGAGAGCTGATTTAGAGACCGAAGGGATGTGGTAAGAAGCTCTCTTCTCCTGGGATAGACTACAATGCTTGTCATTTCTTCTGTTTCATTATAATTTCTAATGGTTGTGCTGCAGCTCTCTAACAAGTCCCTGAGGACATCCAGAGCAGAGCTTTCACTGGCAGGGCTCTCAGCTCCAGGAAGTTAATAAGTAAAAAAAAAAAAAAAAGCTGCTTTGGAGCCTTCCTGCCCCATTTAAAAGGCAATTTAAATCTTTGCTCAGTCCCCATGACTTTAATTATTCTCTATTTAAATAGTTTCACCGGGAGGCCAAGTGATTATCACGTTGGAGAAACCAAACCACCTCAGGGAGCTTATGGTGGAATGTATCCATATGTATCCATTGAAAGAAAGCCATCACTTTAAATTCAAACTATTAGGTAGTGCAAATGCTTTATTGATTCTCAACAAGTTGTTTTTGTTTTTGTTGTTGTTCTTGTTTGCATACACCCTAACTCCCCTTTGAAAAACAGACAGGATGCATATTCGGAGACCTCCATTATTACACAAACTTCAGGAGGAAAGATACATTTATCAACCCAACCATCACTAAAAATCAATTTTTTAAATAAATTTATTTTTTATTTATTTTTTTAGGTATTTTATTTATTTTATTTTTTTAATAAATTAATTTTTTATTGGTGTTCAATTTACCAACAGACAGAATCCCGTCAAGTGTCCCCCTCAGTGCCTGTCAACCATTCACCCCCACCACCCGCCCTCCTCCCCTTCCACCATCCCTAGCTCATTTCCCAGAGTTAGGAGTCTTTATGTTCTGTCTCCCTTTCTGATATTTCCCACACATTTCTTCTCCCTTCCCTTATATTCCCTTTCACTATTATTTATATTCCCCAAATGAATGAGAACATACACTGTTTGTCCTTCTCCGATTGACTTACTTCACTCAGCATAATACCCTCCAGTTCCATCCATGTTGGAGCAAATGGTGGGTATTTGTCGTTTCTAATGGCTGAGTAATATTCCATTGTATACATAAACCACATCTTCTTTATCTATTCATCTTTTGATGGACACCGAGGCTCCTTCCACAGTTTGGCTATTGTGGACATTGCTGCTAGAAATATCGGGGTGCAGGTGTCCCAGCGTTTCATTGCATCTGAATCTTTGGTGTAAATCCCCAACACTGCAATTGATGGGTCGTAGGGCAGGTCTATTTTTAACTCTTTGAGGAACCTCCACACAGTTTTCCAGAGTGGCTGCACCAGTTCACATTCCCACCAACAGTGCAAGAGGGTTCCCTTTTCTCCGCATCCTCTCCAACATTTGTGGTTTCCTGCCTTGTTAATGTTCCCCATTCTGATTGGTGTGAGGTGGTAACTCATTGTGGTTTTGATTTGTATTTTCCTGATGGCAAGTAATGCAGAGCATTTTCTCATGTGCTTGTTGAACATGTCTATGTCTTCTTCTGTGAGATTTCTCTTCATGTCTTTTGCCCATTTCATAATTGGATTGTTTGTTTCTTTAGTGTTGAGTTTAACAAGTTCTTTATAGATCTTGGAAATCAGCCCTTTATCTGATATGTCATTTGCAAAAATCTTCTCCCATTCTGTAGGTTGTCTTTTTGTTTTGTTGACTGTATCCTTTGCTGTGCAGAATCTTCTTATCTTGATGAAGTCCCAATAGTTCATTTTTGCTTTTGTTTCTTTTGTCCTCATGGATGTATCTTGCAAGAAGTTACTGTGGCCGAGTTCAAAAAGGGTGTTGCCTGTATTCTACTCTAGGATTTTGATGGAATCTGTCTCACATTTAGATCTTTCATCCATTTTGAGTTTATCGTTGTGTATGGAGAAAGGGAGAGGTCTAGTTTCATTCTTCTGCATGTGGATGTGCAATTTTCCCAGCACCATTTATTGAAGAGACTGTCTTTCTTCCAGTGGATAGTCTTTCCTCCTTTATCGAATATCAGTTGACCATAAAGTTCAGGGTCCACCTCTGGGTTCTCTATTCTGTTCCATTGATCTATGTGTCTGTTTTTGTGCCAGTACCACATTGTCTTGATGACCACAGCTTTGTAGCACAACCTGAAATCTGGCATTGTGATGCCCCCAGATATGGTTTTCTTTTTTAAAATTCCCCTGGCTATTCGGGGTCTTTTCTGATTCCACACAAATCTTAAAATAATTTGTTCTAACTGTCTGAAGAAAGTCCATGGTATTTTGATAGGGATTGCATTAAACGTGTACATTGCCCTGGGTAACATTGACATTTTCACAATATTAATTCTGCCAATCCATGAGCATGGACTATTTTTCCATCTCTTTGTGTCTTCCTCAATTTCTTTCAGAAGTGTTCTATAGTTTTTAGGGTATAGATCCTTTCCCTCTTTGGTTAGGTTTATTCCTAGGTATCTTATGCTTTTGGGTGCAATTGTAAATGGGATGGACTCTTAATTTCTTTCTTCAGTCTCATTGTTAGTGTGTAGAAATGCTACTGACTACTGGGCATTGATTTTGTATCCTGCCACACTGCCAAATTGCTGTATGAGTTCTAGCAATCTTGGGGTGGAGGCTTTAGAGTTTTCTGTGTTGAGTATCATGTCATCGGCGAAGAGGGAGAGTTTGACTTCTTTGACATTTTGAATGCCTTTAATGTCTTTTTGTTGTCTGATTGCTGAGGCTAGGACTTCCAGTACTATGTTGAATAGCAGTGGTGAGAGCGGACATCCCTGTGTTGTTCCTGATCTTAGGGGAAAGGCACCCAGTGCTTCCCCATTGAAAATGATATTTGCTGTGGGCTTTTCGTAGATGACTTTTAATATGTTGAGGAATGTTCCCTCTATCCCTACACTCTGAAGAGTTTTGATCAGGAATGTATGCTGTATTTTGTCAAATGCTTTCTCTGCATCTAATGAGAGGATCATATGGTTTTTGGTTTTTCTCTTGCTGATATGATGGATCACACTGATTGTTTTACGAGTGTTGAACCAGCCTTGTGTCCCGGGAATAAATCCTACTTGGTCATGGTGAATAATTTTCTTAATGTTGTGTTGTATCCTATTGGCCAGTGTTTTTTTTTTTAATTTTTATTTATTTATGATAGTCACAGAGAGAGAGAGAGAGAGAGAGGCAGAGACATAGGTAGAGGGAGAAGCAGGCCCCATGCACCGGGAGCCTGACGTGGGATTCAATCCTGGGTCTCCAGGATCGAGCCCTGGGCTAAAGGCAGGTGCTAAATCGCTGCGCCACCCAGGGATCCCCTATTGGCCAGTGTTGTTGAGAATTTTTGCATGCATGTTCATCAGGGATATTGGTCTGTAATTCTCCTTTATGGTGGCGTCTTTGTCTGGTTTTGGAATGAAGGTGATGCTAGCCTCATAGAATGAATATCGAAGTACTCCATCTCTTTCTCTCTTTCCAAACAGCTGTAGTAGAATAGGTATGGCTTCTTCTTAAACGTTTGATAGAATTCCCCTGGGAAGCCATCTGGCCCTGGACTCTTGTGTCTTGGGAGGTTTTTAATAAATGCTTCAATTTCCTCCCTGGTTATTGGCCTGTTCAGGTTTACTATTTCTTCCTGTTCCAGTTTTGGTAGTTTGTGGCTTTCCAGGAATGCGTCCATTTCTTCTAGATTGCCTAATTTATTGGTGTATAGCTGTTCATAATATGTTTTTAAAATCGTTTTTATTTCCTTGGTGTTGGTAGTGATCTCTCCTTTCTCATTCATGATTTTATTAATTTGAGTCTTCTCTCTCTTCTTTTTAATAAGGCTGGTTAATGGTTTATCTCTCTTATTAATTCTTTCAAAGAACCAACTCCTGGTTTTGTTGATCTGTTCCACAGTTCTTGTGGTCTCGAATTTGTTGAGTTCTGCTCGAATCTTTATTAACTCTCTTCTCCTTCTGGGTGTAGGATCTATTTTCTGCTTTTTCTGTAGCTCCTTTCGGTGTAAGGTTAGCTTTTGTATTAAGTTCTTTCCAGTTTTTGAATGGATTCTTGTATTGTGATGTATTTCCCCTTCAGGACTGCTTTTGCTGCATCCCAAAGATTTTGAACGGTTGTATCTTCATTCTCATTAGTTTCCATGAATCTTTTTAATTCTTCCTTAGTTTCCTGGTTGACCCTTTCATCTTTTAGCAGGATGGTCCTTAACCTCCACATGTTTGAGGTCCTTTCAAACTTCTTGTGGGTTAGTTGTAATTTCAAGGCATTCTGGTCTGAGAATATGCAGGGGACGATCCTAATCTTTTGGTATTGGTTCAGACCCGATTTGTGACCCAGTATGTGGTCTATTCTGGAGAAAGTTCCATGTGCACTTGAGAAGAATGCGTATTCAGTTGGGTTTATTTATTTATTTATTTATTTTTTTCAGTTGGGTTTAAATGTAAAGTTCTGTAGATATCTGTGAAATCCATCTGGTCCAGTGTATCATTTAAAGCTCTCGTTTCTTTGGAGATGTTGTGTTTAGAAGACCCATTGAGTGTAGAAGGCACTAGATTGAAGTCACCAAGTATAAGTGTATTATTATCTAAGTATGTCTTAACTTTGGTTCTTAATTGATTGATGTATTTGTCAGCTCCCACATTCGGGGCATATATATTGAGGATTGTTAAGTCCTCTTGTTGGATACATCCTTTACGTATGATATAGGTCCCTCTTCATCTCTCACTACAGTCTTCAGGGTAAATTTTAGTTTATCTGATATAAGGATGGCTACCCCTGCTTTCTTTTGAGGACCATTTGAATGGTAAATAGTTCTCTAACCTTTTATTTTCAGGCTGTAGGTGTCCTTCTGTCTAAAATGAGTCTCTTGTAGACAGCAAATAGATGGGTCCTGCTCTTTTATCCAGTCTGAAACCCTGTGCGTTTTGATGGGGTCATTAAGCCCGTTCACATTCAGAGTTACTATTGACAGATATGAGTTTAGTGTCATCATGATATCTATTCAGTCCTTGTTTTTGTGGATTTTTCCACTGGACTTCTTCTTAAAGGGGAATTTTAAGAGTCCCCCTTAAAATTTCTTGCAGAGCTGGTTTGGAGGTCACATATTCTTTCAGTTCCTGCCTGTCTTGAAAGCTCTTTATCTCTCCTTCCATTTTGAATGAGAGCCTTGCTGAATAAAGTATTCTTGGTTGCATGTTCTTCTCATTTAGGACCCTGTATATATCCTGCCAGCCCTTTCTGGCCTGCCAGGTCTCTGTGGAGAGGTCTGCTGTTACCCTAATACTCCTCCCCTTAAAAGTCAGAGATTTCTTTTCTCTTGCTGCTTTAAGGATCTTCTCTTTATCTTTGGAATTTGCAAGCTTACTATTAAATGTCGAGGTGTTCAATGGTTTTTATTGATTTTAGGGGGATCTCTCTATTTCCTGGATCTGAATGCCTTTACCCTTCCCAGATTAGGAAAGTTTTCAGCTATGATTTGTTCCAATACATATTCTGTACCTCTGTCCCTTTTGGCGCCCTCAGCAAACCCAATTTAATGTAGTTTTTCTTTCAGGCTGTCATTCATTTCCGTTAATCTATCCTCATGGTCTTTTAATTGTTTGTCTCCTTTTTCCTCACTTTCCCTCTTTGCCCATGTTGTGTCCAACTTCGGGAAACAGAGAAACCACCAAGAAGCCAACACTGATGCAAACACACGAGGGTTTATTTACAAGCTCAAACCTGGGTCCAAGTATACCCGACGCAGGGGAGCAGGGACTTGGACCCTGAGTCTGAGAGGCTTAGCAACTTATAGGGACCAGTGGCCAATGTGATACGCAGAAAGTTGCACAGTCATGCTGGTCCACTGAGCCGGATTTCCGATTAGGGTGTATCCTGGTCTTTGACTAGGGCGGGGCAGTGCCCTAAGTAATAAGCGCAAGGCAGGTGCAGCACAAAACAGTAAGTGCTTCACTCATTCATCCCCACCCCCTGCCCTCCTCCCCTTCCACCACCCCTAGTTCGTTTCCCAGAGTTAGGAGTCTTTATGTTCTATCTCCCTTTCTGATGTTTCCCACACATTCCTTCTCCCATCCTTTATATTCCCTTTCACTATTATTTATATTCCCCAAATGAATGAGAACATACACTGTTTGTCCTTCTCCGATTGACTTACTTCACTCAGCATAATACCCTCCAATTCCATCCATGTTGAAGCAAATGGTGGGTATTTGTCGTTTCTAATGGCTGAGTAATATTCCATTGTATACATAAACCACATCTTCTTTATCCATTCATCTTTCGATGGACACTGAGGGGGGCACTTGTCCGGTTGAACACTGGGTGTTATTCTGTATGTTGGTAAATTGAACACCAATAAAAAATCAATTTATTAAAAAAAAGATTTTTCAGAAAGCTTCACTAGTGTGAAGTATGGTATAGTATTTGGAAGAAAAAAAAAAAAAAAACAGTCAGTCCTGCTCTGTTTGTCCAGGCATAGAGGATTTTGTTAAATTTCCTGGGTCCCACACCATCAACTTGTCTTCTATGTCACTCACTCGTTCTTCCACCTCATTAACCCTGGTCGGTAGGACCTCTAGTTTGGATTGCATCTCATTCAATTGATATTTAATTTCTGCCTGATTGGATCTAAATTCTGCAGTCATGAAGTCTCTTGACTTTCTGCTTTTTTCTAGAGCCACCAGTAGCTTTATAATAATGCTTATGAATTGGCTTTCCGACATTGAATTGTAATCCAAATTTTGTAACTCTGTGGGAGAGAGGACTGTTTCTGATTCTTTCTTTTGAGGTGAGGTTTTCCTTCTAGTCATTTTGCTCAGTGCAGAGTGGCCAAAAACAAGTTGTATTGGGAAAAGGAGAAAACGAGAGGAGAGAAAGAAGGAAAGAAAAGAGAAAAAGAAAAAAGAAAAAAGGAAGAAAAAAAGAGAAGAAAAAAAGAAAAAAAGGGTGGGGAAACAAACAGAATTCAAAAAGCAAAAAAAAAGAAAAAAACAAAACAACAACAACAAAACAAAAAAAAAACCACGGGGGAGGTGGGAGTATCTTACGATTCTGTATACTTTAAGTCCCTTGACTTACCCTGGAACTTGTCCGTCTAGTTGGTCTTCCAGGGGAGGGGCCAGTTGTGATTTTCAGGTGTTAGCCCTTGGGGGAGCTGCTCTGCCCCTGCCTGGTGCAGGGCTCAGTGGGGGTTGTTTACCCTGTGAGGCCCCTGTAGGAACAACCACAGTGGGCGGCTGCCAGCTCTGGAGCCCTGGAGTCAGCTCCCGCAGTAACTCCGGAGCTCTCCATCCACAGGGACTGGAGGCTCCGGGGCAGGGCCACTGATCTGCTCAGCTCCAGGCAGGAGCGTCCTTGCAGTCCTAGGCCCTCCCGGCCTCTGCCTGTCCCAGGGGAGGCCGGATCCTGGGCTGTGTCCCGGCGCCCTGTGCTCCGGAGCCTGCGCTGTTGGATTCCGCTCCCGCTCCGCAGCCCCCTCCGCAGAGCTGCCCCCGAGCCCCCCCGAGCTGCTCCGGGTCCCGCCGTGCGCGCTGCAGCCCTTAGGGAGCTTGGCGCACTCTCCCGGGGCGCAGGTGCTGTTAGTGTCCCAGGGAGCCCGAGGGCATCCCTGTCCTCCTGGGGTCCAGCTCCAACTCCCTGCAGGCCCCTTCGTGTCCCGGAAGATTGGTGCAGCTCCTGCTTCTCTGCGACGGACCTTTCCTGTCCTGGGGGCACTTGCCCTGGCCTTATCCTGGCTCCTCGTGGGGCCCCTCCAACTTGGATGCCTTTTGTTTCTTTATTTCTTTTTTCCCGTCTTCCTACCTTGATAGAAGCACGAACTCTTCTCAGTGTAGCATTCCAGCTGTTCTCTCTTTAAATCTCAGGCCGAATTTGTAGATGTTCAGGATGATTTGAAGGTTATCTAGGTAATTTGGTGGGGACAGGTGACTTGGGGACCCTACTCTTCCACCATCTTGCCCTGCCTCCTCCTAAACATTCCTAAAATTTCATTTCTAATAATATTTCTGTTCAAATTTTACATTTTTTTCCTGATTCAGATATGGCAAATTATTTGTTCTAGTAATTTACCCAATTCTGGTTTCCCCAATATATTTTTTCATAAATATTCTCTAAAAATTATTTTAGGGTTTCCATTGCTATTTATTCAATCTTGTTTATGATTTTATTTATTTGAGCCCAACCTTCCTCAAAGAGCCTCTCTAAAATTTATCAATGTTATTGATCTTTTTAAAAAAAGTTCCTACTCCGAATAGCCAGGGGAATTTTAAAAAAGAAAACCATATGTGGGGGCATCACAATGCCAGATTTCAGGTTGTACTACAAAGCTGTGGTCATCAAGACAGTGTGGTACTGGCACAAAAACAGACACATAGATCAATGGAACAGAATAGAGAACCCAGAGGTGGACCCTGAACTTTATGGTCAACTGATATTCGATAAAGGAGGAAAGACTATCCACTGGAAGAAAGACAGTCTCTTCAATAAATGGTGCTGGGAAAATTGCACATCCACATGCAGAAGATGAAACTAGACCACTCTCTTGCACCATACACAAAGATAAACTCAAAATGGATGAAAAAATCTTAATATGAGACATAATTTCATCAAAATCCTAGAGTAGAACACAGACATCACCCTTTTTGAACCTGGCCACAGTAACTTCTTACAAGATTCATCCATGAAGGCAAGAGAAACAAAAGAAAAAATGAACTATTGGGACTTCATCAAGATAAGAAGCTTTTGCATAGCAAAGGATACAGTCAACAAAATGAAAAGACAACCTACAGAATGGGAGAAGATATTTGCAAATGACGTATCAGATAAAGGGCTAGTTTCCAAAGTCTATAAAGAACTTATTAAACTCAACAGCAAAGAAACAAACAATCCAATCATGAAATGGGCAAAAGACATGAAGAGAAATATCACAGAGGAAGACCTAGACATGGCCAATCAAGCACATGAGAAAATGCTCTGCATCACTTGTGATCATGGAAATACAAATCAAAACCACAATGAGATACCACCTCACACCAGTGAGAATGGGGAAAATTAACAAGGCAGGAAACCACAAATGTTGGAGAGGATGTGGAGAAAGGGGAACCCTCCTGCACTGTTGGTGGGAATGTGAACTGGTGCAGCCACTCTGGAAAACTGTGTGGAGGTTCCTCAAAGAGTTAAAAATAGACCTGCCCTACGACCCAGCAATTGCACTGTTGGGGATTTACCCCAAAGTTCAGATGCAATGAAACGCGGGGACAACTGCACCCCGATGTTTCTAGCAGCAATGGCCACAATAGCCAAACTGTGGAAGGAGCCTCGGTGTCCATCGAAAGATGAATGGATAAAGAAGATGTGGTTTATGTATACAAAGGAATATTACTCAGCCATTATAAACGACAAATATCCACTATATGCTTCGACGTGGATGGAACTGGAGGGTATTATGCTGAGTGAAGTAAGTCAATCGGAGAAGGGCAAACATTATATGGTCTCATTCATTTGGGGAATATAAAAAATAGTGAAAGGGACTAAAGAGGAAAGATTACCATTACCACCCCCCCACCACCATCCAGAACATGTTGTGAGCTTGCTTAGTAAATTTCCTTCACACATACTGCATGTGCTGTTAAAACCGATACTTGTATGCTATTATCCTGGCTAAGCACAGGGACTCAGTTTCCTCCTATTCTCAGGTTCTCTCAGAGTTCAGCCCGCTAATTTATTTAAAGTTCCCAGAGTTAAGCCAAGGTGATGGTAAACATTCAGAAAGTTAAGCCCTCTGTTCTTCAAAGCCAAGTATTATAGGGATCCATGTTCCTGGTGTGGTTGCTCCAAGCTTGGAGTGCCTGGGGTGGTTTCTGATTCTCTCTCTTCTCCATACTTGTGTACCTCCTGTGTGTGGTTAGTCTTACCGTGGGTTTGGTTCCCAGCTACATCTCCACACCTCTTACCCTTTTTAATGTGGCTCCCTGTGTATGAGTAATTGTGGAAAGTCTCCCCTCTCAGTCTTTGGATTGTTTTAAGAGTTAATTACAGTGATGTGGCTGTTATCTTGGGTCACTCCTGGGACTAGGTGATCCAGGATTCTTCTACTACACAATCTTCTCAGAGCCTCAGATTGACATTATTTCCAACTCTGATTTTCCCTCTTCACATTGCTTTTGCTGCATCCAATAATTTTGGTACATTGTATTTTATTTTAATTTGCTTAAGGCAAATAATAATTTGTATTGTGATTAGTTCTTTGACAAGTTTGTTGTTTAAGAGTATGTAAATCAATTTGCAGATATTTTTTGAATCTCCAGATTTGCTTCTGTTATTGGTTTTTAACTTATCTCATTATGATCGGAAAACTAGCATGCATGACTTCAAACTTCTTAAAATGTTAATAAATGTTTATTGGTCTTAAATATTGTCTATCTTGGAAAATGTCTCATGTTCACTTGAAAATCAGTGTATACTGGTGTCATTTTATGAATAGATCTATATATGTATTTTTGGTTTAAGTGATCTATAGTATTGCTGAAGACTTTTATTCCTTAATGATTTTCCCTCTGATTTTCTATCCATTTTTGAATATGAGATATGTAGGTCTTCTAATACTATTATAGAACAGCCCACTATTTATTTCTGTCATTGTTGCTTTCATGTATTTAATATCTCTGGGGTTTGTATACATATATTTAAACTGTCTTCTTGATAAATTGTCAGTTTTTACTATTATAAATGTCCTTTTTCCTTTTTAGAAATCTCACAGAGGAAGACATAGACATGGCCAACATGCACATGAGAAAATGCTCTGCATCACTTGCCATCAGGGAAATACAAATCAAAACCACAATGAGATACCACCTCACACCAGTGAGAATGGGGAAAATTAACAAGGCAGGAAACCACAAATGTTGGAGAGGATGCGGAGAAAAGGGAACCCTCTTACACTGTTGGTGGGAATGTGAACTGGTGCAGCCACTCTGGAAAACTGTGTGGAGGTTCCTCAAACAGTTAAAAATATACCTGCCCTACGACCCAGCAATTGCACTGTTGGGGATCTACCCCAAAGATACAAATGCAATGAAACGCCGGGACACCTGCACCCCGATGTTTCTAGCAGCAATGGCCACAATAGCCAAACTGTGGAAGGAGCCTCGGTGTCCATCGAAAGATGAATGGATAAAGAAGATGTGGTTTATGTATACAATGGAATATTACTCAGCTATTAGAAATGACAAATACCCACCATTTGCTTCAACATGGATGGAACTGGAGGGTATTATGCTGAGTGAAGTAAGTCAGTCGGAGAAGGACAAACATTATATGTTCTCATTCATTTGGGGAATATAAATAATAGTGAAAAGGAATATAAGGGAAGGGGGAAGAAATGTGTGGGAAATATCAGAAAGGGAGACAGAACGTAAAGACTGCTAACTCTGGGAAACGAACTAGGGGTGGTGGAAGGGGAGGAGGGCGGGGGGTGGGAGTGAATGGGTGACGGGCACTGGGGGTTATTCTGTATGTTAGTAAATTGAACACCAATAAAAAATAAATTAAAAAAAATAGAGGCTATTTTTAGAAGTATACTTTGTGTGTTATTAGTATAAATATAACTGTTGTCTTTTGTTACTACTTGAGTGTTGATTTTTTTTATCCTTTTATTAAATCTAAAGAAAGTTTCCTGTAGGTAGCATACATTTATTGTCTCCTTTTAAATCAATTTTGTCAATCTTTATCTTTTGAACAGGGCATTTATCGTTATTACAGGTAGAGAAAGAATTGCCAATGCTCTTTTAAGTGATTTCTGGATATCATACAGCTATTTTTGTGCCTTATAACCTTTTGTAATGCCTACTTTTTTGTTCTGCTGATTTTTTTTATAGTCGCACACTTTTTCATCTCATTTAGTTTTGTCTATATTTTACTGATATATTTCTTGACATTACCATAGTGTATTTATTTGTTACAGCTATCATATATTTTAGTAACACAACCAGGGTCATAATTAATAATAGAAATTCATTCTCTATGGCAAGTTATGTTACTGATGTAATAGATGTCAGTTTTATATGTGTGGACTCATTCACATATATTTACAGTGATTTCAACTTTTGTCTTTCAAATCTTATAAAGGAATGAAAAGTGCAATTCCATGTGTTTTATTCCAGTTCCCCAAATACATGACTACTTTTCAATTTCCTTAGAGTCTCATGTTGGCTTTTCTTTTTAGAAGCTGTAGATATATATTGCATTTTTCTTCATGTAATCTCTTGCTTATAAGCACAACAAATTTTACTTCTTACTGGTCTAATGCTCACTGCAACTGCCATTGTTGTCAGTGCCTCTAAACTATACCACATTTCCCATCAGTGTCCTGAGCCAGGGAGATAGACACTAATCATGTGGGAAGTCCTCACACAAGTCAGTACTTTTTAAGCAAGTAAATTATTCTTCTGTCTAAAAGATGGAACTAAGCACTAAGAAGTGTCCTCCTCACAGAACCATAATGCTCCAAGGAAGGATGAAGCAAGGGGAAACAAAATGCCACAAAATTTCTTAATATTTTGAGTAAAGGCTTTTTCTGGGTAGGCATTTACTCGGTTTTTGCAGGTTTTTTTATAATAATAAATTTATTTTTTATTGGTGCTCAATTTGCCAACATACAGAATAACACTCAGTGCTCATCCTGTCAAGTGCCCCCCCTCACTGCCCGCCACTCATTCACACCCACCACCCACCCTCCTCCCCTTCCACCACCCCTAGATCGTTTCCCAGAGTTAGGAGTCTCTCATGGTCTGTCTCCCTTTCTGATATTTCCCACCCATTTCTTCTCCCTTCCCTTCTATTCCCTTTCACTATTATTTATATTCCCCAAATGAATGACACCACATAATATTTGTTTTTCTCAGATTGACTTATTTCACTCAGCATAATACCCTCCGGTTCCATCCGCATTGAAGCAAATGATGGGTACCTGTCATTTCTAATGGCTGAGTAATATTCCATTGTATACATAAACCACATCTTCTTTATCCATTCATCTTTCGATGGACACCGAGGCTCCTGCCACAGTTTGGCTATTGTGGACATTGCTAGAAACATCAGGGTGCAGGTGTCCCAGCGTTTCATTGCATCTGTATCTTTGGGATAAATCCCCAGCACTGCAATTGCTGGGTCATAGGGCAGGTCTATTATTAACTCTTTGAGGAACCTCCACACAGTTTTCCAGAGTGGCTGCACCATTTCACATTCCCACCAACAGTGTAAGAGTGTTCCCTTTTCTCCGCATCCTCTCCAACATTTGTGGTTTCCTGCCTTATTAATTTTCCCCATTCTCACTGGTGTGAGGTGGTATCTCATTGTACTTTTGATTTGTGTTTCCCTGATGGCCAGTGATGCAGAACATTTCCTCATGTGCTTGATGGCCATGTCTAGGTCTTCCTCTGTGAGATTTCTGTTCATGTCTTTTGCCCATTTCATGATTGGATTGTTTGTTTCCTTGCTGTTGAGTTTCATAAGTTCTTTATAGATCTTGGAAACTAGCCCTTTATGTGATACGTCCTTTGCAAATATCTTCTCCCATTCTGTAGGTTGTCTTTGAGTTTTGTTGACTGTATCCTTTGCTGTGCAAAAGCTTCTTATCTTGATGAAGTCCCAATAGTTCATTTTTGCTTTTGTTTCTTTTGCCTTCGTGGATGTATCTTGCAAGAAGTTACTGTGGCTGAGTTCAAAAAGGGTGTTGCCTGTGTTCTTCTCTAGGATTTTGATGGAATCTTGTCTCACATTTAGATCTTTCATCCATTTTGAGTTTATCTTTGTGTACGGTGAAAGAGAGTGGTCTAGTTTCATCTTCTGAATGTGGATGTGCAATTTTCCCAGCACCATTTATTGAAGAGACTGTCTTTCTTCCAGTGGATAGTCTTTCCTGCTTTATCGAATATTAGTTGACCATAAAGTTGAGGGTCCACTTTTGGATTCTCTGTTCTGTTCCATTGATCTATGTGTCTGTTTTTGTGCCAGTACCACACTGTCTTGATGACCACAGCTTGTAGTACAACCTGAAATCTGGCATTGTGATGTCCCCAGCTATGGTTTTCTTTTTTAAAAATTCCCCTGGCTATTCGGGGTCTTTTCTGATTCAACACAAATCTTAAAATAATTTGTTCTAACTCTCTGAAGAAAGTCCATGGTATTTTGATAGGGATTGCATCAAGCGTGTAAATTGCCTCGGGTAACATTGACATTTTCACAATATTAATTCTGCGAATCCATGAGCATGGAATATTTTTCCATCTCTTTGTGTCTTCCTCAATTTTTTCAGTAGTGTTCTATAGTTTTTAGGGTATAGATCCTTTACCTGTTTGGTTAGGTTTATTCCCAGGTATCTTATACTTTTGGGTGCAATTGTAAATGGGATTGACTCCTTAATTTCTTTTTCTTCAGTCTCTTTGTTAGTGTATAGAAATGCCACTGATTTCTGGGCATTGATTTTGTATCCTGCCACGCTGCCAAATTGCTGTATGAGTTCTAGCAATCTTGGGGTGGAGGCTTTTGGGTTTTCTATGTAGAGAATCATGTCATTGGCGAAGAGGGAGAGTTTGACTTCTTCTTTGCCAATTTGAATGCCTTTAAAGTATTTTGATGTCTGATTGCTGAGGCTAGGACTTCCAGTACTATGTTGAATAGCAGTGGTGAGAGTGGACATCCCTGTCTTGTTCCTGATCTTAGGGGAAAGGCTCCCAGTGCTTCCCCATTGAGAATTATAATTGCTGTGGGCTTTTCGTAGATGGCTTTTAAGATGTTGAGGAATGTTCCCTGGGATCCCTGGGTGGCTCAGCGGTTAAGCATCTGCCTTCGGCCCAGGGCGTGATCCTGGAATCCCAGGATCAAGTCCCATGTCGGGCCCTGCGTGGAGCCTGCTTCTCCCTCTGCCTGTGTCTCTGCCTCTCTCTCTCTCTCTCTCTCTCTCTCTCTGTCTCTCATGAATAAATAAATAAAATCTTAAAAAAGGAATGTTCCCTCTATCCCTACACTCTGAAGAGTTTTGATCTGGAATGGATGCTGTATTTTGTCAAATGCTTTCTCTGCATCTAATGAGAGGATCATATGGTTCTTGTTTTCTCTTGCTGATATGATGAATCACACTGATTGTTTTACGAGTGTTGAACCAGCCTTGTGTCCCGGGAATAAATCCTACTTGGTCATGGTGAATAATTTTCTTAATGTACTGTTGTATCCTATTGGCTAGTATCTTGTTGAGAATTTTTGCATCCATGTTCATAAGGGATATTGGTGTATAATTCTCCTTTTTTGGTGGGGTCTTTGTCTGGTTTTGGAGTGAAGGTGAGGCTGGCCTCATAGAATGAGTTTGGAAGTACTCCATCTCTTTCTCTCTTTCCAAACAGCTTTAGTAGAATAGATATGGTTTTTTCTTTAAACGTTTTATAGAATTCCCCAGGGAAGCCATCTGGCCCTGGCCGTTTGTGTCTTGGGTGGTTTTTTGATAACTGCTTCAATTTCCTCCCTGGTTAAACCTGAACCTGAAATCCTGTTCAGGTTTCTATTTCTTCCTAATACAGTTTTGGTAATTTGTAGCTTTCCAGAAATGCATCAATTTCTTCTAGATTGCCTAATTTATTGGCGTGTAGCTGTTTATAATATGTTTTTTTAATAATAAATTTATTTTTTCTTGGGGTTCAATTTGCCAACATACAGAATAATACCCTGTGCTCATCCCGTCACTTGCCCCCTTTAGTGCCCATCACCCTGTCAGCCCCAACCCCTGCCCTCCTCCCCTTCCACCACCCCTAGCTCAGACACCCATATATATGATTTCAGACTGTCGCTCCAGTGGTGGAAAAGGAAGCATTTGTTCAGTAAGTAAGGTTGGGGCCTACCCTCTAGCTGGGAGGAAATAAACCATGAACAATGACCACATAATTACATTGGGTTGAATATGTGGTAGAAAAATTTGCTGTATTGTAGGATTGGTTTTAAATTGTTCTCTGTCTGGATAGTTTGTTTTCTGTTTGCCTCTGAGTCTTTAATAGAACTAGCTCACCCTGGGACAACTCTTGTAGGATTTACATGCACACTACAGGAAAGCATTGAAAGATATGCCTTTCTTCTGACTCCATCTTAGTTTATGTAGAATGGTAATCAGAAAAAGGGAATAATAACCACAAAAACAACTCTCAAAACAAAAATTAATATATATCTAGTGTTGTGTGTCAAACAACATTGTAAATTGATTGCCTGTATTTACTAATTTAATTATCCAAAATCAGCCTCAGCTCTACATGCAATCATCACTCACATTAAAAAAAGAGGAGTAAACTTCAGAATGAAGAAAACAAACAATAATTCTGATTATCCTATTTCTGCAAGTAAACCATCCTCCCCCAGCTCCATTCCACCACCACATTCCACTTTCATTCTCTTGCCAAATGTTGATAAACTAAGGATATATCTCCATGTTTATACTACTACTACAAAAAACAAAAACAAAAACAAAACTTTTTTTTTGCTTTTATTGATGGGATTACTCACATTTCATAAGTATCTTTTTTCATAAGTATCTTAAGTAATTTACATTCATTGGTTCATAAAAAACTTAAAATATCTTTTGCATACAATGTCAGATGACAATAAAATAATGACAATAATGGTAACCATTGCTAAAAAGTAGTAGACCTATGTTCAGAGACTGATTTATCTTGAAGTTAAGAAGCCAATATTAGGACTTTATTTTTCCTCACCCCCTTCAAAGGTCATATCTTAATTGTGTATTGCATTTTTTTTCTTAAGGTAAGCAAAGAATACTGGACATGTTAGGCCACTAAAGTATTTTTGTTCTATGATAGGCTAAAATTATTTCCATTGGTTACTAGCCTTGAAATATGGGTTGATTACTTATGGGACTCAAAATTCATTTAAAATCTGAGATCTCTATTTCATAATTTATCTCTTTCCTTCTTTTTTTTTATTTAATTTTTTATTGGTGTTCAATTTACTAACATACAGAATAACCCCCAGTGCCCGTCACCCATTCACTCCCACCCCCCGCCCTCCTTCCCTTCTACCACCCCTAGTTCGTTTCCCAGAGTTAGGAGTCTTTACGTTCTGTCTCCCTTTCTGATATTTCCCACACATTTCTTCTCCCTTCCCTTATATTCCCTTTCACTATTATTTATATTCCCCAAATGAATGAGACCATATAATGTTTGTCCTTCTCCGACTGACTTACTTCACTCAGCATAATACCCTCCAGTTCCATCCACGTTGAAGCAGTAACTGCGCGCCCAGGAGAGTGCGCCGAGCTCCCTAAGGGCTGCAGCGCGCAAGGCGGGACCAGAGCAGCTGGAGGGGCTCGGGGGCGGCTCCGCGGAGGGGGCTGCGCGGCCCGGAAGCGCGAATCTGTATCTCTTTCCTTCTGAGGACAGATGTTCAAAGGTTGATTGCTGAAATATTCTTTGTGGAGAAAGTATTTTCACAACTAATATTCTTTGCAGAAAAAGTCTTTTTGCAACTCTTTTAAAGAAAAGTAAGAGTCAATATTTTCAACTAAAAATATTTAAAATAATTGAGAGAAATGAAGATAGGATTATATACATGTGCTCATTAATGGGAACTTTTTTTAAATTTTTTTTTTTTATTTATGATAGTCACACACACACACACACACACACAGAGGCAGAGACACAGGCAGAGGGAGAAGCAGGCTCCATGCACCGGGAGCCCGACGTGGGATTCGATCCCGCGTCTCCAGGATTGCGCCCTGGGCCAAAGGCAGGCGCCAAACCCCTGCGCCACCCAAGGATCCCTAATGGGAACTTATTAATGTTTTATATTCAAAGAGATAAAATGTAAAGTGATGCTCTTGCATATTAATTCTGAACTCTAAATTATATTACCTTGACTTTGAAGTTCCTGCAATTTTATTTTATATTGTATTTTATTTTTTTGTTTTGTTATGTTTTGAAATCTGAGTACAGAGGTTGCCATATATCATCCCACAAAATTAGTTAAGGGAGTTGACTCGTTAAAATCCAACTTCACTTTCATTTCTAACAATTAAATTATTGGCAGGGATCCCTGGGTGGTGCAGTGGTTTAGCGCCTGCCTTTGGCTCAGGGCGCGATCCTGGAGACCCGGGATCGAATCCCACGTCGGGGTCCCGGTGCATGGAGCCTGCTTCTCCCTCTGCCTGTGTCTCTGCCTGTCTCTCTCTTTCTCTGTGTGACTATCATAAATAAAAAAAAAATCAAAAAAAATAAATTATTGGTAAATTTATTGAATTATTCAATTCAATAAATACTATTGCTATAGAAAGAGATTAAGTGAGCACCATGCTTGGGCACAATTTTCTTATTTGGTAATTATAGAAATCTGAATCCTACTTCATTAACTATGCCAATATTTTTAAGACTGTTGTTTTTTGGTTTTTGTTGTTTTTTTGTTTTTTTTTTTTGAGTGGCATATATTTTTTTTTATCTGTTTTTCTCCACTAAAGTTAGGGTTCTCTTTCAAGGATAAGTGAGTCACACACATTCAGGATTTGTCAACACTGAATCCCTGAGAATATTTTCTGTAAGAATGGAGGTTTTATATGTCCTGGCACTGAACTCCCAAAATCTTCTGACTTGCCATTTTTCCCCTGGTTCTGCACAGGGCCCCAGACCTTTCCTTTTCCTTTCTGTTTTATTTCCTGTGACCATGTCTTTTTTTAATTTTTTTTATTGGAGTTCAATTTTCCAATATATAGCATAACACCCAGAGATACAGATGCAGTGAAACGCCAGGACACCTGCACCCTGATGTTTATAAGATTGTTGTTTCAAATACAATGTAGTATTTAAATCTAACATCCCCATGTAGTGAAATTCCTCAGAAATTATTATTCTGAACACAAAAAAATCAAACTATATATCAATTGATTATTAATTACGTGGAGTCCAAAGCATATACATGTTTTAAAGGTAAAGTACAGTGAAATAGTACTTCCTAAAATCCTGTCATTTAAATCTGGTGATTTGATTGTTTATATTGTCAACAAATATATTTGGGCACTTGCCCAGAACACATTTTTTTTTTCTTCTTCAGAGCACTGACACCAGCTTTAATGCAGAAGCAACTGCAATGTATAAAATGTGATAATTGTGGACTAGAGACCCAGTTTTCCCAAAGGGGCTGTTGGAAACAGAATATGAGTTTCTGCTGTGATTAGGCAGTCAGTCCACTTGCCCTGAGTGATTAAAAGTCTTACATAAGGAAAATAAAATTACTACATATGTTTAAATCGTATTTTCTACTAAGTTTACCATGCTAAATGATTGAAGACTTATTTTCTAAGCCAAAATATCTATAATTTTACAGACTCAGTGCCTTAACAGTTCCTAAAATGTAATTCAAATTAGAAACTTAAACATTTTTGAATTTCATTTGGAACTAACTTTCTTTTTCTTTCTTTCTTTCTTTCTTTCTTTCTTTCTTTCTTTTTCTTTCTTTCTTTCTTCTTTCTTTCTTTCTCTTCTTTCTTTCTTTCTTTCTTTCTTTCTTTCTTCTTTCTTTCTTTCTTTCTTTCTTTCTTTCTTTCTTTCTTTCTTTCTTTCTTCTTTTCTTTTCTTTCAGATTTTATTTATCTATTCATGAGAGACCCATAAAGATAGAGGCAGAGACATAGGCAGAGGGAGACGCAGGCTCCATTCAGGGAGCCCAACGTGGAACTGGATCCTGAGACTCCAGGATCATGCCCTGAGCCAAAGGTAGACACTCAACCACTGAGCCACCCAGGTGTCCCATCGTTTTCTTTTTCTTTTTAAAAAAATTTTACTTAATTTATTTTTGTGTGAGAGAGACAACAGCAGGAGCCGGTGGGAGGGGTAGAGGCAGCAGGCTCCCTGATAGACACGTAACCTGATGTGGGACTCAGTTCCTGGACCCTGGGATCATAATTTGAACTAAAGACAGACAGTTAACTGCCTGAGCCACCCAGTCACCATTTCATTCTCTTTTTCAATGTTTTGTTTTAAAAGCAAAATTCTAGAAGAATGAGATACAGATCTATATAAGGGCCCATATACCTCAAAGAAAATGACTTTTAGATTACTTATTTTATAAAATTAAAGACAATTTCTAAATCTGCTCATCTAGAAGAAAATATGGTACTATCAGGAAATACATTTTTCTTTAATTTCATAGGCATGGCTTGATGAAAGAAGTCTTCTTTCAGTAACGATCATTCAGCTGCCAAATAGGTACTTACTCTGCTGAGTCCTCTTGAAGTAAGTCAAAAGAAATTAGAGTGCCTTGATGAGTTTAGTAAAGCTTACATAAAAAAGAAAACATGCAATTAAACTCAGATATACTATTTAAGCAAATATATTTCATTTTAATGATTATATACAGTGAATTATATTATGCTTCTGATATGTGCATATTCTCAATTGAGACTGAGATAGGTGATCAACATATTACTTAAATGACTTCTTTAAAAAGAGTATAGAGGTTTGTAACAGATTTGTTTTGTCTTATATTGAATTTGTTCATCCTAGGTAACAAAAACAGAGGGGATGGAGAGATCTTGACATAGCGAGATAGGATGAGAGTTTGGAAGAAGGATGTATCTTCTCCCTAAGAGACTATAACCCTAGAACATGCTTGCATTCTGAATTAGATAGTAAAAATACCTGTCTTTCTCATTTAAAACTTAACATTTTTATTAGGCATAGTAAAAATTTATACCTAACAACATTTGAAATAATAAAGATATGTAAAATAGAGGAAGTATTTCAGAAAATAAAAATACAGGGTAAGAATGTTATGCACCTATATTAAAATAAAATGTCTATATATTTTATGGTTCCATAAAATTCATGGATATTATTACTAATTCTGTGTTGATATTTTTCTTATTATTGCCTTAATAACATGAAGAAGATAACATAGTTTCTATATGTTTGGCTCCTATTTCTATTAATTTCTTTACTTTCTATCTCTTGATATGAATTTTCTGATAACTTATTTAATGTAATGGCTTTACATTACATGTAAATGTAATGTAATTTAATGTAAAGCTATTACATTAAATGAAATTTATATTAAATATTTTAATATGAGCAGAAATCAAAATTGAAGGGGAAACATGGAGAATTAAAAATGCAAATATGTGTGTGGACTATGATACGAATCAGATTTATTATGATGAAACTAACTGTAGATATAATTGCTCATTGGTAATGTTTTGGTTGAAATTTTTGACTTTCAGTTTATGGAACCCATAATATTTACTCTCATATCTCATAACTCTTACACTCAAATCTACCATGATAAAAGTAAACTTTAATATTGTCTATATTTCCTGCCAAGTTTCCAGTTTTGATTTAAAACATTCTTAAGATGATGTTATTTTATTTTTTTACCTCATACTGAAATCCAAGCCATTAATTAATCTGTTAAGGCTACAATTGTAATTCTATTTATTTCTGATTGAGAATCATATTTTTTTTAATAATAAATTTATTTTTTACTGGTGTTCAATTTGCCAACTTACAGAATAACACCCAGTGCTCATCCCGTCAAGTGCCCCCCTCAGTGCCCGTCACCCATTCACCCCCACCCCCCAGCCCTCCTCCCCTTCCACCACCCCTAGTTCGTTTCCCAGAGTTAGCAGTCTTTATGTTCTGTCTCCCTTTCTGATATTTCCCACACATTTCTTCTCCCTTCCCTTATATTCCCTTTCAATATTATTTATATTCCCCAAATGAATGAGAACATACAATGTTTGTCCTTCTCCGATTGACTTACTTCATTCACCATAATACCCTCCAGTTCCATCCACGTCGAAGCAAATGGTGGGTATTTGTCATTTCTAGTGGCTGAGTAATATTCATAAACCACATAAACCACATCTTCTTTATCCATTCATCTTTCGATGGACACCGAGGCTCCTTCCACAGTTTGGCTATTGTGGACATTACTGCTATAAACATCGGGGTGCAGGTGTCCCGGTGTTTCATTGCATCTGAATCTTTGGGGTAAATCCCCAGCAGTGCAATTGCTGGGTCGTAGGGCAGGTCTATTTTTAACTCTTTGAGGAACCTCCACACAGTTTTCCAGAGTGGCTGCACCAGTTCACATTCCCAGCAACAGTATAAGAGGGTTCCCTTTTCTCTGCATCCTCCCAACATTTGTGGTTTCCTGCCTTGTTAATTTTCTCCATTCTCACTGGTGTGAGGTGGTATCTCATTGTGGTTTTGATTTGTATTTCCCTGATGGCCAGTGATGCAGAGCATTTCCTCATGTGCATGTTGGCCATGTCTATGTCTTCCTCTGTGAGATTTCTATTCATGTTTTGCCCATTTCATGATTGGATTGTTTGTTTCTTTGGTGTTGAGTTTAAGAAGTTCTTTATACATCTTGGAAACTAGCCCTTTGTCTGATATGTCATTTGCAAATATCTTCTCCCATTCTGTAGGTTGTCTTTTAGTTTTGTTGACTGTATCCTTTGCTGTGCAAAAGCTTCTTATCTTGATGAAGTCCCAATAGTTCACTTTTGCTTTTGTTTCTTTTGCCTTCGTGGATGTATCTTGGAAGAAGTTACTGTGGCTGAGTTCAAAAAGGGTGTTGCCTGTGTTCTCCTCTTGGATTTTGATGGAGTCTTGTCTCACATTTAGATCTTTCATCCATTTTGAGTTTATCTTTGTGGATGGTGCAAGAGAGTGGTCTAGTTTCATTCTTCTGCATGTGGATGTCCAATTTTCCCAGCACCATTTATTGAAGAGACTGTCTTTCTTCCAGTGGATAGTCTTTCCTCCTTTATCGAATATTAGTTGACCATAAAGTTCAGGGTCCACTTCTGGGTTCTCTATTCTGTTCCATTGATCTATGTGTCTCTTTTTGTGCCAGTATCATACTGTCTTGATGACCACAGCTTGTAGTACAACCTGAAATCTGGCATTGTGATGCCCCCACATATGGTTTTCTTTTTTAAAATTCCCCTGGCTATTCGGGGTCTTTTCTGATTCCACACAAATGAGAATCATAATTTTTAAACTATAGTTATGAAGATATCATAAAGGCTGTCAGTCCTCAATATATCTTATATTAAAGTGAATTGAATTTTTAAATTGGAATTTTATCTGTATCTAGAAAATATTTTGAATATTGAAGGCAGAGTATGGGATTAAGCAGATTTTCTTTGGGAAAAAGAAGATGCATGATGTCTTTTATGTGCTTCTAATCTCAATATTTACTTTAGCACATTTTCTACATCAATCTGGTGAATTATTTACTATTTGTAATATATTATAAATTGCATAGCTTAAAATTAACTTCTTGAAATTTATGGAAAGGTTTTAATAGCATTCAATGTTTTAAATACTTAGCATAGTATTATCTTTTTAAAAAAAGCTTTATTTAAATTCAGTTAATTAACATACAATGTATTATTAGTTTCAGAGATACAGTTCAGTGATTCATCAGTCTTCTATAACACTCAGTGCTCCTTACTTCAGGTTCTCTCCTTAATGCCCATCACCCAGTTATCCCATCCCCCCATCTACCTCCCCTCCAGTGACTCTCAGTTTGTTTCCTATGATTAAGAGTCTCTTATGCTTTGTTTAATTCTCTGATTTCACTTGGATTTATTTTTTCCTCTCTTCCCCTATGATCCTCTGCTTTGTTTTCTAGCTGGGTATTTTATATATATATATATATATATATATATATATATATATATATATATTTCCATTATATATATATCTGTATATATACACATACATATGATACTCATATATATGAGTATTTCTCATATATATATGAGATTTCTTTTTTTCTAGTTGAGTATTATTCCCTTATACACACACACACAGATATATATAAATGGAGGATATATATAATATCTTCTTTATCCATTTTTGGAATTAGAGGTGGCAAAAAATCTGGTTAGATAACCCTGTATATGCTTTATAAAGGCCTAAAAATTCTGTACTTATTGAAATGTTTTGTATTTATGCTATATTATACCTGAATAGACTAAAGTTGAGTGATTCAGCATTATGGAGAGTTTTTACAGTCTTTTTCAATGGTTCAAGGACTTACCACAATATTATCTGTGGAATTGGGGACACAAAGAAACCTGAATAAGGAATCTAGTGTAAACTAAGGAAAAGACCTAAGAATCCTATACTTGTTCAAAAGAAAATAAGAAGGTGAAACATATTTTTCAATCAAGACAGAAATTTAAAGTATTTTAATACTAGCATAAATTCACTGGGGGATTGATTGGAATAAATTCATAGGATAATTGAAAGAAAAAATGTGTGGGCTAAGAAAATTAATTGAGCAACCATATATTCCATAAAGGTGTCTTGTTGTAAAGACTGATTAAGCTCTGATAATACTGGAATTACTCTCTGAAAGTTACTCTAATAAAGTTAATTTTGTTTCATATCATTTTAAAAGAAGTCTATGGTCTGGATATTTCACTTGGCTGAGGAAGTGGTATGGAGGCAATATAAGGCGTTCAGTAATTATCATTTTCTTTTCTCTTAAAGGACAGTCAGGGTCTTACATGAATTCTAGCAATATGATCTTCTGTGATGTCTCATTTTAAACTATGAAGATGTGAAATCAAAGTGTAGAAACAGACTTTATACTCTCTGGTCTTTTCCAATATGGTCAAATGGACACGTTCCTCTTTGTCGCCATTGTAATCCTTTTTTCTGTAGCTCTGATGGAGAACATCATACTGGTCCTTCTAATTCAGGTGGACACCAGACTCCACACTCCAATGTACTTTCTACTCAGCCAGCTCTCCTTTATTGACATGATGTACATATCCACGACCGTGCCCAAGTTGACCACTAACTTCCTGTCAAACAGTAAGAATATTACATTTTTGGGATGTGAAATTCAAGCCTTTGTATTCTTGGCCCTTGGTGGGACTGAAGCTCTTCTCCTTGGTTTCATGTCTTATGATCGATATTTAGCCATCTGTCACCCTTTACGTTATCCTATCCTTATGAGCAAGAAGATCTGTTGGTTCATGGTTACAAGTGCATGGACCAGTAGTTCTACCAATGCTTTAGTACATACACTGTATGTATTTCAACTTCCATTTTGTAGGTCTCGGATTGTTAACCACTTTTTCTGTGAAGTTCCATCTCTATTGCCACTGGTGTGTCAGGATACTTCCCAGTATGAGTATACAATCCTCCTGAGTGGGGTAATTATTCTGCTGCTACCATTCTTGGACATCCTAGCTTCCTATGCCCAAGTACTTACTGTTGTGTTCCAGATAAGCTTAGGTAAAGGACAGACAAAAGCTGTCTCCACTTGCTCCTCTCACCTGATTGTAGCAAGCCTATTCTATGTGACTACTCTCTCTACTTATACCAGGCCACACTCCATGCATTCTCCAGAACAAGATAAAGCAGTGGCAGTGTTTTACACCATCATCACACCTCTTCTGAACCCATTTATCTATAGCCTGAGGAATAAAGAGTTTACTAGGGCCATGAGAAGATTGTTGGCATAATGAATATTTGCATGGGAAATGTCATTTTGGGCACCTTTCATTAATGGAGACTGACCAACATTGATCACTTTGCCTAGAATATTGTTTTGGAGTATATAAAATTTAAGAAATATTTATAAGATGCATTGATAAATATCTTGATTCCTGCTGGCTTCTGAATGGTTTAATCATAGGTGTTGAAACTGTATGTTTTTCCATATTTGTATGTGGAAAAATGGTTTTACTGTCAACATTATTTAGCTTCTAACATTACATTTAAATTGTCAACTCAATGTTTGCATCTTAAAACATGTTTTTAATGTCCTTTTAAAAATCATTTATTCATGAGAGACAGAGAGAGAGAGAGGTAAAGACATAGGCAGAGGGAGAAACAGACTCCCCATGGGGAACCTGATGTGGGGCTGGATCCCAGAACCCCAGGATCACACTGAGTGAAAGGCACTCAGCCACCAAGCCAACCCAGTGCTCCTTTGTAATGTCCTCCTAAGGTTTGACTTCAATTAGTAGGAAACATATTCTACTCAAGAATATAGTACTAAAAGTATCTTTGTTAAAAAAAAACTGTAAGATAGATCAGAGTAAGTAATTCACTCATTCATGCTTTCACTCAACAACCGATTTAAGGTTTTAAATATGTGTGTTGCAATGCACAGACACTGACGATATGGCATTAAACAAAGGTAAGAACTGATAGAATTCTCTGCTCTCATTAAGTTTACATTCCAATGCAGGAAGACATAGAATCAATAAAATAAAATAAAATCGACATTAAAACTCTGGAGTATATCACAAAGTAGTAATTATTAGGTAAAACCCTGAAAATTGACAAAGACCAGAGAGTTTTGCAATTTTATATAAAACAGTCCACTGTAGGGGCAAATATGACAATGATATTTGGTCAAAAATTGAACTGAAATGAATAAATAATTCAAATGGATATTTCATTAGGAATGTTATAGCCTTCAGAAGAAGCCAATGAAAATGTCTTGAAGAATAAACAAGGATAGCTCATGAATAAAAATCAAGGTGTAAAATCAAAGGCAATGAAAATCAAGACATAAACTGTAGGAAATTTGTAAAGATAATGGAGCCTGGATCTGAAATGTTAGGTCATTGTAAGGATTTGGGTTTTAATCCAAGAAAACTGGCAATGATTGCTATGCTTCTAGAGCCAACTGAAGTTCATAATTAGGTGTCCATTGCAGTAGTGCAGTTGTTACAAGATACTGCCTTGCATAGAAGTGGCAATGGTAGAGAAGCAAGAACTGGTCAGTCTCTGGAGATTGGTAAAAAGCAGACACTTGAGACTTGTGGCAAAATATGATGTGAAACATGACATAACTAGAGAAGTAGAAAATTGGAAGGCTCCTGGCTCTGTCAATATAGCATGGGGCCCCACACTCAGGGTTGTGAATTCTAGCCCCACATTGGGTATAGAGATTACTTAAAGATAATTAAAAAAAAGAAAAGTAGATAATTTGGCTAAGACCTCTATAGAATACATCACTTCTCCAAATATATTATTTTACATACAAGTGATAGTTTCCACTTTCAGCAATTTATTATTTTTAATGATTTGGCCTGTATGCCCCATATATACTTTCTAATTATTAACTTAATTTAATTTAATTTTTTTACTATTATTTGTTGGTGAACATAAGCATTTGTCTTCAAATACAAATCATCTATCCCACCTAACCTATGGTAACCATCAGTTCATTATGTATCGTTAAGATTCTGTTTCCTGTTTTGCCTCTTTCTTTTTTTATTTATGCTTCTTTGTTTTGTTTCTTAAATCCCACATATGAGTGAAATCATATATGGTATTTGTCTTTCTTTGACTGACTTGTTTCCCTTAGCATAATATAGTCTAACTCCATTCACATCCTTGCAAATGACAAGATTTCATTTTTTTCTGATAGCTGAGTAATATTCCATTTTACCTATACACCATATCTTTTTTGTCCATTCATCAGTCAATGGACATTTGGGCCCTTTCCATAATTTTGGTATTGTGGATAATTATAGAAACAATGAAGTGGCATGTTTACTAATGGATAAATGAATAATAAATTAGTATTTTTGTATCCTTCGGATAAGCATCTAGTAGTACAACTGCTCAATCATAGAGTATTTCTATTTTTACTTTTTGAGGGATCTATGTATTGGTTTGCCATAGTAACCACACCAGTTTCCATACCCACCAACTATAAAAGAGTTGTACAGTTCTTTCTTACAACTTTCTTTCTCCATATCCTCTCCAACACCATTTTTCACATCCTCTCCAACACTTATTGTTTCTTGTGTTGTTTATTTTAGCTTTCTGACACATGTGAGGTGATACCTCATTGTAATTTTGATTTATATCTCCCTGATAATGAATGGTTTTGAGTATCTTTTCTGTGTCTAGTGGTCATCTCTATGTATTCTTTGGGGGGGGGAAGTCTATATATGTCTTTTGCCCATTTTTAAAAATTTGATTATTAATTTCTTGTGTGTTGAGTTTTATAACTTCCTCATATATTATGGATACTAACATTTTATCTGGTATATCATTTGCAAATATCTTCATTCTATCTATAGGTTGACTTTTGATTTTGTTGATTGTTGTCTTTGCTGTGCAATACATTTTTTATTTTGTTGAAGTCTCAATAGTTTATTTTGCTCTTATTGCCCTTGCCTAAGGAGAAATTTCTAGTAAGCAGTTGCTATGGCTTACACCAAAGACGCTACTTTTTGTGTTCTCCCCTAGGATTTTAATGGTTTCATGTTTCATATTTAGTCCTAAGTCTTTATTCCATTTTTGAATTTACTTTTGTTTTTGATGTAAAAAGGTCTAGTTTCATTCTTCTTCATGTTGCTGTCTGGTTTTCCCAACACCATTTGTTGAAGAGATTATCTTTTTTCCATTAGGTAGTCTTTCTTACTTTGTCAAAGTTTAATTAACAATAAACTTGTGAGTTTATTCCCAATCTTTTTTATTCTATTCTATTGATCTATGTGTCTATTTTTTTGTCAGTATTTTTTATTGTTACAGCCTTGTAATATAACTTGAAGTCCAGAATTGTGATGTGTCTAGCTTCCCTTTTCTTCTGAAAGATTGTGTTTCGGTATTTGTGGTCTTTTGTTGCTCTGTAGGATTGTTTCACTTCTCTGAAAAAAAATGCTGGTATTTTGATAGGGATTGCAGTATGTATGGAGACTGCTTTGGATAGCATAGCCATTTTAATAATATTTGTCCTTCCAATCCATGAGCATGGAATTCCTTTCCATTTCATTGTATCTTCTTATATTTATTTATACAGGCACTGAGGTGGGCACTTGATGGGATGAGCACTGGGTGTTATACTATATGATGGCAAATCGATCTCCAATAAAAAATACATATTAAAAAATAAAAATAAATAAGTAAAAATAGTATTTTATAGTTTTCCAAATACAGGTCTTTGATTAGGTTGAGTCCTAGATATCTTACTGTGTTTGGTACAATTTTAAACTGAATCACTTCCTTGATTTCTCTTTCTGTTGCCTCATTATTGTTATATAACAGTGCAGCAGATTTGTGTACATTGATTTCTCATTCTGCAACTTTACTTCATTCATGTTCAGTTCTAGTAATTTTTGGTGGAGTCTTTCAGGTTTTCTATGTGGAGTATTATGTCATTTGCAAATAGTGAAAGCTTGACTACTTCCTTGACAATTTGGATGCCTTCTATTTCTTTCTGTTGTCTGATTGCTGAGGCTAGGACTTCCAGTATTATGTGAAATAACAGTGGTGAGAGTGCACATCCCTGTCTTTTTCCTGACTATAGAGGAAAAGCTCTTTCAGTTTTTCGCCATAGTGAATATTAGCAGAGGTTATATATCCTTTACTCTGTTATGTTCCCTCTAAACCCACTTTGTTGAGGTTTTTATAATGAGTGGATGTTGTATATTGTCAAATGCTTCTTTTGCATCTATTGAGGGATCACGTTTTTCATCTTTTCTTTGATTAACATGATGTATCATGTTGCTCAATTTGTGAATATCAAACCACCCTTGCAAATTAGGAATAAATCCCACTTGATCATGGTAAATGATTATTTTATTTTATTTAAGATTTTATTTATTTATTTATTCATGAGACACACACACACAGACAGAGGCAGAGACACAGGCAGAGGGAGAAGCAGGCTCCATGCAAGGAGCCCGACGTGGGACTCGATCCAGGACTCCGGGATCACACCCTGGGCTGAAGGCAGATACTAAACTGCTGAGCCACCCAGGGATCCCTGGTAAATGATTACTTTAAGGTATTGTTGGATTCAGTTTAATAGTAGTCAGCTGAGAATTTTTGGCCCCATTTTATCATGAATATTGACCTGAGGTTTTTCCTTCCTTCTTTTTTTTAAAGCTTTTATTTATTTATTCATGAGGGACACACAGGGACAGGCAGAGACACAGAGGGAGAAGCAGGTTCCATACAGGAAGCCTGATATGGGACTCGAACCTGGGACACCAGGATCATGCCCTGAGCCAAAGGCAGACGCTCAACCGCTGAGCCACCCAGGCATCTTATTCTTCCTGTAGTCTTTATATGGTGTTGGCATCAGGGTAATGCTGGACTCATTGGATGGATTCAGAAGTTTTACTTCCTTTTCTCTTTTTGGAATTAAATTGTAAAGAACTAGTAGTAACTTTTTTTTACTTTTGTTAAGATTTTATTTATTTATTCATGAGAGATAGAGAGAGGCAGAGACATAGACAGATGAAGAAGCCTCTCTGTGGGAAGCCTGATGTGGGACTCCATCTCGGGACTCCAGGATCATGACCTAAGCTAAAGGCAGACACTCAACAACTGAGCCACTCAGGTGCCCCTTAACTCTTCTTTAAATGTTTGGTATAATTCATCTTTGAAGCCATATGGTCCTGGACTTGTGTTTGTTGGGAGTTGTATTATTTTTTTCTTTAAAGATTTGTGTACTTAAGATATAGATCCCTTACCTCCTTGGTCAGGTTTATTCGTAGGTATCTTATGCTTTTGGGTGCAATTGTAAATGGGATTGACTCCTTAATTTCTCTTTCTTCAGGCATATTGTTAGTGTATAGAAATGCCACTGATTTCTGCCACATTGCCGAATGGCTGTATGAGTTCTAGCAATATTAGGGTGGAGTCTTTTGAGTTTTCTATGTACAGTGTCATGTCATCTCTGAAGATGGAGAGTTGGGCTTCTTCTTTGCCAATTTGCATGCCTTTTATTTCTTTTTGTTGTCTGATTGCTGAGGCTAGGACTTCTATGTTGAATAATAGAGGTAAAGAATCTATACCCTAAAAACTACAGAACACATCTGAAAGAAACTGAGGAAGACACAAAGAGATGGAAAAATATTCCATGCTTATGCATTGGATGAATTAATATTGTAAAAATGTCATGTTACCTAGGGCAATTTACACATTCAATGCAATCCCTATCAAAATACCATGGACTTTCTTCAGAGAGATGGAACAAATAATCTTAAGATTTGTGTGGAATCATGGGGATTCCCAGGTGGCTCAGTGGTTTAGCACCTGCCTTCAGCCCAGGGCGTGATCCTGAAGTCCTGGGATCGGGTCCCACATCGGGCTCCCTGCATGAAGCCTGCTTCTCCCTCTGCCTCTCTCTCTCTTTCTCTCTCTCTATCTATCTCTCATGACTAAATAAAAAAAAAAGATTTGTGTGGAATCAGAAAAGACACTGAATAGCCAGGAAATATTGAAAAAGAGGGATCCCTGGGTGGCGCAGCGGTTTAGCGCCTGCCTTTGGCCCAGGGCGGGATCCTGGAGACCCGGGATCGAATCCCACATCGGGCTCCCGGAATGGAGCCTGCTTCTCCCTCTGCCTATGTCTCTGCCTCTCTCTCTCTCTCTCTGTGACTATCATAAATAAATAAAAATTAAAAAAAAAAAGAATACCAGAGCCAGGGGCATCACAATGCCGAATTCCAAGTTGTACTACAAAGTTGTTATCATTAAGACAGTGTGGTACTGGCACAAAAACAGACATATAGATCAATGGAACAGAATAGAGAATCCAGAAGTGGACCCTCAATTTTATGGTCAACTAATATTTGACAAAGCAAGAAAGACTATCCACTAGAAAAAGGACAGTCTCCTCAATAAATGGGGCTGGGAAAATTGGACATCCACATGCAGAAGAATGAAACTGGACCATTCTCTTACACCATACACAAAGATAAACTAAAATGAATGAAAGACCTAAATGTGAGACAAGATTCCATCAAAATCCTAGGAACTGGAGGGTATTATGCTGAGTAAAATAAGTCAATCGGAGAAGGACAAACATTATATGGTCTCTTTCATTTGGGGAATATAAAAAATAGTGAAAGGGAATAAAGGGGAATGGAGAAAGAGTGAGTGGGAAATATCAGAAAGGTAGAGAGAACATGAAAGACTCCTAACTGGAAAACGAACTAGGAGTGGTGGAAGGGGAGGTGGGCGGGGGTTGGGGGTGACTGAGTGACAGGCACTGAGGTGGGCACTTGACGGGATGAGCACTGGGTGTTATTCTATATGTTGGCAAATTGAACACCAATAAAAAAATAAATTTATAAAAAAATCCTAGAGGAGAACATAGGCAACACCCTTTTTGAACTTGACTACAGCAAGTTTTTGCAGGATACATCTATGAAGGCAAGGGAAACAAAAGCAAAAATGAACTATTGGGACTTATTCAACATAAAAAGATTCTACACAGCAAAGGAAATAGTCAACAAACCTAAAAGACAACTTACAGAATGAGGGAAGATATTTGCAAATGACATATCAGATAAAAGGCTAGTATCCAAGATCTATAAAGAACTTCTTAAACTTAATAGCAAAGAAACAAGCAATCCAATCATGAATGAACAAAAGATATGAATAGAAATTTCATCAAAGAAGATCTACACATGGCCAATAAGCACTTGAGAAAATGTTCCGCATCACTTGCCATCAGGGTAGCACAAATCAAAACCACAATGAGGGGATCCTTGGGTAGCTCAGCGGTTTAGCCCCTGCCTTTGGTCCAGGGCACGATCCTGGAGTCCCGGGATCGAGTCCCACGTCGGGCTCTGGCACAGAGCCGGCTTCTCCCTCTGCCTGTGTCTCTGCCTCTCTCTCTCTCTAAGTCTATCATGAATTAAAAAAAATCTTCAAAACCACAATGAGGGGGAAGCCTGGGTGGCTCAACGTTTTAGTGCTGCCTTCAGCCCAGGGCATGATCCTGGATTCCTGGGATTGAGTCCCACCTTGGGCTCCCTGCATGGAGCTTGCTTGTTTCTCTGCCTGTGTCTCTGTGTTTCTCATGAATAAATAAATAAAATCTCTAAAAAACAAATACAATCAGATACCACCTCACACCAGTGTGAATGGAGAAAATGAACAAGACAGGAAATAACTAATTTTAGAGATGATGTAGAAAAAGGGGAACATTCTTGCACTGTTGGTGAGAATGTGAACTGGTACAGACACTCTGGTAAACTGTGTGGAGGTTCCTCAAAGAGTTAAAAATAGAGCTATCCTACCACCCAGCAATTGCACTACTGGGGATTTACCCCAAAGATACAGATGCAGTGAAAAGCTGAGACATCTGCACCCCGATGTTTATAGCAGCAATGTCCACAATAGCCAAACTGTGGAAGGGGCCTCGGTGTCCATCAAAAGATGAATGGATAAAGAAGATGTGGTCTATATATACAATGGGATATTATTCAGCCATGAGATAGGACAAATAGCCACCATTTGCTTTGACGTGGATGGAACTGGAGGGTATTATGCTGAGTGAAGTAAGTCAATCATAGAAGGACAATCATTATATGGTTTCACTCATACAGGGAATATAAAAAATAGTGAAAGGGATTATAGGGGAAAGGAGAGAAAGTGTGTGGGAAAAATCAGAGACGGTGACAAAACATGAGAGTCTCCTAACTCTGGGAAATGAACAAGGGGTAGTGGACGGGAGGTGGGCTTGGGGATGGAGTGACTGGGTGACGGGCACTGAGGGGGCACTTGATGGGATGAGCACTGGGTGTTGTAGTATATGTTGGCAAATCAAACTCCAAAAACAATATATATTAAAAATGATTTATTTATTTATTCGATATATAGAGAAGGAGCATGAGTTCAGTAGTGACAGAGGGACAAGGAAGACTCCCTGCTGAGGGTAGAGCCTGATACCAGCTTCAATCCCAGAACCCCAAGATCATGACCTGAGCTGAAGTTAGAAGCTTATCCCACTGAGTCACCCAGGACCTCCTTTTGGGCGACTTTTTACTACTGATTCAATTTCTTTGCTGGGTATCTGTCTTCTCAAGTTTTCTATTTCTTCCTGTTTCAGTTTTGGTAGTTTATGTCTTTCTAGAAGTTTCTCCATTTCTTTAAGGTTAATTTATTGGCATATAATTTTTCATAATATTCTATTATAATTGTATTTCTGTGGTGCTGGTTGTTATTTATCCTCTCTCAGTTCTGATTTTACTTATTGGGATACTTTCTCTTTTCTTTTGGGTAAATATGGCTAGAGGTTTATAAATTTTATCATTATTACTTTTTTAATAAACCAGCTCCTGGTTTTATTGATCTATCATATTTTTGTTGTTTGTTTCCATATAATTTATGTCTAATTTAATATTTTTTTTAAAAAGATTTTATTTATTTATTTATTTATTCATGGGAGACACACACACACAGAGAGAAGCAGGCTCCATGCAAGGAGCTTGATGTGGGTGGGACCTGATCCTGGGACTTCAGGATCATGCCCTGGGGTGAAGGCAGGCACCAAACCACTGAGCAACTCAAGGATCCCCAATTTAATCTTTATTATTACATTCCTTCTGCTAGTTAGGCTTCGTATGTTGTTCTTTTTCTAGTTCCTTTGGTGTAGGGTTAGGTTGTTTTTTATGAGATTTTCCTTGATTCTTAAGGTTAGCCCATATTGTTATATACTTCCATTTAGGTCCACTTTTGTTGTTTCCCAAATAATTTGAGTGATTCTCATTTTTTCCATGGGTTTTTAGATTTCTCCTTTGATTTTCTGATGGACTCATTCATTGTTTAGTTGCATGCTGTTTAACATCCATGTATTTGTGTTCTTTCCAAATATTTTCTTGTGGTTGATTTCAAAGTTTCATAGATTTGTGGTCAGAAAAAAAATCATTGTATGATCTCAATCTTCTTGTATTTGTTGAGGCCTGATTTGTGACATAGTATTTTATATTTTCTGGAGACTATCCCATGTGCACTTGAAAGAAATATCTCTTACTTTTTTTCGATGGAATGTTCTAAATATTTATGTTAAATCTATCTTGTCCAGAGTGTCATTCAAAGCCACTGTTTCCTTTTTGATAATCTCTCCAGATAACTTATTTAATTTTTCTTCTCAGTATCAAACACATAGAATTACCATTCACAGTAACAATCACTCAGCCATCAAAAAACTGTTTAGCCTATTGATTCCACTGAAGTGAATTAGAAGAAATTGCAATGCTTAACGGATTTATTCATGTTTATTATTTTTAAAGATTTTTATTTTTTTTATTCATAGAGACACACACACACACAGAGGCAGAGACACAGGCAGAGGGAGAAGCAGGCTCCATGCAGAGAGCCTGACTTGGGACTCGATCCAGGGTCTCCAGGATCACACCGCGGGCTGCAGGCAGTGCTAAACCGCTGCGCCACTGGGGCTGCCCGGATTTATTCATGTTTAAAAGTAAAACCTCATATAATCCTGGTTTATTTCTGGGCTCTCTGTTATGTTCTGTTGATATGCATGTGCACTTTTGTGCTAGAATCAAACAGTTTTTTTTTAAGATTTTATTTATTCAGGAGAGATAGAGAGAGAGGCAGAGACATAGGCAGAGAGAGAAGCAGGCTCCATGCAGGAAGCCGAATGCGGGTCTCAATCCTGGGACTCCAGGATCACTCCCTGAGCCAAAGGCAGACGCTCAGTTAATCTTTAATGAATAGGGCAAGAATATTCAACAGGAAAAAGTCTGTTTCACAAATGGTATTGGGAAAAGTCTGTTTCACAAATGGTATATGGGTATTTTTTACATGGATGGGCCCATGTAAAAAAACAAAACTTGACTACCTTTTCACTTCATAGACAAAAATGAACTCAAAATGGACTAAGGATGTAAACGTGAGACCTGAAACCATAAAAATCCTAAAAGACAGTACAGGCAGTAATTTCTCTGACACTTGCCTTTCTAGACATACCTCCTGAGGCAAGGGCAACAAAAGTAAAAATTAACTTTTGGGACTATCTTTAACAAAGCAGGAAAAAAAAAAAAGCAGGAAAGAACATCCAGTGGGAAAAAGGCAGTCTCTTCAACAAATAATGTTGAGCAAACTGGACAGGAACAGGCAAAAAAAACCCATAACTGGATTGCTTTCTTATGTCCTACACACAAAAAAAATAAATTCAAAATGTTTTAAAGACCTAAATATGAGACAGAAAACCACAAAACCCCTAGAGGACAACACAGACAGTAACCTCTTTGACATCAGCCATTGAAATTTCCTTCTAGATGTGTCTACTAAGGCAAAGGAAACAAAAGCAAAAATAAACTATTGGGACTAGATCAAAATATAAAGCATCTGCACTGAAATGGAAATAATCACAAAACTAAAAGACAACTTACTGAATTGGAGATGTTTGCAGATAACATATCTGATAAACAGTATTCAAAATATATAAAGAACTGTTACAACTCAACACCAAAAAATACTAATAATCCAAATAAAAATGGGAAGAAGACATGAACAGATGTTTCTCCAAAGAAGACAACCAGATGGGCAACAGACACATGAAAAAATGCTCAACATCACGTACTATCAGGGAAACGCAAATCAAAACCACTATGAGTTATCATCTAACACCTGTCAGAATGGCTAAAATCAAAAACACAAGAAACAAGTGTTGGTGAGGATGTGGAGGAAAAAACCTCTTGTGTACTGTGGGTGGAAACTGTCCTAACCTAATTTGTCCTAATGCAAACTCTCCTAACCCCTGTAGAAAACAATATGGACAGAACATAAAGACTCCTAACTCTGGGAAATGAACTAGGGGTGGTGGAAGGGGAGGAGGGCGGGGGGTGGGGGTGAATGGGTGACGGGCACTGAGGGGGCCACTTGATGGGATGAGCACTGGGTGTTATTCTGTATGTTGGTAAATTGAACACCAATAAAAAATAAACCTAAAAAAAATAAAAGTAAAACCTCCCAATAGTCTTAGACATTACATTTAAATGAATGTGTTTTATTTCAATGATTATGTGAACTAAATTATATTGTATTTCTTATACGCCCATGTTTTTTATTTCAGCTATTTCTGAACTGTCTGGGTCATGCAGATATTACTTAAATGATTTCTGCAAGTAGAGGTACACTTTTGAGATTTATTTGTTCTTATATTGACTTTGAATCATCCTAGGGCTACAAGGACAAAGGGGCTTGGGGCATCTTGGCTCTGTGACATGGAATGAGGATTAGGTAGCCAAGTTCATCCTGTCCCTGAGACAACATGACCCAAAACGACTTTAATATTCCCTTTTTTTTAATTTTTAAAAATTTTTTAATTGAAGTTTTATTTCTTTATCAAGTAACAAAAGAACACAATGTTTAAAAATCAGATGCTTCCACAAACTTAAATAATACTGACGCCTCTTCCCATTTTTCTCATCCCCAATCCTCTTTAGATGAGACCCGACTTGTATTATTTTTTTAACCTCTCTGGAAGCTTTTAGGACATTCTTTTTGTTACCTGAATTTTAAACTTCATGTTCTGCCACAGTGTGTTTTCTACCCCAACTAATACAAATTCTGCTTTATAACTTTCAGAATTTGGATGGTGTCTCTTGTCTGTTCTTTACTTCTTTTTTTTTTTTGGTTCAATCATAAATATTTATTAGTGCTGTGACCTTGAGCAAATCACTTAAACCATCTACTCTTCCATTACCTTAACTATAAAATAGAGGCAATAATATATTGCCCCAGAGTTGTGGTGAAAATTAAATGAGATAAATGGTACAAAAGCATTTACCCCAGGGGTGCCTTGGTGGATCGGTCAGTTAAAAGACCAACTCTTGATTTTGTTTTTGTTTTTTTCTTAAGTAAATTTATTTTTTATTGGTGTTCAGTTAACCAACATACAGAATAACACCCAGTGCTCATCCCGTTAAGTGCCCCTCACAGTGCCCGAGACCCATTCCCCCCCACTCCCTGCCCTCCTCCACTTCCACCACCCCTAGTTTCGTTTCCCAGAGTTAAAAGTCTTTATGTTCTGTCTCCCTTTCTGATATTTCCCACACAATTCTTCTCCCTTCCCTTCTATTCCCTTTCACTATTATTTATATTCCCCAAATGAATGAGAACATACAATGTTTGTCCTTCTCCGATTGACTTACTTCACTCAGCATAATACCCACCAATTCCATCCACGTTGAAGCAAATGGTGGGTATTCGTTGTTTCTAATGGCTGAGTAATATTCTATTGTATACATAAACCACATCTTCTTTATCCACTCATCTTTCGATGGACACCGAGGCTCCTTCCACAGTTTGGCTATTGTGGACATTGCTGCTAGAAACATCGGGGTACAGGTGTCCTGGTGTTTCACTGCATCTGTATCTTTGGGGTAAATCACCAACCGAGCAATTGCTGGGTCGTAGGGCAGGTCTATTTTTAACTCTTTGAGGAACCTCCACACTGTTTTCCAGAGTGGGTGCACCAGTTCACATTCCGACCAACAGTGTAAGAGGGTTCCCCTTTCTCTGCAACCACTCCAACATTTGTGGTTTCCTGCCTTGTTAATTTTCCCCATTATCACTGGTATGAGGTGGTATCTCATTGTGGTTTTGATTTGTATTTCCCTGATGGCAAGTGATGCAGAGCATTTTCTCAGGTGCATGTTGGCCATGTCTATGTCTTCCTCTGTGAGATTTCTGTTCGTGTCTTTTGCCCATTTCATGATTCGATTGTTTGTTTCTTTGCTGCTGAGTTTAAGAAGTTCTTTATAGATCTTGGAAACTAGCCCTTTATCTGATACGTCATTTGCAAATATCTTCTCCCATTCTGTAGGTTGTCTTTGAGTTTTGTTGACTGTATCCTTTGCTGTGCAAAAGCTTCTTATCTTGATGAAGTCCCAATAGTTCATTTTTGCTTTTGTTTCTTTTGCCTTCATGGATGTATCTTGCAAGAAGTTACTGTGGCCGAGTTCAAAAAGGGTGTTGCCTGTGTTCTCCTCTGGATTTTGATGGACTCTTGTCTCACCTTTAGATCTTTCATCTATTTTGAGTTTATCTTTGTGGATGGTGCAAGAGAGTGGTCTAGTTTCATTCTTCTGCATGTGGATGTCCAATTTTCCCAGCACCATTTATTAAAGAGACTGTCTTCTTCCAGTGGATAGTCTTTCCTGCTTTGTCGAATATTAGTTGACCATAAAGTTGAGGGTCCACTGCTGGGTTCTCTATTCTGTTCCATTGATCTATATGTGTGTTTTTGTGCCAGTACCACACTGTCTTGATGACCACAGCTTTGTAGTACAACCTGAAATCTGGCATTGTGATGCCCCCACATATGGTTTTCTTTTTTAAAATTCCCTTGGCTATACGGGGTCTTTTCTGATTCCACACAAATCTTAAAATAATTTTTTCTCACTCTCTGAAGAAAGTACATGGTATTTTGATAGGGATTTCATTAAACGTGTAAATTGCCCTGGGTAACATTGACATTTTCACAATATTAAGTCTGCCAATCCATGAGCATGGAATATTTTTTCTGTCTCTTGGTGTCTTCCTCCATTTCTTTCAGAAGTGTTCTATAGTGTTTAGGGTATAGATCCTTTCCCTCTTTGGTTCCGTTTATTCCTAGGTACCTTATGCTTTTGGGTGCAATTGTAAATGGGATTGACTCCTTAATTTCTCTTTCTTCAGTCTCATTATTAGTGTATAGAAATGCTACTGACTTCTGGGCATTGATTTTGTATCCTGCCACACTGCCAAATTTCTGTATGAGTTCTAGTAATCTTGGGGTGGAGTCTTTAGGGTTTTCTACGTAGAGTATCATGTCATCGGCGAAGAGGGGGAGTTTGACTTCTTCTTTGCCAATTTGAATGCCTTTAATGTCTTTTTGTTGTCTGATTGCTGAGGCTAGGACTTCCAGTACTGTGTTGAATAGCAGTGGTGAGAGCAGACGTCCCTGTCTTGTTCCTGATCTTAGGGGGAAGGCTCCCAGTGCTTCCCCATTGAGAATGATATTTGCTGTGGGCTTTTCGTAGATGGCTTTTAAGATGTTGAGGAATGTTCCCTCTATCC
The DNA here is from genome assembly GCF_011100685.1 of Canis lupus familiaris. Lineage (NCBI taxonomy): Eukaryota > Metazoa > Chordata > Mammalia > Carnivora > Canidae > Canis > Canis lupus. Next base: position 992,880 of record NC_049235.1, read on the forward strand.
CTACACTCTGAAGAGTTTTGATCAGGAATGGATGCTGTATTTTGTCAAATGCTTTCTCTGCATCTAATGAGAGGATCCTATGGTTCTTGCTTTTTCTCTTGCTGAGATGATGAATCACATTGATTGTTTTACGGGTGTTGGACCAGCCTTGTGTACCAGGAATAAATCCTTCCTGGTCATGGTGAATAATTTTCTTAATGTATTGTTGTATCCTATTGGCTAGTATCTTGTTGAGAATTTTTCATCCATGTTCATCAAGGATATTTGTGTGTAATTCTCCTTTTTGGTGGGGTCTTTGTCTGGTTTTGGAATTAAGGTGATGCTGGCTTCATAGAATGAATTTGGAAATACTCCATCTCTTTCTATCTTTCCAAACAGCTTTAGTAGAATAGGTATGGTTTCTTCTTTAAACGTTTGATAGAATTCCCCTGGGAAGCCATCTGGCCCTGGACTTTTATATCTTGGGAGGGTTTTGATGACTGCTTCAATTTCCTCCCTGGTTATTGGCCTGTTCAGGTTTTCTATTTCTTCCCGTTCCAGTTTTGGTAGTTTGTGGCTTTCCAGGAATGCGTCCATTTCTTTTAGATTGCCTAATTTATTGGTGTTTCGCTGTTCATAATATGTTTTTAAAATCGTTTGTATTTCCTTGGTGTTGGTAGTGATCTCTCCTTTCTCATTCATGATTTTATTAATTTGAGTCTTCTCTCTCTTCTTTTTAATAAGGCTGGCTAATGGTTTTTCTATCTTATTAATTCTTTCAAAGAATCAACTCCTGGTTTTGTTGATCTGTTCCACAGTTCTGGTCTCGGTTTCGTTGAGTTCTGCTTGAATCTTTATTAACTCTCTTCTTCTGCTGGGTTAGGATCTATTTGCTGTTTTTTCTCTAGCTCCTGTAGGTGTAAGGTTCGCTTTTGTATTTGAGTTCTTTCTGGTTTTTCGATGGATGCTTGTATTGCGATGTATTTCCCCCTCAGGACTGCTTTTGCTGCATCCCAAAGATTTTGAACAGTTGTACCTTCATTCTCATTAGTTTCCATGAATCTTTTTAATTCTTCCTTAATTTCCTGGTTGACCCTTTCATCTTTTAGCGGGATGGTCCTTAACCTCCACGTGTTTGAAGTCCTTCCAAACTTCTTGTTGTGATTTAGTTCTAATTTCAAGGCATTATGGTCTGAGAATATGCAGGGGACGATCCCAATCTTTTGGTTTCGGTTCAGACCCGATTTGTGACCCAGTATGTGGTCTATTCTGGAGAAAGTTCCATGTGCGCTTGAGAAGAATGTGTATTCAGTTGAGTTTGAATGTAAAGTTCTGTAGATATCTGTGAAATCCATCTGGTCCAGTGTATCATTTAAAGCTCTCGTTTCTTTGGAGATGTTGTGCTTAGAAGACCTATCGAGTATAGAAAGAGCTAGATTGAAGTCACCAAGTATAAGTGTATTATTATCTAAATATTTCTTCACTTTTTAAATTAATTGATTGATGTATTTGTCAGCTCCCACATTGAGGCCATATATATTGAGGATTGTTAAGTCCTCTTGTTGGATAGATCCTTTAAGTATGATATAGTGTCCCTCTTCATCTCAATACAGTCTTTGGAATAAGTTTTAGATTATCTGATATAAGGATGGCTACCCCTGCTTTCTTTTGAGGACCATTTGAATGGTACATGGTTCTCCAACCTTTTATTTTCAGGTTGTAGGTGTCCTTCTGTCTAAAATGAGTCTCTTGTGGACAGCATATGGATGGGTACTTCTTTTTTATCCAGTCTGGCACCCTGCGCCTTTTGATGGGGTCATTAAGCCCATTCACATTCAGAGTTACTATTGAAAGATATGAGTTTAGTGTCATCATGATATCTATTCAGTCCTTGTTTTTGTGGATTGTTCCACTGAACTTCTTCTTAAAGGGGAATTTTAAGAGTCCCCCTTAAAATTTCTTGCAGAGCTGGTTTGGAGGTCACATATTCTTTCAGTTCCTGCCTTTCTTGGAAGCTCTTTATCTCTCCTTCCATTTTGAATGAGAGCCTTGCTGGATAAAGTATTCTTGGTTGCATGTTCTTCTCATTTAGGATCCTGAATATATCCTGCCAGCCCTTTCTGGCCTGCCAGGTCTCTGTGGAGAGGTCTGCTGTTACCCTAATTCTTCTCCCCTTAACAGTCAGGGATTTCTTGTCTCTTGCTGCTTTAAGGATATTTTCTTTATCTTTGGAATTTGCAAGCTTAACTTTTAGATGTCGAGGTGTTGAACGGTTTTTATTGATTTTAGGGTGGGATCTTGGATCTGAATGCCTGTTTCCCTTCCCAGATTAGGAAAGTTTTCAACTATGATTTGTTCAAATACATATTCTGGCCCTCTGTCCCTTTCAGCACCCTCAGGAACCCCCATTAAACGTAGGTGTTTCTTCCTCAGGCTGTCGTTTATTTCCCTTAATCTATCCTCAGGGTCTTTTAATTGTGTGTTCCTTTTTTCTCAGTTTCCCTCTTTGCCATCAACTTGTCTTCTATGTCACTCACTCGTTCTTCCACCTCGTTAACCCTTGTCGTTAGGACTTCTAGTTTGGATTGCATCTCATTCAATTGATTTTTAATTTCTGCCTGATTGGATCTAAATTCTGCAGTCTTGAAGTCTCTTGAGTCCTTTATGCTTTTTTCTAGAGCCACCAGTAGCTTTATAATAGTTCTTCTGAATTGGCTTTCTGACATTGAATTGTAATCCAAATTTGTATCTGTGGGAGAGAGGAGTATTTCTGATTCTTCCTTTTGAGCTGAGGTTTTCCTTCTAGTCATTTTGCTTAGTGCAGAGTGGCCAAAAACAAGTTGTTTTGGGAAAAGGAGAAAAAAAGCGGAGAGAAAGAAGGATAGAAAAGAGAAAAAGAAAAAAGAAAAAAAGGAAGAAAAAAAGAAAAAGAGAAAGAAAAAGAAAGAAAGGAAAAAAAGGTGGGGGGAAGCAGACAGTCTGTATCTTAGCTCTCTGCCTGACAAGTGAAATAGCACTCCCATGTTTTATATCAGTTAAGGTTGGGTTCCAAAACTCTAAATGTCAGAGATTCCTGTAGAATGGACTGTGCTGATCCTCTGGAAGAGAGTCTTGGTGTCCTGGCCTGGGTGCTGGTTTGTCCCAGAAAACAGTCACATGACTACCCAGTAATTTGAAGTTTATGGTAAAGCACAGTAGAAATCAGGCACCAAGGCTTGCTGCCTTCAGCCCGTATCTTTGTTCCTATGCTGCTGAATGGGCAAGTTCAAAGGCACTCACCTAGTCTTATGTCTCCCTGAATCATCAAGCCACCTTTCTTAAATATACAAGAAGGAAAAGTCTTTCTTACCAAGCAACCCATGGTATCCTCAGTCCATGCTTTCTGCTCCTGTCTCTCTGCCTTTCTTCCCCACTGGAGCACCACTAAGTCCACTGAGAACAACCCTGACAATGATGTGGACTTCCAACACTTCAGACTTTGTACTCCAAAGCTTATAAATACTCATGGTATTCAGCACCTTCCTTTTCCTAGTCAATGGTTTTGAGGAAGAGTTTTCTTGTAGAATCCCCTATGGGTATTTTCACTTTTTTTTTCAATTTTCCTCTTTCTACTGCTTTCTTTCCCACTCCTCTCTGCAAGATCAGGGCTTGCCTCCTTCTGCAGTGCCCATGGCACTTTTCTCCCCCAAATCAACTCTCTGCTTCTAACTTCCAGGAGGTGGTTGCATTTCTATTTGTAGATGTGAAGCTTTGTTCTCTCAGCCCTCAGATCAATTGCTTGGATGTTCAGAATGATTTCATATTTATGTAGCTGTGCTTGATGGGCAAGAAAAGCTGAGGGTCACCATATTCCTCTGTCATTTTGGGATTAGCTCCTCTTGTTAATCTCTTTTAAGTGACTAATTGTTATTACATTCTCAATGTTTCTAATGTATTTGCAATTTGCATTAACTCAATTCCAACCCTTCAGCCATGTGCCCAGTTGGTTTTGTTACAGAGTTTCCCAGATGAAAATTAAAAGTGTGGTGTGGCGTGTAAAGGGAAAATTGTTCAAGTTCAATTTTTTAAAGATTTTCTTGTGCTATCATCATATATTATTTACAAATATTCAACTATTTAGTTAAAGAATAGACAAAAGGAAAAGACCTCTCAATAAAACAGAAATCTGGAGTCATGTCCCAAATAAACATATTCCTCAAAATGTCCTAGAGTATTGTAACATAACTGTTTGTAAATTCAAAGTTATTTGTTTTCCCCATTTTTGCCTATTAAAACTTAAATATTATTTGAAAAAATAAAATGAATGTAAAATTTAGAAATGTAAGGAAATGGATACAAATAATAATATAAATAATATAGATAAAGGATTTCACCATCCTGTTCCATTATACCTGTTAGTTTTTATTACTTGACTATGAATGTATGTGAATATATTATCTATATCTATCTATATCTATAATTTTTCTAGAAACACCCAAACTCAGTAAATCAAACTAATTAACTATGGTACCTATGAAAATATAGTGTTCTGATACAACAGTTCATTAGGTGGCTGACAAGATGTAAAGTTCCTAAGTTGATAATATATAAAAGCTAAGTGGTTCTGCTATAATGTGATATGTATTTTTTTATTTTTAATTTTTTAAAGATTTTTTTATTTATTCACAAGAAACACACACACACACACAGAGGCAGAAACATAGGCAGAGGGATAAGCAGGCTCCATGCAGGGAGCTCTATGTGGGACTCAATCCCGAGTCTCCAGGATCACACCCTGGGCCGAAGGCAGGTGCTAAACCACTGAGCCACTGGGGCTGCCCATATAATATGATATGTATTTTTTTTAAAAGATTTATTTATTTCAGAGAGTAGAGAAAGTGAAGGAGAGGGGCAGAGTGAGGATAGAGAGAACCTCAAACAGACTTCTCGATGAGCATGGAGTCTTGATTCCACAACCCTGAGATCATGATCTGAGTCACAACCAAGAGTCAGATACTTAACTGACTAGACCACCCAGGCACCCCAAAAAGTTCTCAAAAATTTTTGTTATGATGACTTTCTGGGAAAATAAATGTGAGCAATTTAAAGCCTATGAGATTTTTAATTAGAGCATAAATGCCAAATATGTATGAAATTAGTAGAACAGTTTAATTTTTCATTCATTTTTCAATTCACTCACATAGTTTTCTCTGTGTGTCATTAGGTACTTCCTCTTCTGTAGAGTTTAATGATTTCTCCTATAAACTTTAGGTCCCTGCATTCATAGACTTTCAGGAAAGATTATTTACTCAATGTTTAACATCTGATAATTGATTATTATTGTTACACATTTTTGTTGTTTTTTTTAAAGATTTTATTTATTTTGAGATGAAGAATGTGTGAGAGGGATAGAGAGACTCTAAAGCACATTCCAAGGGGAATGTGGAGCCCAACATAGGGCTCCATCCCACAACCCTGATATCATGACCTGAGCCAAAACCAAAAGTCATATGCTTAACCAGCTGAGTCACCCAGTTGCCCCTACACATTAAGCTTTAATGTCAGAGGAATATCTCTCATTAAATCCTAACTTTCCCAGATGGTTGAAAATTGTGAAATGTGTACTGTGTATTGAAAGTAAATCAGATACCACTTCTTGAAAAGACAAAATTTCTGGGAAATTTTGTCATCTATTGCTTAGGCTTTCTCCTCTAGGTCAACTAATTGGATTTCATTCTAAAGCCCTAGGAATCTGGGTGAATAAAGGAAAGTTTTACATAACCACACAGGAAGGAAGGCTTTAAATGGTTCTTTCTGACCAATCAGCTCCATTCCAATAATAATTGCAGTCTCTGTAAATAGTATTCTGAATTTTGAATGAATCAAAATGATCTTTGCCAAAGTATGTGATGCTGAGTCATTCTGACCACCAATTATCTATATGCCAACTTCTTCCTACCCGTGGAATTATGTTCATCTACTCACTAAGAAAAACAACATAACGTTCCAGTGAGTCATTGTCTCCTGCCGAAGCATATAGTCTCTGGATAATCTGTAGTCCTCTTCTTCAGGTCCAGATGTGGTTTCTTGCTCTGGTTGTGGATCCTGGGGTTTGGGACAATTCTCCTGATTCAGTATCATGCAAGCTTCCTGATTGTATCCTTGGGGAGATTTGTCCTTGTCTGTTAATCCGCTGTGCATCTAAACTAGGCATTGGAATCTCTGCCTCCTCATTGACTCTCAGCAGTTTTTGTTGCCTAATTCTTAAAGATCATGTATCTTTGCCATCAGAAGCCTCATATGTAGGACAGTGGGTTACTGAGTATTACATTTTCATTTCTTCTAATGTGTTTGATTCAGGTTCAGTTCTGGGTCATTGGCCACATGTCTAGTTTCATTCTGGACTTAATTCTCAAGACTGTCTCCTTTTAGTAGTTCCTCGGAAACATCCATATGGGTTTGAGGTAACTTGATCTGATAGTCTTAGGTTGGGAGAAAACACCCTATCTGTGCTCTTTGAAATAGGGATGTCATCACATAATTCTCAGGCACATAATAGTTATTATTCATGGTGTATGTACATCATGCCTGAGTCTTCTGTGTTTCTGAAGATTTCATGAGTCATTGATCTCTTTCAATACACTTATTTCTTAGTTTCAGTGGATATTCATGTTTTTTTAAAAATGTAGAATCATGGTTGATAGAATTTTGACTATCCTAGAAAACTCTATAAGAAGTTAAGACAGTGATTATAGTCATTATCTTCCTAACTTTTCTTACATTACAGTCTTAGGGAGATCATTTGCTTGGTGGTTAGCAGCTGTGGACATGCATTTAAAATTTTTGTGAGAATACATCATACCAAGGATAGTAGTAGTAGTAGTAGTAGAAGTAGTAGTAGTAGTAGTAGAATATTAACCAATATTTAGAGTGTACTTCAGAGCCATGGTTCCCAGGACCAAAACCAACCAAAATCCAGTAACAGAAGGTGCCCCTTACAGGAGTTGCCTTTTAAAGCTAACTGTTTTGCCCTGTGATCTTAAGTAACTGAATTGCAACTTCCCCAGATGTGTTATTTCAGGTGCACCAGGAGATGGGGCCACAGCAGAGATATTCCCTGCTCTGCTAAAAGATACAAGAGCTAGCTTATCAAGAACACCAAGACTCAAGAGAGTCTAAGGATGTTTGTTTGACACCTATTGTCTCAGCAGCAGATTCTGTGATATTATCTAGAGTTGAAGTTCCTGATCATAGCCTCATTTACAATTACTCATACCCAGAATGGCAATGTTCTACCAAAAAAGCTAATGTTGAATAAGGAACATCTCCTGCTGAGTCCCATTTGAGGGTGTGATTCAAGACTGGAAATTAGTGACAACCATGGATACCAGTACAGTTTAGGGGTGTGTAGACCACAAAGGTGGCTTTATTCAGGTTATACTTGCCCTGTGTTCCTCTCTTTGTGGAAAGCCTGGATACCAGATTCTCTGGGCTTGAAGATGTTCACCAAAGACAGGAACAGGGGCTAGAGTGTCTCTGGTATTGTGAACACATTAGACTTTTTGATGACAACCCAGCAGTCTCAAGGTTATCCCCTAGCAGTGGCCTGAGAGATATCGAGATAGGTATTTTTTAAAGATTTTTTAAAATGTATTTATTCATGAGAGACACAGAAGGAGAGAGATGCAGAGACACAGGAAGAGGGAGAAGTAGGCTCCATGCAGAGACCCCGATGTGGGACTGGATCCGGGTCTCCAGGATCATGCCCCAGGCTGAAGGCAGCGCTAAACTGCTAAGCCACCCAGGCTGCCCTCAAGATAGGTATAATCTGAGCAGTGCCAGAATAGAGGGAAAGAAGAAGAAGGGGAAGGAATGGTTTCATGTTTAGTTCAAATGAGGAGTCCTGATCTGGCACCTTGGGAGGAAGTAGTTCATATTGAGGTCAGCAATGTCTCTTATGTGTCAATTTGATTTGCGGGTCTCAAGTGTTTGCACAGGAGCAGACACAAGTCAAGCTGCCTTTAGCTGTGAAGTATAAGCCCAACGGTCTCATCTCTGAAGTTTGGCTTCCATCAAGGTAATGAGAAAAATTCAATATAGTCCTTTATAAAAAGACTTAAGGATAGTATTTGTCCTTAGTCATTTCAAATCAAAAGGTTATGTTTAAATTGTAAATGTTCCTTTGGACGGTCCTAGACAAATATTTGAGGAACCAGAAGCATTCTGGATGAAGCCCAATTTAGCAGTATGTGACAAGACCCTAAAACATTTAACAAGATTATAGTATCTACAGAGTTGTAAACATAAACATAGTTCTCTCTACTATTATTGCACCTTTCCCTTAAAGATAGTCGCAGCAAAACTAATCTGTATGCATTAAACATAGTTTGATTATCTATATTAGTTCAGCAATAACAATGTTGACTACATAAGATCTTTTAAAGTAGTGTTGCTGGAAATTTTTGCAAGGAATCTCACCTCAAACTCTTAAAATCTTTGAGACCAGGAAGCCAATCAAAAAATTTGCCATTAGATTTTACCTAGGAATATCATTCCAGACAAATCTCTGATAATAGAGTTAAATTTTCTAACTTTCCAAGCATATAGCCACATTTCCTTTGTAATTCTTAGTAGTTTTGATTACATATATTAGAATTTTTAACCCTTAATAGCTTTACTTTCTATTAAATATAGGGAATTAAACAATTGTGAACAACTTTTAACACCAGCATTCTGTGGTTTGGGAACATGTATTAAAACATTTTATATTTTTTTGGAAAATTATGCTTTCTTGCAGTACATTTCTCAGCATAGCACAAAATAGATTTGCAAACTGCTCCAAATATTGCTAGTACCTCTGTAAAAGAAAGCCAAAAGAGAATAATCCTACACTTAGTAATTATTTCAGTATTTTATCCCATTTTGAAATGATCTAGATATCTAATGACTATACATTATTTATTGTGGTTTAACAAAATTATGATGTTTAGGCTGCCAAAATGATTTGGAGAAAGTATTAAAATGTAGTAAAACTTGTTATTTTAATTATATTCATTTAATTTCCTTGTTCTCAACAGTTATATTTAGATTATCTTATAAAAATTTATCATATCAATGTATTGTCCTTACTGACAATTTTGTGACAGATAAAATGAACTTATTTGACTAATAAACCAAGGTACAATAAAACTTGCATTTCTGCATAATATTCAAGCTTGCTAACACTAAAGCTATGTCTATTCTAATTAAGCCACCAAATTTAAAGTAGCTTTCATTTAACATATGTTATTTCATATTATGTAAACTTGAAAAGCATTTTGATTAATTTCTATTATATTCTTGTGAAATTTAAGAGTCAATTTATGTACGTACTTAATTTTCTTTAAGCCAATTAAATAGAGCTCTTTCAAAATTATTCACCTTGATCAAGTGGGATTTATTCCTGGACTGTGAGGATGGTTCAGTATCTACAAATCAATCAACGTGATAAATATAAATAAAAGATAAGAAAAATATAATCCTCTCAATAGATGCATAAAAAGCATCTGACAAAGTACAGCATTCATTCTTGCTAAAAAATCCTCAACAAAGTAGTTATAGAGGGAATATACCTCAAAATCATAAAGGTCATATACCTAAAACCCACAGCTAACATTAGCTCCAATAGGGAAAAACTGAGAGCTTTCCTTTATAGTCAGAAACAAGACAGGGATATCCACCCTCCTTATTATTTAGTATATTCCTGGAAGTCCCAGTCTCAGCAATCAGAAAATAAAAAGTAATAAGAGGCATCTAAATTGGCAAAGAAGATGTCAAACTTTCACTATTTACAGAAGACAAGATACTCTATGTAGAAAACTCAAAAGATTCCACCAAGAAATTGCTAGAACTGATCACAAACTTGGTAAAGTTCCAGGATAAAAAAATCAATGGACAGAACCCTGTTGCATTTCTATATACCAACCATGGAGTGGCAGAAAAAATATCAAGGAATCAATCTCATTTGTAAATACTCCAAACACTATAAGATTTCTAGGAATAAATATACCCAATGAGGTAAAAGATCTGGACTCTGCAAACTATAGAACACTCATGAAAGACACTGATGAGGACCTAAATAAATGGAAAAATCTTACATGCTCATGGATTAGAAGGGCACATATTTTTAAAATGCTTATAATACCCAAAGCAATCTACATGTTTAATGCATTACTTATAAAAATACCACCAACATTTTTCAAAGAACTAGAACAAACAATCCTAAATTTTGTATGGAACAGAAAAGACCCTGAATAGCCAGATCCAGCTTGAAAAAGAAAATCAAAGCTGAATGTACTGCAATTATGGACTTCAGGAACTATTACAAAGCTGTTGTTAACAAGAAAGTATGAGACTGGAACAAAAACAGGCACACAGATCAATGAAATGGAGTAGAAAACCCAGAAATGGTCCCACAACTATATGATCAACTAATCTTTGAGGAAACAGTAAAGAATATCTAATAGAAAAAGTCTCTTCAACAAATGCTGTTGGGAAAGCTGTCCCAACAGCTTTCCCAACAAAAGAAGAACCATTTTCTGACAACATACACAAAAATAAAATACACAAATGATGTAATTGTAAGACAAGAATGCCTCAAAAAGAATGCAAAAGAATGAACCATTTTCTGACAACATACACAAAAATAAATACACAAATGATGTAATTGTAAGACAAGAATGCCTCAAAATCCTAGAGAGAACACAGGCAGCAACATCTTTGGCCTTAGTCAAAGCAACTTCTTACTAGACACATTTCTGGAGACAATAAATGAAAAGCAAAAATAAACATCGAGGCTTCATGAAGATAAAAAGCTCTGCACAGAACTTATCAAAGTAAGTCAGTCGGAGAAGGACAAACATTATATGTTCTCATTCATTTGGGGAATATAAATAATAGTGAAAGGGAAAATAAGGGAAGGGAGAAGAAATGTGTGGGAAATATCAGAAAGGGAGACAGAACGTAAAGACTGCTAACTCTGGGAAACGAACTAGGGGTGGTAGAAGGGGAGGAGGGCGGGGGGTGGGAGTGAATGGGTGACGGGCACTGGGTGTTATTCTGTATGTTAGTAAATTGAACACCAATAAAAAAAAATGAAAAAAAAAAAGAACTTATCAAACTCAACATGCCCCAGGGAAAAGCAAAAGTTAAGAAATGGGTAGAAACATGAGTAAACATTTTTCCAAAGAACACATCATTTAATGTGCTAACAGATATAGGAGAAGATGTTCAACATCACTCATCATCAGGAACTGCAAATCAAAATCAGGATTAGGTAACACCTCACACCTGTCAGAATGGCTAAAACTGACAACACAGGAAACAACAGATGTTGGTGAGGATATGGAGAAAGGGGAACACTCTTACACTGTTGATGGGAGTACAAACTGGTGAAGCCACTCTAAAAAACAGTGTAGAGTTTCCTCAAAAAGTTAAAAATAGAACTACTCTATGACCCAGCAATTGCATACTAGGTATTTACATAAAGGATACAAAAATACCGATTCAAAGGAGCACATGCACCCCTATGTTTATAGAAGAATTATCAACAATAGCCAAATTATGGAAAGAGACCAAATATCCATCAACTGATGAATGGATAAGACAGAATTGTCTCACACACACACACACACACACACACACACAGAGACATATATACATACAATGGCATATTACTCATCCATTAAAAAGAATGAATCTTCCCATTTGCAGCCATGTGGAAAGAACTAGAGGGTACTATGCTAAGCAAAGTAAGTCAAAGAAAGACAAATATATGATTTAACTTACATATGGAATTTAAGAAAGAAAACAGATGGACATAGTGGAAGGAAAAAAAGGGAGGTAAACCATAAGAGACTATTATCTATAAAGAACAAACTGAGAAATGCTGTAGGGGAGGTTGGTAGTAGATGGGCTAAATTGGTGATGGGCATTAAGGAAGGCACTTGTGATGAGCACTGGGAGTTACATCTAAGTGATGAATCACTAAATTATACTCCTGAAACCAATATTACACTATATTTTAACTATGTTTAAATAGAAACTTGAAACAAAAATTGAATACAAATACAACAAATAGAGCACAGTACATATAGAAGAATACTGAAAACTAGAGTAGAAGTTACCCTTTTGTAAGAGATATATATGTTTATACAGGGATTTTTATTTGTAAGGTTGTCACCCTCTCTCTACCAGTAGGTGAAGGATAGACAAATCTCTAGAAAGTCTTATCAATGGATAACATAGTGAATTATTTATTTATTTATTTTTAAATAAATTTTTGTTCTTTTTTTAAGTTTTTATTTATTTATTGACAGAAAGAGAGAGAGAGAGAGAGAGAGAGAGAGAGAGAGAGAGAGAGAGAGAGAGAGAAGCAGGCTCCCTGCAGGGAGTCCGATATGGGACTTGATCCGGGTCTCCAGTATCACACCCGAGGCTGCAGGCGGCGCTAAATCGCTGCCACCAGGGCTGCCCCCTAGTGAATTATTTACACAACAATCATACCCTGGTTTCTTCTGCCTTTTCTGGTAACTTCTCAAAACTGGCCTTCCCATTCCCTCCACATCTTGTCTTTATCTGAAGGTGATTTTTAAAGTAATGGCTTGGGCAATTTCAGGGTGCTACTCAGTTTTTTTCTGGGTCTCTCCACATACATACTGTCATGTGTTATTAAATTTTTGTTTGGTTTTCTCCCATTAGTCAGTTTTTTTTTTAATTAAAGAGGGTGCCTCATCCAAGGACCTAGAAATGTAGAAACATTATTATGCCCCCCTCACCATGTTTACTGATCCACCGAGTACCATGGCTCCATCTTGCCTTTCAGCAAACTAAGCCTAGAGATATAATGTGTTTTCCCTTAAAACATGGTATATCAATAAATGGGTAATAAATGGGCAATATAATAAACTGGGTCAATAAATGATCCAGTTCTCAGAATTCCTCCAGTATTCACTGCCTGAAATTGGTGAGGACTTGGTTTGTAGCATTTCTGCCCAATTCTAGATACCCTTAGATTATTTTCAAAGATAACACTGACAATAACACTGATATTCCCTTTATTTCCCTGGTTTTCATGGTGGGGACATGGTTTGACTCAATCCCCAAAACAATTCCTCTGTCATTTACAAAATTATTAACTATCTTTTCTGAGAGACAGTACTGGAAATGCTACAGAGATTAAGTAGTGAGTTTTGTCAGTACATTATCACAAAATTAAAGCAGACACATTGTCATTGCAATAAACCATATTGAGGAGATAATAGAATTAATAAAACAATTCAAAATCTATAGATTTACAAACTGCTGCAACATTACAAAGTCATTGCTCAATGCTTATAAATAGAAATAAAATTTGAAAATATTTTAAATATTTAAAATCAATATGAAATATTATTGATGGAGAAGAATACATTTCCTATGGAATTTCAGAAACTAAGAAGAAAAAAAAAGAGCAATTTACCTTATCATTGAAGTTACAGTGATAAAATGAATAAATGGGTTATTGAAACATAAAGTGAATCCCAGACTTTATACAAAGACTGCAGATTACCATAAATTAGGAAGGATTTGTTTAAAATGTCATTTATTAAATTTATATTTAAAAGCATATTTCAGATTTAGTTATAAATCAATGGGTAGAAACTGAATATTGGAGACTTTTTTGATCCTCATGTGAATTTTATTTATTGTTTTTAAATATTTTTTATTGGAGTTCAATTTGCCAACATGTAGCACAACACCCAGTGCTCATGCCGTCAAGTGTCCCCCCTCAGTGCCCGTCACACAGTGATCCCGTCCCCCCACCCAACTACCCCTCCACCAACCCCCCGCCCCGTTCGTTTTCCAGAGTTAGGAATCTCCCATGTTCTGTCACCCTCATTGATATTTCTCACTCATTTTTCTCCTTACTCCTTTATTCTCTTTCACTACTTTTTATAATCCCCAAAGGAATGAGACCATATAATGTTTGTCCTTCTCCGATTGACTTACTTCACTCAGCATAATACCCTCCAGTTCCATCCACGTAGAAGCAAATGGTGGGTATTTGTCGTTTCTAATGGTTGAGTAACATTCCGTTGTATACATAGACCACATCTTTTTTTTTAAGCCTTTAATCCATTTTTAGTTTATTTTAGTGTATGATGTAAGAAAGTAGTCCAGTTTAATTCTTTTGCATGTAGCTGTGCAGTTTTCCCAACACCATTTGTTGAAGAGACTGCCTTTGTCCCATTATACATTCTTGCCTCCTTTGTTGTGAATTGACCACAAATGTGTGGGGTTATTTCTGGACTCTATTCTGTTCCATTGATTTTGTGTCTATTTTGTGTCAGTACCATTCTTTTTGATGACCACAGTTTTGTAATATAACTGGAAATCTGGAATTGTGAAACCTCCAGCTATGTTATTTTTCAAGATTACTTTGGCTTTTGGGGGTCTTTTGTGATTCCATATAAATTTTAGGATTATTAGTTCTAGTTGTGTGAAAAATGAGGTTGGTATATTATTTTATTTTTTTACACACACACACACACATATATATATGTATATATATATATATACACACACATATATATATATATTTAATTCAAGTTCAATTTGCCAACATATACCAAAACACCAAGAATTCATCCCATCAAGTGCCCCCCTCAGCGCCCGGCACCCAGTCACCCCCACACCAGCCAACATCCCTTTCCAACATCCCTTGTACGTTTCCCAGAGATAGGAGTCTCTCATGCCCTGTCTCCGTTTCTGATATTTCCCCCTCATTTTTTCTCCTTTCCACTATATTCCCTTTCACTATTTTTTATATTCCCCAACTGAATGAGACCATATAATGTTTGTCCTTCTCTGACTGACTTATTTCAGTCAGCATAATATCCTCTAATTCCATCCATGTTGAGGCAAATGGTGGGTATTTGTCGTTTCTAACGGCTGAGTAATATTCCATTGTATACATAAATCACATCTTCTTTATCCATTCATCTTTCGATGGACACTGAGGCTCCTTCCACAGTTTGGCTATTGTGGACATTGCTGCTAGAAACATCGGGGTGCAGGTGTCCCGGCGTTTCATTGCATCTGAATCTTTGGGGTAAATCCCCAACAGTGCAATTGCTGGGTCGTAGGGCAGGTCTATTTTTAACTCTTTGAGGAACCTCCACACAGTTTTCCAGAGTGGCTGCACCAGTTCACATTCCCACCAACAGTGCAATAGGGTTCCCTTTTCTCCGCATCCTCTCCAACATTTGTGGTTTCCTGTCTTGTTAATTTTCCCCATTCTCACTGGTGTGAGGTGGTATCTCACTGTGGTTTTGATTTGTATTTCCCTGATGGCAAGTGATACAGAGCATTTTCTCATGTGCTTGTTGGCCATGTCTATGTCTTCCTCTGTGAGATTTCTGTTCATGTCTTTTGCCCATTTCATGATTGGATTGTTTGTTTCTTTGGTGTTGAGTTTAATAAGTTCTTTATAGATCTTGGAAACTAGCCCTTTATCTGATACGTCATTTGCAAGTATCTTCTCTCCCATTCTGTAGGTTGTCGTTTAGTTTTGTTGACTGTATCTTTTGCTGTGCAAAAGCTTCTTGCTTTTTATGAGGTCCCAATAGTTCATTTTTGCTTTTGTTTCTCTTGCCTTCATGGACGTATCTTGCAAGAAGTTACTGTGGCCGAGTTCAAAAAGGGTGTTGCCTGTGTTCTCCTCTAGGATTTTGATGGAATCTTGTCTCATATTTCTATCTTTCATCCATTTTGAGTTTATCTTTGTGTATGGAGTAAGAGAATGGACTAGTATGATTCTTCTGCATGTGGATGTCCAATTTTCCCAGCACCATTTATTGAAGAAGAGACTGTCTTTCTTCCAGTGGATACTCTTTCCTCCTTTGTCAAATATTAGTTGACCATAAAGTTGAGGGTCCACATCTGGATTATCTATTCTGTTCCATTGATCTATGTGTGTGTGTTTGTGCCAGTACCACACTGTCTTCATGACCATAGCTTTGTAATACAACCTGAAATCTGGCATTGTGATGCCCCCATCTATGGTTTTCTTTTTTAAAATTCCCCTGGCTATTTGGGGTCTTTTCTGATTCCACACAAATCTTAAGATCATTTGTTCCAACTCTCTGAAGAAAGTACATGGTATTTTGATAGGGATTGCATTAAATGTGTAAATTGCCCTGGGTAACATTGACATTTTCACAATATTAATTCTTCCAAGCCATGAGCATGGAATATTTTTCCATCTCTTTGTGTCTTACTCCATTTCTTTCAGAAGTGCTCTGTAGTTATTAGGACATAGATCCTTTACCTCATTGGTTAGGTTTATTCCTAGGTATCTTATGCTTTTGGGTGTAATTGTAAATGGGATTGACTCCTTAATTTCTCTTTATACAGTCTCATTATTTGTGTATAGAAATGCCCCTGACTTCTTGGCATTGATTTTGTGTCCTGGCGCCCTGCGAAATTCCTGTATGAGTTTTAGCAATCTTGGGGTGGAGTCTTTTGAGTTTTATATGTAGAGTATCATGTCATCAGCAAAGAGGGAGAGTTTGACTTCTTCTTTGCCAATTCAAATGCCTTTTATTTCTCTTTGTTGCCTGATTGCTGAGGCTAGGAATTCTAGTACTATGTTGAATAGCAGTGGTGAGAGTGGACATCCCTGTCTTGTTCCTTTTTTTTTTAATTTATTTTTTATTGGTGTTCAATTTACTAACATACAGAATAACCCCCAGTGCCTGTCACCCATTCACTTCCACCCCCTGCCCTCCTCCCCTTCTACCACCCCTAGTTCGTTTCCCAGAGTTAGCAGTCTTTACGTTCTGTCTCCCTTTCTGATATTTCCCACACATTTCTTGTTCCTGATCTTAGGGGAAAGGCTCCCAGTGTTTCCCCATTGAGAATGATATTTGCTGTGGGCTTTTTGTAGATGGCTTTTAAGATGTCGAGGAAAGTTCCCTCTATTCCTACCCTCTGAAGAGTTTTGATCAGGAATGGATGCTGTATTTTGTCAAATCCTTCCTCTGCATCTACTGAGAAGGTCATATGGTTCTTGTTTTTTTCCTGCTGATATGATCTATCACATTGATTGCTTTATGAGTGTTGAACCAGCCTTGCATCCCGGGGAGAAATCCTTCTTGGTCATGGTGAATAACCTTCTTCATGTAATGTTGGATCCTATTGGCTGGTATCTTGTTGAGAATTTTTGCATCCATGTTCATCAGGGATATTGGTCTATAATTCTCCTTTTTGGTGGGGGTCTTTGTCTGGTTTTGGAATTAAGGTGATGCTGGCCTCATAGAACAAATTTGGAAGTATTCCATCTCTTTCTATCTTTCCAAACAGCTTTAGTAGAATAGGTATGGTTTCTTCTTAAACGTTTGATAGAATTCCCCTGGGAAGCCATCTGGCCCTGGACTCTTGTGTCTTGGGAGGTTTTTGATGACTGATTCAATTTCCTCCCTGGTTATTGGCCTGTTCAGGTTTTCTATTTCTTCCTGTTCCAGTTTTGGTAGTTTGTGGCTTTCCAGGAATGCGTCCATTTCTTCTAGATTGCCTAATTTATTGGCGTATAGCTGTTCATAATATGTTTTTAAAATCGTTTGTATTTCCTTGGTATTGGTGGTGATCTCTCCTTTCTTATTCATGATTTTATTAATTTGAGTCTTTTCTCTCTTCTTTTAATAAAGCTGGCTAATGGTTTATCTATGTTATTAATTCTTTCAAAGAACCAACTCCTTGTTTTATTTATCTGTTCCACAGTTCTTCTGGTCTCGATTTCATTGAGTTCTGCTTGAATCTTTATTAACTCTCTTCTTCTGCTGGGTGTAGGATCTATTTGTGGTTTTTCCTCAGGCTCCTTTAGGTGAAAGGTTAGCTTTTGTATTTGAGTTCTTTCCAGTTTTTGAATGGATGCTTGTATTGTGATGTATTTTCTCCTCAGGACTGCTTTTGCTGTATCCCAAATATTTTGGTTAGTTATATCTTCACTGTCATTAGTTTCCATTAATCTTTTTAATTCTTCCCTAATTTCCTGTTTGTCACTTTTAACGTTTAACAGGATGGTTGTTAACCTCCACGTGCTTGGAATCCTTCCAAACTTCTTCTTGTGATTTAGTTCTAATATCAAAGCATTATGGTCTGAGAATATGCATGGGATGATCCCAATCTTTTCGTATCGGTTAAGACCTGATTTGTGACCCAGTATGTGGTCTATTCTGGAGAAAGTTCCATGTGCACTTATGAAGAATGTGTATTCAGTTGTGTTTGGATGTAAAGTTCTGTAGATATTTGTGAAATCCATGTGGTCCAGTTTATCATTTAAAGCTCTTGTTTCTTTGGAGATGTGCTTAGAAGACCTGTTGATTGTAGAAAGCACTACATTCAAGTCACCAAGTATATCTAAATATGTCTTAACTTTGGCATTAGTTGATTGATATACTTGGCAGCTCCCACATTCGGGGCATAAATATTCATGGCTGTAGGCCCTCTTGTTGGATAGATCCTTTAAGTGTGATATAGTGTCCCTCTTCATCTCTTAACTACCGTCTTCAGGATAAACTTTAGTTTATCTGATATAAGAATGGCTACCCCTGCTTTCTTTTGAGTGATGTTTGAAAGGTAAATGGATTTCCAACATTTTATTTTCAGGCTGTAGGTGTCCTTATGTCTAAGATGAGTGTCTTGTAGACAGAAAATAGATGGGTTTTGCTTTTTTATCCAGTCTGAAACCGCAGCTGCGCCTTATGATGGGGTCATTAAGCCCATTCACGATCAGAGATACTATTGAAAGATATGTATTTAGTGTCATCATGATACCTATTCAGTCCCTTTTTTTTGTGGATTGTTTCTTTGTGCTTCCTCTTTCTTTTACAGGGTCCCCATAACATTTTTTTGCAGAGATGGCTTTGTGGTCACATATTCTTTCAGTGTCTGCCTATCTTGGAAGCTCTTTATCTCTCCTTCTATTCTGAATGAGAGCCTTTCTGGATAAAGGATTCTTGGCTGCATGTTCTTCTCATTTAGGACCCTGAATATATCCTGCCAGCCCTTTCTGGCCTGCCAGTTCTCTGTGGAGATGTCTGCTGTTAATCTAATATTTCTCCCCATAAAAGTTAGAGATTTCTTTTTTCTTGCTGCTTTAAGGATCTTCTCTTTATCTTTGGAATTTGCAAGCTTCACTGTTAAATGTCGATGTATTGAATGGTTTTTATTGATTTTAGTGTGTGGGGGGGTATCTCTCTATTTCCTGGTTCTTAATGCCTGTTTCCCTTCCCAAGTTAGGGATGTTCTCAGGTATGATTTGTTCGAATATACTTTCTGGTCCTCTGTCCTTTTCTGTGCCCCTGGGAACCCCGATTAAATGTAGATTTTTTCATTCTGAGGCTGTGATTTCTTTCCCTTACCTTTCCTCATGATCTTTTAATTGGTTTTCTCTTTTTTTTCCTCTGCTTCACTCTTTGCCATCAACTTATGTTCTATGTCACTCACTTTTTCCTCTACCTCATTAACTCCCAATGTTAGGGCCTTCAGGTTGGATTGAATCTCATTAATTGATTTTTGATTTGGATCTAAATTCTGCAGTCATGAAGTCTCTTGTATTCTTTATGTGTTCTTCCAGAGCTTTATAATTGTGTTTCTGAATTGCCTTTCTGACATCAAATTGTAATCCAAATTTTTAACTCTTTGGGAGAAGGTACTGTTTCTGATTCCTTATTTTGTGGTGTGTTCATCCTTCTAGTCATTTTGCTTAGTGCAGGGTGGCTAAAAACAAGTTGTAGTGGAAAAAGGAATGAAAAAAAGAGAAAAAATGGGGGAAACAAACAAAGAACAAAAAACAAAAACAAAACAAAAACAAGGTGGGGTATCCTCTGATTCTATATACTGTATGTCTCTCGACTTCCTCTGGAGCTTTCAAGTGCTGCTTGGTTAAGAACTTGCTCTTGCCCTGTCCTTCCAGCTTGTCTTCTGGAGGAGAGGCCAGCTGAGCTGATTCTCAGGTGTTTGCACCTAGAGGAGCTGCCCCGCCCCCTGCCAGGTGCAGGGCTCAGTGGGAGCTGTTTATCCTGTGAGTCCCTGTTCCCTGGTGGCCCTGCTCCATCCCTGGAACAAAGTGACACAGGGAGGAACAACAATGCTGGCTGTGGCCATCTCTCCATCCCTGGAGTCAGCTCCTGCAGTAACTACCACAGGTTCTAGTCTGCAAGGGCCTGGATGCTGGCGGGAGGGGGGGCGCTGATCTGCACAGCTCAGGGGCCCTCAGCGGCAGGAGTGTCCTTGCTCTCCTATGTCCTCCCAGCTTCTGCCTCTCCCAAGTGGAGCGCCAGATCCTAGACTGTGTCCCCAGGCACCCTGGGCTCTAGGCCCTGCACTGCTGGAATTGCACTCCCGGGGCCACTCTGCCTCCTCCATGCGGATCCCCCAGAGCCGCTGCCTGAACTGCTCCTGAGGCTCTGCCAGGCCACGCTCCAGCCGTTTATGAAGCTCGGCCTATGGTGTGTGGCACACTCTCTCCCGAGGCGCACTTCCTCTGTTAGTGATGACAAGTACCTATGGGCTCCACTGCCCCTCCTGGGATCCTGCCTGAGTTCCCTGTGAGCACCTTTCCCTCCGGGAAGATTGGTAAAGTTCCTGCATCTCTGGGATGGGGCTTTCCTGTCCTGGAGGCTCTTGCTGCCAGGCCTTAGCCTGGCTCCTCACACGGCCCCTCCCCCACTGGATGCTTTTTTATTTATTATTTTTTCCATCTTCCTACCTTGATAGAATCCCGGACTCTTCTCACTGTAGCATTCTTGCTGTTCCCTCCTTAAATCTCATGCCAAATTCATAGGATTTCAGGACTATTTGAAAGTTACCTAGGTAAGTTGGTGGAGACGGGTGACTGGGGGACCCAACTCTTCTTTTTTTTTTATAAATTTATTTTTTATTGGTGTTCAATTTGCCAACATATAGAATAACACCCAGTGCTCATCCCATCAAGTGCCCCCCTCAGTGCCCTTCACCCAGTCACCCCCCCCACCCCCCCCCTTCCACGACCCCTAGTTCTGTTTCCTAGAGTTAGGAGACTTCTGCCATCGTGCCCCGCCCTCCCAGCAGCCTTCTTTCTTAAAAAAGGTCTCCAGGAGCCTTGATGTCCATGAAAGATGAATGGATAAAGAAGATGTGGGGGAGGAGAGGGAAGATGGTGGAAGAGTAGGGTTCCCAAGTCACCTGTCCCCACCAAATTACCTACATAACTTTCAAATCATCTTGAAAACCTACGAATTTGGCCAGAGATTTAAAGAGAGAACAGTTGGAATGCTACAGTGAGAAGAGTTTGCGCTTCTATCAAGGTAGGAAGAGGGAAAAAAATTAATAAATAAAAGGCATCCAAGGGGGAGGCGCCCCACGAGGAGCAGGCTAAGGCCACCTGAAGAGTGCCCCCAGGAGAGAAAAGCCCCGCCCCGGAGAAGCTTCACCAATCTTCCTGGAAGGAAAGGCGCTTTCAGGGAGTTGGAGCAGGACCCCAGGAGGGGTGGGGATGCCCTCAGGCTCCCAGGGCTAACAGAGGACCTTTGCCCCCAGGGGAGAGCGTGCCACAAACCGTGGCCAAGCCCTCTAAAGCGCTGCAGCACACGCCCCAATGGGCCCTGGGAGCAGCCAGGGCACCGGATTGGTGGGGCGGTGGCGGGGGGGCGCTCCACTCGGAGAGAGCTGCGCAGCCCAGGAGCACAATTCCAGTGGCACAGGCCCCCGGGAGCCCAGGGCGCTGGGGGACACAGCCCAGGATCACTCCCTCCCCATCGGGAAAGGCAGAGGCTGGGAGGACCCAGGACAGCAAAGAGGCTTCTGCTGCTGGGCAGCCCTAAGCTGTACAGCTCAGCAACTGAAGCATCCAGGCCCCTGCAGACTGAGAGCTTTGGTAGTTACTGCTGGAACTGACTCCAGGGCGGAAGAGCTGGGCGCCGCCACTGTTGTTATTCCTCCTGGGGCCTCACAGGATAAACAAACCCCACTGAGCCTCATAGTGGGCTCACAGGGATAAATAGGATAAACAACTCCTGTGAACCATGCACCAGGCAGGTCCCCCAGGTGCTCACACCTGAGAATCAGCACAGCAGGGCCCCTCCCCCTAGAAACCAGCTAGAAGGACAAGGGAAAAGCAAGTTATTGACCAAGCAACACTGGAAAGTTCCAGGGGAAGTCGAGGGATTTACAGTATATAGAATCAGAGGATACTCCCCCTTGTTTTTTGTTTTCTGTTTGCCTCCCCCCTTTCTTTCTTTTCTTTTTTTCTTTTTCTTTTTCTTTTTCTTTTTTCTTTTCTTTCTTCTCTTCTTTTTCTCCTTTTCCCAGTACAACTCGTTTTTGGCCACTTTGCACTGAGCAAAATGACTAGAAGGAAAAACTCACCTGAAAAGAAAGAACCAGAAACAGTCTTCTCTCCCACAGAGTTACAAAATTTGGATTACAATTCAATGTCAGAATGCCAATTCAGAAGTACAATTATAAAGCTACTGGTGACTCTACAAAAAAGCATAAAGGACTCAAGAGACTTTATGACTGCAGAATTTAGATCTAATCAGGCCGAAAATAAAAATCAATTAAATGAGTTGCAATCCAAACTAGAGGTCCTAACCACGAAGGTTAATGAGGTAGAAGAACGAGTGAGTGAAGTGACATAGAAGACAAGTTGATGGCAAAGAGGGAAACTGAGGAAAAAAGAGACAAAAAATCAAAAGACCATGAGGATAGGTTAAGGGAAATAAATGACAACCTCAGAAGGAAAAATCTACGTTTTATTGGGGTTCCCAAGGGCGCTGAAAGGGACAGAGTTCCAGAATCTGTATTTGAACAAATCATAGGTGAAAACTTGGGAAGGGAAACAGGCATTCAGAACCAGGATATAGAGAGATGGCCGCATTTCTGAAAGACCAGAACCTACCAAAACTGGAACAGGAAGAATTAGAAAACCTGAACAGGCCGATAACTAGGGAGGAAATGGAAACAGTTCTCAAAACCTACCAAGACACAAAAGTCCAGGGCCAGACGGCTTCCCAGGGGAATTCTACCAAACAGTTAAGAAGAAACCATACCTATTCTACTAATGCTGTTCGGGAAGATAGAAAGAGTTGGAATACTTCCAAAATCATTTTATGAAGAAAGCATCACCTTAATTCCAAAACTATACAAAGACCCCACCAAAAAAAGGGAGAGTTATAGACCAATATCCCTGATGAACACAGATGCAAATATTATCAACTAGATACTAGCCAATGGGATCCAACAGTTAAGAAGATTATTTGCCATGACCAATTGGGATTTATCCCTGGGATGCAAGGCTGGTTCAACACTTGTAAAGCATTCCTTGTGATAGATATCAACAAGAGACAAAACAAGAACCATAAGATCCCCTCTATAAATGCAGAAAAAACATTTGACAAAATACAGCATCCATTCCTGATCAAAACTCTTCAGAGTGTAGAGATAGAGGGAACATTCCTCAACATCTTAAAAGCCATCTACAAAAAGCCCACAGCAAATATCATTCTCAATGGGGAAGCACTGGGAGCCTTTACCCTAAGATCAGGAACAAGACATGGATGTCCACTCTCACCACTGCTATTCAACATAGTACTGGAAGTCCTAGCCTCAGCAATCAGGCAACAAAAAGAACTAAAGGCATTCAAATTGACAAAGAAGAGGTCAATCTCTCCTGCTTCCCAGATTACATGATACTGTACATGGAAAACCAAAAAGACTCCACTGCAAGATTGCTAGAACTCATACAGCAATTTGGCACTGTGGCAGGATACAAAATCAATGCCCAGAAATCAGTGGCATTTCTATACACTAACAATGAGACTGAAGAAAGAGAAATTAAGGAGTCAATCCCATTTACAATTGCACCAAAAGCATAAGATACCTAGGAATTAACCTAACCAAAGAGGTAAAGGATCTATACCCTAAAAACTACAGAACACTTCTGAAAGAAATGGAGGAAGACAGAAAGAGATGGAAAAATATTCCATGCTCATGTATTGGCAGAATTAATATTGTGAAAATGTCAATGCTACACAGGGCAATATACACATTTAATGTAATCCCTATAAAAATACCATGGACTTTTTTTTGAGAGTTGTAACAAATCATCTTAAGATTTGTGTGGAATCAGAAAAGACCCCGAATAGCCAGGGGAATATTAACAATGAAAACCAGAACTGGGGGCATCACAATGCCAGATTTCAGGTTGTAATACAAAGCTGTGGTCCTCAATACAGTGTGGTACTGGCACAATAATAGACACACAGATCAATGGAACAGAATACAGAACCTAGAATTGGGCCCTCAACTCTATGGTAAACTAATAATCGACAAAGCAGGAAAGACTATCCATGGAAAAAGGACAGTCTCTTCAATAAATGGTGCTGGGAAAGTTGCACAGCCAGATGCTGAAGAATGAAACTAGTCCATTCTCTTACACCATACACAAAGATAAACTCAAAACGGGTTTAATATATAAATGGGAGACAAGAATCCATTCAAATCATAGAGGAGAACACAGACAGCCCCCTCTTGAACTTGGCTACAGCAACTTCTTGCAAGACTTATCTTTGAAGGCAAAGGAAACAAATGCAAAAATGAAGTATTGTGACTTTATTAAGATAAAAACCTTCTCCACAAAATAAAACAAAACAAAACAAAACAAAAAAACCTTCTGCGCAGCAAAAGAAACAGTCAACAAGACTAAATGATAACCTATGTTATGGGAGAAGATATTTGCAGATGACTTATCAGTTAAGGGCTAGTATGCAAGGTCTATAAAGGACTTATTAAACTCAATAGCAAACAATCCAACAATCCAATCATGAAATGGGCAAAAGACATGAACAGACAGTTCACCAAAGAAGACATAGACATGGCCAACAGACACATGAGAAAATGCTCCACATAACTTTCCATCAGGGAAATACAAATCAAAACCACAATGAGATACCACCTCACACCAGTGAGAATGGGGAAAATTAACAAGGCAGGAAACCCCAAATGTTGGAGAGGATGTAGGGAAAGGGGAACCCTCTTGCACTGTTGGTGGGAATGGGAACTGGTGCAGCCACTCTGGAAAACTGTGTGGAGGTTACTCAAAAAGTTAAAAATAGAACTGCCCAATGACCCAGCAATTGCACTGCTGGGGATTTACCCCAAAGGTACAAATACAGTGAAATGCTGGGATAACTGCACCCCAATGTTTATAACAGCAATATCCACAATAGCCAGACTGCAGAAGAAGCCTTGATACAATGGAAATTTACTCAGCCATTAGAAATGACAAATACCCACCATTTGCTTTTACATGGATGGATCTGGAGGGTATTATGCTGAGTGAAGTAAGTCAATCAGAGAAGGACAAACATTATGTGGTCTCATTCATTTGGAGAATATAAAAATGAGTGAAAGGGAATAAAAGGGAAGGAGAAAAAATGAGTGAAATATCAGTGAGGGTGACAGAACATGAGAGACTCCTACCTCTGGAAACGAACAAGGGGTAGTGGAAAGGGAGGTGAGCGGAGGGTTGGGGTGACTGGGTGATGGGCACTTAGCGGGGCACTTGATGGGATGAGCACTGGGTGATATGCTATATGTTGGCAAATTGAACTCCAATGAAAAAAAGGTAATGCAAAAAATAAAAAAAAGATCTGCCTAAACTGATAGGTGAAAAATGACACAGGATTAATAAATCCTGTGTAAGGATTATTGATGTCAGAAAGATAGACAACAAAAATTGTCAGAGTAAATAGTAAAGGAAAATGTCTAATTGAGATTTTATTTTGATAATAATATAGTAATTTTAAAAGTAAAAAAAAGAAAAGAAAAAAGTCTTCTGGGGGAAAAATCAAATTTATATAGTAATATTTATATTTTATGTAATTTATCAGACATTCATTTTTTTAAATTTTCTAAGATTTTAATGGTATAGTTCAAATATTACTTGCTTACCATTTAATTATATATAAGTACTCTGAACCTGGTAAATCCTCTGTGATCAAAACAATACACTTTAACAATGGGAAATTGGTAGTCTATTAGGCTAATGACTAAAGCTAGAATGTAACATATCTCTTCCATGAAATCTGCAATTCTCCACTCTATGAATAATAGTGTTTGAAATTGTATAAAGTATTACCATGAAAGTTTCAGGGGCAAATGTAGTTTTAGGAATTTTAAAAGGTTGACCAGTTTTTTTTTTAATTTAAAATATTATAGTGAATAAGATGGTTTATTTTTGTCCTATCACATTTTTCTCAGTGGCACATGGGTCAGAGAGAATTGAAGCAGTAGTTAGACACCAGCATTAAGTTTATGAACAATGGGCACATGTTTAAACAGTTAGATATTGGAATGCTTAGACATCAGAAAAATAGTAATGAATTTAGTATTTAGCAAAAGAAATCATGTTAAGAAAATGAGAACTTATAAAAGGGAAGCCATCATTTCCAAAAGAGAGTTAATCAGAAGTAAAATATTGTTCTATTATACATAACCAAAATATTGCAATGGATGCATCAAAATTCAAAATATTATTAATGAAAGGATAAACATAAAGTGTTTCTATTCACAAGAAGTAGAAGAACAATTTGAGACATTAAAAAAGATAATGTTATTTACATCCTGAGCTACCATTTGTAGATACCAGAGTCAAGTTGGAAGGCCATGGATTCTGAACAATATATTGCCAATGAATTGTGTCTGTGTAACAGAGAAATTTGTTCTGGCCTACATATACTCCACCATTAAGGAGTTTTCACTCAGCATAATACCCTCCAGTTCCATCCACATTGAAGTAAATGGTAGGTATTTGTCATTTCTAATGGCTGAGTAATAGACATTCAGATCAATGTTTTCACCATGCATAAATAATCCAAATATCCCCAGTAATATAAGCATAAAAGCTCTTCTCAAAATTAAAAATTAGCAAAAATTAATTACAGCCTATCACTTGCCAGCAGTGACTAGCACTTTCAGCTATATTGATAGAAAAATGAAATTCCTAAATGTATACATTTCAGTTAAAATAAATTTGGAGAAAAGTGAGGCCAAGAAAAATCTTATGGACAATGAAGACACCACAGAACCTGTATTACTATTTATTACATATACAATTATATCAAAAATACTGTTTTCCATTTGCTCCGTATTTAATAGGTATTAATTGTGAAGAAAATGAGTCAATTGGAGAAGGACAAATATCTTTGTATTTTAGTAGAAATGCTGGCATGCTTTCCTGCTCTTTGAATGAAAGACCTCATATTTTCATTTTGTGATGTGGCCTGTAAATTATGTAGAGTATGACCTTCCTCCTTCTTCAAAACCTGAGACAGTAAAGACCATTTTTTCACTTACCACTAATGAGCAGTAATAGCAATTTACTTGAGCAGTATGTTCATCTGAGCTGACAGGTTTTTATTAGTTTTTAAGAGTGGGACCACTTTTGAAAAGTGATTTACCAATGAGGAAAATTGTTCTTAGAAGCTGACTTTCCCCCAATCTCTTTCAATAAAACTATGAAATGTACTGAGTGGAAAATAAAATATATGAAAGACATGATCTAACATGGGGATAATAGTGGCTCCTGAGCATGTGGTTGATTTTCGGTGTGTGGTTATGGGAATGTCCTTGAAATTCATATTCTTAATAACTAAATTGTTGACCCAATCAGGTTATCCTATGACCTCACAATTTCTTTATTTCTGTTGACACATCCAAGTCCTTATACTGATCTTGTGGAGTACCTGACAGGAATCACTTTTCTGTTATTCATTTCCCTAAAAGGGCCATAAAAGTGTTATATTTTATTCAGAATGTTATAAAAACTTTATAATTCCTGATAATACCTCAACTAAATCATTCTAAAGCTAAGTTAGCCTAAATTGAAATAAATTAGTAACTGGCACACATAAGTCACAACTCAACCATGAGAAGTTCAAGAAGTTTTCTGACTTTTAGGTAGATCTAGATATTCAGGAAACATTTATTTTTCTGTTTAGGTGTATAGGAAAATAGAAAATACGAGAACTATTATGTTGAATGACAGCTTCAGTTAGACAGTTTTAATTTTCATTTCTGTGTGAAAAAGGACCATTTCCATTGAGAACACATCAGCAAAAAATGAGTGCATTTGAAATTCAGGAAAAAATCATTATAGTTTTAAAAAGTTAATGCTTGTAATTTTTAAAAGATTTATTTATTTATTTTAAGAAAGAAAGGAAGATACAGTGAGAGTAGGAGAGAAGCAGAGGGAAAGAGAGAGAAAGAAAAACAGACTACCTGCTGAGAGCAGAGCTCAATGCAGACTTAATCTCAGAACCCTGAGAACCTGAACTGAGCCCAAATCAAGATTCCAATCCTTACCTGAGTCACCCAAGTGCCCTGACAGGTCTTGTAATTACATCTATATTTGCAAGACAATTTTGTCCAGGCATGAGTGATTTTTCTTCTGATTTTAGTCCCTGCACTGTAAGCATAAAATATTTCAATTATTATACACTGATGAATGGACTTATAATAGATATCGGGTACATATATGCAAAAAGCTTTGTCTACATTTTTACAAAGCAGGCTCTCTGAATTGATCGCCTCATGGCTCCCATCACCTCCTTGTTTCTCAGGCTGTAGATGATGGGGTTGAGCATTGGAGTCAAGATGGTGTAGAAGACAGCCAAGGCCTTGTCCTCTGTTGGAGATCTAAGTGATCTTGGGCGTAAATAAGTGTAAGCAAAAGGTACATAGTAGAAAGTCACCACAGTTAGGTGGGTGCTGCAGGTGGAATAAGCTTTCTTCCTCCCTTCTGTAGACTGCATGCGGCAGATAGCTAGGAGGACCCGGATATAGGAAAAAGTAATGCAAATGAAAGGAAACACAAGGAAGAGGATGGTACTGACAAACACTGTGTACTCATAGACCCAGGTGTCCATGCAGGCCAGAGTCAACATGGCTGGGACATCACAGAAGAAGTGGTTGATAGTTCTGGATCGACAGTAAGGTATATGGAAGGCATATGCAGTGTGGGCACAGGAGTTGATTGATCCCATTATCCAAGATCCTGTTATCATCAACATGCACACTTTTTTGTTCATACGAATGGAATAGTGGAGAGGAAAGCAAATAGCCACATAACGATCATAGGCCATAGATATTAGGAGCAATGCTTCTGCTCCTCCTAATGTCAAGAAGAAGAAGCTCTGAGCCCCACACCCAATGAAGGAGATAGACTTGTTTCCAAACACAAAATTGTAAGCCATCTTGGGGACAATTGTGGAGATGTAGTTTAGGTCAATGAGAGAGAGCTGACTGAGTAAGAAATACATGGGTGTGTGGAGATGAGTGTCTAGGAAGATGAGAAGAATCATGGACAGGTTGCCAAACAGAGCCATTAGGAAAACAAGAACGATGACAATAAAAAGGAACAGGCCAATTCTTGTTGATGGGAACAAGCCCAAAAGGATGAAATCAGTTGATGTTTGAGTATAATTTTCCATTGGGCATTGATATAATTTTCCTAAAAGCAGACAGAAAGGTCAAGTATAGATAAAGAAGCTCTGTTTAATGTATCATTCTGGTCATACCATGTATTATTTAATTTTACCAATCTTAAGTGAATAATTGAACTTTCGTATTTTAGAAGAAAACAACTTATTTTTCTCAGTTTTTATTTTATTTATTTATTTATTTATTTATTTATTTATTTATTTATTTAAGTTCGATTTGCCAACATATAGTATAACACCCAGTGCTCAACCCGTCCACTGACCCCCTCAGTGCCCATCACTGAGTCACCCCATCCCCCTGGCCACCTCCCCTTCTACTACACCTTGTTCATTTTCCAGAGTTAGGAGTCTCTCATTTTCCATCACCCTCTCTTTTTCCCACTCATTTTCTCTTCTTTCCCCTTTAATCACTTTCACTATTTTTTATATTCCCTATATGAGTGAAACCATTTAAATGTTTGATCCAGAGATTAAAATTTGCAGATGCAAGCATTAGTAGCCTGTCTTTTCTAAGAAATCTTTAAAGTTATTTAAAAAGCCATATATTTATTAAGAATTCATTAGAATAAATATGCTTTACTATTGCACACAAACAATAAGTATTGTGGAAATCAGATGTTTATTCAAAATATATGCAGAGAAAATCAAAGTGAACACATTGGTATTTATTTTAAGAATAAATATTTATGATTCATAAAGTATCGTTTTTCTTTCACATCTAAGACTTGCTTCTTAAGCTGCAGCAGTCTATAGCTTCTGTTGAGGAGCAATATTTCCTTCTAGAGTTCTCTTTACACAGTAGCATCAAATCAAACATCCTTGAAGTCAGGTAAAATTATTGCTTTCATATGTTCTGAAATCTTGAATGATTCCTTATTATCACGTACCATTTATAGAAAATCATTATTTTCTGCCTCCTCAGTTTCTGCATGGTATTGTTCAATTAAACACTTCAAATAAAATATCTATACACCATACTTATGGTAGGTTTCATAAATCTGCCACAGTTCTTCAAAATAGTTTGTTTTACATCTCTCTGTTTCTTTTTAATTTTTTAAATTTTTATTTTATTTATGATAGTCATACACAGAGAGAGAGAGGCAGAGACATAGGCAGAGGGAGAAGCAGGCTCCATGCACCGGGAGCCCGACGTGGGATTCGATCCCGGGTCTCCAGGATCGTGCCCTGGGCCAAAGGCAGGCGCTAAACCACTGCACTACCAGGGATCCCCATCTCTCTGTTTCTATAACATGTATATAATATACACTACTCCATGTTGCTCTTTCCTACTCAGTTTTTCTTTGTTGTTTTTTTTTAATAAATTCAAATTCACTTAGCCAACATATAGTACATGTTCAGTTTAAGATGTAGTGTTCAATGACTTAGTTGTGTATAACAGATAGTGCTCATCTCATCATGAGCCCTCCTTAATGCCCATTATCCAGGTACCCCATCTGCCCACTCATCTCCCCTCCAGCAACCTTCAATTTGTTTCCCAGAGTTAAGAGTCTCTCATGATTTGCCTCCCTCTCCAATTTCTTTCCATTTAGTTTTCCCTATCTTTCCCTTTGATCTTCTGCACTGTTATATTCCACAGGAGTGAAACCATATGATAATTGTCTTTCACTGATTGACTTATTTCACTCAGCATAATGCCCTACAGTTCCATCCATACAAATGTGATTGTATATATTCATCCTTTCTGAGGACTGAGTGATATTCCATTGTGTATATAGACCACATGTTTTTTTATCCGTTCATCTGTGGAAGGATATTTTGGCTCCATCTACAGTTTGGATACTGTGGACATGGTATTTAAACTTCTCAATTGTAGTGTGGAAGTTCAATCACATATATTTGTAAATTCTCCCTCTTATTTTTTTGTATATATTTTGTATTGGAGTTCGATATGCCAACATATAGCATAACACCAGTGCTCATCCTGTCAAGTGCCCTCCTCAGTGCCCGTCACCCAGTCACCCCAAACAACCCACCTCCCTTTCCACTACCTCTTGTTAATTTCCCAGAGTTAGGAGTCTCTCATGTTCTGTCACCCACACTGATATTTTCCACTCAATTTCTCTCCTTTCCCCTTTATTCCCTTTCACTAGTTTTTATATTCCCCAAATAAGTGAGACCATATAATGTTTGTTCTTCTATGATTGACTAACTTCATTCAGCATAATACCCTCCGGATCCATCCACATTGAAGCCAATAGTGGGTATTTGTCATTTCTAATGGCTGAGTAATATGTATAGTATATATATACTACATCTTCTTTATACACTCATCTTTTGATGGACACCAAGGCTCCTTCCACATTTCGGCTATTGTGGACATGGCAGCTAAAAAAATGGGGTACAGGTTTCTTGCCATGTCACTGAATCTGTATCTTTGGGGTAAATCCCCAGCAGTGCAATTGCTGGATCATAGGAGAGTTCTATTTTTATCTATTTGAGGATCCTCCACAATTTTCCAGAGTGGCTATACCAGTTTACATTCCCACCAAGAGTGCAAGAGGGTTCCCCTTTCTCCACCTCCTCTCCAATATTTGTTATTTCCTGTCTTGTTAATTTTCCCCATTCTCACTGGTGTGAGGTGGTACCAAATTGTGGTTTTGATTTGTATTTCCCTGATGGCAAGTGATGCGGAGCATTTTCTCATGTTTTTCTTGGCCTCGTGTGTGTCTTCTCTGGAGAAATCACTGTTCATGCCTTTTCCCCATTTCATGATTGGATTGCTTGTTTCTTTGCTATTGAGTTTAATAAGTCCTTTATAGACCTTGCATACTAGCCCTTAACTGCTAAGATATTTGCAAATATATTTTCCCATTCTATAGGTTGTCTTTTAGTTTTGTTGACTGTTTCTTTTGCTGTGCAGAAGCTTTTAACCTTAATGAAGTCCAAATATTCCAATTTGCTTTTGATTCCTTTGCATTCATAGATGTATCTTGCAAGGAGTTGCTGTGGCCAAGTTCGAAGAGGGTGCTGCCTGTGTTCTCCTCTAGGATTTTTATGGATTCTTGTCTCACATTTAGATCTTTCATCCATTTTGCATTTCTCTTTGTGTATGATATAAGAGAATGGTATAGTTTCATTCTTCCATATGTGGCTATCGAATTATCCCAGCACTATTTATTGAAGAGACTGTCCTTTTTCCAGTGGATAGTCTTTCCAGCTTCGTCAAATATTAGTTGGCCATAGAGGTGAGGACCCATTTCTGGATTATCAATTCTTTTCCACTGACCTATGTGTCTGTTATTGTGCCAGTACCACACTCTCTTGATGGGCACAGCTTTGTAATACAACATGAATCTGGATTTGTGATGTCCCAGGCTCTGGTTTTCTTTTTTCAATATTGCCCTGGCTATTCGGGGTCCTTTATGATTCCACAAAATCTTAAGATGATTTCTTCCAACTCTCTGAAGACAGTCCATGGTATTTTGATAGGGATTGCATTAAAAGTGTACATGACCCTAGGTAACATTGATATTTTCACAATATTAATTCTTCTAATCCATGAGCAGGGAAGATTTTTCCATCTATTTGTGTCTTCCTGAATTTCTTTCAGAAGTGTTCTGTAGTTTTTAGGGTATAGATCCTTTCCCTCTTTGGTTAGGTTTATTCCTAGGGATCTTATGCTTTTGATGCAATTGTAAATGGGATTGACTCCTTAACTTCTCTTTTTTCAGTCTCATTGTTAGTGTTTAGAAATGCCATGATTTCTGGGCATTGATTTGGTATCCTGCCACAGTGCCAAATTGCTGTATGTGTTCTCACAATCTTGGGGTGGAGTCTTTTTGGTTTTCAAGGTACAGTATCATTTCATCTGCAAAGAGGGAGAGTTTGGCTTCTTCTTTGCCAAGTTGAATGCCTTTTATTTCTTTTTTGTTGCCTGAATTCTGAGGCTAGGACTTCTAGTACTATGTTGAATAGCAGTGGTAGGAGTGGACATCCCTGTGCTGTTCCTGATCTTAGGGGAAAGGCTCCCCATGTTTCCCCACTGAAAATGATATTTGCTGTAGGCTTTTCATAGATGGCTTTTAAGATGCTGAGGAATGTTCCCTCTATCCTTACACTCTGAAGAGTTTTGATCAGGAATGGATGCTGTATTTTGTCAAATGCTTTCTCTGCATCTATTGAGAAGATCTTATTGTTCTTGTTTTTTCTCTTGTTGATATGATCCATGATGCTGACTGCTTTACTAGTGTTGAACCAGCCTTGCATCCTGTTGATAAATCTTACTTGGTCCTGGTGAATAATCTTCTTAATATACTGTTGGATCCTATTGGCTACTATCTTAAGAATTTTTGCATCTGTGTTCATCAGGGTTATCGATCTATAATTCTCCTTTTTGGTGAGGTCTTTGTCTGGTTTTGGAATTAAGGTGATGCTGGCCTCCTAGAATGAGTTTGGAAGTATTCCATCCATTTCTATCTTTCAGAACAACTTTAGTAGAATAGGTATGGTTTCTTTAAATGTTTGATAGAATTCCCCTGGGAAGCCATCTGGCCCTGGACTTTTGTGTCTTGGGAGGTTTTTGATAACTGCTTCCATTTCCTCCCTGGTTATTGGCCTGTTCAGGTTTTCTCTTTCTTCCATCTCCAGGTTTGGTAGTTTGTGGTTTTACAGAAATGCCTCAATGTCTTTTAGATTGCCTAATTTATTGGCATATAGCTGCTCATAATATGTTTTTAAAATAGTTTGTATTTCCTTGGTATTGGTTGTGATCCCTCCTTTTTCATTCGTGATTTTGTTAGAGTCTTTTCTTTCTTGTTTTTAATATGGCTGGCTAATGTTTTATCTGTCTTATTAATTTTTTCAGAAAACAAACTCCTGGCCTTGTTGATCTGTTCTACAGTTCTTGTGGTCTGTATTTTATTGAGTTCTGTTAAAATCTTTTTTAACTCTCTTCTTCTGCTGGGTGTAGGATCTATTTGCTGATCTTTCTCCAGTTCCTTTAAGTGCAAGGTTAGCTTGTGAATTTGGGTTCTTACCAATATTTTTTTTAATAAAATAATTTTTTATTGGTGTTCAATTTACCAACATACAGAATAACACCCAGTGCTCATCCTGTCAAGTGTCCCCCTCAGCGCCCGTCACCCACTCACCACCACCCCCAGCCCTCCTCCCCTTCCACCACCCCTAGTTTGTTTTCCAGAGTTAGGAGTCTTTATGTTCT
Source organism: Canis lupus familiaris (assembly GCF_011100685.1). Taxonomy (NCBI): domain Eukaryota; kingdom Metazoa; phylum Chordata; class Mammalia; order Carnivora; family Canidae; genus Canis; species Canis lupus. The sequence goes on from NC_049235.1 coordinate 1,027,581, forward strand.
GTCTCCCTTTCCATATTTCCCACACATTTCTTCTCCCTTCCCTTATATTCCCTTTCACTATTATTTATATTCCCCAAATGAATGAGAACACACAGTTTGTCCTTCTCTGATTGACTTAATTCACTTCACTTCATAATACCCTCCGGTTCCATCCACGTTGAAGCAAATGGTGGGTATTTGTCATTTCTAATGGCTGAGGAATATTCCATTGTATACATAAACCACATCTTCTCTTTCCAATATTTTGAGGGTGCTGTATTGCGATGTACTTCCCTCTCAGGACTGCTTTTGCTGTATCCCAAAAATTTTGAATGGTTGTATCTTCATTTTCTAGTTTCCATTAATCTTTTTAATCCTCTAATTACCTGATTGACCCTTTCATCTTTTAGCAGGGTGTTCTTCAACCTCCATGTGTTTGAACTTCTTCCAAAATTCTTCTTGTGATTGAGTTTAAGTTTCAAAGCATTATGGTTTGAAAATACGCAGGGGACAATCCCAATCTTTGTAATGGGTTAGGACCTGATTTTTGACTCCGTATGTGGTCTATTGTGGAGAAAGTTCCATGTGCGGTTAAGAAGAATATGTATTCGAGGAGCAGCAAGATGGCTGAAGAGTAGGGTCCCCAATCACCTGTCCCCACCAAATTCCCTAGATAACCTTCAAATCATCCTGAACATCTACGAATTCGGCCTGAGATTTAAAGAGAGACCAGCTGGAATGCTACAGTAGGAAGAGTTCCCGCTTCTATCAAGGTAGGAAGACGGGGAAAAAGAAATAAAGAAACAAAAGGCCTCCAAGGGGGAGGGGCCCCGCGAGGAGCCGGGCTGAGGCCGGGGCGAGTGTCCCCAGGACAGGAGAGCCCCGTCCCGGAGGAGCAGGAGCTGCACCGACCTTCCCGGGCGGAAAGGGGCTCGCAGGGAGGTGGAGCAGGACCCAGGAGGGCGGGGATGCCCTTGGGCTCCCGGGGACACTAACAGACACCTGCGCCCCGGGAGAGTGCGCCGAGCTCCCTAAGGGCTGCAGCGCGCACGGGGGACCCGGAGCAGCTCGGGGGGCTCGGGGCGGCTCCGTGGAGGGGGCTGCGGGGCGGGAGCAGCTCGGGGAGGCTCGGGGGCGGCTCCGCGGAGGGGGCTGCGGGGCGGGAGCAGCTGGGGGGGGCTCGGGAGCGGCTCCGCGGAGGGGGCTGCGGGGCGGGAGCGGGAATCCAACAGTTCAGGCCCCAGAGCACAGGGTGCCGGGACACAGCCCAGGATCCGGCCTCCCCCCGGGACAGGCAGAGGCGGGGAGGGCCCAGGACAGCAAGGACGCTCCGCCTGAGCTGAGGAGATCAGCGGCCCCGCCCCGGAGCCTCCAGGCCCTGCAGACGGAGAGCTCCAGAGTTACTGCGGGAGCTGACTCCAGGGCTGCAGAGCTGGCCCCTGACACTGGGGTTGTTCCTTCTGGGGCCTCACAGGGGAAAAAAACCCCCTACTGAGCCTCAGAGTGGCATCACCAGATAAACAGGATAAACATTACTAACTGAGCCCTGAACCAGGGAAGCTGAGGAGCTCCCCCAAGTGCTAACACCTGAAAATCAGCACAGCAGGGCCCTCCCCCAGAAGACCAGCTAGACGGACAAGTTCCAAGGGAAGTCAAGGGACTTAAAGTATAAAGTGACTCATTTTAGACAGAAGGACACCTACAGCCTGAAAATAAAACGTTGGAGAACCATTTACCATTCAAATGGTCCTCAAAAGAAAGCAGGGGTAGCCATCCTTATATCAGATAAACTAAAATTTACCCTGAAGACTGTAGTGAGAGATGAAGATATCATACTTAAAGGATCTATCCAACAAGAGGACTTAACAATCCTTAATATATATGCCCCGAAATTGGGAGATACCAAATATATCAATCAATTAATAACCAAAGTGAAGAAATTCTTAGATAATAATACACTTATACTTGGTGACTTCAATCTAGCTCTTTCTACCCTCGATAGGTCTTCTAAACACAACATCTCCAAAGAAACTAGAGCTTTAAATGATACATTGGATCAGATGGATTTTACAGATATCTACAGAACGTTCCATCCAAACTCAAATGAATACACATTCTTCTCAAGTGCACATGGAACTATCTCCAGAATAGACCACATACTAGGTCACAAATCGGGTCTGAACCGATACCAAATGATTTGGATCATACCCTGAATATTCTCAGACCATAATGCCTTGAAATTAGAACTAAATCACAACAAGAAGTTTGGAAGGACTTCAAACACGTGGAGGTTAAGGACCATCCTGAGAAAAGATGAAAGGTTCAGCCAGGAAATTAAGGAAGAATTAAAAAGATTCATGGAAACTAATGAGATCAAGATACAACCGTTCAAAATCTTTGGGATGCAGTAAAAGCATTCCTGAGGGGGAAATACATCACAATACAAGCATCCATTCAAAAACTGGAAAGAACTTAAATGCAAAAGCAAACCTTACACCTAAAGGAGTTAGAAAAAAACAGCAAATAGATCCTACATCCAGGAGAAAAGAGAGTTAATAAAGATTTGAGCAGAACTCAACGAAATCGAGACCAGAAGAACTGTGGAACAGATCAACAAAACCAGGAGTTGGTTCTTTGAAAAAATTAATAAGATAGATAAACCTTTAGCCAACCTTATTAAAAAGAAGAGAGAGAAGACTCAAATTAATAAAATCAGGAATAATAAAGAGAGATCACTACAAACACCAAGGAAATACAAACAACTATAAACACACATTATGAACAGCTATACGCCAATAAATTAGGCAATCTAGAAGAAATGGACCCATTTCCGGAAAGCCACAAATTACCAAAACTGGAACAGGAAGAAATAGAAAACCTGAACAGGCCAATAACCAGGGAGGAAATTGAAGCAGTCATCAAAAACCTCCCAAGAAACAAAAGTCCAGGGCCAGATGGCTTCCCTGGGGAATTCTATCAAACGTTTATTTATTTTTTTTTATTTTTTTATTTATGATAGGCACACAGTGAGAGAGAGAGAGGCAGAGACACAGGCAGAGGGAGAAGCAGGCTCCATGCACCAGGAGCCCGATGTGGGATTCGATCCCGGGTCTCCAGGATCGCGCCCTGGGCCAAAGGCAGGCGCCAAACCGCTGCGCCACCCAGGGATCCCTCTATCAAACGTTTAAAGAAGAAACCACACGTATTCTACTAAAGCTGTTTGGAAAGATAGAAAGATATGGAGTACTTCCAAATTTGTTCTATGAGGCCAGCATCAGCTTAGTTTCAAAACCAGACAAAGACCCCACCATAAAGGAGAATTACAGACCAATATCCCTGATGAACATGCATGCAAAAATTCTCAACAAGATACTAGCCAATAGGATCCAACAATCCATTAAGAAAATTATTCACCATGACCAAGCAGGATTTATTCCCGGGACACAAGGCTGGTTCAACGCCCGTAAAACAATCAATGTGATTCATCATATCAGAAAGAGAAAAACCAAGAACCATAGGATCCTCTCATTAGATGCAGAGAAAGCATTTGACAAAATACAGCATCCATTCCTGATCAAAACTCTTCAGAGTGTAGGGATAGAGAGAACTTTCCTCGACATCTTAAACGCTATCTCCAAAAAGCCCACAGCAAATATCATTCTCTATGGGGTAGCACTGGGAGCCGTTCCCCTAAGATAGGAACAACACAGGGATGTCCACTCTCCCCACTGCTATTCAACATAGTACTGGAAGTCCTAGCCTCAGCAGACAACAAAAAGACATAAAAGGCATTCAAATGGGCCAAGAAGAAGTCAAACTCTCCCTCTTCGCCGATGACATGATACTCTACGTAGAAAATCCAAGACTCCACCACAAGAGTGCTAGAATTCATACAGCAATTTGGCAGTGTGGCAGGATACAAAATGAAATCTCAGAAGTCAGTGGCATTTCTATTCACTAACAATGAGACTGAAGAAAGAGAAATTAAGGAGTCAATCCCATTTACAATTGCACCCAAAAGCATAAGATACTTAGGAATAATCTTAACCAAAGAGGTAAAGGATCTATACCCTAAAAACTATAGAACACTTCTGAAAGAAATTGAGGAAGACACAAAGAGATGGAAAAATATTCCATGCCCATGGATTGGTAGAATTAATATTTTGAAAATATCAATGTTACCCCGGGCAATTTACACGTTTAATGCAATCCCTATCAAAATACCATGGACTTTCGTCAGAGAGTTAGAACAAATTATTTTAAGATTTGTGTGGAAACAGAAAAGACCCCAAATAGCCAGGGGAAATTTAAAAAAGAATACCATAGCTGGCGGCATCACAATGCCAGATTTCAGGCTGTACTACAAAGTTTTGGTCATGAAGACAGTGTGGTACTGGCACAAAAACAGACACATAGATCAGTGGAACAGAATAGAGAATCCAAAAGTGGACCCTCAAATTTATGGTCAACTAATATTCGATAAAGGAGGAAAGACTATCCACTGGAAGAAGACAGTCTCTTCAATAAACGGTGCTGGGAAAATTGGACATCCACATGCAGAAGAATGAAACTAGACCACTCTCTTGCACCATACACAAAGATAAACTCAAAATGGATGAAAGATCTAAATGTGAGACAAGATTCCATCAGAATCCTAGAGGAGAACACAGGCAACACCCTTTTTGAACTCGGCCACAGTAACTTCTTGCAAGATACATTCACGAAGGCAAGAGAAACAAAAGCAAAAATGAACTATTGGGACTTCATCAAGATAAGAAGCTTTTGCACAGCAAAGGATACAGTCAACAAAACTCAAAGACAACCTACAGAATGGGAGAAGATACTTGTAAATGACATATCAGATAAAAGGCTAGTTTCCAAGATCTAGAAAGAACTTATTAAACTCAACAGCAAAGAAACAAACAATCCAATCCTGAAATGGGCAAAAGACATGAACAGAAATCTCACAGAGTAAGACATAGACATGGCCAACACACACATGAGAAAATGCTCTGCATCACTGTCCATCAGGGAAATACAAATCAATACCACAATGAGATACCACCTCACACCAGTGAGAATGGGGAAAATTAACAAGGCAGGAAACCACAAATGTTGGAGAGGATGTGGAGAAAAGGGAACCCTCTTACACTGTTGGGGGGAATGTGAACTGGTGCAGCCACTCTGGAAAACTGTGTGGAGGTGCCTCAAAGAGTTAAAAATAGACCTGCCCTTTGACCCAGCAATGTGGTTTACCCCAAAGATACAGATGCAATGAAACACCGTGACATCTGCACCCTGATGTTTCTAGCAGCAATGTCCACAATAGCCAAACTTTGGAAGGAGCCTCGGTGTCCATCGCAAGATGAATGGATAAAGAAGATGTGGTTTATGTATACAATGGAATATTCCTCAGCCATTAGAAATGACAAATACCCACCTTTTGCTTCAACGTGGATGGAACTAGAGGGTATTTTGCTGAGTGAAATGTGTTGATCGGAGAAGGACAAACATTATATGGTCTCATTCAGTTGGGGAATATAAATAATAGTGAAATGGAATAGAAGGGATGGGAGAAGAAATGGATAGGAAATATCAGAAAGGGAGATGACATGAGAGACTCCTAACTCTGGGAAACGAACTAGTGGTCGTGGAAGGGGAGGAAGGCGGGGGGTGGGGGTGAATGGGTGATGGGCACTGAGGGGGGCACTTGACGGGATGAGCACTTGGTGTTGTTCTGTATGTTGGCAAATTGAACACCAATAAAAATAAATTTATTATTAAAAAAAGAAGACTGTGTATTCAACTCCGTTTGGATTTGAAGTTTGTACATATCTGTTAAATCCATCCCGTCCAGTGTATCATTTAAATGTCTTGTTTCTTTTGAGATCTTATGCTTAGAACATATGTCATTTACAGAAAGTGCTATGTGAAGTCTCCCAGTATTAGTGTATTATTACCTAAGTATGTTTTATCTTTGGTTATTAATTGATTGATATACTTGGCAGCTCCCACATTTGGGGCATCAATATTCATGATGGTTAGGTCCTTTTGTTGAACAGATGTTTTAAGTATGATATAGTGTCCCTCTTCATCTCTTACTACAGTCTTTGGGATAAACTTTATCTGATATGAGGATTGCTCCTCCTGCTTTCTTTTGAGGACCATTTGAATGGTAAATGGTTCTCCAACATTTCATTTCCAGGCTGTAGGTGTCCTTATGTCTAAAATGAGTCTCTTGTAGACAGTAAATAGATGGGTCTTGCTTTTTTATCCAGTCTGAAACCCTGTGTCTTTTGATGGGTTCATTAAGCCCATTCGTGTTCAGAGTTACTATTGAAAGTTATGAATTTAGTGTCATCATAATATCAATTCAGTCCCTGATTTTGTGCATTATTTCTTTGGGCATCCTCTTCCTTTTACAGAGTCCCCCTTAATATTTCTTGCAGAGCTGGTTTGGTGGTCACATATTCTTTAGTTTCTGTCTATTTTGGAAGCTCTTTATCTCTCTTTCTATTTTGAATGAGAGTCTTGCTGGATTTTGTATACTTGGCTGCATCTCCTTTTCACTTAGGATCCTGAATACATCCTGCCAGCCCTTTCTGGCCTGCCAGGTCTCTGTGGAGAGGTCTGTTGTGAATCTAGTATTTCTTCCCATATAAGTTAGTGATCTCTTGCCTCTTGCTGCTTTAAGGATTCTCTCTTTATCTTTAAAATTTGCAAGTTTCAATATTACATGTCAAGGTGTGGAATGGTTTTTATTGATTTTAGTGGGGGATCTCTCTATCTCCTGATTCTGAATGTCTTTTCCCTCCACAAATTAGGGAAGTTCTCAGTTATGATATGTTCAAATATGCTTTATGGTCCTCTGTCCCTTTCAGTACCCTCTAACCCCAATTAAACATAGATTTTTTTTCTTCTGAGGCTGTCATTTATTTCCTTAGCATTTCCTCGTGGTCTTTTAATTGTTTTTCTCTTTTTTCCTCAGCTTCCTTCCTTGTCATCAACTTGTCTTCCATGCACTCACTCCTTCTACCTCATTGACCCTCATCTTTAGGACCTCCAGTTTGGATTGCATCTCATTTAATTGATTTTTAATTTCAGACTGATTAGATCTAAATTATGCAGTCATGAAGTCTCTTTAATCCTTTATGCAGAGCCACCAGTAGCTTTATAATTGTACTTCTGAATTGGATTTCTGACTTTGAATTGTAATCCATATTCTATAACACTGTGCCAGAGAGTACTATTTCTGATTCTTTGTTTTGTGGTGAGGTCTTCTATCTAGTCATTTTGCTCAGTGCAGAGTGTCTATAAAGGAGTTTACTGGAAAAAGGGAAAGAAAAAAGAAAAGAAAATACAAACAAACAAACAAACAAACAAACAAACAAACAAGGAGGGGTGTCCTCTGCTTGTATATACTGTAAATCTCTCAATTTCCCCTGGAGCTTTCCAGCTCTGCTCAGCTAAGGACGTGCTCTTCCCCTGTCCTTCCTGCTCTTCTGGGGGAGGGACTTGCTGTGCTGATTCTCAGGTGTGTGCACAGCTCAGTGGGAGCGGTTTATCCTGTAAGGCCCCTGTTCCCTGGTGGCCCCACTCCATGCCAGGCACAGGGTGACACCATGAGGAACAACAACACTGATGGCGGCCAGCCTTCCACCTCTAGAATCAGGTCCCACAGTCACTACTATAGTCTCCCTGTCCACACTGGCCTGGATGCTCCCAGGGCAGGTGATGCTGATCTGCACAGCTTGGAGACACCCGGTGGCAGGAGATTCCCCTCTGTCCTGTGCCCTCTTCGTCTTCGCCTGTCCTGGGAGGAGCGCAGGTTCCTGGGTTGTGTCTGCTTGGAACTGTGGGATCTAGGGCCTGTGCTGCTTGAATCGCGGTCCCAGGGCCATGGCTCTGGAAGGCAGCATGGCGCAGAGACCTGTGTCCGAAGTCACCACCTGAACTTCCTCCAAGGTCACGCTGGGCATGCAATCCAGCCCTTTATGGAGCTCAGCCCAGTCTCTGTCGAGCACTCTCCTCCAGGTGCACTTTTTCTGTTAGTGACCCTGGGAACCTGGAGGCTCCCTTTCCCCTCCTCTGGTTCTGCCCGGTTTCCCTGCTTAGCACCTTTTCTTCAGCAAAGTATCCAGTGCGAATTTTTAAAGTTCCTGTTTCTCTGGGTCTGGGCTTTCCTATCCTGGAGGCTTTCACCACCAGGCCTTAGCCAGGCTCCTTGCAGAGGGCCACTCCCCCACTTTATTCTTTTTAATTTTTTCCCCCTGCTTTTCTACTTTGTTAGAAGTGCGAACTCTTCTCTGTAGCGTTCCAGCTGTTCTCTCTTTATTTATTTTTTTAAAGATTTATTTATTTATTCATGATAGAGAGAGAGGGAGAGAGAGAGAGAGAGGCAGAGACACAGGAAGAGGGAGAAGCAGGCTCCATGCCGGGAGCCCCTCGCAGGACCCGATCCCGGGACTCCAGGATCGCACCCTGGGCCAAAGGAAGGTGCTAAACTGCTGAGCCACCCAGGGATTCCCTGTTCCCTCTTTAAATATCAGGTTGAATTCATAGGCTTTCAGGTTGACTTGAAAGTTATGTAGGTAAGTTGGTGGGGACAGGTGACTCGGGGACCCTACTTCTCCGCCATCTTGCCCTAACCCCCAACTTCTCTTAAAAGTCAAATATCATAGTGATAAAGAGATGTATAAATCAGAATAAGTATAAAAAGGCACGATGAGAGATAAAATAGTTGAGGACTCTTAAAAAATGAATTTAGATACAGGAATGCTTAGTCACTTAGTTGGAAAAAAGGAAATAGCATCCCAAGACTCTCATGGAGGTGGGAAGAGGAATTCTCCCCTGGACATCATAAGTGACCAACGTATACACAGTGTGTAGTATTTTATCTTAAATTTCATTATAGAGCCAAATGATACCAGACTTTTAAGGAAGTCTCCCACAAGAAACATAAATAGTCATACATATTTGCACACACATATAGACATATTCACACACACTAATACACAAATATAAAATGAGCCAAAATGTTTGGGAAAATACAGAAAGATTTTTTAATAGAATTTATATATTCAAAGAAGTTCAAAGTGAAATGTTATTAATTCAGAATATAAATACCTCTAGATAAGTCAAGGAATGTGAGGATAAAAGAAAGGTTCTTGAAAGTATATAAATACAAAATCATATATGTATATGTCTATGTATGATATGTACATTATTTATCAATACATATATGATAAAAGAGATTCAATGAATACTTTTATTTATTTATTTTTAGACAGAGAGCATGCACAAGTTAGGAGAGATGTGTGAGAGAGAGAGAGAGAGAGAAAGAGAAAGAGAGAGAGAGACTGAGACATGGACTCCCTGATGAGTAGGGAGCCTGACACAGAAGTCCATCTCAAGATCCTGAGATCATGACCAAGAGTTGAACACTTAATGGACTGAGCCACATAGGTGCCCCATGCACTAATGGAAAGTTTTTCTTAAAAAGCTGAAGAAAGAAATCTACCAGAGCTAAAAGAAAATACTAGGAACAAAATATGAAAGGTTTTCACTTTGAAAAGTTTGGAGAACTGGGGAATTTATATGCAGGAACACATATAGGCCTATTTTTATTCCTAGAAACACCCATGCATATACTAAAATAATTGTGGAGTTAATATTATCAATGAAAATGTTTTTAAATTATAACATATAATACATAGGAAAAAATACTAGCAAAAAAAAATCTGATGATGGTTTTATACTGAAAAGAAGAAAAACAAGCCTAGAATTTTGATCATGTCTTATATGAAAGAGAATATCAAGGTCTAAAGGTAAAAGTGTGAAGCTAAGTTGTTATCTGGATGTGTCAGAATATATTCCAGAACTAAATTAATTCGATCCTGACCTCCTTCTTGATATTTCACTGATATTTTATAGGTGATAAAATTGACATACAGAGTTTCTAAGTGACGCTAACTTAAACATATGTACATGGATAACTGGATTCCCTATCATCTATTATCTATCTATTATCTATCTATCTATCTATCTATCTATCTATCTATCTATCTATCATCTATCTATCTTTCATCGTCTATCTATCATCCATCTATGTAAATGCATCCTTCATCTTGTCCCTCAAATATTAGATATTTTGGGGTGATGAATCTGAAATAATAGAGGGTCAATTTTTATCCACCAACAGATTCACACAAAATGAAAAAGGAAGAATAAGTATTAAATTGATGTTGTTAAATTAGTAATTCTATGAAGGTGGTAGAATGTGAAGAATGCATGTGAAAGCTTCCTTAAAACAAACTTATTTTAGTGTCAACAATTTACTTATTTGAACATATTCTTCTGCTTTCTCAGAAATACTGGCTTTGCTATATTTTTACTTGACCCCACTATAGCCACACATATTTATTACCTGATATAGTCTCTCAAAACTTCTAAATAAAATTCAGTTCATTTTCTGTTCCCAAAGCAAACTGTCCTCACCTAAGAGAATTTGCCTGCAAAGACGTACCCATATTATCTCCTGTGTAATTTATATTGTAGATGTCCACATTCTACATAATGAGTAAAATCTCTTCCAAATGCGGTCCGAATGCAAAATGAACTACATATTACCATCTCTTGAAGTCAATATGCATCAGTTTTTGCACACCATTATTCCTATAGAGTTGAGAATTAAATACTGAAAAGCCTCATTTTACTGATTCATAAATTTATAGAACATATGATTTTTAAAACTATTTCTCATTATTAAAAAGATAAAATCATGGAGTTATAAGTGAGTTATTCAGGCCTGAGAAGTGACCTAAAGATAAAATTAGGAAATGTTCTCTTGTGCCTAAATAATACAGAATTTCCATGAAAGCATGGATGGGTGTACAAAATAAATCAGTGTGAACAGGGACTCACACACAGTTCAAAGCCATAAAGGATGGACGCTGAGAATTTTAATGTCGTTTCTAGGAGAGCGGCTTGACAGTGCCACCCTCAGGGCTCCAGGCTCACGCTGTCTCTCTAATGGCTTGCTGCCAAATACACACTGAGTGCCAATTTTACCTTTTACAGTTTTTGAAAAATAAATGTGAAAATCTTTTTCAGATTTCTTTGGGTTCGCATGAACACAACTTAATAGATTTTTTTTGCAAAGGAAGTTGGCATAATACAAACAAAAAATGAGGGATTACTTCTATTCTGTTGTATATCTTTATATAAAATCTAGAAGAGTGGGATGCCTGGGTGGGTCAGCAGTTAAGCCTCTGCCTTCAGCTCAGGGTGTGATTCTGGAGTCTCAGGATCCAGTCCCACATTGGGCTCCCTTCATGGAGTCTGCTTCTCCCTCTGCCTGTGTCTCTGCCTCTCCCTGTCTCTCATGAATAAATAAAAAATCTTAAAAAAATCTATATGAGTAATTTATAGCTATGAATTAGGAAGTGTGAATTTATGTAGGGTAAAAACAGGCAGGAAGCACCATTAAGATGGCTGTGGGTGCCACGTTAGCACTCATCTGTTGTGGAAAATGAAGGAGCAGTTAGGAAAGAAGCTGTACTCCACAAACTTATTGAGCATTTGGACTTTTAAGTGTTGTTTCTTCTTTAATGATCACTTGATCATGTCCCAAGCCTACTCCAGTGGGAGCCTTATCTCAAATCCCATCCAGAGAGCACATTTGTAAATCAGCTCCAAACCACATTCTGTTGCTTAGTTTACAGTCTGCAATTCCTGCTGAACAATATTGTAAAAAGTATAACTACTCGCTCAGCCTCAAACTCCATTTCAAATTATCTGCACTTAACCAACTCCTACATAGACTACATCACTTATTTCCTAAACTGATCCCCTTAATTTCTGAATAGCATCAATCCAACTGTATCTAATATTACCAAAGGAGTCAATGCGATGTAATCAACACCTATATGACCACATTACGCCCTTGAATGAAAACAGCTTCCCTTCTGAAGAATATATTCATGTTACCAAACTTGTTTTTTCAATATTGTCATTTTAAAATTGCAGTGTAGTTTACCCACAGTGTTATACTAGTCTCAGGTCTGCTGAATAGTGATTCGGCACTTCCGTACATTACCCAGTGCCCATCGCGACAAGTGTACTCTCTCACCTCAATTACCCATGTGTTCACAGCAGTCTGGACTGGGCTGTTTCCCCATGTCCAGAAGATACATCTGTGCATAAAATGAACCCTTCATACTTTAATGAATCATGTTTGTTCTTCAACATTTTGTTTGTAATGTCTTGGTTCAAGTATCACTAAAAATTTATTCTAATATTGCAGTACCATTTGAATTTATTTAACGTTTCTTATATATTTTATCATAGAGTATCATAATTATGATCAATTGTACTCCAGAATATGTTGTTATTTGGTAAGGTTCCTGTACTTATCATAAATCCAGAACACTAGTTCATGGAAAATATCACCAGACTTTATTATCAAAATTACTGTGCTGAAATATAATTTCATGATCATTCACATTCAGATTAATTTTCAGAACTATATAACACATTTTAAGTTAAAAAAAAAACTTTGTGTCTTAAAAAAATGAACAAGTTTTCAAGCAGCTAATTAAATCTAATTTTTAAGGGTATATACTCTATTATAAATTATTTATATGTTGTTTAAATATACTTCAGCGAAATAAAAAATAGAGTTGTCTGGTTAATGAGGTGCCAAAATGTATGTATTTCTTATTATATACCAAAGTACTAAATCCTAAATAAAGTTATCTTAAGCACTTGCTGGGGAGTCTCACATCTTGTTTGATTATCAAAAATAAGAAAACAATTGAGATCACTGGAGTACCTTGTATTATTTCCGCATTTTCACAAAGGCACTGGCTTCGGTAGCTGACAGTGGTACATTCATCATCACATGAACAAAGTCATTTTACAAGTAAATGTCTTTAGATAGTTTCCAAGCAGGTGTACATATTAATCTTTCATCTTTCATCTCTGCACTTGACATATTAGAAACCTACAAGAAACACAACAGCAACAATGGTTCTATGCCTTTTTTACCTAGAGATTTAATATACTGCTTGGTGTTTGGTTGGTTGTTGTTGCTTTTTTTTTCTTTTGTATTCACACAGGAATGTCCACTGAGACTTGGACACTAAAGATTTAGTTACTAATAGCCCAAGATAGACCTAAACCAAGGTTGGAGAAGGAGTTCAAGTAATTTCTTTAGATACTTTCACAGATATGGTAAGGGTCAATTCAGCAGTTAAGGAAACAAATGTATTTATTCAGTTTGTTCCCATATTATTGTGACTTTAAAGTTTTATGGATCATGGATGTATATATTATTGCCTAATAAGTTCTCAGTAATTATGTATCTGTAGATATTAATTTATTTCCCAATTTTGATTATACTTGCCAACCAATTTAATAATTAAGTGGAACGTTTAGTTCAATAAAAAAATAAGAAAATCTTAAAATATCAAAATATGAGATTTTTAAATCTATTTTACATATAATGTATTTTCAAATTTTCCATTCTGTTTCAAGAAAACATTAAAGTATAAAACAATTTTACTGAATAAACTAAATAAAATATTTTGTTCATTTTGATGTAATAATATTTAAAAATGATATTCTAACAATATATTTCTTTTTTTAAAAGATTTTATTTATTTATTCATGAGAGAGAGAGAAAGAGAGAGGCTGAGACACAGGCAGAGGGAGAAGCAGGCTCCATGCTGGGAGGTTGATGTGGGACTTGATCTCAGGACCCCAGGATCATGCCTCAGGTCAAAAGCAGGCGCTAAACCTCTGAGCCATCAAGGTGTCACAAATAATGCAATTACATTGTAGATAAAAACTTTCATGTTCTCTGGATGCCTGGGTGGCTCAGTGGTTGAGCATCTGCCTTTGGATCAAGACATGATCCTGGGGTCCTGGGATCGAGTGTTGCATAAGGCTCCCTGCAGGGAGCTGGCTTTTCCCTCTGCCTATGACTGCCTCTCTCTGTGTCTCTCATGAATAAGGTAAAATCTTAAAAAAACTTTAATGTTCTTATATATTTCCTGACTCATAGGAACTGAATTCATCACACTTTTTACTTGGGAAAAGGTAATAACTGTCCAGTTTTAAGTTTTTAAACATTTTTAATGTATTTCAATCCTTAATTATAATGTGTCTTAGTACCACCTTCTTTATATCCATTCTATTTTGAGTCCCTTGAACTTTATGGTTCTGCATGGTTATTTCACTCCTCTCCCTCTCTAGATTTCAGAAGTTTTGTTTTGTTTTTTGTTTCTCCATAAGTATGTTTTTTGCCCCTTTATCTTTTTTTATAATAAATTTATTTTTTATTGGTGTTCAATTTGCCAACATACAGAATAACACCCAGTGCTCATCCCGTCAAGTGCTCCCTTCAGGGCCCGTCACCCATTCACCCCCACCCCCTGCCCTCCTCCCCTTCCACCACCCCTAGTTCGTTTCCCAGAGTTAGGAGTCTTTCATGTTCTGTCTCCTTTTCTGATATTTCCCACACATTTCTTCTCCCTTCCCTTATATTCTCTTTCACTATTATTTATATTCCCCAAATGAATGAGAACATATAATGTTTGTCCTTCTCAGATTGACTTACTTCACTCAGCATAATACCCTCTAGTTCCATCCATGTTGAAGCAAATGGTAGGTATTTGTCGTTTCTAATGGCTGAGGAATATTCCATTGTATACATAAACCACATCTTCCTTATCCATTCATCTTTCGATGGACACTGAGGCTCCTTCCACAGTTTGGCTATTGTGGACATTGCTGCTATAAACATCGGGGTGCAGGTGTCCCGGCATTTCATTGCATCTGTATCTTTGGGGCAAATCCCCAACAGTGCAATTGCTGGGTCGTAGGGCAGGTCTATTTTTAACTCTTTGAGGAACCTCCACACAGTTGTCCAGAGTGGCTGCACCAGTTCACATTCCCCCCAACAGTGTAAGAGGGTTCCCTTTTCTCCACATCCTCTCCAACATTTGTGGTTTCCTGCCTTGTTAATTTTCCCCATTCTCACTGGTGTGAGGTGGTATCTCATTGTGGTTTTGATTTGTATTTCCCTGATGGCAAGTGATGCAGAGCATTTTCTCAGGTGCATGTTGGCCATGTCTATGTCTTCCTCTGTGAGATTTCCGTTCATGTCTTTTGCCCATTTTATGATTGGATTGTTTGTTTCTTTGGTGTTGAGTTTAATAAGGTCGTTATAGATCTTGGAAACTAGCCCTTTATCTGATACGTCATTTGCAAATATCTTCTCCCATTCTGTAGGTTGTCTTTGAGTTTTGTTGACTGTATCCTTTGCTGTGCAAAAGCTTCTTATCTTGATGAAGTCCCAATAGTTCATTTTTGCTTTTGTTTCTTTTGCCTTCGTGGATGTATCTTGCAAGAAGTTACTGTGGCCGAGTTCAAAAAGGGTGTTGCCTGTGTTCTCCTCTAGGATTTTGATGGAGTCTTGTCTCACATTTAGATCTTTCATCCATTTTGAGTTTATCTTTGTGTATGGTGAAAGAGAGTGGTCTAGTTTCATTCTTCTGCATGTGGATGTCCAATTTTCCCAGCACCATTTATGCCAGATTTCAGGTTGTACTACAAAGCTGTGTTCATCAAGACAGTGTGGTACTGGCACAAAAACAGACACATAGATCAATGGAACAGAATAGAGAACCCAGAAGTGGACCCTGAACTTTATGGTCAACTAACATTCGATAAAGGAGGAAAGACTATCCATTGGAAGAAAGACAGCCTATTCAATAAACGGTGCTGGGAAAATTGGACAGCCCCTTTATCTTTCTCTACTCCTTTTGGGGTTTCCATGAAGCATACATCGGTTACCTTGTGAGATCCCATAATTTCAGTAGGCTCTTTTAAAACACTTTTTATAATATGTTTTAATTTTATTTTTATGACTGGATAACTTCAAATAATCTATCTTTGAGCTCAATAATTCTTTCTTCTACTTGATTCAGTCTTTTCTGACTATTGATTTCTTTTCATTTCAGTCATTGTGTTCTTCAGTTCTAGAATTTCCATTTGGCTCTTGTTTTAAATAGTTTTAATCTCTTTGTTAAAGTAATTTTGCTGAAGTATCATTTACTATTTTTTTTCATTTTTTTTCTGTCATCATTTAAGTAAATATTCTCAATTCTTTGTCAGGCAGTTTTAAATCTTCATTTCTTTATGGTCAGCTGCTAGTGTTTATTTTAATTTCCAGGTGTCTTATTTCTCTAACACTTTGCAAATATTGTACCATTTCATTGGTGTCTGCTTATTTGAAGAAGTAGTCACTTTTTCAGTATTTACAGTTGGGATTTGAGAGGGAAAGTTTTTTGCCCGTCAGATTAGCCCGAAATTATGGGCAGGTCTTCAAGAACATAGCAAAAAATGGAGCATCTTATTGGGTCCATGGGTAAGTGGGTGGGCTAGACACTTGTGTCCACAGAGATCTTTGATGCTCACTTGATACTCTTTTCTTTATGGAGGAAGTGAAATTCTCCTTCCTACTTTCTTCAATGTGCCTTTTCCTATTTCTGTGCTTTTATATGGAATCCAGAACTCTCATAAGGTATATCTGTGGATGGATAGTTATCCATATCCATGTTTCTGTGATGAGATGTGGAGCAGCAGCTCCCATCTCTACATTATCCTGGGACCAGCCTCATGTGTGGACAGGTCAATATAACTCTGTGCTTAGTCATAGATTTACTGAGACACTCACAGCTCTACTCTCAGTAAACTCAGGCGAAATATCCTAAAATATACCCTATTTTCCCCAAAAGTACTTCAAATTGGTGAGAACGGAGTGCCACACATATCCCTAGGGACACCACAAAACCAACCACATTGTTGAGCCATGACAGTTGGTTTATCCTAAGCAATGAAACAAAAGAAAAAAATCTCACTGTTTACATTTGATTTCTGTATTCAGTCCAGTTGAATTATTTATAAAGTCATACAGCTCTCAAATCAATGATCACATTTACTTATTTTTGTTTTTTTTATTATTAATTTATTTTTTATTGGTGTTCAATTTGCCAACATATAGAATAACACTCAGTGCTCATCTCGTCAAGTGCCCACCTCAGTGCCTGTCACCCATTCACCCCCACCCCCCACCCACCTCCCCTTCCACCATCCCTAGTTTGTTTCCCAGAGTTAGGAGTCTTTCATGTTCTGTCTCCCTTTCTGATATTTCCCACTCATTTTTTCTCCTTTCTTCTTTATTCCCTTTCACTATTTTTTATATTCCCCAAATTAATGAGACCTTATATATGTATATATTTACTTATTTTTAATTTTAATTCAACTATAGTTAACACACAGTTGAAGGTATAGCAGTTGAAGGTGTACAATATAGTGATTCAGCAGTTCCATACATTACTCAGTTTCCATCAAGATAAATGTATTCTTAATCCTTTACACCCATATCACACATCATCACACACGACTCCCCTCTGTAATCATCTGCTCTGTTTTCTAGTTTAACAGTATGTTTTTTGGTTTTTATTTTTTTTATTTTTATTTATTTATTTATTTATTTTTATTTTTATTTATTTATGATAGTCACAGAGAGAGAGAGAGAGGCAGAGACATAGGCAGAGGGAGAAGCAGGCTCCATGCACTGGGAGCCCGACGTGGGATTCGATCCCGGGTCTCCAGGATCACGCCCTGGGCCAAAGGCAGGCGCTAAACTGCTGCGCCACCCAGGGATCCCTGTTTTTTGGTTTTTATTACCTTTTTTTTTACTACTTTTTAAATTTTCTTTCTTAAATTCCAGATATTATGGAAACTATCTTGTATTTTTCTTTCTCTAACTGGATTATATTCCTTAATCTTTTGTCTATTTTTTTAAAACAATTTATTTCTCTTGGTGTTGAGCCATAAAGATCTTCATATACTATGAATAATAACCACTTGGCTGCTTGAACACTTATTCATTTTTTAAAGATATTTCATTTGCAAATGCCTTCTCCCATTCAATCGGAGGTCTTTGAGTTTTGTTGCTTATTCACTGCCATTTTAATTACTACAGTGTTATAATGTAACTTCAAATCTGGAATTGTATTGCTGTCAACTTTGCACTTCTTTTTCAAGACAGCTTTGACTATCTGAGGTCTTTTTTGGTTCCATATAAATTTTAAGTTTGTTCAAATTCTATGAAAAATGCTGTTGGCATTGTGATAGGGATTCCATTACATGTGTAGATGCTTTGGTTAATATATATGTTTTAACAATATCAGTTCATCCAATTCATGAATATTGATGTTTTTCCATATGTTTGTACCATCTTTAATTTCTTTCATTAAAGCTTTATAGCCTTCATAGTAAAGGTGTTTCACTTCCCTGATTAAGTTTTTTTCCTGTGTATTATATGATTTTTGGTGTAATTATCAATTGAATTCTTTTCTTAATTTTTCTTCCCACTACTTCATTAGTAGTGTATGGAAATGCAATGGATATCTCTGCATTCACTTTGTGCCCCACAACTTTACTGAATCCCTTTATCATTTTTAGGGACTTTTTCATAATGTCCTTATGAATTACTATATATAGTATTAAGTGATCAGCAAATGTTCCAAGTTTGACTCCTTCCTTAGCAATTTGAATGCCTTCATTCCTTTTATTATCTCATTGCCATATCTAAGACTTCAATTCATATGTTGAATAAAAGTGTTGAGAGTGGATGGTTTTGTCTTAATCCTGTCCTCAGGGGATTTTTTTTTTCCTGGCTTGATTTCTAGACTTAAAGGAATTTGATCTTTTGGAATTTGTGGTGATTTGTTTTGTGACATACTATGTGATTCATTCTGGAAAATATTCCACAGGCTCTTGAAAATAATGTGTTCTCTGGTCTTTCGGGATGTAAAGTTATGAATAGATCTGTTAAATCCATCTGGTCCAAAAATCAAACAAAACCACTGTTTCCTTGTTTATTTTCCTTGTTTGGATAATCTATCTTCTGATAGGAATGGGGGTTTAATGTTCCCTACTATTATTGTAATTCTTTTGATTACTCACTTATGTTTGTTATTAACTGCTTTAAGGAATTGGGTGATTTCATGTTGGGTACAGAAATATTTACAAATATTTTGCCTTCTTGTTCAATATCCCTTTTATGATTATGTAGTTTCCTTCTTTGCCTCTTTTTACACTTTTTCTTTTGTAGCCTATTTTGTCTCTTATAAATATTGCTACCCTGGCTTTTTTGTAACACATATTTTCATAATAAATCCTTCTCAGTTCTATCACTATCAATTTACATGTGCCTTTAGTTCTGAAATGAGATTATTGTAGGTAGCATACCAATCCAATCAGGTCCATCACTGTATGAAGTATTTGTTTCATTTATATACAAAGTAATTCTTGATAGATATGTGTTTATTGCCATTTTGTTAATTGCTTTGTGGTTGTTTTTGTAGAACACTCTATTTTTTTAAGTTTTCATTTAAATTCCAGTTAGTTGGGGGTGGGGCAAAATGGAGGAGGAGTAGGGTCCGCAAGTCACCTGTCCCCACCAACTTACCTAGATAACTTTCAAATAATCCTGAAAACTTATGAATTCAACTGGAGATTTAAAGAGAGAACAGCTGGAACACTACAGAGAGGTTTTTCACTTCTAACAAGGTAGAAAGGCTGAAAAATTAAAAAGAATCAAGTGGGCGAGGGGCCCCTGAGAGGAGCCAGGCTAAGGTCAGGTGGCGAAAACCTCCTGGGACAGGAAAGCCCAGTCCTGGAGAATCAGGAACTTTAAAAATCTGCACCAGTTACTTTCTAGAAGGAAAGGCACTCAGCAGGGAACTTGAGCAGAATCACAAGAGGGGCAGTAGAGCCTCCAGTTTCCTGGAGTCACTAACAGAGGAAGTGCGCCCCAGGGGAGATTGCACAACGGACTATGGGCCAAGCTTGGTAACTGGCTGGAGTGCACCCAGCGTGGCCTTGGGAGAACCTTAGGCGGCGACTCTGGACAGAGGGGTCTGCTCCCTGCTGCCTTCGGGAGCCGCGGTCCCAGGAGTGCAATTCCAGCAGCACAGGCCCTAGATCCCAGGGCTCTGAGCAGACAGAGCCCAGGAGCCTGCGCTCCCCCCAGGAAAGGTGGTGGCAGGGAGGGCATAGGACAGCGAGGACTCTCTTGCCACTGGGCTACCCAAGCTGTGCAGGTCAGCACCCCCGTACAGCCCCTGGAGAATCTAGGCCAGTATGGCCTGGGAAACTGTGGTAGTTACTGTGGGGAGGTGACTCCAGAGCTGGAGACCTGTCCGCTGCCAGTGTTGTTGTTCCTTTAGTGTCACCCTGTGCCCTGGGACAGAGCAGGGCTGCCAGGGAACAGGGGCCTCATGGGATAAACAGCTCCCACTGAGCCCTACACCTGGTAGGGGGTGGGGCAGCTCTCTCAGGTGCACACACCTGAGAATCAGCACAGAAGGCTCCTCCCCGGGATCCCTGGGTGGCGCAGCGGTTTGGCGCCTGCCTTTGGCCCAGGGCGCGATCCTGGAGACCCGGGATCGAATCCCACGTCGGGCTCTCGGTGCATGGGGCCTGCTTCTCTCTGCCTGTGTCTCTGCCTCTCTCTCTCCCTCTGTTACTATCATAAATAAATAAATTAAAAAAAAAAAGAAGGCTCCTCCCCCAGAAGACCAGCTGGAAGAACAGGGAAAGAGCAAGTTCTTGACCAAGCAGTGCTGGAAAGCTCCAGGTGAAGTCGAGGGATTTATAGTATATAGAACCAGAGGATACCCCTCTTTTTTTTTGTCCTTTCTCCATTACAACCCGTTTTTATACAAGACTGTAAATTTCCAATTTTCTTTCTTTTCCCACCTTTACTACAATATATTATCACATCTTCATTTTTAAGATTCTTCCTTTTTGGCTTCCATATTTCTACAATTTCAGGTCCTAGATATATTTTCCACTTCTAGATTCCCTTCAATATACTCAACTTAATTTTGGGAGATATACAGGATATGTTTTTTGTTTTGTTTTGTTTTTTGTTTTCTTTGCCTCATTATGTTCCACAAAAGAGGAAGTTAAATGCCTTCTAAAACATGACCAGTATGCACCCAGAACCAAGTGGTATACCATGCTGGTTCATTCTGTGAGTTTCCTCATTCCCATTCTGCCCCTCCACCTTTTATCTCATTTACGTTTTGGTGGTCAATGTTGGGCCTTCTATAAGTTTTTCTGATTTATATAAATTTGGGACTAAGCATCTTTTAACATATAGAACTTAATATATTCAGAAAGAAGAGGATCACCCTCTAGAACCCCTCAGGTAGACTACATTCTCCCTCCACTATAACTTCTTCACCACCACCATCTCCTAGTACCCCCCCTTTTTTTTTCTTCTCATTTTTAAATCTTTTTTCTTTTTCATTTTTTTCTCTTCTTATTTAGGATTCTTGGCATTTTATTTCTTACTACTTTGTTTTAAAATTTCTTTTTTCACTTTACTGGTCCTTTTGTTTTATTTCATTCTGATCTTTGTTTTCAATATCTTGGCTCTGATCTAGACAGAATCATCTAGGGTGAAATTTACTCAGGTCATGGTCAATATTCCTGATGCAGCCCGCTCATACAGCCACTCTGCACTGAGCAAAGTGACTAGAAAGAAGAACTCACCACAAAAGAAATAATCAGAAACAGTACTCTCTGCCACAGTTACAGAATTTGGTTTACAATTCAGTGTCAGAATATCACTACAGAAGCATAGTTATAAAGCTACTGGTGGTTCTTGAAAAAGGATAAAGGATTCAAGAGACTTCATGAGTACAAAATTGATATAATCAGGCTGAAATTAAAAATCAATTAAATGAGATGCCATCCAAACTGGAGGTCATAATTATGAGGGTTAATGAGGTATAAGAAGGAGTGAGTACATGTAAGACAAGTTGATGACAATGAAGGAAGCTTAAGAAAAAAGAGAAAAACAATTAAAAGATCATGAGGAAAAGTGAAAGGAAATAAATGATAGCCTCAGAAGGAAAAAAAATCTATGTTTAATTGGGGTTCAAGAGAACGCCGAAAGGGACAGAGGACCAGAAAGCATATTTGAACAAATCATAGCTGAGAACTTCCCTAATTTGGGAAGAGAATTAGGCATTCAGATCCAGGAGATAGAGAGATCCCCCACTAAAATCAATAAAAACCATTCAGCACCTCAACATTTAATAGTGAAACTTGCAAATTCCAAAGATAAAGAGAAAATACTTAAAGCAGCAAGAGACAAGATCACTAACATTTATGGGGAGAAATACTAGATTTACAGCAGACCTCTCCACAGAGACCTGGCAGGCCAGAAAGGGCTGGCAGTATATATTCAGGGTCCTAAGTGAGAAGAGCATGCAGCCAAGAATACTTTATCCAGCAAGGCTCTCATTCAGAATAGAAGGAGAGATAAAGAGCTTCCAAGATAGGCAGAAACTGAAAGAATATGTGGCCACCAAATAAGATCTGCAAGAAACATTAAGGGGGACTCTGTAAAAGGAAGAGGATGCCCAAAGAAACAATCTGATAAAAACAGGGACTGAATAGGTATATTTATGACACTAAATTCATATCTTTCAATAGTAACTCTGAACGTGAATGGGCTTAATGAACCGATCAAAAGACGCAGGTTTTCAGAGTGGATAAAAAAGCTAGACCCATCTATTTGCTCTCTACAAGAGACTCACTTGAGACGTGAGGACACCTACAGCCTGAAAACGAAAGGTTGGAGAACCATTTACCATTCAAATGGTCCTCAAAAGAAAGCAGGGGGACCAATCCTCATATCAGATAATTAAAGTATATCCCAAAAACTGTAATAAGAGATGAAGGACACTGTATCATACTTAAAGGATCTACCCAACAAGAAGAACTAAAAATCATGAATATTTCTGCCCCGAATGTGGGAGCTGCCAGTATATCAATCAATTAATAATGAAAGTTAAGACATATTTAGATAATAATAGACTAATACTGGGAGACTTCAACACAGTGCTTTCTGCAAATGACAGATATTCTAAGCAAAACATCTCCAAAGAAACAAGAGCTATAAAAAAAAAAAGAAACAAGAGCTATAAATGACACACTGGACCAGATGGATTTCACAGATATTTACAGAATTTTATGACCAAACGCAACTGAATACACATTTTTCTCAAGTGCACATGGAACTTTCTTCAGGATAGATCACATACTGGGTCACAAATTAGGTCTTAACTAATACCAAAATATTGGGATTGTCCCCATGCATATTTTCAGACCATAATGCTTTGAAACTAGAACACAATCACAAAAGGTAATTTGGAAGAAACTCAAACACTTGGAGGTAAAAAGGCATCCTGCTAAAATATGAATGGGATAGCCAGGAAATTAGAAAAGAATAAAAAGTTTTGTAGAAACCAATGAAAATAAGATACAACCGTTCAGAATCTTTGTGATAAATCAAAAGCAGTTCTAAGAGGGAAATGCATCACAATACAAGCATCCCTCAAAAAGTTGGAAAAAATTCAAATACACACGTTTACCTTGCACCTAAAGGACCTGGAGAAAGAAAAGGAAATAAAACCTACACCAAGCAGAAGAGAGTTAATAAAGATTCGTGCAGAACTCAAAGAAATAGAGACCAGAAGAACTGTAGAAGAGATCAACAAAACTAGGAGTTGTTTCTTTGAAAGAATTAGTAAGATAGACAAACCATTAGCCAGTCTTATTAAAAACAAAAGAGAAATGATTCAAATTAATAAAATCATGAATGAAAGAGGAAAGATCACAACCAATACCATGGAAATAAAAGAATTTTAAAATGTATTTTGAGCAACTATATGCCAACAAATTAGGCAATCTAGAAAAAATGGATGCATTTCTGGAAATGCACAAATTAAGACAAATGGAATAGGAAGAAACTGACATTCTGAACAGGCCAATAACAGGGGAGGAAAATTGAAGCAGTCACCAAAAATCTCCCAAGACACAAAAATCCAGGGCCAAATGGCTTCTCAGGGGAATTCTTTTTTTAAAATTTTTATTATAGGGGGGGAGGAGCAAGATGGCGGAAGAGTAGGGTCTCCAAATCACCTGTCTCCACCAAATTACCTAGAAAACCTTCCAATCATCCTGAAAATCTATGAATTCGGCCTGAGAATTAAAGAGAGAACACCTGGAATGCTACAGTGAGAAGAGTTCACGCTTCTATCAAGGTAGGAAGACGGGGGAAAAAGAAGTAAAGAAACAAAAGGCCTCCAAGGGGGAGGGGCCCGCGAGGAGCCGGGCTGAGGCCGGGGCGAGTGTCCCCAGGACAGGAGAGCCCCGTCCCGGAGGAGCAGGAGCTGCACCGACCTTCCCGGGGGAAAGGGGCTCGCAGGGAGTTGGAGCAGGACCCAGGAGGGCGGGGATGCCCTCGGGTTCCCTGAGACAGTAACAGAGCAACTGCGCGCCCAGGAGAGTGCGCCGAGCTCCCTAAGGGCTGCAGCGCGCACGGCGGGACCCGGCGGACCCGGAGCAGCTCGGAGGGGCTCGGGGGCGGCTCCGCGGAGGGGGCTGCGCGGCCCGGGAGCGCGAATCCACCAGCGCAGGCTCCGGAGCACAGGGCGCCGGGACACAGCCCAGGATCCCGCCTCCCCCGGGACAGGCAGAGGCCGGGAGGGCCCAGGACAGCGAGGACGCTCCTGCCCCAGCTGAGCAGATCAGCGGCCCCGCCCCAGAGCCTCCAGGCCCTGCAGACGGCGTTCCTGCCGGAGCTGACTCCAGGGCTCCAGAGCTGGCCCCGCCACTGGGGCTGATCCTCATGTGGCCTCACGGGGTAAACAACCCCCACTGAGCCCTGCACCAGGCAGGGGCACAGCAGCTCCCCCAACTGCTAACACCTGAAAATCAGCACAACAGGCCCCTCCCCCAGAACACCAGCTAGACTGACAACTTACAGGGGAAGCCAAGGGACTTAAAGTACACAGAATCAGAAGATACTCCCTGGTGGTTCCTTTTTTTTGTTTTTTGTTTTTTGTTTTTTGTTTTGTTTTTTTGTTTTGTTTTGCTTTTTTATTTGTTTCCTTCGCCACCCCCCTTTTTTTCTCCTTTCTTTTTCTTTCTCTTTTTCTTCTTTTTTTTTTCCGTTTTTTTCTTCCCTTTTTTTTCTCTTTCTCTTTTCTTTCCTTCTTTCTCTCCTCTCTTTTTCTCTTTTTCCCAATACAACTTGCTTTTGGCCACTCTGCACTGAGCAAAATGACTAGAAGGAAAACCTCACCTCAAAAGAAAGAATCAGAAACAGTCCTCTCTCCCACAGAGTTACAAAATCTGGATTACAATTCAATGTCAGCCAATTCAGAAGCACTATTATACAGCTACTGGTGGCTCTAGAAAAAAGTATAAAGGACTCAAGAGACTTCATGACTGCAGAATTTAGAGCTAATCAGGTAGAAATTAAAAATCAATTGAATGAGATGCAATCCAAACTAGAAGTCCTAACGACGAGGGTTAACGAGGTGGAAGAACGAGTGAGTGACATAGAAGACAAGTTGATAGCAAAGAGGGAAACTGAGGAAAAAAGAGACAAACAATTAAAAGACCATGAGGATAGATTAAGGGAAATAAACGACAGCCTGAGAAAGAAAAACCTACGTTTAATTGGGGTTCCCGAGGGCGCCGAAAGGGACAGAGGGCCAGAATATGTATTTGAACAAATTCTAGCTGAAAACTTTCCTAATCTGGCAAGGGAAACAGGCATTCAGCTCCAGGAAATAGAGAGATCCCCCCCTAAAATCAATAAAAACCGTTCAACACCTCGACATTTAATAGTGAAGCTTGCAAATTCCAAAGATGAAGAGAAGATCCTTAAAGCAGCAAGAGACAAGAAATCCCTGACTTTTATGGGGAGGAGTATTAGGGTAATAGCAGACCTCTCCACAGAGACCTGGCAGGCCAGAAAGGGCTGGCAGGATATATTCAGGGTCCTAAATGAGAAGAACATGCAACCAAGAATACTTTATCCAGCAAGGCTCTCATTCAAAATGGAAGGAGAGATAAAGAGCTTCCAAGACAGGCAGCAACTAAAAGAATATGTGACCTCCAAACCAGCTCTGCAAGAAATTTTAAGGGGGACTCTTAAAATTCCCCTTTAAGAAGAAGTTCAGTGGAACAATCCACAAAAACAAGGACTGAATAGATATCATGACGACACTAAACTCATATCTCTCAATAGTAACTCTGAATGTGAACGGGCTTAATGACCCCATCAAAAGGCGCAGGGTTTCAGACTGGATAAAAAAGCAGGACCCATCTATTTGCTGTCTACAAGAGACTCATTTTAGACAGAAGGACACCTACAGCCTGAAAATAAAAGGTTGGAGAACCATTTACCATTCGAATGGTCCTCAAAAGAAACAGGGGTAGCCATCCTTATATCAGATAAACTAAAATTTACCCCAAAGACTGTAGTGAGAGATGAAGAGGGACAATCTCATACTTAAAGGATCTATTCAACAAGAGGACTTAACAATCCTCAATATATATGCCCCGAATGTGGGAGCTGCCAATTATATCAATCAATTATTAACCAAAGTGAAGAAATACTTAGATAATAATACACTTATACTTGGTGACTTCAATCTAGCTCTTTCTATACTCGATAGGTCTTCTAAGCACAACATCTCCAAAGAAACGAGAGCTTTAAATGATACACTGGACCAGATGGATTTCACAGATATATACAGAACTTTACATCCAAACTCAACTGAATACACATTCTTCTCAAGCGCACATGGAACTTTCTCCAGAATAGACCACATATTGGGTCACAAATCGGGTCTGAACCGATACCAAAAGATTGGGATTGTCCCCTGCATATTCTCAGACCATAATGCCTTGAAATTAGAACTAAATCACAACAAGAAGTTTGGAAGGACCTCAAACACGTGGAGGTGAAGGACCATCCTGCTAAAAGATAAAAGGGTCAACCAGGAAATTAAGGAAGAATTAAAAAGATTCATGGAAACTAATGAGAATGAAGATACAATGGTTCAAAATCTTTGGGATGCAGCAAAAGCAGTCCTAAGGGGGAAATACATCGCAATACAAGCATCCATTCAAAAACTGGAAAGAACTCAAATACAAAAGCTAACCTTACACATAAAGGAGCTAGAGAAAAAACAGCAAATAGATCCTACACCCAAGAGAAGAAGGGAGTTAATAAAGATTCGAGCAGAACTCAACGAAATCGAGACCAGAAGAACTGTGGAACAGATCAACAGAACCAGGAGTTGGTTCTTTGAAAGAATTAATAAGATAGATAAACCATTAGCCAGCCTTATTAAAAAGAAGAGAGAGAAGACTCAAATTAATAAAATCATGAATGAGAAAGGAGAGATCACTACCAACACCAAGGAAATACAAACGATTTTAAAAACATATTATGAACCGCTATACGCCAATAAATTAGGCAATCTAAAAGAAATGGACGCATTCCTGGAAAGCCACAAACTACCAAAACTGGAACAGGAAGAAATAGAAAACCTGAACAGGCCAATAACCAGGGAGGAAATGGAAGCAGTCATCAAAAACCTCCCAAGACACAAGAGTCCAGGGCCAGATGGCTTCAAAGGGGAATTTTATCAAACGTTTAAAGAAGAAACCATACCTATTCTACTAAAGCTGTTTGTAAAGGTAGAAAGAAATGGAGTACTTCCAAATTTGTTCTATGAGGCCAGCATCACCTTAATTCCAAAACCAGACAAAGACCCCACGAAAAAGGAGAATTACAGACCAATATCCCTGATGAACATGCATGCAAAAATTCTCAACAAGATACTGGCCAATAGGATCCAACAGTACATTAAAAAAATTATTCACCATGACCAAGTAGGATTTATCCCTGGGACACAAGGCTGGTTCAACACCCGTAAAACAATCAATGTGATTCATCATATCAGCAAAAGAAAAACCAAGAACCATATGATCCTCTCATTGGATGCAGAGAAAGCATTTGACAAAATACAGCATCCATTCCTGATCAAAACTCTTCAGAGTGTAGGGATAGAGGGAACATTCCTCAACATCTTAAAAGCCATCTATGAAAAGCCCACAGCAAATATCATTCTCAATGGGGAAGCACTGCGAGCCTTTCCCCTAAGATCAGGAACAAGACAGGGATGTCCACTCTCACCACTGCTGTTCAACATAGTACTGGAAGTCCTAGCCTCAGCAATCAGACAACAAAAAGACATTAAGGCATTGAAATTGGCAAAGAAGAAGTCAAACTCTCCCTCTTCGCCAATGACATGATACTCTACATAGAAAACCCAAAAGTCTCCACCCCAAGATTGCTAGAACTCATACAGCAATTTGGTAGCGTGGCAGGATACAAAATCAATGCCCAGAAGTCAGTGGCATTTCTATACACTAACAATGAGACTGAAGAAAAAGAAATTGAGGAGTCAATCCCATTTACAATTGCACCCAAAAGCATAAGATACCTAGGAATAAACCTCACCAAAGATGTAAAGGATCTATACCCTCAAAACTATAGAACACTTCTGAAAGAAATTGAGGAAGACACAAAGAGATGGAAAAATATTCCATGCTCATGGATTGGCAGAATTAATATTGTGAAAATGTCAATGTTACCCAGGGCAATATACACGTTTAATGCAATCCCTATCAAAATACCATGGACTTTCTTCAGAGAGTTAGAACAAATTATTTTAAGATTTGTGTGGAATCAGAAAAGACCCCGAATAGCCAGGGGAATTTTAAAAAAGAAAACCATATCTGGGGGCATCACAATGCCAGATTTCAGGTTGTACTACAAAGCTGTGGTCATCAAGACAGTGTGGTACTGGCACAAAAACAGACACATAGATCAGTGGAACAGAATAGAGAACCCAGAAGTGGACCCTGAACTTTATGGGCAACTAATATTCGATAAAGGAGGAAAGACTATCCATTGGAAGAAAGACAGTCTCTTCAATAAATGGTGCTGGGAAAATTGGACAGGCACATGCAGAAGAATGAAACTAGACCACTCTCTTGCACCATACACAAAGATAAACTCAAAATGGATGAAAGATCTAAATGTGAGACAAGATTCCATCAGAATCCTAGAGAAGAACACAGGCAACACCCTTTTTGAACTCGGCCACAGTAACTTCTTGCAAGATACATCCACGAAGGCAAAAGAAACAAAAGCAAAAATGAACTATTGGGACTTCATCAAGATAAGAAGCTTTTGCACAGCAAAGGATACAGTCAACAAAACTCAAAGACAACCTACAGAATGGGAGAAGATATTTGCAAATGACGTATCAGATAAAGGGCTAGTTTCCAAGATCTATAACGACCTTATTAAACTCAACACCAAAAAAACAAACAATCCAATCATAAAATGGGCAAAAGACATGAACAGAAATCTCACAGAGGAAGACATAGACATGGCCAACATGCACATGAGAAAATGCTCTGCATCACTTGCCATCAGGGAAATACAAATCAAAACCACAATGAGATACCACCTCACACCAGTGAGAATGGGGAAAATTAACAAGGCAGGAAACAACAAATGTTGGAGAGGATGCGGAGAAAAGGGAACCCTCTTACACTTTTGGTGGGAATGTGAACTGGTGCAGCCACTCTGGAAAACTGTGTGAAGGTTCCTCAAAGAGTTAAAAATATACCTGCCCTACGACCCAGCAATTGCACTGTTGGGGATTTACCCCAAAGATACAAATGCAATGAAACGCCGGGACACCTGCACCCCGATGTTTATAGCAGCAATGGCCACGATTGCCAAACTGTGGAAGGAGTCTCGGTGTCCAACGAAAGATGAATGGATAAAGAAGATGTGGTTTATGTATACAATGGCATATTACTCAGCTATTAGAAATGACAAATACCCACCATTTGCTTCAACGTGGATGGAACTGCAGGGTATTATGCTGAGGGAAGTAAGTCAGTCGGAGAAGGACAAACATTATATGTTCCCATTCATTTGGGGAATATAAATAATAGTGAAAGGGAATATAAGGGAAGGGAGAAGAAATGTGTGGGAAATATCAGAAAGGGAGACAGAACGTAAAGACTGCTAACTCTGGGAAACGAACTAGGGGTGGTAGAAGGGGAGGAGGGCGGGGGGGGGGAGTGAATGGGTAACAGGCACTTGGGGTTATTCTGTATGTTAGTAAATTGAACACCAATAAAAAATAAATTAAAAAAAATTTTATTATAGGAGTTCAATTTGCCAACATATAGCTTAACACCTGTTCCTTATCCCACCAAGTGTCCCCCTCAGTGCCCATCACCCAGTCACCCGAATCCCCCACCTACCTCCCTTTCCACTACCTCTTGTTCATTTCCCAGTTAGGTGTCTCATGATTTGTCAACCTCACTGATATTTTCACTCCTTTCCCCTTTATTCCCTTTCACTATTTTTATATTCCCCAAATGAATGAGACCATATAATGTTTGTCCTCCGATTGACTCATTTCACTCAGTTCCATCCACATCGAACCAAATGGTGGGTATTTGTTATTTCTAATGGCTGAGTAATATTCCATTGTATGCATAAAGCACATCTTCTTTATCCATTCATCTTTCCATGGACACCGAGGCTCCTTCCACAGTTTGGCTACTGTGGACATTGCTGCTAGAAACATCGGGGTGCAGGTGTCCCGGCGTTTCATTGCATCTGTATCTTTGGAGTAATCCCCGGCAGTGCAATTGCTGGTCATAGGAAAGATCGACTTTTAACTCTTTGAGGAACCACCAGACAGTTTTCCAGAGTGGCTGCCCCAGTTCACATTCCCACCAACAGTGCAAGAGAGTTCCCCTTTCTCCGCATCCTCTCCAACATTTGTTGTTTCCTGCCTTGTTAATTTTCCCCATTCTCACTGGTGTGAGGTGGTATCTCATTGTGGTTTAGATGTGTATTTCCCTGATGGCCGGTGATGCAGAGCATTTTCTCATGTGCTTGTTGGCCATGTCTATGTCTTCCTCTCTGAGATTATGTTCATGTCTCTTGCCCATTTCAAGATTGTATTGTTTGTGTCCTTGCTGTTGAGTTTAATAAGTTCTTTTTAGATCTTGGATACTAGTCCTTTATCTGATAGGTCATTTAAATATCTTCTCCCATTCTGTAGGTTGTCTTTTAGTTTCTTTGACTACTTCTTTTGCAGGGCAGAAGCCTTTTATCTTGATTAAGTCTCAATAATTCATTTTTGCTTTCATTTCCCTTGCCTTCATGGATTTTCCTTATAAGAAGTTGCTGTGGCCACGTTTAAAAAGGGTGTTGCCTGTGTTTTCCTCTAGGATTTTGATGGATTCTTGTCTCACATTTAGATCTTTCATCCAATTTGTATTTATTTTGTGTATGGTGTGAAAGAATTGTCTAGTTTCATTCTTCTGCATTAAGCTGTCCAACTGTCACAGCACCATTTATTGAAGACACTGTCTTTTTTCCAGTGGATAGTCTTTCCTCCTTTGTTGAATATTAGTTGGCCATAAAGTTGAGGGTCCACTTCAGGATTCTCTATTCTGTTCCATTGACCTATGTGTCTGTTTTTGTGTCAGTACTACACTGTCTTGATGACCACAGCTTTGTTACACAACATGAAATCTGGAATTGTGATGCTCTCAGCTCTGTGTTTCTTTTTTGATATTCCCCTGGCTATTCAGGGTCTTTTCTGATTCCACACAAATCTTAAGCTGATTTTGTTCCAACTCTCTGAAGAAAGTCCATGGTATTTTGGTAGGGATTGCATTAAGTGAGTACATTGTACTGGGTAGCATAGATATTTTCACAATTTTAATTTTTCCAATCCATGAGCACAGAATATTTTTCCATCTCTTTGAGTTTCTTCAATGTCTTTCAGCGCTGTTCTATAGTTTTTAGGGTATAGATCCTTTACCTCTTTGGTTAGGTTTATTCTTAGGTATCATGCTTTTTGGTGCAGTTGTAAATGGGATTGACTTTTTAATTTCTCTTTCTTTAGTCTCATTGTTTGTGTATAGAAATGCCACTGATTTCAGGGCATAGATTTTATATCCTGCCACACTGCTGAATTTCTGAATGAATTCTTGCAATCTTGGGGTGGTCTTTTGGGTTTTCTATGCACAATATCATGTCATCTGCAAAGAGGGAGAGTTTAACTTCTTCTTTGCCAAGTTGAATGCCTTTATATATTTTTGTTGCCTGATTGCTGAGGCTAGGACTTCTAGCACTCTGTTGAATAGCAGTGGTGCGAGTGGACATCCCCTTCATGTTACTGATCTTGGGGAAAGGCTCCCAGTGTTTTCCCATTGAGAATGATATTAGCAGTGGGCATTTTGTAGATTAGTTTTAAGATGATGAGGAATGTTCCCTTTATCCCTACACTCTGAAGAGTTTTGATCAGGAATGGAAGTTGTATTTTGTCAAAGGCTTTGTCTGCATCTTTTCAGAGAATTATATGATTCTTGTTTCTTCTTTTGTTGATATGATCTATCACATTGATTGCTTTACAAGTGTTGAACCAGCCTTGCATCCCAGTATAATTTTCCTTTTTGGTGAAGTCTTCGTTTTTGGAATTAAGGTGATGCTGGCTGCATAAAATGATTTTGGAAGTATTCCATCTTTCTTTCTGAACAGCTTTAGTAGAATAGGTATGGTTTCTTCTTTAAACGTTTGATAGGATTCCTCTGGGAAGCCATGTGGCCCTGGACTTTTGTATCTTGGGTGGTTTTTTATGACTGCTTCATTTTCCTCCCTGGTTATCAGCCTGTTCAGGTTTTCTATTTCTTCCTGTTCCAGTTTTGGTAATTTGTGGCTTTCCAGAAATGCGTCCATTTCTTGTATATTGTCTAATTTATTGGCATATAGCTGCTCATAATAAGTTTTTAAGATAGTTTGTATTTCCTTGGTATTGGTGGTGATCTCTCCTTTCTCATTCATGATTTTATTAATTTGAGTCTTTTCTCTCTTCTTTTTAGAAGGCTGGCTAATGGTTTATCTATCATATTAATTCTTTCAAAGAACCAACTCCTGGTTTTGTTGATCGTTCCACAGTTCTTCTGGTCTCTATTTCATTGAGTTCTGCTCGAATATTTATTAACTTTCTTCTTCTGCTGGGTGTAGGATATATTTTGCTGTTTTATCTCCAGATCCTTTAAGTGCAAGGTTAGGTTTTATATTTGAGTTCTTTCCATTTTTTGGATGGATGCTTTATTGTGATGTATTTCCCCCTCCCAACTGCTTTTGCTGTATCCCAACGATTTTGAATGGCTGTATCTTCATTCTCATTAGTTTTCATTAATCTTTTTACATCTTCTCTAATTTCCTGGTTGACCCTTTCATGTTTTAGCAGGATGCTATTTGACCTCCACGTGTATGAACTTTTTCCAAATTTCTTCTTGTGATTGAGGTCTAATTTCAAAGTATTATGGTCTGGAAATATGAAGGGGACAATCCCATACTTTTGGTATCGTTTAAGACCTGATTTGTGACCCAGTATGTGGTCTATTCTGGAGAAAGTTCCATGTGCACTTGGGCAGAATGTGTATTCAGTTACATTTGGGTGGAAAGTTCTGTAAATATCTGTGAAACCCATCTGGTCCAGTGTATCATTTAAAGCTTTTGTTTTTTTGGAGATGTTGTGCTTAGAAAATCTGTCAATTATAGAAAGTGCCGTGTTCCAGTCTCCCACTATAAGTGTACTATTATCTAAGTATGTGTTAACTTTGGTTATTAATTAATTGATATACTTGGCAGCTCCCATATTAGGGACATAAATATTCATGATTGTTAGGTCCTCTTGTTGGATAGATCCTTTAAGTATGATATAGTGTCCCTCTTCCTCTCTTACTAAAGTGTTTGGGATAAAATTTAATTTTTCTACATGAGGATAGCTACCGATGCTTTCTTCTGAGGACAATTCAAATGGTAAATGGTTTTCCATCCTTTTATTTTCAGGCTGAAGGCTTTGTTAGGTCTCAAGTGGGCCTCTTGTAGATAGCAAATAGATGGGTCTTGCTTTTTTATCCACTCTGAAAACCTGCGTCTTTTGATGGGGTCTTTAAACCTGTTCACGTTTAGAGTTACTATTGAAAGATATGAATTTAGTGTCATTATAATACCTATTCAGTCCCTGTTTTTGTGGATTGTTTCTTTAGACTTCCTCTTTCTTTTTGGAATCCCCCTTAATATTTCTTGCAGAGATGGTTGGGTGGTCTCATATTCTTTCAGTTTCCGCCTATCTTGGAAGCTCTTTATCTCTCATTCTATTCTATATGAGAGCCTTGCTGGATAGAGTATCCTTGGCTGGATGTTCTTCTCATTTAGGACCCTGAATATATCCTGCCAGCCCTTTCTGGCCTGCCAGGTCTCTGTGGAGAGTTCTGATGTTAGCCTAATACTTCTCCCAATAAAGTTTAGGGATTTCTTGTCTCTTGCTGCTTTAAGGATCTTCTCTTTATTTTTGGAATTTGCAAATTTCACTATTAAATGTCGGGGTGTTGAACAGTTTTTATTGATTTTAGGGGGGTGGATCTCTCTATCTTCTGGATCTGAGTGCCTGTTTCCTTCCCCAAATTAGGGAAGTTCTCAGCTATGATTTGCTCAAATACACTTTTTGGTTCTCTGTCCCTCTCGGTGCCCTCTGGAACCCCAATTCAACATAGATTTTTCCTTCTGAGGCTGTCATTTATTTTCCTTAACCTTTCCTCATTATCCTTTAATTGTTTTTCTCTTTTTTACTCATTTCCTTCCTTGGCATCAACTTGTCTTCTATGTCACTCACTTGTCCCTCTACCTCATTAACCCTCCTCTTTAGGACCTCCAGTTTGGATGCCATCTCATTTAATTGATTTTTATTTTTGACCTGATTACATCTAAATTCTGCCATCATGAAGTCTCTTGATTCCTTTATGCTTTTTCCAAAGCCACCAGTAGCTTTATAATTGTGCTTCTGAATTGGCTTTCTGTAATCCAAATTCTGTATCTCTGTGGGAGAAAGGACTGTTTCTGATTCTTTCTTTTGTGGTGGCTTCTTTTTCTAGTCATTTTGCTCAGTGCAGAGTGGCTAAAAACAAATTGTATTGGAAAAAAGGAAGGAAGAAGGGGAAAACATAAAATGGGGGGAAACAAACAAAGAAAAAATAGAAAACAAACAACAGGGAGGGATATCCTCTGATTCTATATACTGTAAATCCCTTGACTTCCCCTGGAACTTTGCAGTGCTGCTTGGTCAATAACTTGCTTTCCCCTGTGCTTCCAGCTGGTGTTCTGGCGGAGGGGCCTGCTGTGCTGATTTTTAGGTGTGTGCCTCCATGGGAGCTGCCCTGCCCCCTGCCTGGTCCACAGTTCAGTGGGAGCTGTTTATCCTGTGAGGCCCCTGCTCCCTGGCGGCCCTGGTCTGTCCCAGGCACAAGGTGACACAAAAGGAGGAACAACAGTGGAGGTGGGCAGCTCTGCAGTCCTGGAGTCAGCTTCAGTAATAACTACCACAGCTCTGAGTCTGCAGGGGCCTCAATGTTCTGGGAGCGGGGAGCACTGATCTACAGAGTTCGGGGGTGCCCCGGGAAGCAGTGTCCTCGCTGTCCTGTGTCCTCCTGGCCTCCACCTGTCCCAGTGGGAGCACTGGATTCTGAACCGTGTTCCCTGGCACCGTGGGTTCCAGGGCCTGCACCGCTGGAATCATGCTTCTGGGGCTGTGGAGCCCCCTCTGCGTGGATCCCCCACCTGGGCTGCTCCCTACGCCCCACCAGGCACGAGCTCCAGCCCTTTAGGGAGCTCGGCCCTCGGTATGTGGCACGCTCTTCCCCAGGGTGCACTTCCTCTGTTAGTGACCCTAGGAACCTGGGGGTTCCTCTGCCCCTCCTGGGATCCTGCCCAAGTTCCCTGCAAGCATCTTTCCATCAGGGAAGATTGGTAAATTTTTTGCTTCTCTGGGACTTGGCTTTTCTCTCCTGGGGGCACTCGCTGTCTGGCCTTTGCCTGGCTCCTAGAGGTCCCCTCCCCCACTCGATGCTTATTTATTTATTTATTTATTTATTTATTTATTTATTTATTTATTTATTTTTCTGTCTTCCTACCTTGATAGAAGTGAGAACTCTTCTCACTGTAGCATACTAGCTGTTCTCTCTTTAAATCTCAGGCTGTATTGTAGGTTTTCAGGATGATTTGAAAGTTTTCTAGGTAAGTTGGTGGGGACAGGTGATTTTGGGATCCTACTCTCCGCCATCTTGTCCAGCCCCCCAATTTTTTTTAAG
The DNA here is from genome assembly GCF_011100685.1 of Canis lupus familiaris. NCBI lineage: Eukaryota > Metazoa > Chordata > Mammalia > Carnivora > Canidae > Canis > Canis lupus. The sequence goes on from NC_049235.1 coordinate 1,063,788, forward strand.
AACATAGCATAAGCAGTGGGAAGGGGCAGAGGAGAAGGTGAGAGAGAATCTTAAGCAGGTCATTGCTTAGCACAAGTGCCCAATGCAAGGCTCAATCTCACAACCCTGAGATCATGACCAGAGTTGAAATCAAGATTAAGGTGTTTGATTGAATGAGCCACCCAGATGCCCCTCCATTACAGACTCTTAAAGTTAAAGAACAGGCATGCCTGGGTGGCTCAGCTGTTGAGCCACTGCCTTTGGCTCAGGGCATGATCCTATGATCCTAGACTCTCAGGATCGAGTCTCACATTGGCCTTCCTGCATGGAGCCTGCTTCTCCCTCTGCCTTATCTCTGCCTCTGTGTGTGTGTGTGTCTCTCATGAATAAATAAAATCTTTTAAAAAATAAAATTAAAGAACAACCTGAGGATTGATGGAGGGAGGTGTATGAGGGACAGGCTAGATGAGTGATGGGTATTAAGGTGGGTACTGTTGTGCCCAAGATTGTGAATCTGAGAAACCACCAAGGAGCCGACACCAATGCAAACACACGAGGGTTTATTTACAAGCTCCAGCTTGGGTCCAAGTGTACCCGACACAGCGGAGCAGGGACTTGGACCCCGAGACTAAGAGGTGTAGCAGCTTTATATGGGCCAGTGGCCAATGGGATTGTAACATATGCAGAAAGTTGCACAGTTATGCCGGTCCACACGCAGGTGGCCAATTGAATTACATTTTACTCTACAGTATCCATTTGAGCTGGCTTATTATTTTGGTCAGAATCCACGCGCAGTTCTGGCGGGCACAAGGCGGGGTTACATTGTTATGACCCGATTTCCGATAAGGGTGTGCCTAGCGGCTTGACTAGGGTGGGGCAGCACCTTAAGCAATAATCAGGTCCTGTGGGGGTCATACAGGAGGTGGAGGGTGCAGCACAAAATGGAGTTAGTCCTGCTCTGCTTGTCCAGAGGCAGGGGATTTTTGTTAAATTTCCTGGGTCCCATAGGTACTTGTATGATGAGAACTGAAGGCTGTCTCCCGGGTGAAGAGGCCATCGCAACGAGGGGAGAGGAGTGTTTGTCCTCCTACAGACATGGGGTGCAGAAAGTCCAAACGGAAGCCACCCCCCAAAAATAAGATGACTGGCACCTTAGAGACCCAGTTCACCTGCCCCTTCTGCAACCACGAGAAGTCTTGTGATGTAAAGATGGATCGTGCCCGCAACACCGGAGTCATCTCTTGTACCGTGTGCCTAGAGGAATTCCAGACGCCCATCACATATCTGTCAGAACCAGTGGACGTGTACAGCGATTGGATAGATGCCTGCGAGGCAGCCAATCAGTAGCAGCGCAGAGGACCCACTCCCTTGGTGGTGCCGCCTGCAGTGGACCTGCCCGGCTGGCTACCAGTACAGAGACATTCCAGGGTCCAGGGTGTGGGTCTAGGGCCTTCACGGCCCTCCGTGTGGATGGTGTGGGTGTGGGTGTGAGTGTGTACGGCTGCGAGTGTGGCCATGGCAGCATGCTTGTGGGCACCGACTGGAGGTGAGGTGGGCCCCCCGGGGGCCTGAAGTGCTTCACTTGGCTCTGAAAGCCTTTAACTTGCTTGCTCCTCCTCGGAGCCTGTGTCCTGACATTCTGGACAAGGCCAAGGCCAGCAGAGGCTGCCTCGGGACTCTCCAGCCTCCTCACCCACCTCACCAGCACCTTGCCCATTTGAACTGGACTTCCCTCCGTCTTCCCCTGCCTTCCAAGGCCTGTGGCCTGAGATTCAGAGCCACAGTCCCACAGTCCCCTTGGGCCCTAGCAGAACAGCCCCTTTCCCATTTAGCTGTCAATCACCAGCCCTTAAATAAAGCAGCCGATGAAAAAGAAATTGAGAACTGAATGTTGTGTCAAATGATGAATCACTGAATTCAACTACAGAATCCAATATTACATCGTATGCTAACTAAAATTAAGATTAAGAAAAATGGGAAAAAAAGAAGGAAAAGAAGAGATAAACTTAATATAAGACAGAAAAAGCTTGGTTGCTCTTTGAATACTTAGAGTTATTGGACAAGTGATGAAACCAAGGTAAGATATTGTTATAAGATCAAGAAAGGAAGATTTCACTAGGATGATTTGAAGATTGAAAATGTGAATAAATATTTTCAATTTGGATATATAAAGATCAAACCATTCTATATACTGATTACATGGACAGCTGGGTACCTCAGTGGTTGAGCATCTGCCTTTGACTCAGGCCCTGACCTTGGGTCCAGGGATCAAGTCCTGTATTGGGCTTCCTGTGAGGGAACTTCTTCTCCCTCTATGTCTCTCCTCTGTCTCTGTGTCTGTCATGGATAAATTAATAAAATCTTAAAAAACATATAAAAATAAACTGATCACATTTTTTGAATTATCTCATGGTCCATTGGATTTATTTTTCCAAGGTGTCTTAGTGTATTTTTATATTATATTTTTATATTATTATTTTTATATTATTATTATTATATTTATTAGATTCACAGGTAGAATTTAGTGATTCATTGGTTGCTTATGGTACTCAGTGTTCATTATTTCACATGCCCTCCCTAATGCCCATTCTAATTATCCCATCTTGCCATCCCTTTCAGCTCCAGCTACCCTCAAGTTTTTCCTAGAGTTCGATGTCTCTTATGGTTTGCTCCCCTCTCAATTTTCATCTTATTTAACTTTTCCTTCCCTTCCTCTTTGTTCATTTCTTTTGTTTCTTTATTTTTATTTTTATTTTTTATTGAAGTTCAATTTGCCAACATATAGAATAACACCTAGTGCTCATCCCATTAAATGCCCCCCTCAGTGCCCATCACCCAGTCACCCCCACACCCCATCAATCTCCCTTTCCACCATCCCTGTTCATTTCCTAGAGTTAGGAGTCTCTCATGTTCTGTCTCCCTCTCTGATATTTCCCACTCATTTTTTCTCCTTTCTCCTTTATTCCCTTTCACTATTTTTTTTATATTCCCTAAATGAATGAGACCATATAATGTTTGTCCTTCTCTGATTGACTTATTTCACTCAGCATAATACCCCCCAGTTCCATCCACGTTGAAGCAAATGGTGGGTATTTGTTGTTTCTAATGGCTGAGTAATATTCCATTGAATACATATACCACATCTTCTTTATCCATTTATAGCAGCAATGTCCACTATAGCCAAACTGTGGAAGAGGCCTCAGTGTACATCAAAAGGTGAATGCATTTGTTTTGTTTCTTAAATGCCACATATGAGCTAAATCATATGGTATTTGTATTTCCCTAATTTATTTTACTTAGCATAATACCCTCTAGCTCCCTCCATCTCATTACAAATGACAAAATTTCATTCTTTTTGATGGTTAAGTATATATATATATATATATATTGGAGTTGACTAAGCCCATTACCCAAGATCCTGTTATCATCAGCATGAACACGTTTTTGCCTATATGAATGGGATAGTGAAGAGGAAGTCAAATAGCCACATAACGACCATAGACCATTGAGGCCAATATTAATATATATATTAATATGTATTTTATATATATTATATATATATATACAATGGAATATATATATATATATATATCACTTCTTTATCGTTGATGAACATCTGGGCTCTTTCCATATTTTGGCTATTGTTTGTTATTTACTTTATTGCTTAAGTACTTGCATTATTGAGAATATCTGTGGCCTTTACACTTCAGGTTATGGTTAATAATTTGTAACAAAAAAGAAATAACAATTTGTAAAAAATGAAGAAATTAAAAGAAAAAATGCCACAAAATGAGTGACTGGGAATATATAATTGCTTTTTCAAATCTTTATTATTTTTATTTTCTAGATTAATGTAATTCCTATCTTTAATCGTGCTATGATATTGTTCTTAAGGAGTCTGCAAAATGAAATTAATATACTTCTAAGCATCAGAACTAGTGAGAACTTTGCTACATTTCTATAGAGCAGAACTTCAGAATCACTCTTCTCAGAGCACCCATCACTTCCTTATTTCTCAGGCTGTAAACAATTGGGTTAAGCATTGGGGTCAAGATGGTGTAGAATACAGCCAAGGCCTTGTCCTCTGTTGGAGTTCGGAGGGATCTTGGGCGTAAATAAGTGTAAGCAAAGGGTGCATAGTAGAAAGTCACCACAGTGAGGTGGGTGCTGCAGGTGGAATAGGCCTTCTTCTTCCCTTCTGTGGACTGCATGTGGAAGATGGCAAGGAGAACACGTCCATAGGAACATGCAATGCCAATGAAAGGAATTACAATCAAGAGTGTGGTGCTCACAAACACCGTGTACTCATAGACCCAGGTATCCATGCAGGCCAGCGTCAACATGGCTGGGACTTCACAGAAGAAGTGATTGATAGTCCTGGATTGACAGTAAGGTATATTGAAGGCATATACAGTGTGGGCACAGGAGTTGACTGAGCCCACTATCCAAGATCCCGTTATCATCAGCACGCACACTTTTTTGCTTATACGAATGGGATAGTGAAGAGGAAAGCAAATAGCCACATAACGATCATAAGCCATCGAGGCCAATATTAGTCCTTCTGCACCAGCTAAAGCAATGAAGAAGAAGCTCTGAACTCCACACTTAATGAAAGAAATAGACTTGTTTCCAGAGAGATAATTAGAAGCCATCTTGGGGACAATATTGGAGATGTAGCTCAGGTCCATGAGGGAGAGCTGACTAAGTAGAAAATACATGGGTGTGTGGAGATGAGTGTCCACAAAGATGAGGATGATCATGGACAGGTTGCCAAACACAGCCATTAGGAAAATAAGAACAATGAGAATGAAAAAGCACAGGCCAATTCTTGATGGTGGAAACAGCCCCAATAAGAAGAAACCAGATGTCTGGTTAAAATTTTCCATGGGACATTAAGTTAGATTTCCCTAAAGAGAGACACATGTTACTAGAGAAAAATAATCTCTTAATAATTTGTTATTTTAGTTCCATTGTGATCTATTCAGAAAACATTCCAGCTCTAAAAAATTTTAGCACATAATTTGAAAAAACAGTTGATTTTTGCCTCATATATAAAATCTTGATCCATACATTTGTCTCCAAAACATTTCATAGAAATCCTTAAATTTGTAAGAAAGATATATTTCTGTGACTTTATTAAGATATTTTTTAATTTCTCATTGTAAATTTAATTATTGTCAACGTCAGAATCTATACTTTTTGAGATTGCATTGAAAGTTAATATACATGCATAAATTACATTCCCATATTTCAATATATTTTATGACCCCTATGCAATGATTTTTTTCTTTTATAATTAAGCCCTAATATTTCTGAGACTACAGTAGTCTATAAGATCAAGTGGTAGATACATACCCTCTTTGTTCATTTGTTTGATTCCATTAAAAATCTAGCCTAATCAACCTTCTTAGGTCCCAACCATTATTACCTGCTTCCTCCCCCCCCAAAATGTTCAATGAATAGCTATTGCCAAGTATAATTTATATAAAGCAGATATCTTCTCCCTCCTCACTCAATATTCAAATTCTGTAGTTTAAGGACCCTCTTTTCATGATAACTTTTTCTAAAGTCTTATTGCAGCTCCATGACTCTGTTCAAGCTCTCTGAAAAGATCTGTACTGTGTTCATATGCTTCTCAATAATTATATAATATTATGCATTCCTTTATGGCAGCTTTTGTTGTTCTGTTTTACCTCTTGCTTTTGTGTATTTAAAACTCTTTTCATGTGTACATAACTGTGAGAATTTAGCCCCTATACTTCTCACTACCCACCATAAAACTCAACTAATATAATAATAATAAGTAGATCTGCATTAATTTAAAAAGTAGGAATGACAACAGAGGGGTGTCAGAGATGAAAACGTTAAGAACATTCTGGGAGAAGAAATTTTAAGAAACAGATACTTAAAAGGAGAAAGAGAACTGGCATTTTGAGAATGTCTAAGTGGGAATGAGTGGAGGGAATCTTCTCCAGAAGGAATATCATCAGTGAGTAAAGTCCAGCATGTTATGCCTAAAAAGGATTGTAGTGCCTCAATATCTCATACCTTTTTGGATCAAAGCCATCAGGCTGCTGAGGAAGTCTTTATATTCAAGAGAGATGTACACACACACACACACACACACACACACACACATTTTTGGGATAATTCCATGTAGCCTTGGGATAATGACTGGGATAATTCCATGCAGCCTTTACAATAATCTATCTTCAGAGAAATATGAGAAATTGTTAATTCCAAAGTAAAAATATCATGCAGTACATAAAATGAAGTGTAAAATAATACTGGTATTATAGGTAAAATACCAGGACATGTAAAAGATAATAATATAAATGTAATGAATGTCTTTAAACATAAGATGATGAGAATTTACCAGAAAGCAATTACAAAGCAAAATTGGACATTTAAAACAGATAAGAAAATGATAGGAATAATACAAATAACCCAGTATATACTTAGGGGCATTCCTGTAAGTGAATGTGGCATTGATATTTTTGAAAAAACATTTTTTTATTTTTTTAAGATTTATTTATTTATTCATGAAAGACAGAAAACGAGTGAGGCAGAGACATAGGCAGAGGGAGAAGCAGGCTCCATGCAGGGAGTCCAATGTGGGACAGGATCCTGGAATTCCAGGATCACACCCTGAGCTGAAGGCAGATGCTCAACCACTGAGCCACCCAGGCTTCACGACAAAACATTTATTTTTAAGTCAATATTATTGTATGAGCCTTTTTTTGGGGAACCATTATTTATGAGCTGCAATGTTCAAACAGGATACAAAGAATACAGAAAAATAAATGAGAAATAACCCATTAAATGGTGTTTTCCTGAAAATACTAAATATTGTCTTCAAAACGATTTGATAATTCTCAATATCAACAAGATATATACACTAAATTCTACTTGAGACAAATCATGGTAACCTGAGAAGAAATATATGCAGTAATTTAAATGAAGTAATTTATGCAAAATGACCTCATGTTTCACAATACACTTGTATATTTTATATGGAAACAATAAATTCTAGGAGATGGAAGAATGCTATCAATGCATGCCCTCAGAATTAACGTGGGATGTAACTATGTTGACAGAATGGGGAGGGTAGGGGATAAGGTTGATACTGTAGGGAGTGGGTGACACTTCATCCACAGTGGGATGAGTTACAAATTATGGTCTGGTATTTGTGATTTAGGAACCAAGCACTAGAAGATGAATATATTGCTTAAAATACTGAGGTAGTTTTGGAAGACAAATTGTAAAATAAATAGAAGTATTTGCCTTCATGTGGACTGTTGATATCCTGTCCATGCGTCCTTTGAATAAAATGTTAGAGTGATATAAAAGTTATTGCAGTTAGAAATTTACAGGTACTGATATTATTGCAGATGTGAATCTACAAATCTACTGTGATATTCCCATAGCAGGGTTCTGGATCTATCTGCAGCAGTTGATTTTAAATTATTCCAAATTGCAGAGGAATAACTGGGAGAGCTCATTTTGTTTATAGGTAAAAGAAGTATTGCATCTGACATTGAAGCCACTATAGATATTGTATACATTTCAAGGTCTAATGTAAAGAAGTATTTTTTATGTAAAATAGCTAGATTAATTCCATTTTATTTTCATTTTACCTAGTGACATAATGAAAACTAATCTAGTTACACACTATATACAAAATATTTGCACCTGCCTCAATCTTTTATACTTCACTAGAACTTTTGGTTTTGGCATCAACATTACTACAATATACAGTGGAGAAAAAGTCAAAGAGTTGGTTTCTTAGTGAGCTGGAGAACTAAGCTTTGAACCTGAACAAGATCCATTCATGGCAGAGAAGATAGAACTATACACTTCCACTGGGTGGAATCCAACATATGTCAAGATTTGTGCCAGGAACAAATTTCCTTTAATCCTGACCAGTGGCTCTTACATTTGATGCAACCATCCATATGGCTACAGATGTGTGTAGATGATGAATCATATTTCAGAGATTTAAGGAAATTCTTGGGTTTTCCTCTCTTAATGTAGATGCTAGATAAATGGATGCAGATGTTTATATATTATTTTTTACTTAAAATTATTCCTACCTTACCATTAAACATTTTTAGGCAACAATTATGAAATAAAAATGGCTATTTTGAACTGCTCAAAAATAAATAGAAATGAGGGATCCCTGGGGGGCTCAGTGGTTTGGTGCCTGCCTTTGGCCCAGGGCGTGATCTTGGAGTCCCAGGATAGAGACCCGCGTCAAGCTCCTGGCATGGAGCCTGCTTCTCCCTCTGCCTGTGTCTCTGCCTCTCTCTTTCTCTCTCTCTCTATGTTCTATCATAAAATAAATAAATAAATCTTTAAAAAATCTTAAAAAATAAATATAAATGAAAAAGAAAACTATAAGCTATTAATTTAAAAATTACTATAGATGAAAGAGGATCAAAAATGTATATAAGGTTTTATGTCTAAATAAATTGGTTTAAAAAAATAAAAAAATTAATTGGTTTAGTGCTTATATTTTGTTCAAGATATTTCTTTTTCCTTTGGTTTGGAGTCAATTATATTTTCACTTGTTCCCTCCAAAAATACTCTAATCAATGATGTAGAGAATGCATCCATCACTCACACATTGTCTAAATGAAATCTAATCCACCTCAGATTGCCCAGATACCGAAGATTCCCTAGGTGATTTTGGTTACAAAGAAATAGCCTCTTCTGTATCATCTCCTCTATAAATTAGGTTGTAACTGTATACATTCAATTCATTCCTACATTTTAATGAGGAAGATTCTCTAAACCACATCCAGTTTGTAAATAAATTGCATATTACTTTTTAAAATTTAGCTTAATAACATTCAATAAGCATTGTTTAACTGCCAGGCATTCCTTTTTCCTGTGTTTCCATGTTCCTTTTAAATTGCATATAAACTTGAAAAATGTCCCATTTTATTGGTTGACATATTTTTAGAATAAACAGATTTTTAAAATATAGGGTCATTATTATAATATTATAAGTGGATTCCAAATGATGAGAAATAAATCATTTAAAAATAGTTATCCAGTGGCAAATCTGGAAATGTGTCCTCCAGATAGCAGGTAATGTATAATTTCCTTCTGAAATCAACTGATCTCAAAGAAAGATATTTCAGATCACTAAATAAGTCTGGTCTGGTCACATTAGATGTGGTCTGATTATTTGCATAGTTTCAGCAAGACTGCATTTATCAAAGAAGCTTTTCATTGTTTTGCCAAAAATACTGTAAGGAATCTCAGACTAAACTTTTAAAAGCGTTTGAATGGACACAAACACACACACACACACACACACACACACACACACAATCACCACCAATTTTCATGTGAATGTTTGTTGTTTTCTCTCTTCAAAGACCCTGTCATAATTTTGAGTGCTGAACTTCACCAAAATGAACTTACTTTATCACTTGTAGGGGAAGAAAAGTGTAAATCCCCCACCCCCACATACTCCTGGATTGCCTTGAATCTATTGAAATACCTTGAACTGGAGAGAGGCAGAGATGCAGGCAGAGAGAGAAACAGGCTCCTTTTGGGAAGCCCCATGAAGGACTCAATCCCAGGACCCAGGGATCATGCCCTGAGCCAAAGGCAGATAGGTATTCAATCACTGAGCCAGCCAGGTGCTCCACTTGGGTCATAATTATATCTGCATGTTCATAGATAACAATTACTTTGCGTTGATATCAGTTATCTAGATTTTACAGCATTGTGAAATGGCTTTCACAGAATGAATCAGATTACTGAGAAGAGAATCCTCTAGAGTTTAGCCAAACACAGTTCTCTATAGTATGTCTTCAATGAGTCATACATGAATTTTTCCTGCAATCTAATGTTTTCACAACAAATTCTATTAAGAATGACAAACAGTATATAGTTAATAATGCTTTAGTGACTTTGGAATTAATACTCTTATTAAATATTTAAGCAATGTATATTTTTGTTGAGGTCATTATAGAAATTGTGATCTATAATGATTTTATTGTATAAGAGATCTAAAAGGCACAGTATCTGCATGTGCATATATATCTGTGTGTTTCTAAATATGCCTTTCATGAAATATTGTAATGGCGAATCAGCATTGATAGATAAATAGAAGAGTAAGTAGACAGATATTTTGAGAGAGATCTCATTTATCAGTGCATAGTTTGAGTTTGGTGTCAGATTAAAGATATGTTTATCTTGCTTGATTGTAAAAATCACATTGCAGATTGTTTGGAGCCAATATTAGATCTAATTCTAGTTGAGTCACTACTAGGAAAGTAAACTTGGATTAGTGAATTCAACTCTATGAACCTGTAAAAGTAGAGCTCACCAAAATCACAATAAGGTATGATCTCACACCTTTTAGGATGGGTATAAACAAATTTTTTTAAAAATAACAAATGTCGGAGAGAGCCTGGAGAAAGCGAAACACTTGTGCCCTATTGAGGGAATATAGGTTAGTAGATACATTATGGAATACAATAGAAATTCTTCAAAAAGTTAAAAATAGCATATGATCCAACAATCCCACTTCTTTTTTTAAAAATTTTTTATTGGAATTCAATTTGCCAACATATAGAATAACACCCAGTGCTCATCCTGCCAAGTGCCCCACTCAGTGCCCATTACCCAGTCATCCCAACCCCCTCACCCACCTCCCCTTCCACTACCCCTTGTTCATTTCCCAGAGTTAGATGTCTTTCATGTTTAGTCACCCTCACTGATATTTTCACTCATTTCTCTCCTTTCCTCTTTATTCACTTTCACTATTTTTATATTCCCCAAATGAATGAGACCATATAATGTTTGTCCTTCTCTGATTGAGTTATTTCACTCAGCATAATACCCTCCAATTCCATCAATGTCGAAGAAAATGGTGGGTATTTGTCGTCTCTAATGGCTGAGTGATAATTCCATTGTATACATAGACCACATCTTCTTTATCCATTCATCTTTCGATGGACACCGAGGCTCCTTCCACAGTTTGGCTATTGTGGACATTGCTGCTAGAAACATCGGGGTGCAGGTGTCCCGGCGTTTCACTGCATCAGTATCTTTGGGGTAAATCCCCATCAGTGCAATTGCTGGGTCGTAGGGCAGGTCTATTTTTAACCCTTTGAGGAACTTCCACACAGTTTTCCAGAGTGGCTGTACCAGTTCCCATTCCCACCAACAGTGCAAGAGGTTTCCCCTTTAAGGAGAAAAAATGGGAAATATCAGAAAGGGAGACAGAACATGAAAGACTCCTAACTCTGGGAAATGAACTAGGGGTGGTGGAACGGGAGGTTGGCAGGGGGTGGGGGTGACTGGGTGATGGGCACTGAGGTGGGCACTTGACGGGATGAGCACTGGGTGTTATTCTATATGTTGGCAAACTGAACACCAATAAAAAATAAATTTATATAAAAAAGAGGGTTCCCCTTTCCCCACATCTCCAACATTTGTTGACATATATCCAAATAAAATGAAATCAGGTTTAAGGATATACTTGTTCTCCTATTATCATTATGGCAGTGTTATTCATAATAGGTAAAATATAGAAATTAATCTTATATGTCCATTGACAAATAAATGGATAAATGAAATGGGTATATAAGTTACATAACAACAGCAAAGGGGATCAACCCAGAGGTTATTAAGCTAAGTTAAATAAGCTACACACAGAGAGTCAAATGCTTTATAATTACAATTGTATGTAAATCTAAGAGTCAACCTTTAGAAGTACAGAGCAGAATGGCAGTCATCAATGACTAAATGGAGGGATAAATGAGAAGATGTAGGTCAAATGCTACAGTTTATAGTATACCTGTTGAATATTATCTATTGTACAGCAATTTAAAAGCATTTTCTCTTAGGGTATATCTCACCAGTTGGTGTATTTTCACAAGGGAAAAAGAGTCTGTTTTTGTGCCAGTACCACACTGTCTTGATGACCACAGCTTTGTAGTACAACCTGAAATCTGGCATTGTGATGCCCCCAGATATGGTTTTCTTTTTTAAAATTCCCCTGGCTATTCGGGGTGCAGCCACTCTGGAAAACTGTGTGGAGGTTCCTCAAACAGTTAAAAATAGACCTGCCCTACGACCCAGCAATTGCACTGTTGGGGATTTACCCCAAAGATACAAATGCAATGAAACGCCGGGACACCTGCACCCCGATGTTTATAGCAGCAATGGCCACGATAGCCAAACTGTGGAAGGAGCCTCGGTGTCCAACGAAAGATGAATGGATAAAGAAGATGTGGTTTATATATACAATGGAATATTACTCAGCTATTAGAAATGACAAATACCCACCATTTGCTTCAACGTGGATGGAACTGGAGGGTATTATGCTGAGTGAAGTAAGCCAGTCGGAGAAGGACAAACATTATATGTTCTCATTCATTTGGGGAATATAAATAATAGTGAAAGGGAATATAAGGGAAGGGAGAAGAAATGTGTGGGAAATATCAGAAAGGGAGACAGAACGTAAAGACTCCTAACTCTGGGAAACGAACTAGGGGTGGTAGAAGGGGAGGAGGGCGGGGGGTGGGAGTGAATGGGTGACGGGCACTGGGGGTTATTCTGTATGTTAGTAAATTGAACACCAATAAAAAATAAATTAAAAAAAAAAGGGAAAAAGAAAGAAAAGAAAAAAAGAAAATGAAAAAAAATCCTAAGTCTGTTGGTGAATGTGCTAATTAGTTTGATTGCAGTGATTATTTTAAAGTGTAAGTACCTTAAACAAATTGTGCACCATATATATATATATATATATATATTTGACAAAAATTATATATATATATATATAATTTTTGTCAATTATACCAAATAAAACATAAAAAAGAACCAAGAGTAATTACAAGATTGAATGGGATAATTTACTGGATATGTCAAATGTGAGGTGCATGTGTGACTAGTCAACCATAGCTGTGACATTTTTTACCACCTTCACTACTTCCACTAAAATCAACATAGTTACCATCATATTTTTATTCACACTTCCTGTCATCCTCCTTGGATTTCTCAGGGACATTATTCTCCATAAGTTTCAAACAACTGATTGATATTCTCAAAGCATCCTAAGTTGCTAACACAAATGTAATTATTATTTTACTGGAAAGTGTGTGACAGGCACAGAATTATTTTTTTAAATGCAGTAAACACAGAAAGCAATACAATTCGACATATTTTTGTTAAAAAATTATCATAACATATCCACTATTCTTATGAATGCCTGAATTATCTCCAGGTGCTATTTACAGTTAGAAAATATTGCCTCCATGGGATCCCTGGGTGGCACAGCGGTTTGGAGCCTGCCCTTGGCACAGGGCGCGATCCTGGAGACCCGGGATGGAATCCCACATCGGGCTCCCGGTGCATGGAGCCTGCTTCTCCCTCTGCCTGTGTCTCTGCCTCTCTCTCTCTCTCTCTGTGACTATCATAAAATAAAAATAAAAATAAAAAAAGAAAATATTGCCTCCATAGATAGATAAGTTTAGTCATTACTATTTGACTATTATTATAAATTCCATCTTATACTTTTTAAAAAAACTGGGAAAGAAACTATTTAATTAGAAATGACAGATGCATGCAAGGAAAAGCCCTGCATAAACAATAATATGTTTATTCTGTGAAACATTTAACCACATTGCACTGCTTGGGAAAATACAGCACCCTCAATTCCAGAAATAAAAGGAAGTGCTTATTCTCTATAATCAGTATTGATGATTTGAACTCTGACGTGCTAGCTTTGTCCATTTAATTTCACATGAGCCCATCTAGAGCCTATCCCAATATGATCCAATCCTGTCTCTTACAAAGATCCACATTTCCTTCTACCCAGAGAATATATTTATGTACTAGCTCCTAACAATTTTTTATTGTAAGCAGTGAAGCTATTCTTACTCAAACTCCACTTAAAATCTTCTTTTTTACAACTTGGCCAACTCGTATATAGATTACATCATTCATTTCCTAAACTGACCCCTTTAAATCTGAATGATTTCAATCCAGTCAATAATCTACAATGCCAAAAGAATTAACCCAATAGTATCAACAGCTCTGTGATCACACCTTATACATGCATGAAAACATTTCTACTTCTGTGAAATACAATATATGTTGCATATACCATACTAAAGCAGTCTTCATTAGGCTGCATTCTCCCCCATTCACAGGGAGCCCATTACAGACTCTGTAATCAATGTACCTGTTCTTTGTCATTCCCTACTATGTATGTTTAAAACCTAATCTGGGAAGGGAAACAGGCATTCAGATCCAGGAAATAGAGATATCCCCCCCCCCAAAATCAATAAAAACCGTTCAACACCTCGACATTTAGTAGTGAAGCTTGCAAATTCCAAAGATAAAGAGAATATCCTTAAAGCAGCAAGAGACAAGAAATCTCTAACTTTTATGGGGAGAAACACTAGGTGAATAGAAGACCTCTCCATAGAGACCTGGCAGGCCAGAAAGGGCTGGCAGGATATACTCAGGGTCCTAAATGAGAAGAACCTACAGCCTAGAATACTTTATCTAGAAAGGCTCTCATTCAGAATAGAAGGAGAGATAAAGAGCATCTAAGATAGGCAGAAACTGAAAGAATCTGTGACCACCAAACCAGCTCTGCAAGAAATTTTAGGGGGGACTCTTAAAATTCCCGTTTAAGAAGAAGTTCAATGGAATAATCCACAAAAACAGGGACTGAATAGGTATCATGATGACACTAAACTCTTATCTCTCAATAGTAACTCTGAACGTGAACGGGCTTAATGACCCCAAAAAAGGCTCAGGGTTTCAGACTGGATAAAAGAGCAGGACCCATCTATTTGCTGTCTAAGAGACTCATTTTAGACAGAAGGACACCTACAACCTGAAAATAAAACGTTGGAGAACCATGTACCATTCAAATGGTCCTCAAAAGAAAGCAGGGGTAGCCATCCTTATATCAGATAAACTAAAATTTACCCCAAAGACTGTATAGTAAGAGATGAAGAGGGACACTATCTCATACTTAAAGGATCTATCCAACAAGAGGACTTAACAATCCTCAATATATATGCCCCGAATGTGGGAGCTGCCAAATATTTAAATCAATTAATAACCAAAGTGAAGAAATACTTAGATAATAATACACTTATACTTGGTGATTTCAATCTAACTCTTTCTATACTCGATAGTCTTCTAAGCACATCTCCAAAGAAACGAGAGTTTTAAATGATACACTGGGCCAGATGGATTTCACAGATATCTACAAAACTTTACATCCAAACTCAACTGAATACACATTCTTCTCAAGTGCACAGGGAACTTTCTCCAAAATAGACCACATACTGGGTCATAAATCGGGTCTGAACCGATACCAAAAGATTGGGATCGTCCACTGCATATTCTCAGACCATAATGCCTTGAAATTAGAACTAAATCACAACAAGAAGTTTGGAAGGACTCAAACACGTGGAGGTTAAGGACCATCCTTCCAAAAGATGAAAGGGTCAACCAAGAAATTAAGGAAGAATTAAAAAGATTCATGGAAACTAATGAGAATGAAGATACAACGGTTCAAAATCTTTGGGATGCAGCAAAGGTAGTCCTAAGGGAGAATACATTGCAATACAAGCATACATTCAAAAACTGGAAGAAACTCAAATACAAAAGCTAACCTTACACATAAAGGAGCTAGAGAAAAAACAGCAAATAGATCCTACGCCCAGGAGAAGAAGAGAGTTAATAAAGATTCAAGAGGAACTCAACGAAATCGAGACCAGAAGAACTGTGGAACAGATCAACAGAACCAGGAGTTGGTTCTTTGAAAGAATTAATATGATAGATAAACCATTAGCCAGCCTTATTAAAAAGAAGAGAGAGAAGACTCAAATTAATAAAATCATGAATGAGAAAGGAGAGATCACTACCAACACCAAGGAAATACAAACGATTTTATAAACATATTATCAACACCTATATGAAAATAAATTAGGCAATCTAGAAGAAATGGACGCATTCCTGGAAAGCCACAAACTACCAAAACTGGAACAGGAAGAAATAGAAAACCTGAACAGGCCGATTACCAGGGAGGAAATTGAAGCAGTCATCAAAAACCTTCCAAGACACAAGAGTCCAGGGCCAGATGGCTTCCCAGGGGAATTCTATCAAACGTTTAAAGAAGAAACCAAACCTATTCTACTAAAGCTCTTTGGAAAGATAGAAAGAGATGGAGTACTTCCAAATTCATTCTATGAGGCCAGCATCATCTTAATTCCAAAACCAGACAAGGATACCACCAAAAAGGAGAATTACAGACCAATATCCCTGATAAACAGGGATGCAAAAATTCTCAACAAGATACTAGCCAATTGGATCCAACGATACATTAAGAAAATTATACACCATGAGCAATAGGATTTACCCCTGGGACACAAGGCCGGTTTAACACTCGTAAAACAATCAGTGTGATTCATCATCTCAGCAAGAGAAAATCCAAGAACCATATGATCCTCTCATTAGATGCAGAGGAAACATTTGACAAAATACAGCATCCATTCCTGATCAAAACTCTTCAGAGTGTAGGGATAGAGGGAACATTCCTCAACATCTTAAAAGCCATCTACAAAAAGCCCACAACAAGTATCATCCTCAATGGGGAAGCACTGGGAGCCTTTCCCCTAAGATCAGGAACAGGACAGGGATGTCCACTGTCACCTCTGCTATTCAACATAGTACTGGAAGTCCTAGCCTCAGCAATCAGACAACAAAAAGACATTAAAGGCATTCAAATTGGCAAAGAAGAAGTCAAACTCTCCCTCTTTGCCGATGACATGATACTCTACATAGAAAACCCAAACGTCTCCACCCCAAGATTGCTAGAACTCATACAGCAATATGGTAGTGTGGCAGGATACAAAATCAATGCCCAGAAATCAATGGCATTTCTATACACTAACAATCAGACAGAAGAAAGAGAAATTAAGGAGTCAATCCCATTTACAATTTCACCCAAAAGCAAAAGATACCTAGGAATAAACCTAACCAAAGATGTAAAGGATCTATACCCTCAAAACTACAGAACACTTCTGAAAGAAATTGAGGAAGACCCAAAGAGATGGAAAAATATTCCATGCTCATGGATTGGCAGAATTAATATTGTGAAAATGTCAATGTTACCGAGGGCAATTTACACGTTTAATGCAATCCCTATCAAAATAACATGGACTTTCTTCAGAGAATTAGAACAAATTATTTTAAGATTTGTGTGGAATCTCAAAAGACCCCGATTAGCCAAGGGAATTTTAAAAAAGAAAACTGTATCTGGGGGCATCACAATGCCATATTTCAGGTTGTACTACAAAGCTGTGGTCATCAAGACAATGTGGTACTGGCACAAAAACAGACACATAGATCAGTGGAACAGAATAGAGAACCCAGAAGTGGACCCTGAACTTTATGGTCAACTAATATTCAATAAAGGAGTAAAGACTATCCATTGGAAGAAAGACAGTCTCTTCAGTAGATCGTGCTGGGAAAATTGGACATCACATGCAGAAGAATGAAACTAGACCACTCTCTTTCACCATACACAAAGATAAACTCAAAATGGATGAAAGATCTAAATGTGAGACAAGATTCCATCAAAATCCTAGAGGAGAACACAGGCAACACCCTTTTTGAACTCGGCCACAGTAACTTCTTGCAAGATACATCCACGAAGGCAAAAGAAACCAAAGCAAAAATGAACTACTGGGACTTCATCAAGATAAGAAGCTTTTGCACAGCAAAGGATACAGTCAACAAAACTAAAAGACAACTTACAGAATGGGAGAAGATATTTGCAAATGACATATCAGATAAAGGGCTAGTTTCCAAGATCTATCAAGAACTTATTAAACTCAACAGCAAAGAAACAAACAATCCAATTATGAAATGGGCAAAAGACATGAACAGAAATCTCACAGAGGAAGACATAGACATGGCCAACATGCACATGAGAAAATGCTCTGCATCACTTGCCATCAGGGAAATACAAATCAAAACCACGATGAGATACCACCTCACACCAGTGAGAATGGGGAAAATTAACAAGGCAGGAAACCACAAGTTTTGGAGAGGATGCGGAGAAAAGGGAACCCTCTTACACTGTTGGTGGGAATGTGAACTGGTGCAGCCACTCTGGAAAACTGTGTGGAGGTTCCTCAAAGAATTAAAAATAGACCTGCCCTATGAGCCAGCAATTGCACTGCTGGGGATTTACCCCAAAGATCAGATGCAATGAAACGCCGGGACACCTGCACCCGATGTTTATAGCAGCAATGTCCACAATAGCCAAACTGTGGAAGGAGCCTCAGTGTCCATTCTAAGGTGAATGGATAAAGAAGATGTGGTTTATGTATACAATGGAATATTACTCAGCCATTAGAAATGACAAATACCCACCATTTGCTTCAACGTGGATGGAACTGGAGGGTATTGTGCTGAGTGAAGTGATTCAATTGGCGAAGGACAAACATTGTATGTTCTCATTCATCTGGGGAATATAAATAATAGTGAAAGGAATATAAGGGAAGTGAGAGGAAATTTGTGGGAAATATCAGGAAGGGAGTCAGAACTAAAGACTCCCAACTCTGGGAAACGAACTAGGGGTAGTGGAAGGGGAGGAGGGCAGCGACTGGGGGTTAATGGGTGACAGGCACTTAGTGGGGCACTTGATGGGATGAGCACTGGGTGTTATTCTGTTTGTTGGTAAATTGAACACCAATAAAAAATAAATTTATTATAAAAATTAAAAAAAGCAAGACCCATCTATTTGATGTCTACAAGAGACTCATTTTAGAGAGAAGGGCACCAATAGTCTGAAAATAAAAGGTTCGAGAACCATGAACCATTCAAATGGTCCTCAAAAGAAAGCAGGGCTAGGCATCCTTATATCAGATAAACTTAAAGTTTATCCCGAAGGCTGTAGTGAGAGATGAAGAGGGACACTATATCCTACTTAAAGGATCTATCCAAGAAGAGGACTTAACAATCATCAATATATATGCCCGAATGTGGGAGCTGCCAAATATATCAATCAATTAATAATCAATTATTTTTCTAAAAATGCCTTGGTGCAGACAAATTCTCACATTTTCAGTACCATTTGCATTCATTAAAATCCTGTATAATTTATCACAGGGAATTATTATTATTATTATTTTTATTTTTTAACCATATTTTCATGAACTCAGTATCATTTAGTGTAGACCTTACTTTTATATACAATAAATCCAGAAAACAGGTTCATAGGTGTTCATAGATAATATCAATCATTCACGTAATATCAATTCTACCATATTTACTAACATTTCACAATAGATTATAAGGTATTATACCAATTCTTTCAAGAATTGCATAATGCTTTGTTTTAGGTTTAAAGGGAGTTTTATGTCTCTTTAAATTCACAAATATGTAAGCAATCTATTTACTTTTAGTTTTAATTGTATTTTTCATATAAAAACATCGAATATTTTTTATGTAATTTTTTTTTGTAATTTTATTTTTTATTGGTGTTCAATTTGCCAACATATAGAATAACACCCAGTGCTCATCCCGTCAAGTGCCCACCTCAGTGCCTGTCACCCAGTCAACATCGAATATTTTAAAAAATAAAAATATATAATATCTTGTAAATCAACTATAGTCAAATAAAATTTCCCTTGCATTTCCGTAGTTAGGTGCTTGAATGTATCAATTTTCTTTTATAAAAAACTATTAAAATAGTCTTCATTATTTCTAATATAAATTAACTAAGCATTTGCAGAAGTATCTCAATCTTAAATGATAAATAAGAATAAAATCCTGTTAAGACATTTATTTTACTATCTTGCATATATACAAACTTACTGGTTTGGATAGATGACATTGGTCCTCCAGGCATCAAATGAATGAAGCTATTTTTTTGAATTGACTTTTTGAATATTTTTGAAACCAGTGTTTATACCTATATATCATCCCTGTCCTTGGTGTTTTAGAAAACTCCATGAAGAGTGAACAGCAATCATGATTTTGGGAAGTCTTTAGAGATTAAGGATAACACTTGGTGTTTTGATGTGTACTCACTTGGGAATGTCCACTGAGATGTGAATAATATAGGTCAAATCACCTACATTATTGCTGAGCATGGCCTTGGGCCAAAGTTTAGAAATGAGTTCTGATAACTTGTGTAGGTGTTTTAATGGCTGTGTTAAAGTGAGTAAACACATATTTTTATTCAGATTTTTAAAACATTATATCTCTCATGTATACATTTTGTATGTATTTTGGATATTAACCTCTTATTGGAAATATCATATGCAAATATCTTCTCCCATTCAGAAGATTGCCCTTTTGTTTTATTGATGATTTCTTTCACCATGCATTATAATTAAAATTATTTTAGTCCCAACAATTTATTTATTTATTCATTTTTTTATTTTTTAAAGATTTTATTTATTTATTCATGATAGTCACAGAGAGAGAGAGAGGGGCAGAGACACAGGCAGAGAGAGAAGCAGGCTCCATGCACCGGGAGCCCGACGTGGGATTCGATCCCGGGTCTCCAGGATCGCGCCCTGGGCCAAAGGCAGGCGCCAAACCGCTGCGCCACCCAGGGATCCCAGTCCCAACAATTTAATGTGGACTTTTGTTTCTCTTTCCAGAGAAGTCATCTCTAGAAATATGTTTCTATGGCCAATGTCAAGGCAGTAGTTTCCCTTTTGAGAAATTTTTTACTAAACCCATTTTGAGTTTCTATTTCTATATGATGTAAGAAAATGGTTCGGTTTAATTCTTTTTTTAATAATAAATTGATTTTTTATTGATGTTCAATTTGCCAACATACAGAATAACACCCAGTGCTCATCCCATCAAGTGCCCCCCTCAGTGCCCGTCACCCATTCACCCCCACGTCCCGCCCTCCTCCCCTTCTTTTGCATTAAACTGTCCAGTTTTTTCAGCACCGTACACAGAAGAGACTGTCCTTTCTCCCTCTGTACATTCTTATCCACTTTGCGTAGATTAATTGACCATGTAAGTATGGGTTTATTTCTGAGCCATTTTGTTTATTGGTCTATGTGTCAGTTTCTGTACCAGCATCATTGTTTTTATTAATTTAGCTTCATAGTAGCTTGAAATGTGGAACTGTGATACCTTCAGTTCTATTCTTTCTCCTGGCTGTTGGGTTACCTCTCTGTTTTGATCACTGCTGCTTTTTATTTATTTATTTTTTAAGTTTTTTTTTAAATTTATTCATGAGAGACACACACACACACACACACACACAGAGGAAGAGACATGGGCAGAGGGAGAAGCAGGCTCCATGGGATCCCTGAGTGGCGCAGCGGTTTGGCGCCTGCCTTTGGCCCAGGGCGCGATCCTGGAGATCCGGGATCGAATCCCACGTCGGGCTCCCGGTGCATGGAGCGTGCTTCTCCCTCGGCCTATGTCTTTGCCTCTCTCTCTCTCTCTATGACTATCATAAATAAATAAAAATTGAAAAAAAATATTAAAAGAAAAAAAAGAAGCAGGCTCCATGCAGGGAGCCAGATGTGGGACTCGATCCAGGGTCTCCAGGATCAGGCCCTGGGCCGAGGGTGGCACTAAACCACTGAGCCACCAGGGCTGCCCTGCTGCTTTTTATTTAATTTTCAAAGCAGAAACTATACGTCTTCCCATCTTATTCTTTTTCAAAGTTGTTTTGATGCATGAAATTTCCATTATTATGTTATGTTGTGCATTACATGTATTTATTTTTATATGTTGAGCATCCTGGCATTCCAGGATTAAATCCAAATAGATTATAGTGTATAATACTTGTAATGTACTGATGAATTCTGAGTGTAAGTATTTTATGAAAATTTTATATAAAAACTGCTATCAAGACAAATATCACTTCTGGCTTTGGTATCAGGGTAATTTTGGTCTCTTAGGATGAGTTAGTATGTATGCTCTTCTCTTCTGGATTTTGCAAGTTTGAAAATAATTTTTTTGTGCACTTGGGAAATTAAGTGAAGTTACTTGGCCTAAGGACTTTCTTAGCTGGATTGGATTGGATTGGATTGGAATGGATTTAATTATTTATTCACTTTTCTTACTAGTTACAGGTCTACTCAACATTCTATTTCTTCCTGATTTAGTCTTGGTGTTGTGATTGTTTCTAGGAATTTGTCCATTTATCCTTGGATATCCAACTTGCTAATGTGTGATTATTCATATTCCGTTCATAATTGTTTATGCATATAAAATTCACAATAATGTACCCACTCTCATTGCTGACATTGATATTTTCAGCCTTCTTTCTTTTTATTCCCTGGTTAATATAGCTAATGTTTTGTCAATTTTCAAAGAACCCTACTTCAGTAATTCATGTTTTACTTTGCTGTTTTTCTGCACTGCTATAAGCTATCTGGTTTCCAATTTTTATTATTTCTTCCTTTTCATGAACTTTGAGTTTAACTTTTTATTCTTTCTTTAATGTGATTAAGTTATAATACTTAGTTTTTGATTTGAGATCTTTCTTAATTTTTAATTTTTTAAACAATTTTATTTATTTATTCATGAGAGACACAGAGACAGAGGCAGAGATATAGGCACAGAAGAAGTAGGCTCCCTGTGGGAAGCCCAGTGTGGGACTAGGTCTCAGGACCCTGGGATCAAAACCTGAGCCAAAGGCAGATGCTCAACCACTGAGCCACCCAGGTGCCCCATAACTTTATTTTTTTAAAATGTAAATGTTTATTGCCATGATTTCTTCCTTAGTACTGCTGTATCTGAACTTTGTAAGTTTCAGTATCTTTGTTTCTGTTTTCATATGCCAGAAGATATTTTTAATATATGCATTGTGATTTCTTAAACCTCTTATTTTTAATTGTGTATTATTTAATATATACATAATTATGGATTCTATTTTGATCTCTGTTACTCATTGCTAATCCTCATTACATCCTTTTTTAAAAAAGATTTTAGGGATCCCTGGGTGGCGCAGCAGTTTAGCGTCTGCCTTTGGCCCAGGGCGCGATCCTGGACACCCAGGATCGAATCCCACGTCAGGCTCCTGGTGCATGGAGCCTGCTTCTCCCTCTGCCTCTCTCTCTCTCTCTCTCTCTCTCTGTGTGACTATCATAAATAAAAAAAAAAACAAATTTAAAAAAAAGATTTTATTTATTCATAGAGACAGAGAGAGGGACAGAGACACAGGCAGAGGGAGAAGCAGGCTCTATACAGGAAGCGTGACGTGGGACTCGATCCCGAGTCTCCAGGATCACACCTGTGATAAACCGCTGCACCACCGGGGCTGCCCGCCTCATTACATCCTTATTAGAAAAGATACTTTATATGTTTTGACATTTTAACCTTAATTCAACGTATTCCATGGCTCAACATGGTCGGTCCTGCAGACTGATGCATATGAATTAAGAAAATTCCATATTCAGATGTTGTTTAGGAATGTGTTTTGTGCATATATATCTGTTAAAGTTGATTCATTTATGATGTTTTAAATGCACGTTAAAAAATTAACTTCCCTGATGGCAAGTGATGCGGAGCATTTCCTCATGTGCTTCTTGGCCATGTCTATGTCTTCCTCTGTGAGATTTCTGTTCATGTCTTTTGCCCATTTCATGATTGGATTGTTTCTTTGCTGTTGAGTTTAATAACTTCTTTATAGATCTTGGAAACTAGCCCTTTATCTGATACGTCATTTGCAAATATCTTCTCCCATTCTGTAGGTTGTCTTCGAGTTTTGTTGACTGTATCCTTTGCTGTGCAAAAGCTTCTTATCTTGATGAAGTCCCAATAGTTCATTTTTGCTTTTGTTTCCTTTACCTTCGTGGATGAATCTTGCAAGAAGTTACTGTGGCCGAGTTCAAAAAGGGTGTTGCCTGTGTTCTCCTCTAGGATTTTGATGGAATATTCCTCAAAGAGTTAAAAATAGACCTGCCCTAGACCTAGGAATTGCACTGCTGGGGATTTACCCCAAGGATACAGATGCAATGAAACGCCAGGACACCTGCATCCCGATGTTTATAGCAGCGATGTCCACAATAGCCAAACTGTGGAAGGAGCCTCGGTGTCCATTGAAAGATGAATGGATCAAGAAGATGTGGTTTATGTATACAATGGAATATTACTCAGCCATTAGAAATGACAAATACCCACCGGGTCTCATTCATTTGGGGAATATAGAGGATAGTGAAAGGGAATAAAGGGGAAAGGAGAAAAAATGAGTGGGAAATATCAGAAAGGGAAACAGAACATGAAAGACTCCTAACTCTGGGAAACGAACTAGGGGTGGTGGAAGGGGAGGTGGGCGGAGGGGTGGGGGTGGGGGTGACTGGGTGATGGGCACTGAGGTGGGCACTTGATGGGATGAGCACTGGGTGTTATTCTGTATGTTGGCAATTTGAACACCAATAAAAAATAAATTTATAAAGAAAAAAATTAACTTCTATCTGGTTGTTCAATTCTTCAATGAAAGAGGGACACTGAAGTTTCCAACTATTACTGTAGAATAGTCTCCTATTAGTTTTCCATACCATTATTTCAATATTTGCTTTATATGATTTGGTAATCTTATATTTGATGCATATATGCTTAGAAATGTTAAATACTCTTAGTTTAAATTCAAAGGTAGATACTATATAATGGTTTTTATCTCTTATGAATAATTTTTTACTTAAATTCCACTTTGATATTAATTAGCATATTTTCATATTTTGGGAGTTATGCTTTGCATAGATTATCAGGCTTTTTGCAAATCATTTTATTTTCATGCTATTGAGACTTTATAAATATAAGCTGAATATCTTGTAGATAATTCATTCTGATAATGTAGGGCAAAATTGGGAAATTTGATCCACCTACATTTACGGTGATTTCTGGTGAATATGGAATATATTTTTGCCATCTTGTAATTTGTTTCCAAATGTCTTATAACTTATTACTTGAGCATATAGGCATTGGTCTATTCCTTTTTTTTCTTTATTCTGTTGCATTGATCAAAGTGTCTGCTTCTGTGATGATATCATACTGTCCTTATTGCTACAAGTTTTTAATATAACTGAAAGTCTGAAAATGAGATTTCTCCTGATTTTCTTGTCTTTCTCAAGATTGCTCAAACTATTCAATGTCTTTTGTGGTTCCATACCAATTTTAGGATTGTTTGTACAAGCTCTTTAAAAAAAAATCTGTTGTCATTTTGATTTGTTTTCCGTTAAATGCGTAGTTTGCTTTGAGTAATATAGACATTTTCACAATATTTATTTTTCCATTCCATGAGCATGGAATGTTTCTCCAATTCTTTGTGTGATCAATATCTTTCATAATTGTTTCATAGTCTTTAGAGCTGATAAAGTTTATCTCCAAGGATCTTACCATTTTTGGTGCATTGTAAATGGGATCAATCCCTTGATTTCTTGTTTTGCTGCTCCATTATTGGTGAGGAGAAATGCAAAAGATTTCTGTACCTTCACTTTGTATCCTACAACTTTATTGAATTTGTTTATCAGTTCTAGCAATTTATTGGTGTTTTATGGATTATATGTATAGAAATCATGCTATCAGAAAAAAAGGAAATCATTTTATCTTCAAATAGTGAACGTTTGACTTCTTCATTCCTCAGTTGGATGCCTTGTATTACTTTCTGTTGCCTTACTGCTGAGGATAGGACCTCCAGGACCATGTTAAATAACAATGGTGGAACAGTGTCCTGTTCCTGACCATAGAGGGAAAGTGTGTTTTTCACCATTGAAGATAATTTTAACTGTACATTTTCCATGTTTCACTTTTTTGATTTTGAATTATGCTCCCTTTATCCCTACTTTGTTGAATATTTTTATCATGAATGGATGGTGTACTTTTTAAAACCTTTTTTTGCATCTATTGAGAAGATAGTTTCTTATCATTTCTTCTGTAAGTGCGTGGCATCATATTGATTGGTATGTGAATATTGAATCAATATTACTACTCTGCTTGATGGTAGTGAATGATTCTTCAATATAGAGTTGGATTTGATTTGCTAGTATTTTTTGAGAATTTTTTCATCCATGTTCATGAGGGATATTGGCTTCTTCTTCTCTTGTTTAGTGGACCCTATCTGGTTTTGATATCAGGGTCATTCTGGCCTTATAGAATAAATTTGGAAGTCTCCTTGCATTTCTATTTTTTGAAACAGTTTGAGAAGAATACTTATTAACTCATCTTTAAATGTTTGGCAGAATTCCCCTGTGAAGTGGCCCTAGACTTTTCTTCATTGGATGATTTTTTATTATTGATTCAATTCTTGCTGGTTATCTATCTGTTCAAGTTTTCCATTTCTGACTATTTCAGTTTGGGTAGTTTATACATTTTTGAGAATTTATAATTTTTTTCTAGATTGCACAGTTTGTTGGCATATAACTTTTCATATTTTTCCTTACAATTGCTTGTGCATGTTGGTGTTGATCGTTATTTCCTCTCTCTCATTCATGATGTTATTTATTTGGGCTCCCTGTCTCTCTCTTGCTCTCTGTCTCTCTCTCTCTTTATAAGTCTTGTAGTAATTTATCAATTTGTTACCTTTTTTTCAAAATACCACCTTCTGTGTCATTGGCTGGTTTTTGTTGTCATCGTCGTTGTTGTTGTTTCTACATCATTTATTTCTGTTCTAATGTTTATTAGTTCCTTCCATTTATGGTATGTTTCCTTGGTTATTTGTTTTCTAGCTCTTTTATGTGTAAGGTTAAATTGTGTATGTCATATTTCTCTTGCTTCTTGAGTTAGCCCTGTATTGCTATATGCTTCCCTCTTATTACTGCTTTGGCTGCATCCTAAAGATTTTTCTGAGGTTTCAATTTCATTTGTTATCATGCATTTTTTATTTCTTCTGTAATTGCCTGATTGTATCATGCATTCTTAATAGGATATTCTTTAACCTCCATACTCTTGTGGAATTTCTTTTTTTTTAATTTTCTTTTGGTTTATTTCAAGGTTCATAGTATAATACTCAGAATATATGGATGTTATAATGTCAATCTTTTTGTATTTGTTGAGGATTGATTTGGGAGCTAGTATATGATCTATTTTGGAGAATGTATCATATGCACTGGAAGAGTATGTGTATTCTTCTTCTTTAAGATGAAATGTTCTAAATATAGTATCAAGTCCATCTGGTCCAGTGTGTCATTCTAAGCCAATCTTGCCTTAGTGATTTTCTGTTTAGGTGATCTGTCCATTGATGTAAGGGTGGTGTTAGGGTCTCCTACTATTATTGTATTATCATCAATGAGTTCCTTTACATTTGTTACTAATTGTTTTATATACTTGAATGCTCCCAACTTGGAGGAATAGATAACGACAATCATTGGATCTTCTTGTTGGACAGTCTTTTTATTTTGGTATAGTTTTCTTCTTCATGTCTTGTTACATTCTTTGGTTTAAGATCTCATTTTTTTCAAGTGTTGCTACACAGGCTTTTTAAAAATATACCTTTGCATGGGGCAGCCCAGGTGGCTCAGCAGTTTAGCGCTGCCTTCAGCCAAGGGCCTGATACTGGGGACCTGGGATTGAGTCCCATGTCGGGCTCCCTGCGTGGAGCCTGCTTCTCCCTCTGCCTGTGTCTTTGCCTCTCTCTCCCTCTCTCTCTGCCTGTGTCTTTCATGAATAAATAGATTTAAAAAAATATATCTTTGCATGTTAAACATATCTCCATCCCCTGCAGTATTTTTAAGACTAAATGAATCTCTTGAAGGCAGCATTGTGGGGATTTTTTTTTCCTTTCTTTAATCCAATCCAGATCCATAAGTCTTTTGATAGGAACATTTATTGTTTTTACATTCAAAGTTATTATTGACAGATATGTATTTTGTGACATTATATTTCACGTTTTATTGTTGCTTCTGAAATTCTTCTCTGTTCCTTTCTACTTTTTGCCACATTTTTCTTTATTTCCCCACTCAGAGTAACCTTTAATTTTTAATTTTTAAGTTTTTAAAAAGATTTATTTATTTATTTATTTATTTATTTATTTATTTATTTGAGAGAAATAGAGAAAAAACATGCAGGGTAAGGGGCAGAAGGAGAAACAGACTCCCCATTAAGCTCAGAGCCCAACACAGGGCTCAATCCAAGGAGCTTAAAATCATGATCTAAACTGAATTCAGATACTTAGCCAACTGAGACACCCAGGTTCCCCTCAAAGAGACCCCTTTAATATGTCTTGCAAGTCTAGTTTACTGGTCATGTGATTGTTTATTTTCTGTTTGTCAGGGAAACTTCTTATCTCTTCTATTCTGAATCACACCCTTGGTAGATAAACTATTATTTGCTTCTGATTCTTCCCATTTATTTATTTTTTAAAGATTTTATTTATTTATTCCTGATAGACATAGAGAGAGAGGGAGAGACACAGGCAGAGGGAGAAGCAGGCTCCATGCTGGGAGCCTGACATGGGACTCAATCCTGGGTCTCCAGGATCTGGCCTGGGCCAAAGGCAGGTGCCAAACCACTGAGCCATACAGGGGTCCCTGATTCTTCCTATTTAGCACAACAGATATATCATGCTGCTGCTTTCTGACTTGACAAGTTTCTGGGGAAGATCAGCTCCTAACCTTACTGGCCTTCTCTTCTAAGTTAAGAATTTATTCCTTCCTCTGCTTATTCCATTCTTATGATCTTTCATCCAGTGAGTTTCAAATTTCAGTTATTGCATTTTTCATTTTGGCATGATTGTTTTTTTTTTTCCTATTTTTTTCTCTGTTTGCTTGTTTATTGTACTATCCTCTGATTTTCTTGTAGTTTTATTTTTTTCAAATCAGGGAAGGAAGGATAAATAATAATAATATAATTGTGTGTTACTTCCAAACTGATTCATTCCCCTGCAGATGTTTTATTTTATTTTATGTTTATTGGAGTTCAATTTGCCAACATATAGCATAACACCCAGTGCTCATCCCATCAAGTGCCCCCTTCAGTGCCCATCACCCAGTCACCTCCACCCCCTGCCCACCTCCCTTTCCACCACCCCTTGTTCATTTCCCAGAGTTAGGAGTCTCTCATGTTCCATCTCCCTATTTCCCACTCACATTTTCTCCTTTCCCCTTTGTTCCCTTTCACTATTTTTTATATTCCCCAAATGAATGAGACCATATAATGTTTGTCCTTCTCCGATTGACTTATTTCCCTCAGCATAATACCCTCCAGTTCTGGGGGATTCCTGAGTGGCTCAGTGGGTTTAGTGCCTGCCTTCAGTCCGGGGCATGATCCTGGAGTCCCGGGATCAAGTCCCATGTCGGGCTCCCTGCATGGAGCCTGCGTCTCCCTCTGCCTGTGTCTCTGCCTCTCTCTCTCTCTCTCTCTCTCCCTGTGTTTCTCATGAATAAATAAATAAAATCTTAAAAAATACCCCCAGTTCCATCCACATCGAAGCAAATGGTGGGTATCTGTCGTTTCTAATGGCTGAGGAATATTCCATCGTATACATAGACCACATCTTCTTTATCATCTTTCGATGGACACCGAGGCTTCTTCCACAGTTTGGCTATTGTCGACATTGCTGCTAGAAACATCGGGGTGCAGGTGTCCCGGCTTTTCACTGCATCTGTGTCTTTGGGGTAAATCCCCAGCAGTGTAATTGCTGGGTCTAGGGCAGGTCTATTTTTAACTCTTTGAGGAAGCTCCACACAGTTTTCCAGAGTTACTGCACCAGTTCACATTCCCACCAACAGTGTAAGAGGGTTCCCTTTTCTCCACATCCTCTCCAACATTTGTTGTTTTCTGCCTTGCTAATTTTCCCCATTCTCACTGGTGTGAGGTGGTATCTCATTGTGGTTTTGATTTGTATTTCCCTGATGGACAGTGATATGGAACATTTTCTCATGTGCTTGTTGGCCATGTCTATGTCTTCCTCTGTGAGAACACATCATGGAGACCATTACCACAGAGATAAAAATCAATATGATTGGTTTTTTGTATCGATTTTTTCTCTGTGGTAATGGTCTCCATGATGTGTTCTATGATCTTCTCAAATCCATGGAGGTATCCTTAGGATTATTGCTTTAAAGTCTGGATCAGACATATTACTTCTATCAGTTTTGTTTAGATCCCTGGCCATGAGCTTTTCTTGTTCTTTCTTTCTTTTTTTTTCTTGTTCTTTCTTTTGGGATGAATTCCTATAGCTGGGATTTTGTCTCAGTCTCTATTTATGTTGTTGGTTTTTTTCCTCTAATATTTTATTTACTTATTTCACACAAAAGGAATGAATGCACAAGCAGGAAGAGGAGCATGTAGAGGGAGAGGGAGAATCAGGCTCCTGTCTGAAAAGAAAGCCCAACGCAGGGCTTTATCTCAGGACCTTTAGATCACGACCTGAGCTGTAGGCAGATGCTTAACTAACTGAGCACACAAGATGTCTGTTTTCTTTTCTGTTTAGGAATATGTGTTATATTTCTTGCTCTTGAGAGTAATGGATTTATGAGAAATAGGTCATTAATATCCAGTACCTCATGTTTCAGAATGTATCCCTTATATGTGCTGTTTGCAGTCTGCTGCTGCATTATAGCTGTTCCATCCCTCAGGTCAGTCACCTACAGAAGTTCTCCTTGCCATCAGTGAGCAGTGGTTGGACTTTGTCCAGAGTGTGGAATTTTTAACAAGGTTTGCTCTGGTCTGCTTTTTAGATGAGACTTGATATTGTTTCCACCAAGAATGGAAACTTTGCAGAACTCTAAGGTCAGTAGATGTGGTGCATCCAGGGGTTTGTGCTGGTCTTCTGGGAGTGGGGACCATGATGTGGCTCTTAGCACACTTGCCTTAGAAAAACATCACCAGTAAGCACGGACTTCATGTAAACAAGTTAGACAGCCAGTGTTAGTGCTGTGCTATTTATTGAAATTGGTTTAGTTTAGAGGCAAGAGAGGAAATGTTGCCAGCCAACTCCTCTGTCCCAGGAGAAGAGAGTCTCTGTTTATTTCTTTCAGGGAAGCCCTCCCAGGTAAAATAGTCTCCCCTACTGGGTCCTAAGCCATTTTCAAGCTTGCTTTCTTCGGACTGCTTGCCAGCCAAACAGTCCTAGAGAACTTTGGTCTCTATTCCAGCCATGCCTTTAACATGCCTCTGACTTTTAAAACTCCAAACTGTAGCTACCTGATATTGCAGGGATCTGTATTGGTCTTCTCCAAGAGTTAAAATGTGAAGTCTTCTCCTGGTATCTTGGGAAGCAGTAGCTTACATTATGTCAGCAATGTCTCTTATTAGTTAGTATGCTCTGTAGGTTTCCAAATTTGGAATCACCTAAGCTGATACCAAGATTTGGATGCTAAACTGACTAGGTGCCTCACATGTTAATCTATTTTTTTATTACATGTGTATCTCATCCATGAACCAAGAAATGTGCAACCATTACTCTGCCCTCATCACTGCATTTATTGATCAATCAAGTACCATGGCTCCATCTTGCCGTTCAGCAAACTAAGTCCAGAGATGTGGTGTGTTTCCCCTTATGCCATGGTATATCAGGGCCAATAAATGACCCAGTCCTCAGATTTCCTCCAGTACTCACTGCCTGAAATAGATGAAGAGTCTGTAATGGTTATCCCTGTCTATTCCACATCCCCTTAGACTATTTCCAATGATATCCACTGACAAAACAGCAGATATTCCCACGTTTGCATGGTTTGCATTCTAAGAATCCCCTCCTACTCACTCATTCTACCCTTCTCAAGGCTGGCCTCATGCATGTGTGGACTGTGTGCTTGCAAAGTCTCTTTGATTGCTTCAATGTCCTGTTTTTGCCATCTTGAAAATTTTGAACATTTTCTTTTTGAGTATACATGTGAGCAGAGGTACTATTCTTGGTGGCAGCACTGGCAGGTAATTTTGGTCCAGCAACAGTGCTGACATTTATGGGCTCAGGCAACATGCACACAGAGCAGTAACCCTGGCCTTGTCATAGGAACACACACATCTTGCTCAGGATGTTACCGGACTCCAAGGGAGTAGCTCTGTTGGGACTGGGTCCAGAGGTGTCGGTGAGACAGGAACAGCTGCCGAGGCAGCCACAATGGTGAAAGGGACCACTGCCAGAAGAGAGGTGGAGCTCTGCCTGGCTACAGCAGTGACTCATGATGGGGGCTCAGGCTGACTTCCATACTAAAGCTCATTCTTGTGTCATTCACAAAATTATTCTCTATCTTGCTTGAGAGCCAGTAGAGGATATGCTGTAGAGCTTCACAGTAATCCTTGTCTTTAAATTATCACAAATTAAAGCACACAGGTTGTCATTGCAATAAAGCATATTGGGAATATATTAGAAGTAATAATTATGTAATTATTATGCTGAGTGAAGTAAGTCAGTCAGAGAGGGACAAACATATGTTCTCTTTCATTTGGGAAATATAAATAATATTGAAAGGGAATAGAAAGGAAGGGAGAAGAAACGGGTAGGAAATATCAGAAAGGGAGACGGAACATAAAGACTCCTAACTACTAACTCTGGGAAATGGTGGTGGAAGGGAAGGAGGGCGGGGGCTGGGGGTGAAATGGGTGACGGGCACTGAGCGGGGCACTTGACGGGATGAGCACTGGGTGTTATTCTGTATGTTGGCAAATTGAACACCAATAAAAAGTAAATTTATTATTAAAAAAAAAGATCAACTATAGACGTACGCCTTTCCACATCTGGTTGTTAATAAAATCTAAACCTACCATTTGAGTGTTCAATTCTCGTGTGAAGTGTTTTGCCATGGGAGCGAAAGCTCACTCTTAAAAGGTGACGGACGTCAGAACTATCCCGAAAAGGAAAAGAGTCATGCGGCACGTTTGCTAGTTTCCCTTCTGCCTCCCAGCGTCTGATGGGTCCCCAGTACCATCCTTGTTTCGCGAGTTTTTTCAGCTCCCCTGTAAGGCTTGTCACGACCATGGGACCACTGCTCTGCATGGAGTCATACACTCTAGCGACCCCAGGGGCAGAATTAGGGTCAAAATTCAAATGACAGGGCATACTTTCAGCCACGTGGGCATCTGTGCCGGTGAGCCCAATGAAGTTCCTTTGGATTTGACTGGTCTGCATTGGAGAGACCAACGCACAACGGTGAGAGTGCGGGGCGGGGGGGGGCGTCGTTATGACTTGCTCTGGGGCTCTGCCACTTGACTCCTGTGGTGCCAATCATCAAGCCGTTCACCGCCTGATCCACAAAGATCTCCGGGGCCACCACGAGGTCCTGCTCTACCTGATTCTCGTCTTCGGCAAAGGAGCTGCCTCCCACTTGCAGAGGGACCGCAGACACTTCCGTGGGAGAAGAAGCGTCCAGACTATAGGTACGCGGTCCTTCCGAAGGGTGCATCCCCTCATCTAAAGGCACGGTGTACTGAGTGTAGGCCTGGGCCATAAGTCCGATAACTACAGGCACATGTTCGTCCAGGTGAAGATGCAAGTCTCCATTCTGAGATTCCGAATTCTTCAGCGAGTTGCTGTGTTCCTGGCACACGCTGTCAGCCTGAAGGTCGTGAAAATCCTTCCGACCCCATTCAGGGCTGGGCTCGGACTGGAAGAGTGAACCAAGGCTTTGACTCTCACTTCCATTTTGATGCACGTGTCCTCAGCGTTTGTGGGCCGCAGAGGCCCTGGCGAGGGACTGTAGTGGTGGCTGCGGAGCGACGTGGACCTGATGCGCCTCTGCGCTCGCACGTCCTTGAAGACCAGGGGTGCCGAGGAGGAGGAGAAGGTGTCCTCGTCGGCAGAGCTCCCGGACCGTGTGCTGCCCTTGCCTTTCTGCCTCTGTTTCGCAGACAGCCGTCGTTTTAACGTACCCATTAGGCTTTTGCTTTTCGATCTGCCCTTCCCACCTTTCTCGTCTTCATTAGTGATACCACAGCTGGCCTTATCCTTCCCGTAGCAGTTACCAAACCAGGAATCATCTTTTCCAAAATCACTGCCTAGCGACGGTTGCTGTACGACCATGAAATCCGTTTCTTCTTTACTTTTATTCAAGTTGAAAGATTTTCGGAAGGTTTTAAGACTGATTTTCTTCATTATGACTAGTTACCTTCTGCAAGAGGATCACCTTCTCTCCAGAAGACTCTCCGCACACATCTGGAGGGGCTGCAATGCTGCGTCTAGGTACTCTTCCAGCTTCATAGACCCTTTGGAGCCATGCTCTGTTGGAAAATTTCAGGATGGCATAGTGACGTCTTCAGGTTTACTGATGCTCAGATAACGGTTTGTCTCCCGGGCCTTCAGAGATATGCCGTCTTTTCTTCTTTCTTTCTTCTCTATTAAACAGTCTGCCCCCAAGGACAATGGGATAACCACCTCTCCCCAAACACAGTCTCCAAGTGTGATGCCCGGCGTGGCCTGCTCTGCTTCCTCGCCCAGCACCGCGCGACTGCCCCGCTCGCCCCTCCTCTCCCGCAACTCCTCCTCCTGCCTCCTTCCTCCTCCTCCTCCTCCTCCTCCTCCTCCTCCTCCTCTTCCTCCTCCAGGAGGGGTGCACGGCGGCGGCAGCGGCTGGGCCTGAGCACCAGGCGGGAGCAGAGGAGCCGAGCGGGCCGCCCCGCGCCCTCCACTCGGCCCTCAGCGCAGGCGGGCGTCCAAGTCCATGGTATTTTGATAGGGATTGCGTTAAACGTGTAAATTGCCCTGGGTATTGCATTGCATTTCATATGTAGTAAATTAATTTTGAAGAAAAAGGTTTTTTTGCAAATGAGAACTCATATTTTCATCTGTGTTGT
The DNA here is from genome assembly GCF_011100685.1 of Canis lupus familiaris. Lineage (NCBI taxonomy): Eukaryota > Metazoa > Chordata > Mammalia > Carnivora > Canidae > Canis > Canis lupus. The sequence continues at coordinate 1,098,477 of NC_049235.1, forward strand.
ACCCTGTAAAGAGCATGGGATATGACCACTACCTTCTCTGCCAAATCAGGGAAAATAAAGATCATTTCTTCAGTTACCAGTGATGAGAAGTAATAAAAATCTACTTGAGTTGGAAGTTCACCTGAGCTGAGGGTTTTTTATTAGATGTGATAGTAGTTCCTGTGTTGAAAAATAATTTATCAAGGACTAAAATTGGTATATGTAAGTTGACCTCCCACTAACCTGTTTCAGGAAAACTATGAAACATAATGAGTGGGAAATAAAATATCACATGATGAACATGATTTTGTGTAAGGATAGCAGTGGCTATTGAGCAAATGGTCAGAGCATTCCCATTGGTGAATTTCCTTGAAACTGCTAACCCTACTGAACTTTCAATACACTCAGCTTATAATTGACCTCACAATTCTTGATATTTATTGACACATTCAAGTCCTTATACTTGATCTTTCAGAATACATGATATGAAATCGCTTTTCTAGGATTCACTCGCATAAGAGGAGCATAAACTTAGTATATTTTATTCAGAATGGTATAAGGATTTTAGAATCTCTAAGTCTCAGATACATCTTTCTAAAGATAAGTTGCCACAAGTTGAAAAAAAAGAAACTAGAACTGATTAGTCACAAGATATGAGAAGTTTTCTGACTTTCAATTAGATCTAAGAATTCAGGAACAAATATTTTTCCATTTAAATGTATTGGAAAATAAATTGAAAATACCTGAACTCTTATGTTGAAGAACATCAATTAACAATTTACATTTTTATTTTTAAATGAAAAAGAACCATTTTCATTTTCAGTTTCATTGAAAACATGTTAGCAATTATTGCAATGGAAATTCATGAGAAAGGGTAACACGAAAGAAAAGGTAAGTTTCAGAGTGAGAATATATATTAATATATATTATCTTGCAGGTAATATAAAATAATTGTGTCCAACATTAGTTATAATCTTATCTTCTAAATTTAGTCCTAGCACTGTAAGCATAAAATAATATTTTATGGGCAACCCTGGTGGCTCAGCAGTTTAGCATGACCTTCAGCCCAGGGTGTGATCCTGAGGACCCAGGATAGAGTTCCACATCTGGCTCCCTGCATGAAGCCTGCTTCTCCCTCTGCCTGTGTCTCTGTCCCTCTCTCTTTCTGTGTCTCTCATGAATAAATAAATAAAGTCTTAAAAATAATATTTTAATTACTGTACACTAATGAATGGGCTTATAATCAATGTTGCATACATATGTAAAAAGCTTTATCTACATTTTAACAAAGGAGATTCTCTGAATCAATCGTCTCAGGGCTCCCATCACCTCCTTGTTTCTCAGGCAGTAGATTATGGGGTTGAGCACTGGGGTCAGGATAGTGTAGAAAACAGCTAGGACCTTGTTCTCTGTTGGAGATCGAAAGGATCTCGGGCATAAATATGTGTAAACAAAAGGTGCATAGTATAAAGTCACTACAGTAAGGTGGGTGCTGCAGGTGGAATAGGCCTTCTTCCTCCCTTCTGTGGACTGCATGTGGCAGATAGCTAGGAGGACCCGGCCATAGGAACATACAATGCCAATGAATGGAAATGCAAGGAAGAGGATGGTGCTCACAAACACTGTGTACTCATAGACCCAGGTGTCCATGCAGGCTAAAGTCAACATGGCTGGGACATCACAGAAGAAATGGTTGATGTTCCTGGATCGACAGTAAGGTATATGGAAGGCGTATACAGTGTGGGCACAAGCATTGACTGAGCCCATTATCCAAGATCCTGTTATCATCAGCATGCATACTTTTTTGCTCATACGAATGGGATAGTGAAGAGGAAAGCAAATAGCCACATAACGATCATAGGCCATAGATATCAGGAGCAAAGCTTCTGCACCTGCTAAAGTCAAGAAAAAGTAGCTCTGAACTCCACACCCAATGAAGGAGATAGACTTGTTTCCACACACAAAATTGTAGGTCATTTTGGGGACAATCGTGGAGATATAGCTTAGGTCAATGAGAGAGAGCTGACTGAGTAAGAAATACATGGGTGTGTGGAGATGTGTGTCTCTGAAGATAAGAAGAATCATGGACAGGTTGCCAAACAGAGCCATTAGGAAAACGAGAACGATGACAATAAAGAGGAACAGGCCAATTCTTGTTGGTGGGAACAAGCCCAGTAGGGTGAAATCAGTTGATGTTTGAGTATAGTTTTCCATGGGACATTGATATAATTTTCCTGAAAGCAGACAGAAAAGTAAATCAAATATTAAAAAGAAAGTATTTTAAATAAGTCACTTTGGTCTTACTGTATCATTTAATCATACAGCCGTTAAGTGCATAATTGAACTTTTCTACTTTGGAAAACTGAAACAAACTTATTTAGTTACCTAGAGTTTAAAATTTTCATGTGACCAGTTATCAAATGGTCATAGTATGAAGTGTGCAGTTGTTCATTATTAGCAAATTATGTTTGATTTTTAAAACTATTAAGTACTGATAGTTGAGGTGAAAACTGAAGAAAATGCCAATGTGAAATTCATGTATAGCTCGCCTTAAAAAAGATCCATGTTTTTAGGTGATCTTTTTCCTGTTAGTTTGCTGTAGAAACAGTTGAAATTGGACATCTCGATTTCAGATATAAACAAAAAGTAATTTTTATTTCAACATCTAATACAGCTGTTATTTACTGTGAAAAATAAAATTTGCAGATGCAAGTATTATTAGCCTATGTCTTTTTCAGGAAATCTTTAAAGTCACTAAAAATGCCATGTGTGTGTGTGTAAACATGGAAAACCAAAATATAAACTATATCTATATATATATACATATGTACATATATATACACGTATATATACATTTATATATATATACACATATATATTTTTATATATGTGTATATTTATATTTATTCATGATACACAGAGAGAGAGAGGTAGACATAAGCATGGGAGCAGCGGACTCCATGTGGGGATCCTGATGTGGGAATCAGTCCTAGAAACCCAGGATTATGACCTAAGCCAAAGGCACATGTTCAGCCACTGAGCCACTCAGGTGCCCCAAAATGCCATATATATTTTTTAATAATTAATTAGGATATATATGTTTTGCTGCCATACACAAACACAAGTATTGCTGAAATCAGACGTTCATTCAAAATATATGCATAGAAAAAGCAATGTAAATACACAGAGTATTTAGTTATTTTAAGAATAAATGCTTTATTTGATGTCTAAGATGTACTTCTAAAGCAGAGCAGCCTATCAGTGTCTGTTGAGGAGCAATATTTCCTTCTAGAGTTTTCTTTACACAGTAGCATCAAATCAAACATTCTTTCAGTCAGGTAACATTACTGCTGAATCATTTGTTCAGAAAGGGAGACAGAATGTAAAGACTGCTAACTCTGGGAAACGAACTAGGGGTGGTAGAAGGGGAGGAGGGCGGGGGGTGGGAGTGAATGGGTGATGGGCACTGGAGGTTATTCTGTATGTTAGTAAATTGAACACCAATAAAAAATAAATTAAAAAAAAATTAAATCTTGACTGAATCTTTACTGTCACATACTATTTATGCAAAGTCATTCTCTTCTGTCTCCTCAACCAGTTTCTTTTTTTAAATATTTTTATTTATTTATTCATGAAAGACAGAGAGACAGAGAGAGAGAGAGGCAGAGAGAGAAGCAGACTCCATGCAGGGAGCCTGATGTGGGACTCGATCCTGGGTCTCCAGGTTCACGCCCTGGGCTGAATGCACCGCTAAACCGCTGAGTCACCTGGGCTGGCCATCCTCCACCAGTTTCTAAGTGATACAGTTCAAGTAGACCCTTCAACTAAATATCTATACACCACACTCTTGGTACGTTTCACAAATCTGCCAGAGTTCCTCCAAATACCATATGTTTTATGTCTCTCTGCTTCTCTAACATTTATATGACATACAGTACTCTATAGAACTTTGTCTTACTCATTTTTTCTTTTCTTTTTTTAAAGTTTTTATTTAAATTCCAGTTAGCTAACATACGGTGTAATATTAGTTTCAGGTGTACAATATAGTGATACAACACCTGTTGCTCATCACAGCAGGTGTACTCCTTTATCCTCATCACCTATTTCACCCATTCTCCCAACTCAGCTCCCCTCTGGTAGCCATCCCTTTGTTCTCCATAGTTAGTAGTCTGTTTCTTGGTTTACACCTCACAGTTTCTTTTTTGGCCTTATGATCATTCGTTTTGTTTGTTAAATTCCACATATGAGTAAAAAAAATACTTAAAACTTTCGAATTCTATATCAGTGTATGTATTTCATCACATATATTTGTTATTTCTCCCTCTTAATAAACAAATATTATGGTGATAAAATATATAAGTCAAAATAGAACAAGTGTCAAAGGGCATAGTGAGAGATCAAATATTTCATGACCCTTTGTTTTTTAAGATTTTATTTATTTATTCATGAGACACACACACACACACACACAGAGAGAGAGAGAGAGAGATTGAGAGGCAGAGACACAGGCAGAGGGAGAATCAGTCTCCATGCAGAAACTTGATGTGGGACTCGATCCTGGGACTCCAGGATCATGCCCTGGGCTGAAGGCAGGTGCTAAAACCACCCAGGAATCCCTTTCATGACTCTTCGAATAAATGAATTTAGATAAAGGAATAATAAGTCACTTAAGTGTAAATAAAAGGAAATAATATCCAAGACTCTCATTGAGGTCGGAGGAGGAATTCTCCACTGACATCATAAGTGAACGAGCTCTATACAGTAGGTATTTCAGACTTAAATATTTCCTAGATCCAAATGATGCCAAGTTTTTAGTAATTATCCACATGAGACAGGATTATTCATACATAAATGCACACACAGAAAGACATATTGTCACACTCACACAGGAATACAAAATGAACTAAAGTTCATTATATTATATTAAAATGCAGAAATATTTAATAGGACTCATATGTTTAAAGAAACATGAAATGTTATTAATTTACATTATCAACACCATTAAATAAATAAAAGGACTTGACGGGATGAGCACTGGGTGTTATTCTGTATGTTGGCAAATTGAACACCAATAAAAAATAAATTTATTATTAAAAAATAAATAAAAGGACATCTCAGCTAGAAAGAGATTCTTTGGCAAATCTGTTTATCTAAACCCATATATATATACATTTATATATTTATATATTTATTATTATTATTTATTTATTTATTATGTATATGATAAAAAGGTTAAGGAAAAGTTTTTTATTAATATATATTACTTAATTTTTAGAGAGATGCTGCATAGGAATGAGGGACAGGTTGAGTAATGAGAGAGAAGGAGTACACTTCTTCCTGACTGGGGACACTGTGTGGGACTCAACATGCACCTAGATCTCAGGACCCTAAGATCATCACCTGGGTTGCAACCAAGAGTCAAATGCTTAACTGACTGAGCCACCCAGGTGCACCATGGATTAAATGAATGTTTTAAAGATGTCCTAAAGAACCAAATCTACCAGAGATGAAAGGAAACAACAGCAACTGGATATCCACATGCAGATAATGAAATTAAATCACTACTTTACAACATATACAGTACTTAACTTGCATTGATCAAACAGCTAGAAAGGTAAAATTACTTATCTTTACAACATTAAAGATTATTATTTTGTAAAGTGTGCATAGCTGAAGAATTAATATGCTTATTGCCATTCATAGAAATATATTAAAATAATAATGGAATTAATATTATCAAAAGAACATATATATGATCAACCATATTCAAATGCCATACACAGAACACAGAAAAATAAATGACAAGTATTTTATTGCAAGATACTTTCTTAACAATTCTAAAGGTATTCTTGAAAACATTTTCTAAACGTTCTGAATATTGCCTATAATCATATGGTCCTAAAATATCTAGATAGAGATAATAGTAACAGTGATGAGAAGAAAGAACAGGGAGATAGCATCCTATATATAGAAATAGTAACTAAAATATCATCAAGTTTTATAAAAATCTATTTTTTAAAGATTTTTATTTATCGATTCATGAGAGAAACAGGGAGGGAGGCAGAGACATAGGCACAGGGAGAAGCAGGCTCTTTGCAGGGGGCCTGACATGGGACTCGACCCCAAAACACAGGCATCAAGCCTTGAGCCAAAAGCAGTTGCTCAACCACTGAGCCACCCACGGGTCCCAATCTATGTAGTATCATAGCAATAAATACTACAAGATGGAGCAATGCTCTCAACCTTGCTATTTTATTTATTTATTTATTTATTTATTTATTTATTTATTTATTTATTTATGATTTTATTTATTTATTCATGAGAGACAGAGAGAGAGAGATATTGGCAGAGGCATAGGCAGAGAGACAAGCAGGCTCCATGCAGGGAGCCTGACATGGGACTTGATCCCAGGACTCCAGGACCATGCCCTGGGCTGAAGGCAGGTGCTAAACTGCTGAGCCACCAAGGGATCCCTCAACCTTGCTATTTTAAAGACAAAATGGGATGTAACTATTTTAAAGGGATGGAAGAGGGAAAATGATTTAGAGATAATATTATATAGAGTGGGAAATTCTCCTTCCACACTGGCTGGAGTGATGAATTAAGAGATAGTATGTAAATGATGTATCAGATAAAGGGCTAGTTTCCAAGATCTATAAAGAACTTATTAAACTCAACACCAAAGAAACAATCCAATAATGAAATGGGCAAAAGACATGAACAGAAATCTCACAGAGGAAGACATAGACATGGCCAACATGCACATGAGAAAATGCTCTGCATCACTTGCCATCAGTGAAATACAAATCAAAACCACAAGGAGATACCACCTCACACCAGTGAGAATGGGGACAATTAATAAGAAAGGAAACCACAAATGTTGGAGAGGATGTGGAGAAAAGGGAACCCTCTTACACTGTTGGTGGGAATGTGAACTGGTGCAGCCACTCTGGAAAACTGTGTGGAGCTTCCTCAAAGAGTTAAAATTAGACCTGCCCTACAACCCAGCAATTGCACAGTTGGGGATTTACCCCAAAGATGCAGATGCAATGAAATGCTGGGACACCTGCATCCTGATGTTTATAGCAGCAATGTCCACAATAGCCTAACTGTGGAAGGAGCCTCGGTGTCCATCGAAAGATGAATGGATAAAGAAGATGTGGTTTATGTATACAATGGAATATTCCTCAGCTATTAGAAATGACCAATACCCACCGTTTGCTTCGATGTGGATGGATCTGGAGGGTATTATGCTGAGTGAAATAAGTCAATCAGAGAAGCACAAACATTATATGCTCTCATTCCTTTGGGGAATATAAGAAATAGTGAAAGGGAATAAAGGGGAAAGGAGAAAAAATGAGTGGGAAATATCAGAAAGGGAGACAGAACATGAGAGTCTCCTAACTCTGGGAAACGAACTAGGGGTGGTGGAAGGGGAGGTGGCGGGGGGTGGGGGTGGGGGTGAATGGGTGATGGGCACTGAGGGGAGCACTTGATGGCATGAGCACTGGGTGTTATTCTAAAATCAAAAACTAAGCAAAACATCTTCTGATTAACACTGTACTGGAATTAGGTAGAAACAAACAACAAACAATAACCAAATTGGATATAAAGAAGTAAAACTATTTTGGTTCACAAAAACATTATCTTATATGTAGAAAACTCTAATGTGTCTACAATCATTTGTTAGAACTAATAAATTTAGCAAATTCTCAGGATACAAAATCATTTGTACTTCTATACATGTTGTGTAAGCATAAGAATTATTTGAAAAAAGGTACATTTTCAATGTAATTAAAAACATTAATAGGTAAGAAAAAACTTAAGAAGGGGGAGAAACTTATACACTGAAAATCACAAAACTTTGTGGAAAGAAATTGAGGAAGACACAATTAAACAGAAACACTCTGTGTTCATGGATTGGTCAGCTTAATATTGTTAAGATGTCAATGCTACTATAAACCGACTACAGATCCACTAAAATGCCTATCATAATCCCTATGAGGTTTTTGCAGAAATAGAAAAATACATCCTAGAATAAATATATCATCTCAAGTTACCCTGGAGAACCAAAACAATCCTATGAAATAATTCGAGAGCTCACTCTTCCTGATCAGAAACTTACTAAAAAAGCTATGATAATAAAACAGTATAGTATTGACACAAGCACAAACACAGACCAACAAAAAATATATATAGAAGAAACATTTCCCATATGCGGTCAAATGATTTTGGGCAACAGTTTCCAAACCATTCTTATGGTTGTTTTCTTTTTCTTTATATTTTTAAGATTTATTTATTCATTTTTGAGAGAGAGAGCATGGGGAGAAGCAGAGAGAGAATCTCAAGCAAACCTGCTGTGCATGAATACCAATGTGGGAATCTATCTCATGACACTGAGATCATGACCTGAGCCCGAATCAGGAATTGGACATTTAACCAACTGATCCACTCAGGTACTCCAATGGGGTTGTCTTTTCAAGCATTGTGCAGGGAAAACTGGATATCCACATGAGAAATAATGAAATTAAACCTCTACTTTACAACATATACAGAGCTTAACTTGCATGGATCAAGTAGCTAAATAGAGAGGTGAAATTATAAACTTTAGAAGAAAGCATAGGGGAAACTTGTTACAACATTGGATTTTTGAAACGTTTTATTCATTTATTTGACAGAGAGAGAGAGAGAGAAGCAGGCTCACCACTGAATAGGGTGTCTGATGTACCTACTAGATCCCAGGACCCTGAGATCATGACATGAGTCAAAGGCAGATAGGCATGTGCTTCACCAGCTGAGCCACCTAGGCACCACACAACATTGGATTTAACCTTGCTTTCTTGGATATGACACATAATTTTAAAAAAGCAAAAACATAATTTAAACAGAAAAATTCTTCCTCATTTGGAACTCCAAGAATATTGTATGAAACCTACAACAGGGTCCTGAATGCAGGCACTGCAGTTCATCATTGAATTCTATGTGGCCTCTGCAAATTGCAAAGAAAAAGGTGGAGGGTAACATTTTTTTCCCCAAAAAATGTCATTTGGATTCAATATGATACTGTATGTTAGACTATTTCCATGGCATACTATTTATATTTGTAATTAATTATTGACAAGTATAAATGTAGTATTTTAAATTACCACTAAAATTATGATCATTCTTACCACATGTATTTTATGATAAAGCAAATTCTGTGATAAGGCTATGATAAAGTTTCTATGATGTAGTTGGTAGTATTCCCCTTTAAAGGTGAAACAAATCAGCACAGAATACAACTAATAAATGGCACATCATATCTGATAATTTATTCTTTTTTAAAATATTTTATTTATTTATTCATGAAAGAGAGAGAGAGAGAGAGAGAGGCAGAGGGAGAGAGGCAGAGGGAGAAGCAGGCTCCATGCAGGGAGCCCTACGTGGGACTGGATCCCGGGTCTCCAGGATCACACCCCTGCTGAAGATGGCGCTAAATCGCTGGGCCACCGGGGCTGCCCTGATAATTTATTCTATATATTATGACTGACACATTAGTATTTTTTATTACTCATGCTGCACTGTTGAACATCCTGTCATGGGATGCTATTTAAGGGACCCCTGAATCTGACAGGGAAGTAGCTTCAACTGCTGAAGATCAGCCTTGACTATTTTAAGGTGGAAAGAGGACATTTTTGTCTTAGGTAAATATAAATCCAAGTAACTTATTTTTGTTCCCTTATGTTGATTTTAGCCATTAAAAACACAATAGATAACCTATATTGAGCTTACTTCCAACACATGTTCAATCTCTTTGAGTTTCTTAGAGTTTATGTATTTATTTGAGAGAAAGGGAGTGTGGGTGGGGGAGAAGGGCAAGCATATTCTATGCTGAGCACAGAGCCTGAGGCAGAGCTTGATCCCAGAACACTGAGATCATGACCTGAGCCAAAACCAAGAGTCAGATGCTGAACCAACTGAGCCACAGAAGTGCCCCTCAATCTCTTTGATTTTTTTTTTTTTTTACCTTCACATTTACTCAATTTTTAACAGATTCAGTGGCAGTGTTGGGATCCAAAGCCAACTTCTGTCAGCACTAAGGTACATGAGAAATACAGGCATGGCATCCTGAAAACTGTCTCAAGTCTACTCTCAACCTCTTTGATTTTTTTTATAAACTTATTTTTTATTGGTGTTCAATTTGCCAACATATAGAATAACACCCAGTGCTCATCGCGTCAAGTGCCCACCTCAGTGCCCATCACCCAGTCATCCCCACCCCCCGCCCACCTCCCCTTCCACCACCCCTAGTTCGTTTCCCAGAGTTAGGAGTCTCTGTTCATGTTCTGTCTCCCTTTCTGATATTGCCCACTCATTTTTTCTCCTTTCCCCTTTATTCCCTTTATTATTTTTTATATTCCCCAAATGAATAAGAACATATAATGTTTGTCCTTCTCCGACTGACTTACTTCACTCAGCCTCTTTGACTTTTAAAATTCCCCTAAAAACTGCAATCTGGGCAGCCCCAGTGGCCCAGTGGTTTAGCGCCACCTTCAGCCGAGGGAGTGATCCTGGAGACCGCGGGATCCGGTCCCACATTGGGCTCCAGGCATGGGGCCGGCTTCTTCCTCTTTCTGTGTCTCTGCCCCCCCTTCTGTCATGAGTAAATAAATAAAATATAAAAAAATAAAAATAAAAACTTTGCAATCTGGGCATGAACATTACAGAGTATATAGGAGAAAAGAAATAGCAGAAAACATCTGATAATAGTTTTTATGGTGAACAGAAGAAACAAGCCTAGAATCTTGTTCATGTTCCACATGAGAAAAGAAAAGATATGAAAATAGTTGATAACTGATATGTGTCAGAATATGTTCCATAATTAAATTTTATTTGATCCTGACCTCTATCTTTTGAACTGGAAATCACACCAATATTTTATCAGTTATAACATTGAGATTCAAGAATTCATAGTTAATTTAACTTAAACATATATACTCAGATGACTGGATTCCCTCATTTATCTCTCTAACATCTATCTATCTATCTATCTATCTATCTATCTATATCTATCTATCATCTATCTATCTATCTATCATCTATCTCTAAATGGATCTCCATCTTATCCTTGCAATATTAAATATTTTGAGATAATTCATCTGAAATGAGGATGGGTCCATTTTTATCCACGAATACACACATACAAACTGAAAAAGGAAGAATAAATAATAAAATAATATTATTAAAATAGAAATTGTATATAAGAGGTAGAAGGTAAAGATTATATGTGAAAAATCCCTTAAAATAAAAATAAAATTATTTTGGAGTTTACAGTCTAAACACATTCTTTTATTTTCTCACATACACTGGCTTTGCTATATTTTCACTTGACCCTATTTCAACCACACACATTGCTTGATAAAAATAGTCTCTCAAAATCTCTAAGTAAAATCAAGTAGCATTCTGTTCCCAATGCAGAGTGTCCCTTTTTAATCTTTTTTAAAATATTTTATTTATTTATTCAAGAGAGAGAGAAAGAGAGGGAGAGAGAGAAGCAGAGGGAGAAGCAGGCTCTTTGCAGGGAGCCGGACATGGGACTCAATCCCAGGTCTCCAGGATCAGATCCTGGGCTAAAGGCAGCACTAAACCTCTGAGCCACCTGGGCTGCCCTCAAAATGTCCTTACCCAGGGTATTTTGCTTGCAAAGACACACCCTTATTATCTCCTGTGTAATTTATATTGTAGATGTCCATATTCTACATAATGAGTAAATCTTTCCGAATGCTGCCCAAATTCAAAAAGATCTACATAGGGGCCCCTGGGTGGCTCAGTCAGTTGGGCAATGTGCCTTTGGCTCAGGTCATGATCCTAGGGTCCCAAAATTGGGCCCCATGTTGGGCTCCCTGGTCAGTAGGGAGCCTGCTTCTCCATCTCCCCTTGCTTGTGCTCTCTCTCTCTCCCTCTCTCTTGCTCACTATCTCTCTCTCTCATAAATACATAAATAAAATCTTTGAAAATGTGAAAAACATATTACTATCTCTTGAAGTCTATGTATCAACGTTTTTGCACACCTTTTCTCCTATGTTTATATTTAGAGTTAAAAATTAAATACTGAAAAAAGTCTATTTTTTGTTCATATATTTATAGGACATATACCTCTTATTTTTAAGATTTTATTTATTTATTCATGAAAGACACAGAGAGAGAGAGAGAGGCAGAGACATAGACAAAGGAAGAAGCAGACTCCCTGCAGGAGCCCAATGTGGGACTCCATCCCAGGACCCTGGGATCATGCTCTGAGCCAAAGGCAGTGCTCAGTCGCCGAGCTACCCAGATATCCTAGGACATATGACTTTTAAATATATTTCCTGTTATTAAAAAGATAAAGAAACAAAATCACAGTTATGTAGTGAGTCATTCAAGCTGATGCAGTGACTTATTGATAGAGTCAGGAAATGTACTCTAGAACCTAGATAATAAAGACTTTTCTACTGTTGAACAAACTTTTATACCCTACATTATCTTCACTTTTTTAAAAAGATTTTATTTATTTACCGATCCATTAGAGACACACAGAGAGAGTCAGAGACATAGGCAAAGGGAGAAACAAGCTCCCCTCAGGGAGCCCCAGACTCAATCCCAGAAACATGGGATCATCACCTGAACCAAAGGCAGACGTTCAACCACTGAGCCATCCAGGTGCCTCCATTATCTTCATTTTTTTATTAAAAGTTCTCAAAGAATCATTAATGATCACAAACTTATAGAAGGGCAAAATGAGGAGGAGGGGCAAGATGGCTGAAGAGTAGGGTCCCAAAATTACCTGTCTCCACCAAATTACCTAGATAACCTTCAAATCATCCTGAAAATCTATGAATTCCGCCTGAGATTTAAAGAGAGACCAGCTGGAATGCTACAGTGAGAAGAGTTCGCGCGTCTATCAAGGTAGGAAGACGGGGAAAAAGAAATAAAGACACAAAAGGCATCCAAAGGAGGAGGGGCCCCGCGAGGAACCGGGCTGAGGCCGGGGCGAGTGTCCCCAGGACAGGAGAGCCCCGTCCCGGAGGAGCAGGAGCTGCACCGACCTTCCCGGGCGGAAAGGGGCTCGCAGGGAGTTGGAGCAGGACCCAGGAGGGCGGGGATGCCCTCGGGCTCCCGGGGACACTAACAGACACCTGCGCCCCGGGAGAGTGCGCCGAGCTCCCTAAGGGCTGCAGCGCGCACGGCGGGACCCGGAGCAGCTCTGGGGGCTCGGGGGCGGCTCCGCGGAGGGGGCTGCGGGGCGGGAGCAGCTCGGGGAGGCTCGGGGGCGGCTCCGCGGAGGGGGCTGCGGGGCGGGAGGAGCTCGGAGGGCTCGGGGGCGGCTCCGCGGAGGGGGCTGCGGGGAGCGAGCAGCTCGGGGGGCTCGGGGGCGGCTCCGCGGATGGGGCTGCAGGGCGGGAGCAGCTCCGGGAGGCTCCAGGGCGGCTCCGCAGAGGGGGCAGCGGGGCGGGAGCAGCTCGGGGGGCTCGGGGGCGGCTCCGTAGAGGGGGCTGCAGGGCGGGAGCAGCTTGGGGGGGGCTCGGGGGCGGCCCCGCGGAGGGGGCTGCGGGGGCGGGAGCGCGAATCCAACAGCGCAGGCCCCGGAGCACAGGGCGCCGGGACACACCCCAGGATCCGGCCTCCCCTGGGACAGGCAGAGGCCGGGAGGGCCCAGTGCAGCAAGGACGCTCCTGCCCCGAGCTGAGCAGATCAGTGGCCCCGCCCTGGAGCCTCCAGGCCCTGCAGACGGAGAGGTCTGGAGTTACTGCGGGAGCTGACTCCAGGGCTCCAGAGCTGGCAGCCACCACTGTGGTTGTTCCTCCTGGGGCCTCACGGAGTAAACAGCCCCCACTGAGCCCTGCACCAGGCAGGGGGCAGAGCAGCTCCCCCAAGTGCTAACACCTGAAAAATCAGCACAATAGGCCCCTCCCCCAGAAGACCACCTAGACGGACAAGTTCCAGGGGAAATCAAGGGTCTTAAAGTATACAGAATCAGAAGATACTCCCCCATGGGTTTTTTTGTTTGTTTCTTTTTGTTTTTGTTTTTTGCTTTTTGATTTCTGTTTGCTTCCCCCACCCTTTTTTCCCTTTCTTTCTTTTTCTTTCGCTTTTTCTTCTCTTTTTCCTTTTTTCCTTACTTTTTCTTTTTTCTTTTTCTCTTTTCTTTCCTTCTTTCTCTCTCTATTTCTCCTTTTCCCAATACAACTTGTTTTTGGCCATTCTGCACTGAGCAAAATGACTAGAAGGAAAACCTCACCTCAAAAGACGGAATCAGAAACAGTCCTCTCTCCCACAGAGTTACAAAATCTGGATTACACTTCAATGTCAGAAAGCCAACTCAGAAGCACTATTATACAGCTACTGGTGGCTCTAGAAAAAAGCATAAAGGACTCAAGAGACTTCATGACTGCAGAATTTAGATCCAATCAGGCAGAAATTAAAAATCAATTGAATGAGATGCAATCCAAACTAGAAGTCCTAACGACAAGGGTTAACGAGGTGGAAGAATGAGTGAGTGACATAGAAGACAAGTTGATGGCAAAGAGGGAAACTGAGGAAAAAAGAGACAGACAATTAAAAGACCATGAGGTTAGATTAAGGGAAATAATCGACAGCCTGAGGAACAAAAACCTACGTTTAATTGGGGTTCCCGAGGGCGCCGAAAGAGACAGAGGGCCAGAATATGTATTTGAACAAATCCTAGCTGAAAACTTTCCTAATCTGTGAAGGGAAAAAGGCATTCAGACCCAGGAAATAGAGAGATCCCCCCCCCCCTAAAATCAATAAAAACCATTCAACACCTCGATATCTAATAGTGAAGCTTGGAAATTCCAAAGATAAAGAGAGGATTCTTAAAGCAGCAAGAGACAAGAAATCCCTGACTTTTATGGGGAGGAGTATTAGGGTAACAGCAGACCTCTCCACAGAGACCTGGCAGGCCAGAAAGGGCTGGCAGGATATACTCATGGTCCTAAATGAGAAGAACATGCAACCAAGAATACTTTATCCAGCAAGGCTCTCATTCAAAATGGAAGGAGAGATAAAGAGATTTCAAGACAGGCAGGAACTGAAAGAATATGTGACCTCCAAACCAGCTCTGCAAGAAATTTTAAGGGGGACTCTTAAAATTCCCCTTTAAGAAGAAGTTCAGTGGAACAGTCCACAAAAACAAGGACTGAATAGATATCATGATGACACTAAACTCATATCTCTCAATAGTAACTCTGAATGTGAACGGGCTTAATGACCCCATCAAAAGGCGCAGGGTTTCAGACTGGATAAAAAAGCAGGACCCATCTATTTGCTGTCTACAAGAGACTCATTTTAGACAGAAGGACACCTACAGCCTGAAAATAAAAGGTTGGAGAACCATTTACCATTCGAATGGTCCTCAAAAGAAAGCAAGGGTAGCCATCCTTATATCAGATAAACTAAAATTTACCCCGAAGACTGTAGTGAGAGATGAAGAGGGACACTATCATACTTAAAGGATCTATCCAACAAGAGGACTTAACAATCCTCAATGTATATGCCCAAATTTGGGAGCTCCCAAATATTTAAATCAATTAATAACCAAAATGAATAAATACTTACATAATAATACACTTATACTTGGTGACTTCAATGTAGCTCTTTCTATACTCGATTGATCTTCTAAAAACAACATCTCCAAAGAAATGAGAGCTTTAAATGATACACTGGACCAGATGGATTTCACAGATATCTACAGAACTTTACATCCAAACTCAACTGAATACACATTCTTCTCAAGTGCACAAGGAACTTTCTCCAGAATAGACCATAATAGACCACAATAGATCGCGTCTGAACCGATACCAAAAGATTGGGATTGTCCCCTGCATATTCTCAGACCATAATGCCTTGAAATTAGAACTAAATCACAACAAGAAGTTTGGAAGGACCTCAAACACATCGAGGTGAAGGACAATCCTGCTAAAAGATGAAAGGGTCAACCAGGAAATTAAGGAAGAATTAATTGGAAACTAATGAGAATGAAGATACAACCATTAAAAATCTTTGCGATGCAACAATAGCAGTCCTAAGGGGAAATACATCGCAATACAAGCATCCATTCAAAAACTGGAAAGTACTCAAATACAAAAGCTAACCTTACACATAAAGGAGCTAGAGAAAAAATAGTAGATGGACCCTACGCCCAGCAGAAGAGAGTTAATTAAAATTCGAGCAGAACTCAACGAAATCAAGACCAGAAGAACTGTGGAACAGAAAACAGAACCAGGAGTTGGTTCTTTGAAAGAATTAATAAGATAGATAAACCATTAGCCAACCTTATTAAAAAGAAGAGAGAGAAGACTCAAATTAATAAAATCATGACTGAGAAAAGAGAGATCACTACCAACACCAAGGAAATACAAACGATTTTAAAAACATATTATGAATAGCTATATGCCAATAAATTAGGCAATCTAGAAGAAATGGACACATTCCTGGAAAGCCACAAACTATCAAACCTGGAACAGGAAGAAATAGAAAACCTGAACAGGCCAATAACCAGGAAGGAAATTGAAGCAGTCATTAAACCTCCCAAGACACAAGAGTCCAGGGCCAGATGGCTTCCCTAGGGAATTCTATCAAACGTTTAAAGAAGAAACCATACCTATTCTACTAAAGCTGTTTGGAAAGATACAAAGAGATGGAGTATTTCCAAATTCATTCTATGAGGCCAGCATCACCTTAATTCCAAAACCAGACAAAGACCCCACCAAAAAGGAGAATTATAGACTAATATTCCTGATGAACATGGATGCAAAATTTCTCAACAAGATACTAGCCAATAGGATCCAACAATACGTTAAGAAAATTATTCACCATGACCAAGTAGGATTTATCCCCGGGACACAAGGCTGGTTCAACGCCCGTAAAACAATCAATGTGATTCATCATATCAGCAAGAGAAAAAGCAAGAACCATAGGATCCTCTCATTAGATGCAGAGAAAGCATTTGACAAAATACAGCATCCATTCCTGATCAAAACTCTTCAGAGTGTAGGGATAGAGGGAACTTTCCTCGACATCTTAAAAGCCATCTATGAAAAGCCCACAGCAAATATCATTCTCAATGGGGAGGCATTGGGAGCCTTTCCCCTAAGATCAGGAACAAGACAGGGATGTCCACTCTCACCACTGCTATTCAGCATAGTACTGGAAGTCCTAGCCTCAGCAATCAGACAACAAAAGACATTAAAGGCATTCAAATTGGCAAAGAAGAAGTCAAACTCTCTGTCTCCACCGATGACATGATACTCTACGTAGAAAACCCAAAAGCCTCGACCCCAAGATTGCTAGAACTCATACAGCAATTTGGTAGTGTGGCAGGATACAAAATCAATGCCCAGAAATCAATGGCATTTCTATACACTAACAATCAGACTGAAGAAAGAGAAATTAAGGAGTCAATCCCATTTACAATTGCACCCAAAAGGATAAGATACCTAGGTATAAACCTAACCAAAGAGGTAAATGATCTATACCCTAAAAACTATAGAACACTTCTGAAAGAAATTGAGGAAGACACAAAGAGATGGAAAAATAGTCCATGCTCATGGATTGGCACTATTAATATTGTGAAAATGTCAGTTACCCAGGGCAATTTACACGTTTAATGCAATCCCTATCAAAATACCATGGACTTTCTTCAGAGAGTTAGAACAAATTATTTTAAGATTTGTGTGGAATCAGAAAGACCCCAAATAGCCAGGGGAATTTAAAAAAGAAAACCATAACTGGGGGCATCACAATGCCAGATTTCAGGTTGTACTACAAAGCTGTGGTCATCAAGACAGTGTGGTACTGGCACAAAAACAGACACATAGATCAATGGAACAGAATAGAGAACCCAGAAGTGGACCCTGAACTTTATGGCCAACTAATATTCGATAAAGGAGGAAAGACTATCGATTGGAAGAAAGACAGTCTCTTCAATAAATGGTGCTGGGAAAATTGGACATCCACATGCAGAAGAATGAAACTAGACCACTCTCTTGCACCATCCACAAAGATAAACTCAAAATGGATGAAAGATCTAAATGTGAGACAAGATGCCATCAAAATCCTAGAGGAGAACACAGGCAACACCCTTTTTGAACTTGGCCACAGCAACTTCTTGCAAGATACATCCATGAAGGCAAGAGAAACAAAAGCAAAAATGAACTATTGGGACTTCATCAAGATAAGAAGCTTCTGCACAGCAAAAGAAACAGTCAACAAAACTCAAAGACAACCTACAGCATGGGAGAAGATATTTGCAAATGACGTATCAGATAAAGGGCTAGTTTCCAAGATCTATAAAGAACTTATTAAACTCAACACCAAAGAAACAAACAATCCAATCATGAAATGGGCAAAAGACATGAACGGAAATCTCACAGAGGAAGACCTAGACATGCCCAAAATGCACATGAGAAAATGCTCTGCATCAATGGCCATCAGGGAAACACAAATCAAAACCACAATGAGATACCACCTTACACCAGTGAGAATGGGGAAAATTAACAAGGCAGGAAACCACAAATGATGGAGAGGATGTGGAGAAAAGGGAACCCTCTTGCACTGTTGGTGGGAATGTAAAATGGTGCAGCCACTCTGGAAAACTGTGTGGAGGTTCCTCAAAGAGTTAAAAATAGATCTGCCCTATGACCCAGCAATTGTACTCTTGGGGATTTATCCCAAAGATACAGATGCAATGAAACGCCGGGACACCTGCACCCCGATGTTTCTAGCAGGAATGTCCACAATAGCCAAACTGTGGAAGGAGCCTCGGTGTCCATCGAAAGATGAGTGGATAAAGAAGATGTGGTTTATGTATACAATGGAATATTACTCAGCCATTAGAAACGACAAATACCCACCATTTGCGTCAACGTGGATGGAACTGGAGGGTATTATGCTGAGTGAAGAAGTCAATCGGAGAAGGACAAACAGTGTATGTTCTCATTCATTTGGGGAATATAAATAATAGTGAAAGGGAATATAAGGGAAGGGAGAAGAAATGTGTGGGAAATATCAGAAAGGGAGACAGAACATAAAGACTTCTAACTCTGGAAAACGAACTAGGGATGGTGGAAGGGGAGGAGGGTGGGGGGTGGGGGTGAATGGGTGACGGGCACCGATGGGGGCACTTGACGGGTTGAGCACTGGGTGTTATTCTGTATGTTGGTAAATTGAACACCAATAAAAATTTAATTTATTAAAAAAATAGAAGTGCAAAATGATACAGGTTTACCTAAGAGAGTCTTTAATTTTATTTGTTGGAAGAGTTCTATGAAATCACATACTAGACTTCTAAGAACCTATAAAACACAAGACAGTCTGTACCAGGTTTATAGAAATCTGAATTTCTTTCTCTTTTCTCAAGATCCTGGTAATAGTCCAAAATGCTGGATCTTTCCTCAGTAACTTTGTTTACTCAACTGAAGCCTGGGAAACCAATAAACAAGATTACCAGGCCAATTTTCTCAGGACCACTTTGACTGCATTAGCTACATAAAGTGAATCTTAGTTCCTAAAAATTGGATGATCATATATCAGTGTGCTTGTCCTAAGAGGAATTATTTTGGTGCATCTGTGTGGCTCAGTGGTTGAGTGTCTACCTTCAGCTCTGGTCGTGATGCCGAGATACTGGGATTGAGTCACACATCAGTATCCCCACAGGGAGACTGCTTGTCCCTCCGCCTATGTTTCTGCCTTGCTATCATGAATAAATAAGTAAACAAAATGTTTTTTTAAAAAGACGAATCTTTTAAAAAGATCTTATTTATTCATTCATAAGGAATACAGAGAGAGAGTCATAAACATAGTCAGAGTGAAAAGTAGGCTTCTCACTTGGAGCCCAATGTGGGACTGGATCCCAGACTGGGATCACACCCTGAGCCAAAAGCAGAGGCTCAACCGCTGAGCCACCCAGGCAGACAGAGGAATTTACATAAGTCAGCACTTATGTAAAGTTTACATTATTGTAAAATGATTTTTTATAGAGTCAGATTCAGATGATACAGAAGAGGGTCTATGGGTTCTAAACAAGGATAAATATCTGTAATATCCTTTTTTTTGGAATTCTACATGAGATTTCACATCCATTCAGGTCCTTCTACAACATATTCTACTATAGGGACAAAGAGTATATAGTTTGCACTACTTTAGTGAATTAGGAATTTTAATGATAATATTTAGTGTTCAAATAATATGGACTTCATTTTTATTTTATTTTTTAATACATTTATTTTTATTGGTGTTCAATTTTTCAACATATAGAATAACACCCAGTGCTCATCCAGTCAAGTGCCCCCCTCAGTGCCCGTCACCTAGTCTCCCCCAACCCCCACACACCTCCCCTTCCACCACTCTTAGTTAGTTTCCCAGAGTTAGGAGTCTTTCATATTCTGTCTCCCTTTCTGATATTTGCCACTCATTTTTTCTCCTTTCTCCTTTATTCCCTTTCACTATTTTATATATTCCCCAAATGAATGAGACCATATAAAGTTTGTCCTTCTCCGATTCACTTATTTCACTCAGCATAATACCCTCCAGGACTTTCATTTTTAAAAAGAACTTTATTTTTTTAGAATATAAAGAGATCTGAAAGTTCATAGTGAATATTTGTGTTAAGTGCATGTTCGTATGATTCCAATCCATGTAATTCCTTAATATTTCACAATGGTGAATCTGCATTAGTAGATAAATTGGTAATTAGGTAAGTAGATATTTTCAAAGACAGAAACTAATTAGAAGACCAGTTCTTCAATTTTTTTTGCAGTGAGAATGCCTTAATTTGAATCATTGTACCAGTGCACTGGAGAAAGTTTAGATTTAAAGCTGGATGTAATTCTAGCTCACCTACTTACAAGAAATGTGAGATTGGATAAAAGAATTTAACTATTAGAGCTTGAACATTTTAAGTAGAAATGATATAATGAAACACGGAATATTACAAGTTACCTATCAGATAGTATGTAATAAAAGTATAGTGAATATTTGGCTATAAGTTGTCACTGAAGAGAAGATGTAAATTTCAGCATCTTTATCATTATCATCGTCATCACAATAATTTATTTTCACTTTTCATCCACTACACTCTTATAATACAATTTTCAAATTGTTTACATATGTTATTCTTATGGATCTTCACAGAAACTTTGCAAATTGTTTAATTCAGATATTATTGGGTTTTCACTGGAAATATATTAATCTGTATGAGAATTGAAAAATAAATAAATGCAAAAATTACAAGCATAAACACATCAGTTTCACATTGTTTGTGTGTAAAAGAAACAAAAATGGATCACCATAACTAAACATACAGTTCTCTGGATTATTTCCAGAAGTTGGCCCTCACATTTTACACATGCCCCCCACACACCATTATAATTTTTGTGTTTTTTTTCCCTTCACTATGTACAAGCTCCCCTTGATCTCTGAAAGTAGAGCACTCCAATAAAAGCTTCCATAAGCTGAAAGTTCATGAAGTGAAGAAACAATGGTCATTAATTTTTATGGGAAAGGTTTTCCTCATTATCAGACTCAAAAAATAGCCACTCCTAGGCTTTTATAACACCTTGGTATACATATTGTTGATGGATGTACAACATGAATCAGTGTGAACAGACACACACACACACACAATTCAAAACCATACGGGATGAACGCTGAGAATTTTAATGTAGTTTCAAAGAAACAGCTTGGTAGTGCCACACTCAGGACTCCAGGCTTACACTGACTCTCTAATCACTTGCTGCCAAATATGCACTGAATACCAATTCCACCTTTTGCCTTTTTTTTTAAGTGACAATATTTTCAGATTTCTTGGGGTCAACATGAAGAGTACTGAAGTAGGCCTTTTTAAAAAAACTCTTTTTAAGTTTAAATTCAATTAGCCACCATATAATACATCATTAATTTCAGATATAGTGTTCAGTGATTCATCAGTTGTGTATAGCACCCATTGATCATCACATTGTGTCCCGTCCTTAATGGCCATCATCCAGTTATTCCATACCTTAACCCACCTCCTCTCCAGTAACCCTTGGTTTGTTTCCTAGAGTTAAGAATCTCTCATGGTTTGTCCCCTCTGTTTTTATGTATTTTATTTTTCCCTCCCTTCTCATATGACCCTCTTCACTTGTTCTTATATTCCACATATAAATGAAACATGGTTTTGAAGCTGATTTACAAACGTGCTCTCTGGGACTCCTCAGTGGCTCAGTGGTTGAACCTCTGCCTTTGGCTCAGAACACGATCCCACAGTGCCAGGATTGTATCCCACAACGGGTTCCCTGCATGGAGTCTGCTTCTCTCTCTGCCTATGTCTCTGCCTCTTTCTCTGTGTGTCTCTCATGAATAAATAAAAAAATCTTTTTAAAAAGTTCTCTCTGTATGGGAAATAAGATAAGGATCTTATTGGAGTATGCCTGGGATGTGATTAAATTATAATTAAATAAAACAAACACTTAAGAGTTCAAATGCTTAATAAGTTTGTGGAGGACAGATCTTTTTCCTCACTGTTTCTTCTTTTTCCACAACAGAATAGTGCTTGTATGGAACCCACAGTCATCTTAATGGCACTTCCTACTTGCTTTTTTCCACATAAATTTATGCTTCCTAATTCATAACTAGAAATTACTTGTCTAGATTTTATATAAAAATACACATCAGAATGTAGGTGTGTCTTTTTTTTAAGTTTCAGCTATGCCAATTTACTTTTACAAAAGACCTACTTCACAATGAAGAGTAGAAAAAGGATGGAGAACTGTACTCTGATTTGTATTTTTATACAAAATCTAAATAAGTAATTTCTAGTTTTAATTAGAAATAGTTAATTTACATAGGGTAAACAGCAGCAGAAAGTGACATTAAGATTGCTATGAGAAAAAAAAAGATTGCTATGAGTACCATGTAAGCACTCTTCTTTCATAGTAAAAGAAGAAACTGGAAATACAGCTATCCTCCAGAAAATTATTGAGCATTTGGACTCTTAAGTGTTAGTTTTCTTTAATAATCACTGAGCACATCCAAAGCCTACTCCAGTAGGAGCCTTGTCTCATTTCCCATCCAGACAGCACTTTGTAAATTATCTCCAATGCTGTGTTTGGTTGTCTATTTTACAATCTACAATTTCTGTCCAACTTTTTCTCTGTAAATGTCTAGGTTCAAGTATCACCAAAAAATTCTGATATTTGAAGTATTATTTTAATTTACATAAACATTTTTTTAATGATAGGCACGCAGTGAGAGAGAGAGAGAGAGAGAGAGAGAGAGAGAGAGAGAGGCAGAGACACAGGCAGAGGGAGAAGCAGGCTCCATGCACCGGGAGCCCTACGTGGGATTCGATCACGGGTCTCCAGGATCGCGCCCTGGGCCAAAAGCAGGCGCCAAACCGCTGCACCACCCAGGGATCCGTACATAAACATTTTATATAATCTGTCAGCAAGTATCACAATTATTATCAATTATATTCCAGAATATAGTAAAGGAATAAGCTCATGTAGTTCTCATAATAAATCCAAAGCAGTAGTTTATAGATAACATTAGCAGTAGCCTCTCTATCAATTTTACTCTTTTTCATTAACATTCCACAATCACTCACAGTTGTATCAATTTTCAGATTTGTATAACAACACATTTTAAGTATAAAAGAACTTCATGTCTTAAAAAATAAACAAATGTTCAATCAGTCAACTCAATTTTTAGGTGTATATACTCTAACATAAATTATTTATATATTGTTTAAATCCACGTTAGTTGAATAAAATATAATTCTCTGATTAATGAGATACCTAAATGCATCTATCGCTTATTATACACAAGAGTATTAAATCTTAAATAATGTTCTCCTCAGCACTTGCTGGGGATTATCACTTCTTATATGAGTATTAAAAATAAGAAAAAAATTAAGATTACTGGAGTACCTTGTATTATCTCTGCACTTTTAGAAAGTCACTGGCTTTGGTAGCTGACAGTGGTCCAATCATCATCATATGAACAAAGTCATCTTATAAGTAAAATCCTCAAATGTTTTCCATTTTACTCTTTCATCTGCACTTGACATTTTAGGAAACTCCAAGAAACACAACAGCAACAATGGTTCTATGCCTTCTTTACCTGGAGATTTAATCTATTGCTTTCTGTTTGCTTTTGTCATTTTTTTCTTTTGTATTCACTTGGGAATGTCCACTGAGACTTGGACAATACAGGTTTAGTTACTAATAACCTAAGATAGACCTAAGCCAAGGTTGGGGAAGGAGTTCACGTTATTCCTTTAGATATTTTCACAGGTATGTTAAGGGTCAATTCAGTGATTAAACAAAAATACATTTATTCAAATTATTCCAGTGTTACTGTGTCTCTTATGTTTCATGAATTATATATTTTATGTATTGTTGTTCAGTAAATTCACAGTAACGATGTATCTGTAGATATTTATTTATTTCCCAATTTTGATTATATTGGCCCATAACTTTAATAATTAAATGGAATGCATTCAATTTAATACAAAACATGTAAGGAATTCTTAAAATATCACAAATATGAAATATACCTTTAATTTATATTAGGTATTACATATTTTCAAATTTTTCCATTCTTTTGGAAAAAAAATTAACTATGAAGCAATTTTTACTATATAAACCAAATAATGAAAATAATATTGCTGATTTTCATGAAAGAATATTAAAAAATGTTTCACAATGCAATATTGTAGGTAATATCTTACATATTCTTTTGCTTTTCCTGGATTCCAGTAAATGAATTAATTATACTTTTTACTGTAGAAAAAAGGTAAAAATAGGTATTTTTTAAAAATATTTTTCAGTTATTTAAATTCCTAGTTATATGTGTCACCATACCACTTTGTTTATTTCCTAAGTATTTTGAGTTCCTTTGAACTTC
The DNA here is from genome assembly GCF_011100685.1 of Canis lupus familiaris. Taxonomy (NCBI): domain Eukaryota; kingdom Metazoa; phylum Chordata; class Mammalia; order Carnivora; family Canidae; genus Canis; species Canis lupus. Next base: position 1,123,377 of record NC_049235.1, read on the forward strand.
ATGGATCTCTATGCTTATCTTTCTCCCCATATATGAAAGTTTTTTAGTATTATTTCCTTCACCAAGCTTTCCGCTCCTTTCTCTTTTTCTCCTCTCTCAGAGTTTTCATCATGTATATATAGATTTTCTTATGGGATCCCAGAAGTTCTCTTGGCTTTATTTTAAACTCTTTTTAAATCTATTTTCCTTTTATTCCTCAGGTGGGATAATTTCAAGTAATGTCTTTGAGATCAATGATTCTTTCTTGTGTTGGATCAAGTCTGTTCAGATCTGATTTTTTTTCAGCTCAGTCATTCTGTTCTTCAGTTCTAGAATTTCCATTTGTCTTTTGTTGTTGTTGTTGTTGTTCTCTTTTTTTAAGGTTTAGTCTCTTTGTTAAATGCATCATTTTGCTCAAGTATGGTTTTACCGATTTTTTTGAGTTGTTTTTCTATTCTCATTTACGTAAATATTCCGAATTCTTTGTTAGGTAGTTTTTAGATCTTCACTTCTTTTATGATAAGTTGCTTGTGTTTTATCTTATTTTTGCTTGTGTCATGTTCCCTTGACATTTTGTGAACCTTGTAGCTTTGCATTGGCTGTTTGCATATCTGAGGAAGTAGTTTTTCCAGTATTTATAGACTGCATATTACAGGGAAAGTCTTTTACCAGTCAGTTTAGCCAGAAATTTTGGTGGATCTGCAGGTATATAACACAAATGGAGCATCTCACAGGATCCATGGATAAATGGGCTTAACACTTGTGTCCACAGAGATCTTGGATACTCACTTGACACTTTACCCTATGGAGGGAGTTAAACTGTCTTTCCTACTTTCTTCAATTTGCCTTTCCCATTCCTGTGCTTTTATGTAGATATAAGAACTTTCATAAAGGTATGTCTGTGGATGGATTGTTATTCATATCCATGTTTCTGTGATGAGATGTAGACTGGCAGCTCCTATCTCTGCATCATCCTGGCACCATCCCTATGGGTGGACAGGTCGAGATAACTCTGTGTTTGGTCATAGAAGTACTGAGACACTCACAGCCCTAGAATGCCTCAGTGAAATCAGAGTGAAATGATCCTAAAATACTCCCTATATTCTCTAAAAGTGCATAAGAAATGGTGAAAATTCATGCCACCCATCTCCCCAGGAGACACCACAAAAGCAACCATGACGTTTAGCCATGACATTCAGTTTATCCTAAGCAATGAAAGAAAAGACTAGAACCTAAAGAAAACCATGATCTATTTACATTTATTTATTTGTTTATTTGTTTATTTATAAAAATATTTAATGTATTTATTTGAGAGAGATAAGTGAGGTGTGGGGGTAGGGAAAAAGTGAGAAGGACAAGCACACTCCTCACTGAGCAGGGAGCCTGATGCAGGGCTTGATCCCAGGACCTCAAGATCATGACCAGGGCCAAAGTCAGACACTTAACTGACTTAGCCACTCAGACACAGAAGTTATCTGTGTACATTTAATTTCTGCTTTTAGTGCAGTTGAAATTTTTTTTTAAATCACATAGATCTTAATGATCACAGGGGCACTGGGTGGCTCAGTCTGTTAAGTATCTGCCTTCAGTTCAGATCTTTATCCTGGGGTCCTGGGATTCATCTCCATGTTGGACTCCCTGTTTAGTGGGGAGTCTGTTCCTTCCTCTTTCTCTGTCCCTCCTCTCCCTGCTAATGCTTTCTCTCTCACACACAATTAAATAAATAAAATCTTTTAAAAAGTTAAATGAGGACATGTACTCATTTTTGTTATGTATGTATGCATTTGCCTATTGATTTTAAAAAATAATAATTCCAGTATAGTTAACTCACAGTGTTATATTAGTTTAAGGTATACAATATAGTGATTCAACAATTGTATACATCACTCAATCCACATCAAGATAAGTATACTCTTAACCTCTTACATTTATGTCACCCATCCCCATCTCCTCTCTGTAACCATTAGTTTTGTTTTTTTTTTTCCCTATAACTAACAGTCTGGTCTCTGGTTTGTCATTTCTTTCTTTCTTTCTTTCTTTCTTTCTTTCTTTCTTTCTTTCTTTCTTTCTTCTTTCTTCTTTCCTTCTTTCTTCTTTCCTTTCTTGTCTTTCTTTCTCTTCATTTTATTGTTTCTTAAATTCCACATATGAGTGAAATCATATGATATTTGTCTCTCTCTGACAGGATTATATTTCTTACTCTTTGGCCAAAGACTATTGAAATTTTAATTGAATTATTATTTAAGTTTGGAATCATCTGAGATCATTATATATTATAATATTAACCGTGTATTGGATATTTCATTTGCAAATACCTTCTTCCATTCAGCAGGTTCTCTTAAAGTGTTATTGATTGTTTCAGTCACTGTGCAGAAGGTTTTTATTTTGATGTAGTCCTGATAGTTAAATTTGGCTTTCTTTTTCTTGCTTCAGGAGACATATTTAGAAAAAATGTTGCTATGGTTGATGTCACAGAAGTTACTCACTGTGTTCTGTTTTAAATTTTTTATGATTTCAGGTCCCACATGTATGTTCTTAATCCATTTGGGTTGATGTAAGGTGTATGTTTTGGGTTGATGTAAGGTGTATGTTTTGTATATGATGTAAGAAAGTGGTCCAGTTTTATACTTTTGCAAGTTGCTGTCCAGTTTCTCCAAAACTATTTGTTGAAGAGAATTTTTCCATTGGGTATTTTCCCTTATTTTTTTTTGTGTTTGATAGCAGCTTTTTTTATTGGTTACAAAACCTAAGCCCATATACAAAATTAGGAACACATTTAGATGCCTCTTTAAAAAGAACGTTTTAGTCTTTTTTAACTGGGTTTAAAAAATAAAAACAATGCAATTTTTCAACATTGTTCTGAAAACTTAAAAGTGCAGCAATATACTTAGTTTCCTTTGTCTATGAAATGGTGCAATTCCAATTCCAAACTGATAAGGTCACAACAAATTGAATCAAGCAAATGCACACATATGTCTGTACTACTTGACGCTAATGTTCACTTATGTCATTAGTTCGCACTTAAAACACAAGAGGAAATAGGAATAAGCACAATAGAGGCCCAATTTAATCTCAATGTGTGCAAAATTTAAAAGGTAACTGTCAGTAAGAGTCCAGAAGAAACTAACCTGGAAGGGGTACAATTCACAATATCAAGAAGATTTGAACTTTAAGGGTTTCACCAAAGCTTGTGACCTTAATTAGCCTTGACTTTTTTATTCCTACTTTTAGTGAACACCACACAGTTTCAAAAATTTCGACTACAGTGTCTGAACAGGATGCAGTTACCATATGAAGCTTTAACTCAAAATTTGGATAAAAAAAGGCACAATGAACTTCAACTCAATTTTATGTGCACAAGAATTGAAAAATCTGAGCCATTGATTTCTGGGTATTGATTTTGTATCCTGCCATGCTACCAATTGCTGTATGAGTTCTAGCAATCATGTTTCTGATCTTAGGAGAAAGGCTCCCAGTTTTTCCTCATTGATAATGATATTAGCTGTGGGCTTTTCATAAATGACTTTTATGATATTGATGGATGTTCCTTCTATCCTTACACTTTGAAGATTTTTAATCAGGAATGGATGCTGTATTTTGCCAAATGCTTTCTCTGCGTCTATTGAGAGGATCATATGGTTCTTGTTTTTTTCTTTTTTCACTTGTTGATGTGATCTTTCACACTGATTGTTTTATGAATGTTGAACCACCCCTGAATCCTCAGGATAAATCCCACTTGGTCATTGTGAATAATCCTCTTAATGTACTGTTGGATTAGTTAATGTCTTGGTTAGTATCTTGGTGAGAATTTTTGTATTCATGTTCATCAGGTATATGGTAATTTGTGGGTTTCCAGAAATGCATCCATTTCTTCTAGATTTCCTAATTATAGTTGCTCATAATACATTTTTAAAATCATTAGTATTCCCTTGATATTGGTTGTGATCTGTCCTCTTTCATTCATGATTTCATTAATTTGAGTCTTTTCTCCTTTCTTTTTAATAAGGCTGGCTAGGGATTTATCTATATTATTAATTTTTTCAAACAACCAGCTCCTGGTTTTGTTGATATGTTCTACAGTTCTAGACTATAATTCATTGAGTTCTTCTCAAATCTTTATTATCTCTCTTCTGCTTGGTTTAGGCTTTAAATGCTGTTCTTTCTCCAATTCCTTTAGGTGCGAAGTTAACTTGTGTATTTGAGGATTTTTTTCCAATTTTTTGAGCTTGTGTATTTGAGGGAATCTTGTATTGCAATGTATTTTACTCTTAGGACTGATTTTGCTGAATCCTAAATATTTTGGAAGATGTATTTTCATTTTCATTAGTTTTCATAAATCTTTTAAATTCTTCTCTAATTTCCTGTTTAATCCTTTCATATTTAATTAGGATGCTCTTTAACCACCATGTGTTCATTCTAAATTTCTTCTTCTGACTGAGTTCTAGTTTCATAGCATTGTGGTCTGAAAATATTCAGGGGACAATCCAAATCTTTTGGCATCAGTTGAGACCCGATTTGTGACACAGTATGTAGTCTATTCTGGAGAAAGTTCCATGTGCACTTGAGAAGAATGTGTATTCAGTTGCATTAGGATGGAATATTCTGCATATATCTGTGAAATCCATCTGGTCCACTGTATCATTCAAGGCCCTTGTTTCTTTGGTGATGTTCTGCTTAGAAGATCATTTTGTCTTATACTGAGAGTGGAAGTCTTCTACTATTAATATACTATTATCTATGCATCTTTTTTGATGGTTATTAATTGATTGATATACTTGGCTGCTCCCACATTAGGGGCATAAATATTCATAATTGTTAGGTCTTTTGTTGGCTAGACCCTTTAAGTATGATATAGTGCCCGTCTTCATCTCTTATTACAGTCTTTGGTATAAACTCTGATTTATCTGATATGAACATTGCTACCCCAGCTTCCTTTGAGGACCATTTTAAAAGTAAATTGTTCTCCACTTATTTGGGCTGAAGATGTCCTTAGGTCTAAAGTGAGTCTCTTGTAGACAGCATATAGATGGGTCTTGCTTTATTATAGAATCTGATACCCTGCACATTTTGATGGGATCATTTAGCCCATTAACAGTCAAAGTAACTATTGAAAGATGAGAATTTAGTGTCATCATGTAAACTGTACAGTGTCTTTTGGTTTGTTTGTTTGTTTGTTTGTTTGTTGGGTTGGTTGGTTGGTTGGCTGGTTGGTTTTTTTTTTTTGAATGTTTCTTTGGGCTTTCTATTTCTTTTACCAGGTTCCCCTTAATATTTCTTGCAGAGCCTGTTTGGTGGTCACATATTCTTTCAGATTCTGTGCATCCCAGAAGTTCTTTATCTCTTCTTCTATTCTGAATGACAGCCTTGCTGGATAAAGTATTCTTGTCAGCATGTTTTTCTCATTTAGTACCCTGACTATATCATGCCAGCCCTTTCTGGCCTGCCAGGTCTCTGTAGATAGGTTTAATGTTAATTAGATATTTCTCCCCATATAAGTTAAGAATAGCTTGTTTTGAGCTGCTTTAAGGATTTTTCTTTATTGAAATTTGCAACTTTCACTATTAAATGTCGAGGTGTTGAATAGTTTTTATTAATTTTGGGGGGGCTATTCTCTATCTGTTGGATTTTAATGCCTGTTTCCTTCCCCAAATTAGAGAAGTTCTCATCTATGATTTGTTCAAATATACTTTGTGGTCCTCTCTCTCTCACTCTCTTCTGTAATACCAATGAGACAAGTATTCTTCCTTCTCAAGCTATCACTTATTTCCCTAAGCCTTTCCTCACGGATTCTTAATTGTTTTTCTCTTTTTCCCTCAGCTTCCTTCTTTTCCATCAACTTGTCTTCTATGTCTCTTACTCTGTCTTCCACCTAATTAACCCTAGCAGTGAGAGCATCCAGTTTAGACTGAATCTCTGTTAAATTGTTTTTAATATAATCATGATTAGATCTTAATTCTACAGTTAGAGAATCTCTAGAGTCATTTATGTCTTTTTCCAAAGCCACCAGTAATTTTATAATTGTACTTCTGAATTGTATTTCTGACATTGTATTTAAATCCATGTTCCACAAGTCTGTGGCAGAAATTATTGTTTCTGGTTCTTTCTTTTGTGGTGAATTTTCACTTCTAGTCATTCTGTCCAGTGCAGAGTGGCTGTATGAGTGGGCTGAGTCAAAATGTCAACAACGATGTAAGTAAAATACACCCTAGGTGATACTGAAGAGGGCACAGATCAGAAAATAAAAGAAAAGGAAATATCATAAAGGGAGACAGAACATGAAAGACTCCTAACTCTGGGAAACGAACTAGGGGTGGTGGAAGGGGAGGTGGACTGGGGGTGGGGGTGACTGGGTGACAGGCATTGAGGTGGGCACTTGAAGGGATGAGCACTGTGTGTTATTCTATATGTTGGCAAATTGGACACCAATAAAAAATAAATTTATAAAAAGAGAACAGAACAAGATAAAACAAAATGACCACTAAAGTGAAAAACAAATTTTAAAACATAATAGTAAGAATAAAAAATAACAAAAATTAAAAAAAAAAACAAAGAAAAAAAGGAGGGGTTGATGGTGTAGAAGTGATGGTGGAGAGAGAATATAGCCTCCCTGAGGGGACCTAGAGGTTAATCCTTTTGGTTCTGAGTAAAACACACTCTGTATGTTAGAAGATGCTCAATTCCAAATTTATATAAACCAGCAAAACTCATATAGAAACCCAACATCAACCACAAAAACAAAAGTTAAAAGAGGGGGGCAGAATAGGAAGGAAGAGAGAATATAGTCTCACAAAATGAACCAACACTGTGTTTCACTTGGTTCTGGATGTATTTTGGTCCATGTGTCAGAAGGCACTAACTTCCACCATTGTAAAACAAAATGAGATAGAAAAAAACAAACACATTAAAACTAAAACACAAAAAACAACAACAAAAACCTCATAACTCTTATCTACCAAAATTAAAATGAATATGTTTAAGGGAATCCTAAAATGAATAATATATGTAAGACATGAAATTGTAGAAATATGAAAGTCAAAAAGGAAAAAGCTTAAAAATTAAGAGTTGGTAAAATATTGTAGTTAAGGCAGGAAAAGAGAAGAAAAACATTGGAAATTTTTAACCTGAAACAAAAACGAATCACAATAATAATAAAGAGAAAGTCTAGTTGTATATATTATTTTCCCTCAGTCCTGGTACTGTCCAGTGCTACTTGTTCAGTAAACTTGCTCTTCCTTTGTTTTTCCAACAGTTCTGGGGGAGGGGTCTCCTGTGCTGACTCTCTGGCGTCTGTTCCTGGATGGAGATGCCCCACCCTCTTTCAGGTGCTGGGCTCAATATGAGCTGTTTATATTGTGAGACCTTTGTTCTCAAGAGGCCCTGCCTCTCCCGGATGCAAGGGGAAGAGAAGAAAAAAAAAGTTGGCAGCCTGATCTCCAGCTCCAGAGGCAAGAGCTCCCTGCAGTCTCCAAGTCTACGTTGGCCTAGATGTTCCTGGGTGCAGGTGAGTGTGCACTGATCTGCACAAATTGAAGGGTGCCCAGTGACAGGAGAGTTCTCACTGTCCTGTGCTCTTCTGGGGTCCATGTCTCCTGAAGGGAATAACTGTCTCTGTTCCTCACTGGGCTTTATGGTAAAGGGAGCTCCAGTGATGGCTGTGTAACCTGCAGGCTTCTCCCAAATGTCCTGGAGGGTTACAGTGCTCCAGCTCCTCATTGAGATCCCACTGTGGTTTTCAGTGAGCTTTCTACTGGTCATCTCTACTCTTATTGTGTCTCTGGGAATATTGAGGCTTCACTTCACCTCCTGCAGTTTTGTCCTATTTCCTTGCTAAGCACATTTCAGTCAGGGAAGACTCAGGCATGGATATTTAATGTTCTTGCTTGTTCAGGGCTGAGTTTTCTGGCCCTGCTTCTCATGGCTCTACTTTTGCCTGGCTTGTCATGGTTTCCTTCCCTCACTTTTTTTTTTCTTCACCTTCTTACTAGTCAGAAGTAATCACTTTTCTCATTGTAACATTCCAGTTGCTCTCTCTTTACATCTCAGGTCAAATTCATAAGTGTTCAGGATGTTTTGAAAGTTATGTAGGTAAGTTTGTGGGACCAGATGAGTTGTTGACCCCTTCTCTTCTGCCATCCTGCCTCCTACTCCTATTCTATGTGTTTTTTTTCTTTAAGATTTTATTTATTTATTTATTAATGAGAGACACACACACACACACACAGAGGGAGGCAGAGACACAGGCAGAGGGAGAAGTAGGCTCCATGCAGGGAGCAGGTTGTGGGACTCAATCCTGGGACTCCAGGATCACGACCTGAGCCAAAGGCGTGGCTTAATCTTATGCTTAACCTTATGCTTAACCACTGAGCCACTCAGGTGTCACAAATCTATGTGTTTTGTTTGGAGTGTATAGTCCACTTGCATTCAGAATTATTGATAGATATGTATTTAGTACCAATGATTACTTGTTTTGTCATTTTATCTGGAGATTTTCCCTTTTCCTTTCTTTTATTTGTCATTTTTGTTTTTTGCTTAAAATCTATTAATTAACATATAGTGTATCATTAGTTTCAGAAGTAGAGTTTAGTGATTCATCAGTTGCATATAACAACCAGTGTTCATCACATCATGTGCCCTGCTTAATGCCCATCAACCAGTTACCTCATTCTCCCACCCACATCCCCTCCTGAACCCTTCAGTTTTTTTACTGTAGTTAAGAGTCTCTTATGTATTGTCTCTCTCTGATTTCATCTTATTTTGTTTTTCACTCCCTTCACCTATTTCATCTATTCTGTTTACAACCCTGCAAGAAATATTAAAAGACACTTTGAGTTTATCCAAAGGATACAAACATAGTGGTTCAGAGGGGCATCTGAATCCCAGTGTTTATAGCAGCAATGTCCACAATAGTCAAACTATGGAAAGATCCCAGAAGTCCTTTGACAGATGAATGGATAAAAAAAGGCTATATATAATGAAATATTATATATATACATATATGTATATATATAATCTTGAATATTACTCAGCCATCCAAAAAATGAAATATTACCATTTGCAAAGATCCTGGATAGAACTAGATGATATTATGCTAAGAAAAATAAGTCAATCAATCAGAGAAAGAAAATTATCACATGATTACACTCATATGTGGAGTTTAAGAAACAGAACACATGAAATAGGGGAAGGGAGTGAAAAATATAATACCAACTTCTTTAGCTTTAGTCTGTCTGAGAAGTTGTTTATCTCTCCTTATATCATGAACAGTATCCTTGCTGGATGGAATATTCTTGGCTTCTAATTTTTCCATTCAGCACATTGAATACATCATGCCAATTCATTCTTGCTTGCTGAGTTCCTTCTGTGATGTCTGCAGCTAGCCTCATAGGTCTTCCCTTGTAATATTTTTTTTCTTCCCTTGTAATATTATGACTTTTGTATTGCTGTTTTTAAGATTCATTCTTTATCAGATGTTTTAAATTTATTTACAATATGTTTTCCTGGGGTTTTATTGTTTGCTTTGTTCTGTTGGTTTTGTTTTTATTTGTTGGGAGTTCTCTATGCTCCTAGATTTGGAAGTCTATTTCCTTCCTTAAATTAAGGTAGTTTCAGCTATTATTTCTTCAAATAAATGTTCTGCCCTTGTTTCTCTTTTACTTCTGAGACAACTATGATGTGAAAGTTATTGTGTTTGATGAAATCCCTGAGTTTTGTAAGATTCTCATGTTCCATAATTCCTTCTGTCTTTTGTTCAGATTCATTATTTCCCATTATTTTGTCTTGTAGGTCATTTATTCATTCCTGTTTCTTATAGCTTTGTGTTCATTGCATCAAGACTGTTCCAGTCTGACTTACTGAATCTTCATTTATGACTGATACTTTTTTAACTCTTTTATCTCTGTGATAATGGTCTCCCTAAAGTCTATCACTCTTTTCTCAAGCACAGTATATATCCTTATGATTGTTGCTTTAAATTCATCATCAAACATGTCACTTATATCTGTTTTGTTAAAATTTTTGTATGTGCCCTAATTTTTTTGTTTCATTGAAGGTGAATTCTTCCCTTTTGACCTTTCACCTAAGTCTCTGTCTTTTTCTCTATATTTGAAAAGCCTGATCTGTTTCCTGCTTCCTAGAGTAATGGCTTTATTAAGAGGTCGTATTGTGTTTAAGGCATAACACTTAATGTTTCTTGTCTGTCCTGCATCCACTCTGTCAATTTGTTTTGGCTGATCTGTCTTTTAGGCCCGTATCTGCAGAGGACCCCTTGACTTCTCTGGGAAGTTGTTGGTCCCTGCTCTGAATGTGGTTAGTTTTAACTAGATGTGGTGTTTTTCTGTGGGAGGGGCCCACCATGATAGGACTGAGGCAAACCTGACTGAGGCGGGAAGTCATGCCAGAGCACAAGTGTGTGGGACTTGGTGTAAGCAAGATAGGAATTCTTTCTGGGCACTGCACTGCTTTATGCAAGTGGTTCTGTGTTTATGCTGAGGAGCAGAAAAATGAAATGACGATGGCCAGATAGATACTTGTCACCAGGGAGGCATCTCCTGGAACACTGTGTTTCAGGGACTGGCTATAGGAAGAGGAAATGATCTCCACCATGTGTCCTGCAGGTGCTCCTTAGGTGGCTCTTTCAACATCCCCTGCCCCTAGGTTGATTGTGTGCTTTCTGACCAGGAGTAGGTAGCACTCTCCTGGCTTTATCCCAGCCAAGTCCACTGATCTGTAAAACTCCAGTCTTTAAGTCACTCTAGTTGCCAGAACTCATGAAAATAAGCCCCTCTCCTCTTCCCACTGAATGATTTATAAAAAAAGTTCTTGTGTATTTCCCTTTGTGTTCCTCTATCTCACCTTTCTCCATGACCAGGTAACTCACTTGTCTGCAGAACCTGTGATCTCTTTCTCTCCAAAATCAAGTCTCCATGCTTTCTAACTTATTTGATGTGGCTTCTTTTATCCCTTTAGTTTTAAAGTTTGTTTTGTCAGTCCTCAAGTTGATTTCTGGAGTATTTAGAATGATTTTATATTTATTTACTTTTGTTCCTGGGAGAAGACAAGCTTAGGATTTTCCTGCCCTCTGACATCTTCCAGCCCTGTTCTCTCCTTCATATATGAAGAAAAAAATTTGCAGAATACAAAATGCTAGGTTGCTTTTTCTCTCTCAACACATTCATTATTTCATGTCATTCCTTTCTTGCTTTCATGTTTTCTGAGAAATAAGTAATTTTTTGTTTTTTGTCCTCTTTATGTAAGGAGACCCTCTCCTGACTTCTTGAAATATTTTTTTCTTTATCTTTTTTTTGTATATTATGAAAATGATCTGCTTGAGTGTAGCAATTTTCTTTTCTTTTTTCAATTTCTCTTTTCTTTCTGTCTTCTTTCTATTTTCTGTGTAGTTTGTTATTTTGGTTTTGTTGTATTTATGCATCCTGCTTGGTGTTTTCTGAATCTCCTTGATCCTTTTTTTAGTTTTTTAACATTTATAATTTTACTTTCTTTTTTTCTTCTCATTCTGATATTCTTATTTTGGGTGTGTGTTACATATTTTGTAGTGTCCCAGTCTTTAATATTGTTTTTAATGTTGTTATTTTTTATTTCTTTGTTTTAGTTTTTGATAGTTGTATTAATATTCTCCAGCCAATGCTCATTCTATTAATAAGCCCTTCTCATTCATTCTTTACATTAAAAAAATTTTTTTGTTGTTGTTCTCTAGCATTTACTTTTGTTTATTTTTTGGTATTTTCATATTTCTGTTTATATAGGCCATGTGTTCTGGATGTTAGTCCACTTTATCTGTTACTGACCTTAACATATTAATCATAGTTTTTTTTAATTCCTGGTTTGATAATTCTAACATCTCTACCACATACACTTCTGATCTTTGTTCTGTCTCTTCACAACTTTTTTCCCTCCTCTGTATCTTGTATTTTTTTGATGCTAAGAGTTGTTGTGAGTCTTAAACTGCTGTAAATAGATCTTTCGTTATTTTGTGACAAAATATGTAGGGAGGCAGAGTATTTGATAGTATTATGAATTGTCTTTATCTTTTAACAAGCCTGTGCTCCTGGACTCTGAACTTCACAAATGTTTCTCATATTCTCTCTCCATGGGGGAAGTATGTGTACCTGGGGTGGAGTTAGGTATTTTGTTTCTCCCATGCAGAGGGCTTGAGATGCATGGAGTTTGGGTATTTCTGTTTCTACAGTTCAGTTAGGTTGTGATAATAACCCATGTTAGAGCAGGTTAGTATTTTGGCAGGTTAACTAGTTCCTTCTGAGCAACAGACTTGGTAAAAATAAGAGACAGTTTTGATTTTTTTTTCATTTTTCCATTCCCTCTGCTGAGAGCTTTAGGATTTTTTTTAGCATTTACTGTGGAAACCTGAATGACCTCTAAAAAGCTTAGGGGATCCTTTATTACTTTATTACTGGGGTATCCTAGAGTTTTTAACTTTCAAATTTACCTACACTAACACTTTAATAGTGAGTCAATTATACTTCAGGTTGTCCTATCTCAGCAGTGGTTCCTGCTCTCACATCTACTCTACTGAGTCGTTGGTACAGTAAGCTATGGATCTATATATATACCTGATAGTATCTATAATCTTAAGGTCCATGATTTCTCCTATATCCTTTTTTATTTTGTGGTTCCAAAAATAATCTGTTTACCTTTCAGTCGTTAAAATAACCATTATTCCCAGGTTCCTTGAAAGAAGAACTAGGAACAGTAAGTCTAAATATTTTGGTAATTTCTACCAAGAGAATCACATATATGTTTGTGCACTGAGTATTTAATAATCTGTTCTGTGATTTTTTTTTACCAAGATAAAAATAGAATCTTGCCTTTTAACATTAAGAGATCCACTTTTTGTGTATTTTGAAAATTGGATACTCTTACTGTTATATATATATATATATGTATATATATATACATATATATAAAGTAAAAAAAGTGTGTATATATATATATATATATATATATATATATATATATACTTGGTCCACTTATTGTTTACAACATATAACTTATGTTTACAGCAAAATGAGGAAAAATTCGGTGTTTGGATATGGTAATACTAATCTGAATTTGTATAGGAAATAAAGGTATTTTAGTTAATGACACAGCACTAGTCACTATATATATGGATATTTAAGTTAGAAGTTCAGAAGGATGGAGCATGGGATATAATAGTACCTCTTGGTGAGATCCTAGGGCAAAATTATCCATAGTGCATGGCAATAACTATGGGGAAAACCATATGATAGATATATTGAAAAGGCTCTGTGTCCAATCAGAGAAGTACTGCATCGTGAACAGCCCTTAAAATCCAGATTAAAAAGGGATCCTAAAATACCTCTGTATTTCCTGAACTGTGTAGAGGGAGTGTGGAGTGGATGCACACTTCTCTAGGAGACACAAAAACAGTGAGAATGGCATGATACCATGGCATTCAGTGTATTCTAAAGGATGAAGGAGAGTAAAGAACCCAAACCAGAAATACTCATTATTATATAGCCAATTCATTTACAACAAAGAAACCAAGAATATACTATGGAGAAAGGAAAGTCAATTCAGTAAATGAATAACCAATGTATTTGTCAGCTGGGAAAATTGAACGGCTACATGCAAAATGATGAAAATGGACCATTATGTTAAATCATACACAAAAATTAGTTTAAGATGGATTATACAGGGGATTCCTGAGTGGCTCAGCAGTTGAGTGACTGCCTTCAGTTCAGGGTGTCATCTTAGGATTCAGGATTGAGTCCCACATCAGGCTCCTTGCAGGGAGCCTGCTTCTCCTTCTATGTTTCTTCCTCTCTCTCCCTCTCTCTGTCTCTGTCTCTGTCTCTCTCTCTCTGTGTCTTTCATGAATAAATAAATATATTTAAGAAAATAAAATAAAATGGATTAGACAAATATAATAAATGACACAATAAAACTTCTGGAAGATGGGACACATGGGTGGCTCAGTGGTTGAGTGTCTGCCTTTGGCTCAGAGCATGATTCCAGTCCAGGGATTAAGTCCCCCGTGGTACTCACTCTGAGGAGCCTGCTTCTGTAAGAAAGAAGAGGAGAGCTTCCAGACATAGGTTTTATAAAATCTTTTTTTATTATTATTTTTGAATCTTAAACTAACCCAGAAGAAGAACAAGTGTAAAAATAAGCAGGGACTAAATCAAACTAAGATCCTGAACAGAAAAGAATACCATCAACAAAATTAAGAGGCAACCCCCTGAAGAGGATAAGATACTTCAAATCATATATATGATGAGGGGCTAGCATTTAAAGTATAAAAAGAACACATATAATTCAATATATGTAATAATTCAAAGAAAAATTGATTACAGAATTGGCAGACATGAAAAGAGGTTCATTTCCAAAGAAGACGTAAAGATGGAAAAAGGTACAAAACCTTTTTTTAAAAGATAATCAATGTCATAAATGATTGGGGAAATGCAAAGAAAAACCACAATGAGATATCACCTTACACATTTAGAATAACTATAATAAAACAAGACAGGGAAAAACAACTGTTGTGAGACTGTGGTTAATTGGGAATCTTTGCACACTGTTTTTGGGAATACAGACTGGTGTATGGAGTTCTATGGGAAAAAAAGTATGGAGTTTCCCCATAAAATCAGAAGTAGAACTACCATATCATCCAAGAATTCCACTTCTGGATATTCATGCAAAGGAAACAAAAATATTACCTGGAAAATATGTATGCAACTCTCTGTTCATTGCAGTATTATTCACAATACTGAAGATATGAAAACAACCTATCTACTGATGGATGAATGAATGAGAAATTAAATATAAATACATATAATATGTAGACTATATTTAAATATATTTATATAAAGGATGACATCTTTCCATTTGTAACATGAATAGACCTTGAAGGTATTATGCTAAATTAAATAAATTAGGCAGAGAAAGACAAATGCCAAATTATCTCATACGTGGAAGACAAAAGAAAAGAATACAAGAAAACAAGTTCATAAATACAGAGGATAGACTGGTGTTTGCCAAAGCCAAGGGATGAGGAAAGAGTGAAATGAGGGTAAAAGACTTTGTAGAACAACATAAGGAAATCAGGAAGAATAAAAATCAGGCATTCAAAGTAAGATCACAAGCATGAAGAGAAAAAAAGTGTAAAGAAATACAGTATCTGTTAAAAGTATTGAGCCAATTTAAAATAGAATGGATGATGGGAGTGCCCGGAAGGCATACTCCATGGAGCCACGGACTCCTGGTTTCAGGTCAGCAACCCAGGAATAATTCTTTGATATACTGTTCCATCCTATTGACTATTATTTTGGTGAGAATTTTTACATCCTTGTTCATCAGGGATATTGGTCTATAATTCTTTGATGAAATTGTTTGGTGAAGTTTTGTCTGGTTTTGTGATTAAGACAATGCTGGCCTAATAGAATAATTTTGGAAGCTTTCTTTCCCTTTCTATTTTTTGAAACAGCTTTCAGAAGAATAGATATTAGTACTTTAAATATTTGGTAAAATTCCCTTGGTAAGCTATCTGGCCCTAGACCCTTGTCTGTTGGGAGATTTTTGATTACTGCTTCAATTTTCTAGTTATGGATTTGTTCAGGTTTTCTATTTCTTCCTGTTTCAGTCTTTGTAGTTTATAAGTTTGTGGGAATGCATCCATTTCTTCCAAATTGCCAAAGTCGTTGGCATGTAGTTGCTCATAATATATTTTAAAAATTGTTTGTATTTCCTTGGTATTGGTTGTGATCTTTCCTTTTCATTCATGATTTTATTACTTTTTCTTTTCTTTTTGATAAGTCTGTCTAGGGGTTTAGAAACCTTACTAATTCTTTCAAGAACCAGCTTCTACTTTCATTGATCTGTTCTACTGTTCTTTTGGTTTCTATTTTATTGAAATATGGTCTAATTTTTATTATTTCCCATTTATTTCTTGGTTTGGGCTTTACTGGCTTTTATTTCTACAATTCATTTAGGTGTAAGGTTAACTTTGAATTTGAGACATTTGTTTCCTGAGAAAGGCTTGTATTGCTATGTCCTTATCTCTTAGGGAAACCTTACTGCATACCAAAGGATTTGAATAATGGTGTTTTCATTTTTATTTGTTCCCTTGGATTTTTTAAAATATTCTTTAATTTTCAGGTTGACCCATTCATTCTTTAGTAGGATTCTCTACACTCCAAGGTTTGTGTTCCTTCCAGCTTTCCTCTTGTGATCGAGTTCAAGCTTTAAAGCATTGTGGTCTGAAAATACACAGGAAATAATACCAATCTTTTGAGACCTGATTTGTGACCCAGTATGTGATCTATTCTGGAGAATATTCCATATGCATTATATTCTATTGCTTTAGACTGGAATTCTCTGAATATATCTGTGAAGTCCATTGGTCTAGTGTTTCATTCAAAGCCCTTGTTTCTTGATCTTCTGTTTAGATTATTTGTCCATTACTGTGAGTGAGGTGTTAAATTCCCCTACTGTTATTGCGATGTTATCCATCTGTTTCTTTAATTTGTTTATTAATTGGTTTATATAATTCGCTGTTCCCATGTTAGGACCATAATTATTTATAATTGTTAGATATCCTTGTTGGATAGACCCTTTAAATACAATATAATGTCCTTGTTTATCTCTTACTACAGTCTTTGGTTTAAATCTAATTTGTTAGAATTAGTACCCCATATTTCTTTTGATGCCCATTAGCATGATAAATTGTTCTCCACTCCCTCACTTTCAATCTAGAGGAGTCTGGGTCTAAAATGAGTCTCTTTAGACAGCATATGGATAGGTCTTGTTTTTTTATCCAATCATAAACTTGTATCTTTTTTATCGAGCATTTAGCCCATTTACATTCAGAATAACTGTTGAAAGATATTAATTCAGTGCAATTGTATGACTTGTACAGTCTCTGTTTCCGTGGATTGTTTCTTTCTGGTCTATGTTACTTTTAGGGTCTCTCTTCATTTAAAGTATACCCTTTAGTATTTTTTGCAGGACTGGCTTAGTGATCACAAATTCTTTTGATTTCTGTCTTGGAAGCTCTTTATCTCTCCTATTCTGAATGAAAGCATTGCTGGATAAAGTCTTCTTGGCTGCATGTTTTTCTCATTTAGTACCCTGTGTGTATCATGCCAACCCTTTCTGGCTTGCATGTCTCTGTGGATAGATTGGCTGTTAATATTTCTGCCATTTGGGTAAAGGACATCTTGTCTCAAGCTTCTTTCAGGATTTCTCTTTATCTCTGAAATTTGCAAGCTTCACTATTATATGTCATTATCTGCATCTCAAAACACTGTTCCAGAAAGAATAAACTAGACTAGACAAAAAGTATATTCATAGGGGGATAAACTGGAGGCAGACATTTATTTGAATTATCTTTAAAAGATTACAATTCTTTCAAATTCTATGCATGAGTTATGCATTTTGAGTAAAACTTACTCAATTATCCTGGATCCATTATGCCAAAAATGTATGACCCAATGTGAATGTGAAGGATAGCAAGAACATATCACAGGAAATGTTTCCTCTTGCCTTTTCCCTTCCCAAATTATTTTTTAACAATTTGGTTATATATTTTTTCATTAATATTCACATATTATCATGATGAATAAATTGCCAGCTGGATCATAGAATTTTCCTCCTGAATTCCTGGGTTTTATTTCCTGTATAACTCTCCCAGAGAGAATGCAGGGCCACATATCATCACATGCAGGTGCAACTCACAGGACAAAGGAATGAGAAGAATGTGTGCTTCCAGTCCCAACACTCTTCCACTGTCATTGTCTGACATTTACTTCACTGGCCAACATTCTTCTGACTTCAGTAGAGCTCTGATGTGCATAATCATATCTGAATGGTACTGAACCCATACTGATCTAGACATTCTCCTGAAGGAGGAGAGGATAGATGTGTTATTCACCATGAAGACACATGGAATGTAGCACCATGAGGAGAAATAACTCATGGGAGGCATTTGTGTAGAGTAAGTAGGAGATGGTGATTTTCATATGGAAGAGTGCAGAGATGAAGAAAAGTTAGGATATTTTTCTCCCCTGATTATAAACTTGGGTATTGTAAATGGTGGTACCAATGGTGGCATGTGCTACAGGGGACTGTGGCAGTCCATTGTTGGGCATTACGATTTTTATGTCTCTGTGACTTAGTACTAGCAGACTCTCTAAGCTGGAATGGCAGCAACAATGAATAGATGTAATGATTCTTTGGTGCATGATTCAGTGTCCAGGAAGATTGAAAGGACAAAAATATTGTTTACTTAATTATATCAAATGCCTAATATAGAATAAAATTGTGAGCAGCTCAGTTGAATGATTCCATAATAAGGAGCATTGCTTTGCTCTCTCACACACACCTAAATGTTTGTATATGGATGGGAGGCAAACCACACATTGTGCTTCGACATACAGCCTTGCCATTTCCCCCAGACAGCCTCATGGACCAATTTCTCCAGGCACTGTACATCTGATTCACCACATAAAATTTTATTTCTTTACTCAGTTGTATACTTTTGGATCTCTCTCTCTCTCTCTCTCTCGCATACATTAGTTTAAGTGATCATTTCAAATATAAAGAAATGATAGCCAAAGTAATAAAGTAATGATAGGAATACTAATATAGTAGTTTTAGAAACAAAAATAATAAAAACAGCAGTAATAATCATTGTCTCTGTATAACTACTAAGTGCTAAGCTTTGTGCTATGTGGGTGTGTGTTTTACAGAATGTGTTGTCTCATTTAACCTTCAAAACAACCTTCTGAGGCAAGTACTGATATCACCCTGATTTAGGAAAAAATTCATTTCAGATAAAATTTCACATCTAATTGATGTGTTATATTATGACATAATATAAACTATTTCAAAGAAACTATATTTGCATTAAAATTTCTTGTTTCTCTCTTCAAATCTTGGAATATTTTAAATTATTTTACTACTTTTTAAACAATTATTTGGGTCAGTAGTATACTCATTCCTAGACAAAGTCACATTGTCATACATTTATGATATACATTATTCAAGTCAATTCCATAAAAAATGATTTTATTCGAAACCTATTTATTATAGAACTTATAACTGGTATGTCCATTGGGTTGTTATAGGTTTTTAGAAAACATCCAAAAATAAAAGCAACATCAGCTTGTAGTATAAAATATAAGTATGTATATTAGTCAATATTCTCAGGAATTCCATATCAAATATTATTCAGACTAAATATTTTTCAGGAAGAAATGGTCTGTTATTTTTGACTTTAGTCTTACTATTAAAGCTTTTATATAAAGATGTGGTGTAGAAGAATTCAAATAACTAAATAAATGTATAGTCTTACTGATATTAATGAATGATTTCCTTCTATTTATTTATTTTTGAGATAGACTTTGTTTTTTTAATTTATTTTTTATTGGTGTTCAATTTACCAACATACAGAATAACCCCCAGTGCTAATCACCCATTCACTCCCACCCCCCGCCCTCATCACCTTCTACCACCGATAGTTCGTTTCCCAGAGTTAGGAGTCTTGATGTTCTGTCTCCCTTTCTGATATTTCCCACACAATTCTTCTCCCTTCCCTTTACTTCCCTTTCACTATTATTTATATTCCCAAAATGAATGAGAACATATAATGTTTGTCCTGATCCAATTGAATTACTTCACTCAGCATAAAACCCTCCAGTTCCATCAACGTTGACGCAAATGGTGGGTATTTGTCATTTCTAATGGCTGAGTAATATTCCATTGTATACATAAACCACATCTTCTTTATCCATTCATCTTTCGATGGACACCGAGGCTCCTTCCACAGTTTGGCTATTGTGGACATTGCTGCTAGAAACATTGGGGTGCAGGTGTCCCGGTTTCATTGCATCTGTATCTTTAGGGTAAATCCCCAGCAGTGCAATTGCTGGGTCGTCAGGCAGGTCTACTTTTAACTCTTGGAGGAACCTCCACACAGTTTTCCAGAGTGGCCTCACCAGGTCACATTCCCACCAACAGTGTAAGAGGGTTCCCTTTTCTCTGCATCCTCTCCAACATTTGTGATTTCCTGCCTTGTTAATTTTCCCCATTCTCACTGGTGTGAGATGGAATCTCATTGTGGTTTTGATTTGTGTTTCCCTGATGGCAAGTGATGCAGAGCATTTTCTCATGTGCCTGTTGGTCATGTCTATGTCTTCCTCTGTGAGATTTCTGATCATGTCTTTAGCCCATTTCATGATTGGATTGTTTGTTTCTTTGGTGTTGAGTTTAATAAGTTCCTTATAGATGTTGGAACCTAGCCCTTTATCTGATACGTCATTTGCAAATATCTTCTCCCATTCTGTAGGTTGTCTTTTAGTTTTGTGAACTGTATCCTTTGCTGTGCAAAAGCTTCTTATCTTGATGAAGTCCCAATAGTTCATTTTTCCTTTGGTTTCTTTTGCCTTCGTGGATGTATCTTGCAAGAAGTTACTGTGGCCAAGTTCAAAAAGGGTGTTGCCTGTGTTCTCCTCTAGGATTTTGATGGACTCTTGTCTCACATTTAGATCTTTCATCCATTTTGAGTTTATCTTTGTGTATGGTGAAAGAGAGAGGGCTAGCTTCATTCTTCTGCATGTGGATGTCCAATTTTCCCAGCACCATCTATTGAAGAGACTGTCTTTCTTCCAGGGGATAGTCTTTCCTCCTTTATCGAATATTAGTTGCCCATAAAGTTCAGGGTCCACTTCTGGATTCTCTATTCTGTTCCACTGATCTATGGGTCTGTTTCTGTGCCAGGACCACACTGTCTTGATGACCACGGCTTTGTAGTACAACCTGAAATCTGGCATTGTGATGCCCCCAGCTCTGGTTTTCTTTTTTAAAATTCCCCCGGCTATTCGGGGTCTTTTGTGATTCCACACAAATCTTAAAATAATTTGTTCTAACTCTCTGAAGAAAGTCCATGGTATTTTGATAGGGATTGCATTAAACGTGTAAATTGCCCTGGGTAACATTGACATTTTCACAATATTAATTCTGCCAATCCATGAGCATGGAATATTTTTCCATCTCTTTGTGTCTTCCTCAATTTCTTTCAGAATTGTTCTATATTTTTAGGGTATAGATCCTTTACCTCTTTGGTTAGGTTTATTCCTAGGTATCTTATGCTTTTGGGTGCAATTGTAAATGCGATTGACTCCTTAATTTCTCTTTCTTCAGCCTCATTGTTAGCATATAGAAATGCCACTGATATCTGGGCATTGATTTTGTATCCTGCCACGCTACCAAATTGCTGTATGAGTTCTAGCAATCTTGGGGAGGAGAATTTTGGGTTTTCTATGTAGAGTATCATGTCATTGGAAAAGAGGGAGAGTTTGACTTCTTCTTGGCCCATTTGAATGCCTTTAATGTCTTTTTGTTGTCTGATTGCTGAGGCTAGGACTTCCAGTACTATGTTGAATAGCAGTGGTGAGAGTGGACATCCCTGTCTTGTTCCTGATGTTAGGGGAAAGGCTCCCAGTGCTTCCCGTTTGAGATTGATATTTGCTGTAGGCTTTTCATAGATGGCTTTTAAGATGTTGAGGAATGTTCCCTCTATCCCTACACTCTGAAGAGTTTTGATCAGGAATGGATGCTGTATTTTGTCAAATGCTTTCTCTGCATCTAATGAGAGGATCCTATAGTTCTTGGTTTTTCTTTTGCTGATATGATGAATCACATTGATTTTTTTATGGGTGTTGAACGAGCCTTGTGTAGCGGGGATAAATCCTACTTAGTCATGGTGAATAATTTTCTTAATGTACTGTTGGATCCCATTGGCTCATATCTTGTTGAGAATTTTTGCATCCATGTTCTTCAGGGATATTGGTCTGTAATTCTCCTTTTTGGTGGGGTCTTTGTCTGGTTTTGGAATTAAGGTGATGCTGGACTCATACAACAAATTTGGAAGTACTCCATCTCTTTCTATCTTTCCAAACAGCTTTAGTAGAATAGGTATGGTTTCTTCTTTAAACGTAGAATTCCCCTGGGAAGCCATCTGGCCCTGGACTCTTGTGTCTTGGGAGGCTTTTGATGACTGCTTCAATTTCCTCCGTGGTTATTGGCCTGTTCAGGTTTTCTATTTCTTCCTGTTCCAGTTTTGGTAGTTTGTGGCTTTCTAGGAATGCGTCCATTTCTTCTAGATTGCCTAATTTATTGGCGTATAGCTGTTCATAATATGTTTTTAAAATCGTTTGTATTTCCTTGGTGTTGGTAGTGATCTCTCCTTTCTCATTCATGATTTTATTAATTTGAGTCTTCTCTCTCTTCTTTTTAATAAGGCTGGCTAATGGTTTATCTATCTTAATTCTTTCAGAGAACCATCTCCTGGTTCTGTTGATCTGTTCCACAGTTCTTCTGGTCTCGATTTCGTTGAGTTCTGCTCGAATCTTTATTAACTCTCTTCTTCTCCTGGGCGTAGGATCTATTTGCTGTTTTTTCTCTAGCTCCTTTAGGTGTAAGGTTAGCTTTTGTATTTGAGTTCTTTTTTTTTTTATGTTTTTTTTTTTAATTGGTGTTCAATTTACTAACATACAGAATAATACCCAGTGCCCGTCACCCATTCACTCCCACCCCCCGCCCTCCTCCCCTTCTTCCACCCCTAGTTCGTTTCCCAGAGTTAGCAGTCTTTACGTTCTGTCTCCCTTTCTGATATTTCCCACACATTTCTTCTCCCTTCCCTTATTTTCCCTTTCACTATTATTTATATTCCCCAAATGAATGAGAACATATAATGTTTGTCCTTCTCCGACTGACTTACTTCACTCAGCATAATACCCTCCAGTTCCATCCACGTTGAAGCAAATGGTGGGTATTTGTCATTTCTAATAGCTGAGTAATATTCCATTGTATACATAAACCACATCTTCTTTATCCATTCATCTTTCGTTGGACACCGAGGCTCCTTCCACAGTTTGGCTATAGTGGCCATTGCTGCTAGAAACATCGGGGTGCAGGTGTCCCGGCGTTTCATTGCATTTGTATCTTTGGGGTAAATCCCCAACAGTGCAATTGCTGGGTCGTAGGGCAGGTCTATTTTTAACTGTTTGAGGAACCTCCACACAGTTTTCCAGAGTGGCTGCACCAGTTCACATTCCCACCAACAGTGTAAGAGGGTTCCCTTTTCTCCGCATCCTCTCCAACATTTGTTGTTTCCTGCCTTGTTAATTTTCCCCATTCTCACTGGTGTGAGGTGGTATCTCATTGTGGTTTTGATTTGTATTTCCCTGATGGCAAGTGATGCAGAGCATTTTCTCATATGCATGTTGGCCATGTCTATGTCTTCCTCTGTGAGATTTCTGTTCATGTCTTTTGCCCATTTCATGATTGGATTGTTTGTTTCTTTGCTGTTGAGTTTAATAAGTTCTTTATAGATCTTGGAAACTAGCCCTTTATCTGATATGTCATTTGCAAATATCTTCTCCCATTCTGTAGGTTGTCTTTGAGTTTTGTTGACTGTATCCTTTGCTGTGCAAAAGCTTCTTATCTTGATGAAGTCCCAATAGTTCATTTTTGCTTTTGTTTCTTTTGCCTTTGTGGATGTATCTTGCAAGAAGTTACTATGGCCGAGTTCAAAAAGGGTGTTGCCTGTGTTCTTCTCTAGGATTTTGATAGAATCTTGTCTCACATTTAGATCTTTCATCCATTTTGAGTTTATCTTTGTGTATGGTGAAAGAGAGTGGTCTAGTTTCATTCTTCTGCATGTGGATGTCCAATTTTCCCAGCACCATTTATTGAAGAGACTGTCTTTCTTCCAATGGATAGTCTTTCCTCCTTTATCGAATATTAGTTGCCCATAAAGTTCAGGGTCCACTTCTGGATTCTCTATTCTGTTCCACTGATCTATGTGTCTGTTTTTGTGCCAGTACCACACTGTCTTGATGACCACAGCTTTGTAGTACAACCTGAAATCTGGCATTGTGATGCCCCCAGATATGGTTTTCTTTTTTAAAATTCCCCTGGCTATTCGGGGTCTTTTCTGATTCCACACAAATCTTAAAATAATTTGTTCTAACTCTCTGAAGAAAGTCCATGGTATTTTGATAGGGATTGCATTAAACGTGTATATTGCCCTGGGTAACATTGACATTTTCACAATATTAATTCTGCCAATCCATGAGCATGGAATATTTTTCCATCTCTTTGTGTCTTCCTCAATTTCTTTCAGAAGTGTTCTATAGTTTTGAGGGTATAGATCCTTTACATCTTTGGTGAGGTTTATTCCTAGGTATCTTATGCTTTTGGGTGCAATTGTAAATGGGATTGACTCCCTAATTTCTCTTTCTTCAGTCTCATTGTTAGTGTATAGAAATGCCACTGACTTCTGGGCATTGATTTTGTATCCTGCCACGCTACCGAATTGCTGTATGAGTTCTAGCAATCTTGGGGTGGAGACTTTTGGGTTTTCTATGTAGAGTATCATGTCATCGGCGAAGAGGGAGAGTTTGACTTCTTCTTTGCCAATTTGAATGCCTTTAATGTCTTTTTGTTGTCTGATTGCTGAGGCTAGGACTTCCAGTACTATGTGGAATAGCAGTGGTGAGAGTGGACATCCCTGTCTTGTTCCTGATCTTAGGGGAAAGGCTCCCAGTGCTTCCCCATTGAGAATGATATTTGCTGTGGGCTTTTCATAGATGGCTTTTAAGATGTCGAGGAATGTTCCCTCTATCCCTACACTCTGAAGAGTTTTGATCAGGAATGGATGCTGTATTTTGTCAAATGCTTTCTCTGCATCCAATGAGAGGATCATATGGTTCTTGGTTTTTCTCTTGCTGATATGATGAATCACATTGATTGTTTTACGGGTGTTGAACCAGCCTTGTGTCCCAGGGATAAATCCTACTTGGTCATGGTGAATAATTTTCTTAATGTATTGTTGGATCCTATTGGCCAGTATCTTGTTGAGAATTTTTGCATCCATGTTCATCAGGGATATTGGTCTGTAATTCTCCTTTTTGGCGGGGTCTTTGTCTGGCTTTGGAATTAAGGTGATGCTGGCTTCATAGAACGAATTTGGAAGTACTCCATCTCTTTCTATCTTTCCAAACAGCTTTAGGAGAATAGGTATGATTTCTTCTTTAAACGTTTGATAAAATTCTCCTGGGAAGCCATCTGGCCCTGGACTCTTGTGTCTTGGGAGGTTTTTGATGACTGCTTCAATTTCCTCCCTGGTTATTGGCCTGTTCAGGTTTTCTATTTCTTCCTGTTCCAGTTTTGGTAGTTTGTGGCTTTCCAGGAATGCGTCCATTTCTTCTAGATTGCCTAATTTATTGGCGTATAGCTGTTCATAATATGTTCTTAAAATCGTTTGTATTTCCTTGGTGTTGGTAGTGATCTCTCCTTTCTCATTCATGATTTTATTAATTTGAGTCTTCTCTCTCTTCTTTTTAATAAGGCTGGCTAATGGTTTATCTATCTTATTAATTCTTTCAAAGAACCAACTCCTGGTTCTGTTGATCTGTTCCACAGTTCTTCTGGTCTCGATTTCGTTGAGTTCTGCTCGAATCTTTATTAACTCCCTTCTTCTCTTGGGTGTAGGATCTATTTGCTGTTTTTTCTCTAGCTCCTTTATGTGTAAGGTTAGCTTTTGTATTTGAGTTCTTTCCAGTTTTTGAATGGATGCTTGTATTGCGATGTATTTCCCCCTCAGGACTGCTTTTGCTGCATCCCAAAGATTTTGAACGGTTGTATCTTCATTCTCATTAGTTTCCATGAATCTTTTTAATTCTTCCTTAATTTCCTGGTTGACCCTTTTATCTTTTAGCAGGATCGGTCCTTAACCTCCATGTGTTTGAGGTCCTTCCAAACTTCTTGTTGTGATTTAGTTCTAATTTCAAGGCATTATGGTCCGAGAATATGCAGGGGACAATCCCAATCTTTTGGTATCGGTTCAGACCCGATTTGTGACCCAATATGTGGTCTATTCTGGAGAAAGTTCCATGTGCGCTTGAGAAGAATGTGTATTCAGTTGAGTTTGGATGTAAAGTTCTGTAGATATCTGTGAAATCCATCTGGTCCAGTGTATCATTTAAAGCTCTCGTTTCTTTGGAGATGTTGTGCTTAGAAGACCTATCGAGTATAGAAAGAGCTAGATTGAAGTCACCAAGTATAAGTGTATTATTATCTAAGTATTTCTTCACTTTGGTTAATAATTGATTTATATATTTGGCAGCTCCCACATTCGGAGCATATATATTGAGGATTGTTAAGTCCTCTTGTTGAATAGATCCTTTAAGTATGATATAGTGTCCCTCTTCATCTCTCACTACAGTCTTTGGGGTAAATTTTAGTTTATCTGATATAAGGATGGCTACCCCTGCTTTCTTTTGAGGACCATTCGAATGGTAAATGGTTCTCCAACCTTTTATTTTCAGGCTGTAGGTGTCCTTCTGTCTAAAATGAGTCTCTTGTAGACAGCAAATAGATGGGTCCTGCTTTTTTATCCAGTCTGAAACCCTGCGCCTTTTGATGGGGTCATTAAGCCCGTTCACATTCAGAGTTACTATTGAGAGATATGAGTTTAGTGTCATCATGATATCTATTCAGTCTTTGTTTTTGTGGACTGTTCCACTGAACTTCTTCTTAAAGGGGAATTTTAAGAGGCCCCCTTAAAATTTCTTGCAGAGCTGGTTTGGAGGTCACATATTCTTTTAGTTGCTGCCTGTCTTGGAAGCTCTTTATCTCTCCTTCCATTTTGAATGAGAGCCTTGCTGGATAAAGTATTCTTGGTTGCATGTTCTTCTCATTTAGGACCCTGAATATATCCTGCCAGCCCTTTCTGGCCTGCCAGGTCTCTGTGGAGAGGTCTGCTGTTACCCTAATACTCCTCCCCATAAAAGTCAGGGATTTCTTGTCTCTTGCTGCTTTAAGGATCTTCTCATTATCTTTGGAATTTGCAAGCTTCACAATTAAATGTCGAGGTGTTGAACGGTTTTTATTGATTTTAGGGGGGGATCTCTCTATTTCCTGGATCTGAATGCCTGTTTCCTTTCCCAGATTAGGAAAGTTTTCAGCTAGAATTTGTTCAAATACATATTCTGGCCCTCTGTCCCTTTCGGCGCCCTCGGGAACCCCAATTAAACGTAGGTTTTTCTTCCTCAGGCTGTCGTTTATTTCCCTTAATCTATCTTCATGGTCTTTTAATTGTTTGTCTCTTTTTTCCTCAGTTTCCCTCTTTGCTATCAACTTGTCTTCTAGGTCACTCACTCGTTCTTCCACCTCGTTAACCCTCGTCGTTAGGACTTCTAGTTTGGATTGCATCTCATTCAATTGATTTTTAATTTCTGCCTGATTAGCTCTAAATTCTGCAGTCATGAAGTCTCTTGAGTCCTTTATACTTTTTTCTAGAGCCACCAGTAGCTGTATAATAGTGCTTCTGAATTGGCTTTCTGACATTGAATTGTAATCCAGATTTTGTAACTCTGTGGGAGAGAGGACTGTTTCTGATTCTTTCTTTTGAGGTGAGGTTTTCCTTCTAGTCATTTTGCTCAGTGCAGAGTGGCCAAAAGCAAGTTGTATTGGGAAAAAGAGAAAAAGAGAGGAGAGAAAGAAGGAAAGAAAAGAGAAAGAGAAAAAAAAAGGGAAGAAAAAGAAAAAAAAAACGAAAAAAAAAAAAGAAGAAGAAAAAGAGAAAGAAAAAGATGGAGAAAAAAAAGGGGGTGGGGGAAGGAAACAAATCAAAAAGCAAAACAAAACAAAAACAAAAACAAAAACAAACAAACAAAAAAAGAACCACCGGGGAGTATCTTCTGATTCTGTGTTCTTTAAGTCCCTTGGCTTCTCCTGGAAGTTGTCCGTCTAGCTGGTGTTCTGGGGGAGGGGCCTGTTGTGCTGATTTTCAGGTGTTAGCAGTTGGGGGAGCTGCTGTGCCCCTGCCTGGTGCAGGGCTCAGTGGGGGTTGTTTACCCCGTGAGGCCGCAGGAGGAACAGCCCCAGTGTCGGGGCAGCTCTGGAAACCTGGATTCAGCTCCGGCAGGAACTCCGTCTGCAGGGCCTGGAGGCTCCGGGGCGGGGCCGCTGATGTGCTCAGCTGGGGCAGGAGCGTCCTCGCTGTCCTGGGCCCTCCCGGCCTCTGCCTGTCCCGGGGGAGGCGGGATCCTGGGCTGTGTCCCGGTGCCCTGTGCTCCGGAGCCTGCGCTGTTGGATTCGCGCTCCCGGGCCGCGCAGCCCCCTCCGTGGAGCCGCCGCCCGAGCCCCTCCGAGCTGCTCCTGGAACCGCGCAGCCCCCTCAGCACGGAGCCTCTTCCTCTGCCCGAGCCCCTCTGAGCTGCTCCTGGAACCGCGCAGCCCCCTCTGCACGGAGCCTCTTCCTCTGCCCGAGCCCCTCCGAGCTGCTCCCGGGGCCGCGCAGCCCCCTCCGCGGAGCCGCCGCCCGAGCCCCTTCAGCTGCTCCGGGTCCCGCCGGGTCCCGCCGTGCGCGCTGCAGCCCTTAGGGAGCTCGGCGCACTCTCCTGGGCGCGCAGTTGCTCTGTTACTGTCCCCGGGAGCCCGAGGGCATCCCCGCCCTCCTGGGTCCTGCTCCACCTCCCCGCGAGCCCCTTTCCGCCCGGGAAGGTCGGTGCAGCTCCTGCTCCTCCGGGACGGGGCTCTCCTGTCCTGGGGACACTCGCCCCGGCCTCAGCCCGGCTCCTCGCGGGGCCCCTCCCCCTTGGAGGCCTTTGTTCCTTTATTTCTTTTTCCCCGTCTTCCTACCTTGATAGAAGCGCGAACTCTTCTCACTGTAGCATTCCAGCTGGTCTCTCTTTAAATCTCAGGCCGAATTCATAGATTTTCAGGATAATTTGAAGGTTTTCTAGGTAGTTTGGTGGAGACAGGTGATTTGGGGACCCTACTCTTCCGCCATCTTGCTCCTCCCCCCCTGTATTTGAGTTCTTTCCAGTTTTTGAATGGATGTTTGTATTGCGATGTATTTCCCCCTTAGGACTGCTTGTGCTGCATCCCAAAGATTTTGAACGGTTGTATCTTCATTCTCATTAGTTTCCATGAATCTTTTTAATTCTTCCTTAGTTCCTGGTTGACCCTTTCATCTTTTAGCAGGATGGTCGTTAACCTCCACGTGTTTGAGATCCTTTCAAACTTCTTGTGAGTTAGTTGTAATTTCAAGGCATTCTGGTCTGAGAATATGCAGGGGACGACCTAATCTTTTGGTATTGGTTCAGACACGATTTGTGACCCAGTATGTGGTCTTCTGGAGAAAGTTCCATGTGCTCTTGAGAAGAATGTGTATTCAGTTGAATTTGGATATAAAGTTCTGTAGATATCTGTGAAATCCATCTGGTCCAGTGTATCATTTAAAGCTCTTGTTTGTTTGGAGATCTTGTGCTTAGAAGACCTATCGAGGGTAAAAAAAGCTAGATTGAAGTCACCAAGTATAAGTGTATTATTATCTAAGTATTTCTTCACTTTGGTTATTAATTGATTTATATATTTGGCAGCTCCCACATTCGGGGCATATATATTAAGGATTGTTAAGTCCTCTTGTTGGATAGATCCTTAAGTGTCCCTCTTCATCTCCCACTATAGTATTCAGGGTAAATTTTAGTTTATCTGTTATAAGGATGGCTACCTCTGCTTTCTTTTGAGGACCATTCAAATTGTACATGGTTCTCCAACCTTTTATTTTCAGGCTGTAGGTGTCCTTCTGTCTAAAATGAGTCTCTTGTAGACAGCAAATAGATGGGTCCTGCTTTTTTATCCAGTCTGAAACCCTGCGCCTTTTGATGGGGTCATTAAGCCCGTTCACGTTCAGAGTTACTATTGAGAGATATGAGTTTAAGTCATCATGATATCTATTCAGTCCTTGTTTTTGTGGATGGTTCCACTGAACTTCTTCTTCAAGGGAAATTTTAAGAGTCCCCTTAAAATTTCTTGCAGAGCTGGTTTGGAGGTCACATATTCTTTCAGTTCCTGCCTGTCTTGGCAGCTCTTTAACTCTCCTTCCATTTTGAATGAGAGCCCGCTTGATAAAGTATTCTTGGTTGCATGCTCTTCTCATTTAAGACCCTAAGTATATCCTGCCAGCCCTTTCTGGCTTGCCAGGTCTCTGTGGAGAGGTCTGCTGTTAACCCTAATACTCCTCCCCATAAAAGTCAGAGATTTCTTGTCTCCTGCGGCTTTAAGGATCTTCTCTTTATCTTTGGCATTTGCAAGGTTAATGTCGAGGTGTTGAATGGTTTTTATTGATTTTAGGGGGGGATCTCTCTATTTTCTGGATCTGAATGCCTGTTTCCCTTCCCAGATTAGGAAAGTTTTCAGCTAGGATTTGTTCAAATACATATTCTGGCCCTCTGTCCCTTTTGGCGCCCTCGGGAACCCCAATTAAACATAGGTTTTTCTTCCTCAGGCTGTCGTTTATTTCCCTTAATCCATCCTCATGGTCTTTTAATTGTTTGTCTCCTTTTTCTCAGTTTCCCTCTTTGCCATCAACTTGTCTTCTATGTCACTCACTCGTTCTTCCACCTCGTTAACCTTTGTCGTTAGGACTTCTAGTTTGGATTGCATCTCATTCAATTGATTTTTAATTTCTGCCTGATTGGATCCAAGTTCTGCAGTCATGAAGTCTCTTGAGTCCTTTATGCTTTTTTGTAGAGCCACCAATAGCTGTATAATAGTGCTTCTTAATTGGCTTTCTGACATTGAATTGTAGTCCAGATTTTGTAACTCTGTGGGAGAGAGGACTGTTTCTGATTCTTTCTTTTGAAGTGATGTTTTCTTCTAGTCATTTTGCTCAGTGCAGAGTGGCCAAAAGCAAGTTGTATTGGGAAAAGGAGAAAAAGAGAGGACAGAAAGAAGAAATGAAAAGAGAAAAAGAAAAAAGGAAGAATAAAAGAAAAAAAAAGAAAAAGAACAAAGGAAAAAAAGGGTGGGGAAAGGAAACAAATCAAAAAGCAAAAAAGAAAAAACAAAATAAAACAAATAAGCAAACAACAACAACAACAACAAACACGGGGGAGTATCTTCTGATTCTGTCTACTTTAAGAGCTTTGACTTCCCCTGGAACTTGTCCGTCTAGCTGGTCTTCTGGGGGAGGGACCTGTTGTGCTGATTTTCAGGTGTGAGCACTTGGGGGAGCTGCTCTGCCCCTGCCTGGTGCAGGGCTCAGTGGGGGCTGTTTACCCCGTGAGGCCCCAGGAGGAACAACCACAGTGGTGGGGCCAGCTCTGGAGCCCTGGAGTCAGCTCCCGCAGTTACTCCGGAGCTCTTCGTCTGCAGTGCCTGGAGGCTCTGGGGCGGGGCCTCTGATCTGCTCAGCTCGGGGCAGGAGCGTCCTTGCTGTCCTGGGCCCTCCCGGCCTCTGCCTGTCCTGGGGGGAGGCCGGATCCTGGGCTGTGTCCCCGCGCCCTGTGCTCCGGGGCCTGCGCTGTTGGATTCGCGCTCCCGCCCCGCAGCCCCCTCCGCGGAGCCGCCCCCGAGCCCCCCCAGCTGCTCCCGCCCCGCAGCCCCCTCCGCGGAGCCGCCCCCGAGCCCCTCCGAGCTGCTCCCGCCCCGCAGCCCCCTCCGCGGAGCTGCCCCTGAGCCCCCCGAGCTGCTCCGGGTCCCGCCGTGCGCGCTGCAGCCCTTAGGGAGCTCGGCACACTCTCCCGGGGCGCAGGTGTCTGTTAGTGTCCCCGGGAGCCCGAGGGCATCCCCGCCCTCCTGGGTCCTGCTCCAACCCCCTGCAAGGACTTTCCGCCCAGGAAGGTTGGTGCAGCTCCTGCTTCTCCGGGACGGGGCTCTCCTGTCCTGGGGACACTCGCCCGGCCTCAGCCCGGCTACTAGCGGGGCCCCTCCCCCTTGGAGGCCTTTTGTGTCTTTATTTCTTTTTCCCCGTCTTCCTGCTTTGATAGAAGCGCGAACTCTTCTCACTGTAGCATTCCAGCTAGTCTCTCTTTAAATCTCAGGCCGAATTCTTAGATTTTCAGGACGATTTGAAGGTTATCTAGGGAATTTGATGGGGACAGGTGATTTGGAGACCCTACTCTACCGCTATCTTGCCCCTCCTCGATTTCCTTCTATTTAAATGTGAATTCTCTTCTATTTAAATTTAAAGAATTATTCAGAACAGTTTATTCATATACTGAGATATATGGTAGAAAAATGAAAAGAATATTTTTGAAACTAGTTAAGTCAAATGAATGCATGCATAATGCATTTTGAAAATCTTGACAAATGAAAAATGGTAAAATTTATTTGACTGTGGTGCATTCATTGGTTAAAGGGTATGAAGTCCTTTCGTTGATCTCCAAGTGAATATGGGATATGACTAGTTTATAGCTAAAAACATGGAATAAGATAGCATCTTCTGTAATTAGTCTCTCAAACTTCTAGAAGATAGGAGGGAGTAAACTGGATTTTATCTCTCTCTAGTTTCATTTAGTATTATTAGACAAAGCATATTGTCATTCAAAGAGATGGGGACTATAATTTTCTAAGAATATCACAGATTTGGAAGAGGTTACAGGATATATAATTTTGATTTCCCACTTTTTTTGAATATTTCATTTATTCATGAGAGATACACACAGAGAGGCAGAGACATAGGAAGAGGGAGGAGAAGCAGGCTCCATGCAGAGATCCTGATGTGGAACTTGGTCTCGGGGTTTGGAAAGACGCTCTGAGCCAAAGGCAGATGCTCAACCGCTGAGCCACCCAAATGTCCTGATTTCCCACTTTTCTTTTTTTTTAAATTATTTATTCATTATTTATGAGAGAGAGGGTGGGGGGCAGAGACATGGCAGAGGGAGAAGCAGGCTCCGTGCAGGGAGCCCATCGCGCCACTCGATCCAGGGACCCCAGGACCGTGCCCTGGGCCAAAGGCAGGCTACAAACCGCTGAGTCACCCAGGGATTCCCCCACCCCCCGATCTCCCACTTTTAAACTTAGTGTTAGGAAGCCCACCATAAGAGCATATCTTTTTGGATTCACGAACGGATTCCATTCAACATTCTGGATGACATAGAAGATACCATTTAGGAACGCTCAGCGTTGGACATTTGCCTTTGGCTCAGGGCATGATCCTGGAGTGCTGGGATCTAGTTCCACATTGGGCTCCCTGCATGGAGCCTGCTTCTCCCTATGCCTGTGTCTCTACTTCTCTCTCTGTGTCTCATGAATAAATAAATACAAACTTAAAAAAAAAGAAGATACCATATTATCCATCATTCTAGCATCATTGGTGGATCTTCCAGATATCTGATTGATTGGTTAGGCAAATATTCCTAAAAGATAGTTGTAGAAGGTTGTAGGGGTGCTTATTTGGTTAAGAAATGGCTCTTGATATCAGCTCAGGTCTTGATATCAGGGTTGTGAATCAAGACCTCTCTTTGGCACCATGTTGAGTGTGGAGCCTACTTAAAAGTGAAAAAAAAATTTGTAGAAACTTCAGGCGCCCCATGGAAGTGGAAAGAGGGTAACAGAACTAAAAAGGTGGAGGGTTCAGGGCGAGATGGTGGAGGGGTAGGGTCCTCCGCTCACTGGGCCCCACCAACTTACCTAGATAACTTTCAAATCATCCCCAAAACCTATGAATCAACCTGAGATTTAAAGAGAGAACAGGTGGAATGCTACAGAGAGAAGGGTTTTTGCTTCTAACAAGGTAGGAAGGCAGGGGGAAAAAGAAGTGGGGGAGAGCCTGCACAAGGAACCGGTTCTAAGGCTAGATGGTGGGAGTCCCCAAGACAGGAAAGCCCAGACCTGGAGAAGCAGGAACTTAAAAAATCTACACCAGATTATTCCTGGATGGAAAGGCACTGAGCAGGGAAATAGGGCAGGATCACAGGAGGGGCAGTGGATCCTCCAGTTTCCTAGAGTCACTAATAGAGGAAGAGCACCCAGGGGAAAGTGTGCCACAGACTGTGGGCTGATCTTGGTAAAGGGATGGAGTGCACGCCTGGTGGGGCCTCAGGAGAACCTCAGGCTGTGGCTTTGGCGGTGGGGTCTGCACCCTGCTGTCTTCAAGAGCCACAGCCCCAAGAGAGCGATTATAGCATCACAGGCCCAGATTCCAGGGCACGAAGCAAACACAGCCTCCAATCCTGCACTCCCACGGGGACTGGTGGAGGCGGGTAGGTAACAGAACAGCGAGGACTCTCCCACAAGGCTCCCCCAAGCTGTGCAGATAAGGACTCCACACCCAGGGAGCATACAGGCCAGTGCTGACTGGGAGACTGCGTAGTTACTGTGGGGGCTGACTCCAAAGCTAGAGAGCTGGCCACTGCCAGTGTGGTTGTTCCTCCTTGTGTCGCTGTGTGCCTGAGAGGGACGGGGAACACAGGAAACAGGGGTCTCAAAGGATAAACAGCTGCCACTGGGCCCAGCACTTGGTGGGGGGCAGGGCAATTCCCCCAGGTACACACACCTGAGAATCAGCACAGCAGGCCCATTCCCCAGAAGACTAGCTGGAAGAACAGGGGAAGATCAAGTTATTAAAATGGCAGCGCTAGAAATCTCCAGGGGAAGTCAAGGGATTTACAGTAAACAGAACCAGAGGAATCATCTAGGATGAAATTTACTTAGAGCGTGGTTGATACTCTTGACGCAGCCCACTCATACAGCCACTCTGCACTAAGCAAAATGACGAGAAAGAAGAAGTCACCACAAAAGAAACAGAAACAGTACTCTGTGCCACAGAGTTAAGAAATTTGGATTACAATTCAATGTCATAAAGCCAATTCAGAAGCATAGCTATAAAGCTATTGGTGGCTCTGGAAAAAAACAGAGAAATCAAGAGACTTCATGACTGCAGAATTTAGAGCTAATCAGGCCAAAATTAAAAAATAACTAAATGAGATGCGATCCAAACTGGAGGTCCTAAAAATTAGGGTTAATGAGGTAGAAGAAAGAGTGAGTGACATAGAAGAGAAGTTGATTGCAAGGAAGGAAACTGAGGAAAAAAGAGAAGAACAATTAAAAGATCATGAGGAAAGGTTAAGGGAAATAAATGACAGCTTCAGAAGGAAAAATCTACATTGAATTGGGGTTCCAGAGGGCACCAAGATGGACAGAGGGCCAGAAAGCATATTTGAACAAATCATAGCTGAAAACTTCCATAATTTGGGGAGGGAAATAAGCATTCGAGTCCAGGAGATAGAAAGGTTCCGCCCCCTAAACTCAATAAAAACTGTTCAATACCTCGACATTTAACAGTGAAACTTGCAAATTCCAAAGATAAAGAGAGAATCCTTAAAGCAGCAAGAGACAAGAGATCACTATGGGTAGAAATACTAAATTCACAGCAGACCTCTCCACAGAGACCTGGCAGGCCAGAAAGGGCTGGCAGGATATATTCAGGGTCCTAAATGAGAAGAGCATGCAGTCAAGAATACTATATCTAGAAAGGCTCTCATTCAGAATAGAAGGAGAGATAAAGAGCTTCCAAGATAGGCAGAAACTGAAAGAATATGTGGCCACCAAATAACATCTGCAAGAAATATTAAGGGAGACTCTGTAAAGGGAAGAGGATGCCCAAATAAACAACCTAAAAAAACAGGGACTGAATAGATATTATTATGATACTAAATTCATCTTTTTCAATAGTAACTCTGAACGTGAATGGGCTTAATGATCCGATCAAAAGACTCAGGTTTTCAGAGTGGATTAAAAAGAAAAACTCATCTATTTGCTGTCTACAAGAGACTCACTTGAGACCTGTGGAGATGTACAGCCTGTGAACGAAAGGTTGGAGAACCATTTACCATTTAATTGTCCTCAAAAAATAAAAGCAGGGGTAGCCATCCTCATATCAGATAAATTAAAGTTTATCTCAAAGACTGTAGTAAGAGATGAAGAGGGACATTACATCATACTTAAAGGATCTATCCAACAGGAGGACCTAACAATCATGAATATTTATGCCCCTAATGTGGGACTTGCCAAATATATCAATTAATAATCAAAGTTAAGATATACTTAGATAATAATACACTAATTATGGGAGGCTTCTACATGGCACTTTCTGCAAATGACAGATCTTCTAAGCACATTTCCAAAGAAACAAGAGCTTTAAATGATACATGTGACCAGATGGATTTCACATATATTTAGAGAACTTTATATCCAAACGCAATTGAATACATATTCTTCTCAAGTGCACATAGAACTTTCTCCAGAATAGACCACATACTGGGTCACAAATGAGGTCTCAACTGATATCAAAAGATTGGGATTGCCCCTGCGTATATTCAGACCATAATGATTTGAAACTTGAACTCAATCACAAGAAGATATTAGGAAGAAACTCAAACACGTGGAGATGAAAGAGCATCCTGCTAAAAAAAGAAAGGGTCAACCCAGAAATTAGGGAAGAATTAAAAAGATTCATGGAAACAAATTTTTTAAATTTTTATTTATTTATGATAGTCACACAGAGAGAGAGAGAGAGAGAGAGAGAGAGAGAGAGGCAGAGACATAGGCAGAGGGTGAAGCAGGCTCCATGCACCGGGAGCCCAACATGGGATTCAATCCCGGGTCTCCAGGATCACACCCTGGGCCAAAAGCAGGCACCAAACCGCTGGGCCACCCAGGTATCTCCTCATGGAAACAAATTAAAATGAAGATACAGCCGTTCAAAATCTATGGAATACAGTAAAGGCAGTCCAAGAAGGAAATACATCATAATACAAGCATCCCTAAAAAAAATGGAAAAAACTTCAAATACACAAGCTAACCTCACAGCTAAAGGAAATGGAGAAAGAAGAGCAAATAAAACCTACACCAGCAGAAGAAGAGTGTTAAAGATTACAGCAGAACTCAGTGAAATAGACTCTAGAGAACTCAGTGAAATAGAAGAAATGTAGAACAGATCAATGAAACCAGGAGTTGGTTCTTTGAAAGAATTAATAAGGTAGACAAAACATTACCAGCCTTATTAAAAAGAAAAATAGACTCAAATTAATAAAATCACGAATGAAAGGACAGATAAAAAACAATACCAAGAAATACAAATAACTTTAAAAACATTTTATGAGCAACTATATGCCAATAAATTAGCAATGTAGAAGAAATGGATGCATTTCTGGAAAACCACAAACTACGAAAACTGAAAGAAGAAATAGAGAGCCTGAGAAGGCAAATAAGCAGGGAGGAAATTGAAGTAGTCATCAAAAACCTCTCAAGACACAAAAGTCCAGGGCCAGATGGCTTCCCAGGGGAATTCTATCAAACGTTTAAAGAAGAAACCATACCTATTCTACTAAAGTTGTTATGAGAGTTAGAAAGGATGGAAAACTTCCACACTCGTTTTATGATGCCAATATCACCTTAATTCCAAAACCAAAGACCTCACCAAAAAGGAAAATTATAGACCACAATTCCTGAGGAACACAGATGCAAAAATTCCCAACAAGATAATAGCCAATAGGATCTAACAATACATGAAGAAGATTATTCACCATGACCAAGTGGGAATTATCCCCAGGATGCGAGGCTGGTTCAAGACTTGTAAAGCAATCAATGTGATAGATCTTATCAGCAACAGAAAAAACAAGAACCTTAGGATCCTCTCAATGGATGCAGAGAAAGCATTTAACAAAATACAGCATCATTCCTGATCAAAACGTTTCAGAGTGTAGGGATCGAGGGAATATTCCTCAGCATCTTAAAAGC
Organism: Canis lupus familiaris; assembly: GCF_011100685.1. NCBI lineage: Eukaryota > Metazoa > Chordata > Mammalia > Carnivora > Canidae > Canis > Canis lupus. The sequence goes on from NC_049235.1 coordinate 1,160,949, forward strand.
AATCTATGAAAATCCCACAGCAAATATGATTCTCAATGGGGAAACACTGGGAGCCTTTCCCTTATGATCAGGAACACCGCAGGAATATCCACTCTCACCACTGTTCTTCCACATAGTATTAGAAGTTTAAGCCTCACCTATCAGGCAACAAAAAGAAATAAAAGGCATTCCAATTGACAAAGAAATCAAAATCTCCCTCTTTGCATATGACATGATACTATATATATGAAAACCCAAAGACTTCACCCAAGATTTCTGGAAATAAAACAGCAATTTGGCGGTGTGGCAGGATACAAAGTCAATGCCCAGGAATCAGTAGCATTTCTATACACTAACAATGAGACTGAAGAAACAGAAATTAAGGAGTCAATCCCATTTACAACTGCATGCAAAAGCATAAGGTACCTAGGAATAAACCTAACCAAAGTGGTAAAGATTTTTCACCCTAAAAACTACAAAACATTTCTGAAAGAAATTGGGGAAGACACAAAGAAATGGAAAAATATTCCATGCCCTTGGATTGGAAGAATTAATATAATGAAAATGTCAATGTTACCCAGGACAATTTACACATATAATGCAATCCCTATCAAAATAAAATGGACCAGGTGATCCCTGAGTGGATCAGCAGTTTAGCACCTTCCTTCGGCTAAGGATGTAATCCTGGAGCCTCAGGATTGAGTCCCATGTTGAGCTCCCTACAGGGAGCCTCCTTCTCCCTCTGCCTGTGTCTCTACCTGTCTGTATTTCTGTGTCTCTCATGAATAAATAAAATATTTAAAGAAATACCATGGACTTATGACTTTTTTCAGAGAGTTGGAACAAAGAATCTTTAGATTTGTCTGGAATTAGAAAATACCCTGAATAGCAAGGGGAATATTGAAAAACAAAACAAAACAAAACAAACCCCCCAAAAAAACAAACAAAAAACAGAACTGGGGACATCACAATGCCGGATTTCAAGTTGTACTACAAAGCTGTGATCATCAAGACAGTATGGTACTGGCACAAAAACAGTCACAGAAATCAATGAAATAGAGTAAAGAACCTAGAAATGGGCCCTCAATTCTATACTTAACTAATATTCGACAACGCAGGAAAGACTATCCACTTCCCAAAAGACAGTCTCTTCAATAAATGGTGCTGGGAAAATTGGACATCCACATGCAGAACAAGAAAACTAGACCATTGTCTTACACCATACACAAAACCTCAAAATGGATGAAAGATCTAAATGTGAGACAAGATTCCATCAAAATCCGAAAGGAGAACACAGGCAACACCCTTTTTGAACTTGCCCACAGCAACTTCTTGCAAGATACATCTATGAAGGTAAGGGAAACAAAAGCAAAAATGAACTATTGGGACTTCATAAAGATAAAAAGCTTCTGCACGGCAAAAGAAACAGTAAACAAAACCAAAGGTCAACCTACAGAATGGGAGAAGATATTTGCAAATGATATATCAGATACAGTACTCAGATCGAAGTTCTATAAAGCACTCATTAAACTCAACAGCAAAGAAACAAACAATCCAATCATGAAATGGGCAAAAGACATGAAGAGAAATCTCACAGAGGAAGACATAGACATGGCCAACAAGCACGTGAGAAAATGCTCCGCATCGCTTTCCAATCAGGGAAATACAAATCAAAACCACAATGAGATACCACCTCACACCAGTGAGAATGGGGAAAATTAACAAAGCAAGAAACCATAAATGTTGGAGAGGAAGTGGAGAAAGGGGAACCCTCTTGCACTGTTGGTGGGAATGTGAACTGGTGCAGCCACTCTGGAAAACTGTGTGGAGGTTCCTCAAAGAGTTAAAAATACATCTGCCCTAAGAATCAGCAATTGCACTGTTGGGGATTTACCCCAAAGATACAGATGCAGTGAAACGCCGGGACACCTGCACCCTGATGTTTCTAGCAGCAATGTCCACAATAGCCATACTGTGGAAGGAGCTTCGGTGTCCATCGAAAGATGAATGGATGAAGAAGATGTGGTTTATGTATACAATGGAATATTCCTCAGCCATTAGAAACGACAAATACCCACCATTTGCTTCGACATGGATGGAACTGGAGGGTATTATGCTAAGTGAAATAAGTCAATTGGAGAAGGACAAACATTATATGGTCACATTCATTTGGGGAATACAAAAAATATTGATCAGGAATGGATGCTGTATTTTGTCAAATGCTTTCTCTGCATCTATTGAGAGGATCATATGGTTCTTGTTTTTTCTCTTGCTGATATGATAAATCACATTGATTGTTTTATGAGTGTTGAACGAGCCTTGCATTAGGGGGATAAATCCTACTTGGTCATGGTGAATAATCTTCTTAATGTACTATTGTATCCTATTGGCTAGTAACTTGTTGAGAATTTTTGCATCCATGTCCATCAGGGATATTGGTCTATAATTCGCCTTTTTGGTGGGGGCTTTTTCTGGTTTTGGAATAAAGGTGATGTTGGCCTCATAGAACAAGTTTGGAAGTGTTCCATCTCTTTCTATCTTTTGAAACAGCTTTAACAGAATAGGTATGGTTTCTTCTTTATTTATTTATTTTTTATAAATTTTTATTTATTTATGATAGTCACACAGAGAGAGAGAGAGAGAGGCAGAGACACAGGCAGAGGGAGAAGCAGGCTCCATGCACCGGGAGCCCGACGTGGGATTCGATCCCAGGTCTCCAGGATCGCGCCCTGGGCCAAAGGCAGGCGCCAAACCGCTGCGCCACCCAGGGATCCCTGGTTTCTTCTTTAAATGTTTGATAGAATTCCCCAGGGAAGCAATGTGTCCCTGGACTTTTGTGTCTTGGGAGGTTTTTGATGACTGCTTCAATTTCCTCCCTGATTATTTGCCTGTTCAGGTTTTTTATTTCTTCCTGTTCCAGTTTTGGTAGTTTGTGGTTTTCCAGAAATGCGTCCATTTCTTGTAGATTGCCTAATTTATTGGCATATAGCTGCTCATAATAGGTTTTTAAAATCATTTGTATTTCCTTGGTGTTGGTAGTGATCTGTCCTTTCTCATTCATGGTTTTATTAATTTAAATCTTCCCTCTCTTCTTTTTTAAGGCTGGCTAATGGTTTATTAAAGAAGCAACTCCTGGTTTTGTTGATTTGTTCCACAGTTCTTTTGGTCTCTATTTCATTGATTTTTGCTCAAATCTTTATTAACTCTCTTCTTCTGCTGGGTGTAGTATCTATTTCCCGTTTTTTCTCCAGCTCCTTTAGGTGTAAGGTTAGCTTTTGTATTTGAGTTCTTTCCAGTTTTTGGATGGCTGCTTGTAATGCAATGTATTTCCCCCTCAGGACTGCTTTTGCTTTATCCAAAGATTTTGAGTAGTTGTTTCTGCATTCTCATTAATTTCCATGAATCTTTTTAATTCTTCTTTAATTTCCTGGTTGACCCTTTCATCTTTTAGCAGGATGGTCCTTAACCTCCACGTGTTTGAAAACCTTCCAAACTTCTTCTTATGATTTAGTTCTAATTTCAAGGCATTATGGTCTGATTATATGCAGGGCACGATCCAAATCTTTCGGTATCAGTTCAGACCTGATTTTTCACCCAGTATGTTGTCTATTCTGGAGAAAGTTCCATGTGCACTTGAGAAGAATATGCATTCATTTGCGTTTGGATGTAAAGATCTGTAAATCTCTGTGAAATCCATTTGATCCAGTGTATCATTAAATGCTCTTGTTTCTTTGGAGATGTTGTGCTTAGAAGACCTATCGAGTGTAGAAAGCGCTACATTGAAATCACCAAGTATAAGTGTAGTGTTATCTAAGTATGTCTTGACAATGGTTATTAATTGATTGATGTATTTGGCATCTCCCACATTCGGGGATATATATTGATGATTGTTAAGTCCTCTTCTTGGATAGATCCTTTAAGTATGATATAGTGTCCCTCTTCATCTCTCACTACAGTCTTCAGGATAAACTTTAGTTTATCTGATATCAGGATGGCTATCCCTGCTTTTTTTTGAAGACCATTTAAATGGTAAATGGTTCTCCAACCTTTTATTTTCAGGCTGTAGGTGTCCTTATGTCTAAAATGAGTCTCTTGTAGACAGCAAATGGGTCCTACTTTTTTATTCAGTCTGAAACCCTTCGCTTTTTGATGGGGTCATAAAGCCCATTCACGTTCAGAGTTACTTTTGAAAGATATGAGTTTAGTGTTATTATGATACGTATTCAGTCCCTGTTTTTGTGGATTGTTCCATTGGATTTCCTCCTACAGAGGAATTTTAAGAGTCCCCCTTAAATTTCTTGCAGACCTGGCTTCTTGGTCCCATATTCTTTCAGTTCCTACCTATCTTGGAAGTCTTTTTCTTTCCTATTCTGAATGAGAACCTTGCTGGATAAAGTATTCTTGGATGCATGTTCTTCTAATTTAGGACCCTGAATCTATCCTTCCAGCCTTTTCTTGCCTGCCAGGTCTCGGTGGAGGGGTCTGCTGTTAATGTGATATTTCTCTCCATATAAGTTAGGGATCTCTTGCCTCCTACTGCTTTAAGGATCGTCTCTTTGTCTTTGGATTTTGCAAGCTTCAGTATTAAATGTCGAGGTGTTGAACAGTTTTTATTGATTTTAGGGGGGGAATCTCTCTATTCCCTGGATCTGAATGCCTGTTTCCCTTCCCAGATTAGGAATGTTGTCAGCTATGGTTTGTTCAAATGCATATTCTGGACCTCTGTCCCTTTTGGCACCCTCGGAAACCCCAATTAAGCATAGATTTTATTCTTCAGGCTCACTTATTTCCCTTAATCTATCCTCATGATCTTTTAATTGTTTTTCCGTTTTTTCTTCAGTTTCCCTCTTTGCCATCAATTTGCCTTCTATGTCACTCACTCGTTTTTCTACCTCATTAACCCTCGTCGTTAGGACCTCTAGTTTGGATTGCATCTTATTTAATTGATTTTTAATTTCTGCCTGATTAGTTCTAAATTCTGCAGTCATGAAGTCTCTTGCATCCTTTATGCTTTTTTCTAGAGCCACCAGTAGCTTTATAGTTGTGCTTCTGAATTGGCTTTCTGACATTGAATTGTAATCCAAATTTTGTAACTCTGTGGGAGAGAGGACTGTTTCTGATTCTTTCTTTGGAGGTGAGGTTTTCCCCTTAGTCATTTTGCTTAGTGCAGAGTGGCCAAAAACAAATTGTATTGGGAAAAGGAGAAAAAGAGAGATGAGAAAGAAGAAAAGAAGAAAAGAAGAAGAAAAAAAAGTAAGGGAAAAAAAGAGAAGAGAAGAAAAGAAAAAAAAGGGGGGGCAAACGGAAATCAACAAACAAAAAAACAAGGGGGAGTATCCTCTGATTCTGTATACTGTAATTCCCTTGACTTCCCCTGGAACTTTCCAGTGCTGCTTGGTCAATAATTTGTTTTTCCCCTGTTGGTCTAGCTGGTCTTCTGGGGGAGGGGCCTGCTGTGGTGATTTGCAGGTGTTAGCTCTTGGGCGAGCTGCTCAATCCACTGCCTGGTGCAGGGCTCGGTGAAGGTTGTTTAAACCTGTTTATCCTATAAGGCCACTGTGAAGCTCATTGGGGGTTGTTTATCCTGTGAGGCCCCAGGAGGAACAACAACAGTAGCAGCATTCAGCTCCCCTGCCCTGGATTCAGCTCCTGCAGTATCTATGGAACTCTCAGTCTGCAGGGGCCTGGATGCTCTGGGGTCGAGCCCGCTGATCTGCTCAGCTCTGGGCTGCCTGGAGGCTGGAGGATCCTTGCTGTCCTGTGCCCTCCCGGCCTCTGCTTGTCCTGGGGGGAGTGCCGGATCTTGGGCTGTGTCTCCAGCGCCCTGTGCTCCCGAGCCTGGGCTGTTGGAATCATGCTCCTGTCTGCGCAGCTCTCTCTGTGTGGAGTCTCTGCTGGGAGCTGCTCCCGAGCTGCTTCTGGGGCCACACAGCTCCCTCCCCATGAAGCCGCCACCTGAGCTGCCTCCAAGCTGCTCCTGGGCCCTACCAGGCACGCGCTGCAGCCCTTTAGGGAGTTTGGCCGCAGGGTGTGGTGGGCTCTCCCTGGGCCGCCGGTGCTCTGTTAGTGTCCCAGGGAGCCTGAGGGTATCCCTGCCCTTCCCGGATTCCTGCTCCAACTCCCTGGGAGTGCCTTTCTGTCCGGGAAGATTGGTGAAGCTCCTGCTTCTCTTGGACTGGGCTTTCCTGGGGCTTTCCTGTCCTGGGGGCACTCGCCCAGGTCTTAGCCCGCGCCTCAGGGCACCCCCTCCCCTTGGATGCCTTTTGTTTCTTTATTTCCCTCCCCCCCCCATCTTCCTACCTTGATAGAAGCGCGAACCCTTACTGTAGCATTCTAGCTGTTCTCTCTTTAAATCTCAAGCTGAATTTGTAGGATTGCAGGTTGATTTGAAAGTTATCTAGGTAATTTGGTGGGGACAGGTGACTTGTGGACCCTACTCTTCCCCCATCTTGCCCCGCCTCTCAAATTCTTTTTTTTCAAAGATTATTTTAGGGACAGAGATTGGGCGTTGGGAAGGGCAGATGAGAGAGAGTTTTAAGAAGACAGTATACTGAATGCAAGCCTCCACTGGGGCTCAATCTCATGACCTTGATATCACAACCTGAGCCAGAACCAAGAGCTGGGCACTTAACCAATTTTGCCCTTATAACTAGATGTCCCCTCATACTTCTCAACTGTAAAATTGAGCATGCATTTTTGAATGAAAATTAGTGTAACAAAGGAAATAATTAATGGAAAAACGATAGCCTGAAGGAAAAAAATTATTATTGTCAGTGGGTAAAAGTCAACGACTTTGGATAATGATATACAGAATTTGAGTAGTCAATAATACTCATAAATTTTATTGTATTTGAAAATTTTAGAGACTTACTTATGATCCACCAGTTCATAGGAGGCATCACTGACCTTAAACCTGAATCTATGTCCTCACTAAATTTACTGAGGTGTATGTCAAACCAGTCCAAACAGCAAAAAATACTTAAATATATATGTAATATGAATAAATAAATAAATAAATAACATATATATTTAAATATCTTCATTCAAAAGTTAGTCTTTCACATACGAAAATTGTAGCAAAACAATATTCAAATTCCAGTATATTTTTTATTTATATATATTTTTAATAATAAATTTATTTTTTTGTTGGTGTTCAATTTGTCAACATACAGAATAACACCCAGCGCTCAACCTGTCAAGTGCCCACCTCAGTGCCCTTCATCCATTCACCCCCAACCCCCGCTCTACTCCACTTCCACCACCCCTAGTTCATTTCCCAGAGTTAGGAGTCTTCATGTTCTGTCTCCCTTTCTAATATTTCCTACCCATTTCTTCTCCTTTTCCTTCTATTCCCTTTCACTATTATTTATATTCCCCAAATGAATGAGACCATATAATGTTTGTCCTTCTCCGATTGACTTACTTCACTCAGCATAATACCCTCCAGTTCCATCCACATCGAGGCAAATGGTGGGTATTTGTCATTTCTAATGGCTGAGGAATATTCCATTGTATACATAGACCACATCTTCTTTATCCATTCATCTGTTGATGGGCACTGAGGCTCTTTCCACAGTTTGGCTATTGTGGACATTGCTGCTAGAAACATCGGGTGCAGGTGTCCCGGCATTTCATTGCATCTGTATCTTTGGGGTAAATCCCCAGCAGTGCAATTTCTGGGTCGTAAAACAATGTATAGGTTTATTTCATAATGAAGAATCTCATCATACACTTAACAATACAAAGTTAATTTTATCATAGTCATCTTTGTACATTCTCTTCCCTGAAGAGAAAACCGAAATACACTTCATTCAAACCTATGAATAGTCCTTTTGTTGTTGTTGTTGTTGTTGTTGTTGTTTTTAAAGATTCTATTTATAACTAAGTGCTACACCCGACTTGATGTTTGAAATTACAATCCTGAGATCAAGATCAATGTCCTAGTAACTGATCCAGGCAGGCACCCTAAACATATGAATAGTTCTTAAAGATGGCAAGTATCTTGTTTCATGTATTATTTATTTTTCAAGATATGCATCAGTGTTTTGCTGAATTTTACAACTGTGTGTATGTGTGTAAGTATGTAGATGTGTATATCGATTTTTTAAGGGGATAGATCATACATATTGAATTTGTGCATAAAATAGTAAAGGGAACAGTTAAGTAGCCACTATCCATATAGTAGACAATATCATTATTTAGGAAACAGTATGATTCCCTAAGAAAAAATTAGACGGGGGAGGGGCAAGATGGCAGAAGAGTAGGGTCCCCAAATCACCTGTCCCCACCAAATTACCTAGATCACCTTCAAATCATCCTGAAAAATCTACGAATTCGGCCTGAGATTTAAAGAGAGACCAGCTGAAATGCTACAGTGAGAAGAGTTCGCGCTTCTATCAAGGTAGGAAGACGGGGAAAAAGAAATAAAGACACAAAAGGCCTCCAAGGGGGAGGGGCCCCGCGAGGAGCCGGGCTGAGGCCGGGGCGAGTGTCCCCAGGACAGGAGAGCCCCGTCCCGGAGGAGCAGGAGCTGCACCAACCTTCCCGGGGGGAAAGGGGCTCGCAGCGAGTTGGAGCAGGACCCAGGAGGGCGGGGATGCCCTCGGGCTCCCGGGGACACTAACAGACACCTGCGCCCCGGGAGAGTGCGCCGAGCTCCCTAAGGGCTGCAGCGCGCACGGCGGGACCCGGAGCAGCTCGGGGGGCTCGGGGGCGGCTCCGCGGAGGGGGCTGCGGGGCGGGAGCAGCTCGGGGGGCTCGGGGGAGGCTCCGAGGAGGGGGCCGCGGGGCCCCGGGAGCAGCTCGGGGGGCTCGGGGGCGGCTCCGCGGAGGGGGCTGCGGGGCGGGAGCGCGAATCCAACAGCGCAGTCCCAGGAGCACAGGGCGCCAGGACACAGCACGGGATCCGGCCTCCCCCCGGGACAGGCAGAGGCCGGGAGGGCCCAGGACAGCAAGGACGCTCCTGCCCCGAGCAGAGCAGATCAGCGGCCCGCCCCGAAGCCTCCAGGCCCTGTAGGCAGAGAGCTCCCTAGTTCCTGCGGGAGCTGACTCCAGGGCTCCAGAGCTGGCCGTGGCCACTGTGGTTGTTCCTCCTGGGGCCTCACGTGGTAAACAACCCCTACTGAGCCTCACAGTGGCCTCAATGGATAAAGAGTTTAAACATCTTTCACTGAGCCCTGCACAGGAGGGCTCAGTGAAAGGAGATGAGCAGGGAGCTGAGCAGCCCCCCAAGCGCTAACACCTGAAAATCAGCACAACAGGCCCCTCCCCCAGAAGACCTACTAGACGGACAAGTTCCAGGGGAAGTGAAGGGACTTAAAGTATACAGAATCAGAAGATATTCCCCCGTGTATTTTTTTTTCTTTTTGATTTCTGTTTGCTTCCCCCCTTTTTTCCCTTTCTTTCTTTTTCTCTTTTTCTTCTCTTTTTTCTTTTTTTCTTCCTTTTTTCTTTTTTCTTTTTCTCTTTTCTTTCATTCTTTCTCTCTCTTTTTCTCCTTTTCCCAATAAAACTTGTTTTTGGCCATTCTGCACTGAGCAAAATGACTAGAAGGAAAACCTCGCCTCAAAAGAAAGAATCAGAAACAGTCCTCTCTCACACAGAGTTACAAAATCTGGATTACAATTCAATGTCAGAAAGCCAATTCAGATGCACTATTATACAGCTAGTGGTGGCTCTAGAAAAAAGCATAAAGGACTCAAGAGACTTCACGACTGCTGAATTTGGATCCAATCAGGCAGAAATTAAAAATCAATGGAATGATATCCAATCCAAACTAGAAGTCCTAACAACAAGGGTTAATGAGGTGGAAGAACGAGTGAGTGACATAGAAGACAAGTTGATGGCAAAGAGGGAAACTGAGGAAAAAAGAGACAGACAATTAAAAGACCATGAAGACAAATTAAGGGAAATAAACGACAGACTAAGGAAGAAAAACATATGTTTAATTGGGTTTCCCGAGGGCACGAAAAGGGACAGAGATCCAGAATATGAATTTGAACAAATCATAGCTGAAAACTTTCCTAATCTGGGAAGTGAAACAGGCATTCAGATCCAGAAAATAGAGAGATCCCCGTAAAATCAATAAAAACTGTTCAACACCTCGACATTAAGCTTGCAAATGCCAAAGATAAAGAGAAGATCCTTAAAGCAGCAAGAGACAAGAAATCTCTGACTTTTATGGGGAGGAGTATTAGGTTAACAGCAGACCTCTCCACAGAGACCTGGCAGGCCAGAAAGGGCTGGCAGGATATATTCAAGGGTCCTAAATGAGAAGAACATGCAACCAAGAATACTTTATCCAGCAAGGCTCTCATTCAAAATGGAAGGAGAGATAAAGAGCTTCCAAGAAAGGCAGGAACTGAAAGAATATGTGACCTCCAAACCAGCTCTGCAAGAAATTATAAGGGGGACTCTTAAAATTCCCCTTTAAGAAGAAGTCCAGTGGAACAATCCACAAAAACAAGGACTGAATAGATATCATGATGACTTAAACTCGTATCTTTCATAGTAACTCTGAACGTGAACGGGCTTAATGACCCCATCAAATGGCGCAGGGTTTCAGACTGGATAAAAAAGCAGGACCCATCTATTTGCTGTCTACAAGAGACTCATTTTAGACAGAAGGACACCTACAGCCTGAAAATAAAAGGTTGGAGAACCATTTACCATTCAAGTGGTCCTCAAACAAAAGCAGGTATAGCCATCCTTATATCAGATAAAATAAAATTTATACCAAAGACTGTAGTGAGAGATCAAGAGGGACACTACATCATACTTAAAGGATCTATCTAACAAGAGGACTTAACAATCCTCAATATATATGCCCCAAATGTGGGAGATGCCAAATATATAAATCAATTAATAACCAAAGCGAAGAAATACTTAGATAATAATACACTTATACTTGGTGACTTCAATGTAGCTCTTTCTTTTTTTTTAAAATTTTTATTTATTTATGATAGTTACAGAGAGAGAGAGAGGCAGAGACACAGGCAGAGGGAGAAGCAGGCTCCATGCACCGGGAGCCCGATGTGGGATTTGATCCCGAGTCTCCAGGATTGCGCCCCGGGCCAAAGGCAGGCGCCAAACCGCTGTGCCACCCAGGGATCCCAAATGTAGCTCTTTCAATATTCAATAGGTCTTCTTAGCACAACATCTCCAAAGAAACGAGAGCTTTAAATGATACACTGGACCAGATGGATTTCACAGATATCTACATAACTTTACATCCAAACTCAACTTAATACACATTCTTCTCAAGTGCACATGGAACTTTCTCCAGAATAGACCACATACTGGGTCACAAATCGGGTCTGAACCAGTAACAAGAGATTGGGATCGTCCCCTGCATATTCTCAGACCACAATGCCTTAAAATTAGAACTAAATCACAACAAGAAGTATGGAAGGACCTCAAACACGTGGAGGTTAAGGACCATCCTGCTAAAAGATGAAAGGATCAACCAGGAAATTAAGGAAGAATTAAAAAGATTCATGGAAACTAATGAGATTGAAGATACAACCGTTCAAAATCTTTGGGATGCAGCAAAAGCAGTCCTAAGGGGAAATACATCACAATACAAGCATCCATTCAAAAACTGGAAAGAACTCAAGTACAAAAGCTAACCTTACACCTAAAAGACCTACAGAAAAAACAGCAAATAGATCCTACATCCACCAGAAGAAGAGAGTTAATAAAGATTCGAGCAGAACTCAATGAATTCGAGACCAGAAGAACTGTGGAACAGATCAACAGAACCAGGAGTTGGTTCTTTGAAAGAATTAATAAGATAGATAAACCATTAGCCAGCCTTATTAAAAAGAAGAGAGAGAAGACTCAAATTAATAAAATCATGAATGACAAAGGAGAGATCACTACCAACACCAAGGAAATACAAACGATTTTAAAAACATATTATGAACAGCTATACGCCAATAAATTAGGCAATCTAGAAGAAATGGACGCATTCCTGGAAAGCCACAAACTACCAAAACTGGAACAGGAAGAAATAGAAAACCTGAACAGGCCAATAACCACGGAGGAAATTGAAGCAGTCATCAAAAGCCTCCCAAGACACAAGAGTCCAGGGCCAGATGGCTTCAAAGGGGAATTCTATCAAACGTTTAAAGAAGAAACCATACCTATTCTACTAAAGCTCTTTGGAAAGATAGAAAGAGATGGAGTACTTCCAAATTCGTTCTATGAGGCCAGCATCACCTTAATTCCAAAACCAGACAAAGACCCCACCAAAAAGGACAATTACAAACCAATATCCCTGATGAACATGGAGGCCAAAATTCTCAACAAGATACTAGCCAATAGGATCCAACAGTACATTAAGAAAATTATTCACCATGACAAAGTAGGATTTATCCCGGGGACACAAGGCTGGTTCAACACTCGTAAAACAACCAATGTGATTCATCATATCAGCAAGAGAAAAACCAAGAACCATAGGATCCTCTCAAAAGATGCAGAGGAAGCATTTGACAAAATACAGCATCCATTCCTGATCAAAACTCTTCAGAGTGTAGGGATGGAGGGAACATTCCTCAACATCTTAAAAGCCATCTACGAAAAGCCCACAGCAAATATCATTCTCAATGGGGAAGCATAGGGAGTCTTTCCCTTTAGATCAGGAACAAGACAGGGATGTCCACTCTCACCACTGCTATTCAACATAGTACTGGAAGTCCTAGCCTCAGCAATCAGACAAAAAGATATTAAAGACGTTCAAATTGGCAAAGAAGTAGTCAAACTCTCCCTCTTTGATGATGACATGATACTCTACATAGAAAATCCAAAAGCCTCCACCCCAAGATTGCTGGAACTCATACAGCAATTTGGCAGTGAGGCAAGGTACAAAATCAATGCCCTGAAATCAGTGGCATTTCTATACACTAACAATGAGCCTGAAGAAAGAGAAATTAAGGAGTCAATCCCATTTACAATTGCACCCAAAAACATAAGATACCTAGGAATAAACCTAACCAAAGAGGTATAGGATCTATACCCTAAAAACTATAGAACACTTCTGAAAGAAATTGAGGAAGGCACAAAGAGTTGGAAAAATAGTCCATGCTCATCGATTGGCAGAATTAATATTGTGAAAATGTCAATATTACCCAGGGTAATTTACATGTTTAATGCAATCCCTATGAAAATACCATGGGCTTTCTTCAGAGTTGGAACAAATTTTTTAAAGATTTGTGTGGAATCAGAAAAGACCCCGAATAACCAGGGGAATTTTAATAAAGAAAACCATATCTGGGGGCATCACAATGCCAGATTTCAGGTTGTACTACAAAGCTGTGGTCATCAAGTCGGTGTGGTCCTGGCACAAAAACAGACACATAGATCAATGGAACAGAATAGAGAACCCAGAACTGGACCCTGAACTTTATGGTAAAGTAATATTCGACAGAGGAAAGAGTATCCACTGGAATAAAGACAGTCTCTTCAATACATGGTGCTGGGATAATTGGACATCCACATGCAGAGGAATGAAACTAGACCACTCTCTTTCACCATACACAAAGATAAACTCAAAATGGATGAAAGATCTAAATGTGAGACAAGATTCCATCGAAATCCTAGAGGAGAACACAGGCAACACCCTTTTGACTCGGCCGCAGTAACTTCTTGCAAGATACATCCACGAAGGCAAAAGAAACCAAAGCAAAAATGAACTATTGGGACTTCATCAAGATAAGAAGCTTTGCACAGCAAAGGGTACAGTCAACAAAACTAAAAGACAACCTTCATAATGGGAGAAGATATTTGCAAATGACCTATCAGATAAAGGGCTAGTTTCCAAGATCTATAAAGAACTTATTAAACTCAACACCAAAGAAACAAACAATCCAATCATGAAATGGGCAAAAGACATGAGCAGAAATCTCACAGAGGAAGACATAGACATGGCCAACATGCATATGAGAAAATGCTCTGCATCACTTGCCATCAGGGAAATACAAATCAAAACCACAATGAGATACCACCTCACACCAGTGAGAATGGGGAAAATTAACAAGGCAGGAAATCACAAATTTGGAGAGGATGTGGAGAAAAGGGAACCCTCTTACACTGTTGGTGGGAATGTGATCTGGTGCAGCCACTCTGGAAAACTGTGTGGAGGTTCCTCAAAGAGTTTAAAATAGACCTTACCTATGACCCAGCAATTGCACTCTTGGGGATTTACCCCAAAGATACAGATGCAATGAAACGCCGGGACGCCTGCACCCCAATGTTTATAGCAGCAACGTCCACAATAACCAAATTATGGAGGGAGCCTCAGTGTCCATCGAAAGATGTATGGATAAAGAAGATGTGGTTTATGTATACAATGGAATATTACTCAGCCATTAGAAATGACAACTACCCACCATGTGCTTCAACGTGTATGGAACTGGAAGGTATTATGCTGAATGAAGTAAGTCAATTTTAGAAGGACAAACATTATATGTCCTCATTCATTTGGGGAATATAAATAATAGTGAAAGGGAATATAAGGGAAGGGAGAATAAGTGTGTGGGAAATATCAGAAAGGAGACAAAACATAAAGACTCCTAACTTTGAGAAACGAACTAGGGGTGGTGGAAGGGGAGGAGGGCGGCAGTTGGGGGTGAATTGGTGACAGGCACTGAGGGGGGCCCTTGACGGGATGAGCACTGGGTGTTATTCTGTACGTTGGTAAATTGAACACCAATAAAAAATAAATTTACTATAAAAAATAAAATAAAATAAAATTTATTTGTGATTAGGAAAAAAAAATTAAAGAACTATAACTCAATTTCTAGAAGTTAATAAAATTGGCCAAGTTAAAGTATATTCTTAACTGAATATTTTTTACATTTAAATACTTATATTTCAAATTACAAATACAGATTAAACTAGTTTTTATAGCATATCAGTTTTATTTTATAATGATTTAGAAATAATCCATTTCACATTCTTTAAGCTTTATCCAAATAACAAGTGAGACAGAAAATTGAGTTCCATATTCTATTCACTCATTCATGTATTTAATATATATTTTTGAGGAAATACTATGTTCCAGGCATTGTTTTAACCATTCAGAATGTACAGAGTTGAAAATAAAGTTTCTGTTAGAAAGGATTTCCATTGGTCAGTTAGAATGGCAATAAACAATAAGTAAAGCTCATAATTTTATTTAATATGTAAAAGGTGAAAAATTTGCAAAATAAATCAAAGGGCAGCATAGTAAGAGGAGAAATAGGCAAGCTGAGGTGTGGGGGGATATTAAAATTTTCAGTAGACAATGCTGGCGTAGGTATCACTTAAAAAATGACATTTGACAAAAGACTGAACTTGATTCAAGATTATGGAATTAAGACTGTGAGACTACAGGGCGTTAACAGCTTATTCAATAGAACGAATGTCATCATTTGATTCAAACAAATAAATGGCCACATTATAAAACAAGAACACTTCTTAAGCTGGTTGAAATCTTATTGAGTATAATTGTAAAATATGCATCCCTCCCATTTTAATACATTTCTCAATGTAAATGTGTTTGAGAGTTATATTATTGCTTTTTTTTTTTTCATTTTAGGGAAAAAAATGGAGTTCATGATGGGACATGAGAATCACATTTTTACCAGTGACTTCATTCTCTTAGGACTCTTTGCTTCTTCCCATACAAGCCAAATTTTCTTCCCCTTTATATTCATCATTTTTATGGTGTCTTTAACAGAAAACACAATCATGATCCTCCTTATCCTCAGGGACTCGAGACTCCATACTCCAATGTATTTCCTGCTCAGCCACCTCTCTTTCATGGACATCTTGCATATTTCCAACATTGTTCCCAAAATGATCACCAACTTTCTCTCAGGCAGAACTATTTCATTTGCAGGTTGTGGCTTCCAGATATTTCTATCCCTCCTCCTGGATGGTGAGTGCCTCCTCCTGGCGGCAATGTCTTATGATCGCTATGTAGCCATCTGTCATGCACTGCACTATCCCATACTTCTATCCCATACTTATGAATGACTATGTCCGCAATCTCATGGCTGCAGGGTCCTGGCTTGTTGGGACCATCAACTCCATAGCCCACACAGCTTATGCCCTGTACTTTCCCTTCTGTGGTTCGAGAGCCATTGATCACTTTTTCTGTGAAGTCCCTGCCATGTTGAAGTTGTCCTGTGTGGACACAACACCCTATGGACGAGAAGCTTATGTAAGTGGCATAATTTTTCTCTTTTTTCCTGCCTCCCTAATCTCCCTCTGGTAGCCATCAGTTTGTTTTCTATAATTAAGTCTGTTTCTTTCTCTCTCTTTTGCTCTCACTTTCTTTTATTTTTTCCCTTTGTGCATATTTTTGTTGTTTCTTAAATTCCATATATAAGTGCAATTGTATGATATTTATCTTTCTCGAACCTAATTGGGTTAGTATTATACTCTTTAGCTCCATCTATTTGTTACAAATAGCAATATTTCATTCTTTTAAAAATTATTTTAAATAAATTAACATATAGTGTATTATTAGTTTCAGGGATAGAGTTTAGTGATTAATCAGTTGCATATAACACCTAGTGTTCATTCCATTAAGTGCCTTCCTTAATGTCCATCACCCAGTATACCATATCCTCCCACCCAACTCCCCTCGAGCAACCCTCAGTTTGTTTCCCAGAGTTAAGTGTCTATTTTTGGGATGCCTGGGTGGCTCAGCAGTTTAGCACTTGCCTTTGGTGCATGGTATGATCCTGGAGTCCTGGGATCAAATCCCACATCAGGCTCCCTGCATGAGCCTGCTTTTCCCTCTGCCTATGTCTCTGACTCTCTTTCACACTCTCTCTCTTTCTCTCATGAATAAATAAGTAAAATCTTTTTAAAAAGAATTTATGTATATATATATATTTTTTCTTTTTTGCTTAACATTTTAGATTTATTTTGCTTAGCATAATGCCTTCTAGTTTTATCCACATCATTGCAAATGGAAAGATTTCATTCCTTTTGATGGCTGAGTAATGACTATTCTTTATCCATTCATCTGTCCTTGTACATCTGCCTCTTTCCATATTTTGACTATTGTGGATATCGCTGCTGTAAACACTGGGATATGTGTGCCCTCTCAAATAACTACGTTTGTATCCTTTGCCATTCTTTTATATCTATCTATCTATCTATAGATCTTAATATATATTATGATATATATTATATATAATATATAATACAACATTAAATAAATATATAATTATAATACCATATATAATTATATATTAATTAATAATAATCATATTATATATAATATAATATGTGATGTAATATATATATCATATATATTAAGATCTATATATAGATCTATATATAGATATATTATATATTATATATCATATATATCTTAATATATATTAAGATCTATCTATCTAT
Organism: Canis lupus familiaris; assembly: GCF_011100685.1. Lineage (NCBI taxonomy): Eukaryota > Metazoa > Chordata > Mammalia > Carnivora > Canidae > Canis > Canis lupus. The sequence continues at coordinate 1,178,325 of NC_049235.1, forward strand.
CTATCTATCATCTATCATCTATGCCATTTATTTATCCATTCATCAATTGATGGGCATTTGGGGCTGCTTCCATATCTTGAAAATTATACATAATGATGCTGTAAATACACCGGTGCATGTATCCTTTTGCATTAGTATTTTTATAAAATTTGGGTAAATGCCTAGTAGTGCAATTGATCATAGAGTAGTTCTATTTTAAAATTTCTGATGAACCTCCATGTTGTTTCCCAGAGTGACTGCACTAGTTTGCATCTCACCAATACTGCAGGAGGGATTCTTTTCCTCCATAGTCTTGCCAAAAATTGTTACTTCTTGTGTTTTTTACTTTAGTCATTATGATAGATGTGAGGTAATATCTCATTGTAATTTTCATTTGCATCTCCCTAATGATGAGAGATGTTTTTATTCATTTTTTAGTTTAAGTATAATGCACATTTAGCATTATATTAGTTTCAGCAACTGTCTTCTCAAGGCCCTTAATTTTCTGCTAACATTTTCTTTGAGATTTATTTTGTTTTGCTTTTGATTTATTTTTGTATTCTGACTACCACCTGATCCTATGAAAACAAGGCATGATTTTAGTATTAGTTTCTTCCAGGAATTGAAATATATTGTAGTTAATATTGTGGTATAGCAAGCTAATGCAAACGTTAGTGGTTTAAAATAATAATACTAATTTATTTTGCTCATAAAACTTGTTTAGGCAAAGTTTGATAGACACTTCATTTTTGTGTTAGTTGGGACAACTCAAGTGAATCTGTAGACTCATCTCCAAGATAACTTATATACATACATATTATTTAAATATATACATATGTAAAATTACACATACTAATACCAAATACTAATATGTATAAATATAAATTATATATACATCTCTAACCATTTATCAGCATAAATTGTTTGATGAACTCATATTCTAATATTTGGATTACTCAAATACACTCCCATAAATAATTTTCAAATAACTGAAGCCTAAAGCATATAATTCTACATAATGCCTATTTTTACATTGTATCAATTTAGAATGAATTATGTTTGAGACATATGTGATATCATATTTGGCATTTATTCTTCAGTAATTTAATTCATTAAATTTAATTGAAAGAATGATGATTGAATGCAAATTTTCATTCTTACATTTCAGCTTCCAAGACCTGCAATTTTATTGGGAACAAAATCTCATAGTTATCCAAGCTACTGAACAGCATTTTTTCCTAATCCTTGGGTATATGTAGATTTGTTCTTTTCTTTGAGATGATGTGAGATAGTTATATAAATTAGACTCAGTAGTTCATTCAGATGTTAAAATTCAGAGTTTTGGAATTTTGACAAGAGATTATTTTAATTTGATTTTCTTCATTTTTAAAGTGGTATTTCCTTAAAACCAAAAGTTGTAGGCTATAGGTCCTTATTTTTTGGTTGTTGTTTTGTTTTTTTGTGTTGTTTTGCTTTGTAAAATTTAGTACCCTAAAACTTACAACTCAAAAGTTGCAGAAAGAGTATAAATCTTCTCCCAGACCATTAGATGTATTTCCTTAGTTAACCCTAAAAGAAGGTGAGACCTTTAGCCCTAAGATTTTCCTTGTGATCAAAGATATTTACTTTTATTTTTATTTATATATTTATATTTATATATTTATATTTATAAATATATATTTTTTATTTTTATATGTTATATATAAATATATATAGAAAATATATATTTAATATGTGGAAAAAAGGGGATTTTTGTTCTTACTCTGATGAATAAAGCTATTGTCTATGTTGATTTATGTGTTTAATTCTACCATGTGTGAATTATTTTAATTATTTTTTTTCAGATAGAGATGTTCCTTTCAATTATTCATGATTACTGTAATTTTTTTAAGATCTATGCCCCACATGGGTCTTGAACTCATGACCTTGAGATCAAGAGTTGAATGTTCTACTGACTGAGCCAACCAGTGATTACTACATATAAATAGCATTTAAATGTACACAGTTCAACCTACTTACCTTGTATATAATGATTTTTTAACTCACATATACCCACAGAAAATGATCTTCTAGAAAAAAATTTGATAATATTTTCTATAAGATCTTTATGTGTTTTGTTCCATATTCATTTAACTGTTTCTTTGAAATTTATTTTATAAAATTATATGAACCTAGTATATGCATTGCTTTTTTACAGATTAATTAATCACTCTTTAAATAATTCATCCTGAAAGTTATACACACACACATTGTTGATGTTGTTGGCACAAAATGAACAAATCTTTTAGAACCTCTTAAAGAAAGAACTTTTTGTTTGTTGTTTGTTCTGTTTTTGGTTTTGCTTTTATTTTTCCCAGCTCAAGTTATCAGAGTTGCCTGGGATACACAGTCTTCACTAAGGACATAAAACATTAAATGTTAGAAATCATTAGATGAAAGACATTTCAGAAAGTTATATACCTTATCTTATTTTAGGACTGTAACCTTAGGATTTAGTTAATCAGCAGAACTGTGTGGCTTCAGTCTCAGGGAGGTCCTGTTTTTGGTTTTATACTTGAACTGGTCCCTTTTAGGTTATTTATAAGTGAATTGGATGTACAATCTGTGCCCAGGGCAGAAATTGAATCCCTGTTGTGTGGTTTTGCTGACTCTGGTAATGGTTAAAGTTTCACTTCTATTTTTTTAATTTTTTTAAAGATTTTATTTATTTATTCACGAGAGACAGAGAGAGGGAGAGAGAGAGAGAGAGAGAGAGAGAGAGAGAGAGAGGCAGAGACACAGGCAGAGGAAGAAGCAGGCTCTATGCAGGGAGCCTGATGTGGGACTCCATCCCGGGTCTCCAGGATCAGGCCCTGGGCTGAAGGCCGCACTAAACTGCTGAGCCAGCCAGTCTGCCCAAAGTTTCACTTCTTTGCAAGCCCATGAGGAGGGCCCATAGACATTAAAAGTTGAAAATTGCTTTTATCAATGTCTAGCATATCTTTTGCTTACAGTGCCTCAATCATTCACTCTTACTGCTGAGGTCCAAAGTCCAGAACAAATATTATAATGATGTATGCAAGCATGACAAATGTAAATTTTAATTTACCAAATATAAAAGAAATAGTTGTTTTATAAAACAGTGTGAACTGGGGGTCCCTGGGTGGCTCAGCAGTTTAGTGCCCGCTTTTGTCCCAGGGTGTGATCCTGGAGACCTGGAATCGAGTCCCACATCAGGTTCCCGGTATGAAGCCTGCTTCTCTCTCTGCCTGTGTCTCTGCCTCTCTCTCTCTCTCTCTCTGTGTCTTTCATGAATGAATAAATAAATAAAATCTTTAAAAAAGTGTGAACTGACCAAGTGAGAGCAAAATATATTGATAGAACACAAATTTTATAATCTGGATCCAGTTTGGCTTCTGCCAGTTTATCAAATTATTCTCACTGTAGTTGTCCCAGAAAATGTTTCTCCAGCCACTTTCTCAAAGCCCCCTTGACTTCTTTATTCCTCACACTGTATATAAGGGGATTCAACACAGGTGTGAAGATGGTATAAAAAGCAGAGATCACCTTGTCATAGGCCACTGAATGGTAGGATTTGGGCCGCATGTAGATGAATATTATGGCACCATAGAAAAGCCCCACAACAGCCAGGTGAGAGGAGCAAGTGGCAAAGGCTTTCTTTTGGGCTGCTGTGGACTGCATGCGGAGTACAGCAGCAAGGATGAGACTGTAGGAGGCCAGAATAAGAGACAGTGGGATCAAGAGCATCAGAACACAGCATACATACATGAACAACTCAAAAAACATAGTGTCAGCACAGGCAAGGCGCACAAGTGTGGGTGCCTCACAAAAGAAGTGGTTTATTTCCCGAGAATGGCAGTAAGCGAAGCTCAGAGTGACACCAGCCTGCATCAGTCCATCTACTCCTCCCAGAATCCAGGAACCTGCGGTCATGTGCAAGCAGAGCTTCTGATTCATGAGGATGTGGTAGCGCAGGGGATGACATATGGCCACATAGCGATCATAGGCCATGGCTGCTAAGAGAAAGCACTCACCCCCTCCCAGTGTGAGAAACAGGAAGATCTGGGCTCCACAGCCAGCAGGAGAGATGGACCCGGTGCCCATCAGGTAGTTGGCTGCCATTTTGGGGACTATGGTGGAGACCAGCATCATGTCCATGACAGAAAGCTGGCTGAGCAAGAAGAACATGGGCGTGTGCAGCCGGGGGTCCTCATAGATGAGCATGATCATGAGGGCATTGCCCATCAGAGAGGTGAGGAAGAACATGAGCACCATGGAAAAGAGGAACAAATGGATTGGAGTGTGTTTAAAGAGCCCTAGAAGAATAAAGTTTATCTCAGTAGTGTCATTTGCATTTTCCATTGTTCCTGTCACGCCTGAAAGAAAAAGAACGATAAGGAAATGAGAGCTGCTTGAAAGAAGGTTAGTTATTTACTTAAGAAGAGGTGATCAAATGAGAGAAAACAAAATGAGACTTGGGAGAGTAATTATGTCTTTAATCTTTCATTTCCCAACAAGACGTTTGCTTTAGCATCCTATCACACACCCCTGTTGTTATTACACAGTATTTTTTAATCCACAGAAAGTCATATAACAAGTGTGTATTGCCATACACATTTCTTTTATTTCTATGTATCTTGTTAGTATGCCATGCATAATTTAGTCATGGTGTTAGGAAATATTATATAATCCCAGTTTTCTAAAGTGTATGTACTTCTGTCTTCAGAACCTCATAATCATGCATTTAATTGATATTGATGTGATATAGCTCCTAACTATAACTTTTTTATGTTTCTCATATGCTTAAATTAGTTTCTCAAGATTTCCTTCAATGCCATGAAGAATTGGTTTAATTTAAAAAAATGCCCAACATTATACGTAAAACTACCATAACTCAGTTTGCAGGTGAGGGAAACAAAAAAGGCTGTGTTTCTCTATTTTACATGTGTGTGCAGCACATGGTTCAATACACCAGGCCCCAGCTACCACAGATACTGCTCCAGAGTACCTAACACCATATTGGCCATGTTATCATGGTGTGTACTCATGATTATAGAGAATTTGTCTCAGTTTAGAAATCTCACAACAGTTAATTTTATAAATGATATGTACCTGCAAAATGCTGAATTTAACTAAATGTGTTCATTATAAAAATTGTTTCTTTTTTTTAAGAATTTATTTATTTATTCATGAGACACACACACACAGAGGCAGAGACACAGGCAGAGGGAAAAGCAGGCTCCATGCAGGGACCCTGTTGTGGGACTCGATCCCAGGTCTCCAGGATCAGGCCCCAGGCTGAAGGCAGCGCTAAACTGCTGAGCCACCCAGGCTGCCCTAAAAACTCAATTTCATAAATGAATATAACCCTAAGGAGTATAAGAAAAATATTTTAACTTGTAGACTTAAACACTTTGTTACTAGTAGCCACACATCCTTAAAGATAGGAGATAGATTAATTTATTAATTGATTAAATTATTAATTGGCAAGTTTATTACATTTTAATTAACTGTTTAGTTAGTTAATTATATAACTGGTTAAGTAAAACATGCTCAAATAAATTTATGCCCCAAATTACTCAGAAGTACAGCATTAGCTGTGAATAAAATAGGAAGCATCTCCTTGATTTTCAGGGTTCAATTATCATCTTTCTAAAACTGCAAACTTATTTTTATTATCAGTAAGTGTCTATGGTAGTAGAATTAGATGCATATGCAAATTACTTTCTCTTCTTTTTTTTTATTTTTGTGACATTTGTCTCTTCCTTACAAATTAACTCTTTCAAAGACAGCAATCAATAGATTAATGATTATCAAGATGTTTGGTTTTGGGATTTATTCATAATCTATAGGATAACAAATCTTTATTTAGTTCCATGTAAATTAATTGGTTAGCAGTGCAAAATTTTTAAATGATCAATATCTTTTGTAAATATTAGCATTGTTTTAAGTATCTAACATATATGAGAAATATCAATTATATAATTAAATAATATAGAATTTCTCTGCATCAAAATAGTTATAAATAAGAAAATAAGAGTTATCAGTCTCATGATTTATTTCAATTATATATATATGGCATATATATATACACATATGTATATACATATGTATTTATGGCCTCATGCAAATGGCAGGAATTTCTGTAGTAAATAATCTAAATGTAGTATTTTTCATCTCTTAGATAAGAGAATGTCTATTTCATTCTCAAAAACTGTTGATTTTTGTTTCCAGTTTTTCCATGTGACAGTCTTAGTTATTTTTAGGTGTGATAATTATAGCCAATCACAAAAAAGGGATTAATTTAATTTAATTAATTTTAAGAAAATTAATTTTCTTTTAAATTTCAAGTTTATTAATGATGCTGAGAAGAAACTTATTTTTTTTGTATTGTTAATTTTCACCATTCTCACTGGTGTGAGGTGGTATCTCATTGTGGTCTTTTTTTAGTTTATTTTTTATTGGTGTTCAATTTGCCAACATATAGAATAATACCCAGTGCTCATCCCATCAAGGGCCCCCCTCAGTGCCCATCACCCAATCACCCCCACACCCCGCCCACCTCCCTTTCTACCACCCCTAGTTTGTTTCCCAGAGTTAGGAGTCTTTCATGTTCTGTCTCCCTTTCTGATATTTCCCACTTATTTTTTCTCCTTTCCCCTTTATTCCTTTTCACTATTTTCCACATCCCCAAATGAATGAGACCATGAAATGTTTGTCCTTCTCCGATTGACTTATTTCACTCAGCATAATACCCTCCAGTTCCATCCACGTTGAAGCAAATGGTGGGTATTTGTCGTTTCTAATGGCTGAGTAGTTTGTATGTTTATAGGAAAGCATTTTTTCTTCCAGATTGCCTAATTTGTTAGCATATAGTTGCTCATAATATGTTCTTACAATTGTTTGTATTTCCTTATTGTCTTATAATATGTTCTTATAATTGTTTGTATTTCCTTAGTGTTGGTCATGATTTCTCTGAACATAAGATATTCACAGTGAATTTACAGAAGTAATCCAAAAGTTTAAGTTAAAAGAGATTCTTGCGTAATGGAAGAAGTTAAGTTTAAGTAATCCAAAAGTTAAAGTTAAAAGGGTTTCTTGCGTAATGGAAGAAATTAAGTTTAAGTAATCCAAAAGTTTAAGTTAAAAGAGTTTCTTGAGTAATGGAAGAAATTAAGTTAAATTAACTTAAACTTTTGGATTACTTCTGTAAATTCATTGTGAATATCTTATGTTCAGAGAATGTTCAACATCACATTTATAAAAAAAGGGCAAGAACCATAGGATGGATGCAGAAACAGTAATTGAAGAAGAACCATAGGATGGATGCAGAAACAGTAATTGACAAACTACAGCATACTTTCTTGATTAAAACTGTCAACAGTATAGGGATAGAGGAAACATACCTCATTATCATAAAAGCTATGTATAAAAAGCCCACAGCAACTATCATTATCAATGGGGAAAAACTGAAATCTTAACTTAAGGTCAGGAACATGACAGTGATAACCACTATCACCACCATTGTTCAACATAGTACTAGAAGTCCTACCCTCAGCAACCAGTCAACAAAAAGAAATAAACAACATTCAAATTGGCAAAGAAGAAATAAAACTGTCACTCTTTACAGATGACATAATACTTTATGTCTAAAACCCAAAAGATTCCAGCCCAAGATTGATAGAATTTATACAGGAATGCAGCAAAATGGCAGGATATAAAATCAATGCATGGAAATCAGTTACATTTCTATACACTAACAATGAAACAGAAGAAAGAGAAATTAAAGAATTGATCCCATTTACAATGGCACCAAAAAACATAGTACTCTAGGAATAAGCCAAACCAAAGAGGTAAAGGACCTGTACTCTAAAAAATACACAATATTTATTAAAGAAATTGAGGAAGACATAAAGAAATAGAAAAACATTCCATACTGATAGATTGGAGGAGTAGATATTAAAGAAATTGAGGAAGACATAAAGAAATAGAAAAACATTCCATACTGGTAGATTGGAGGAGTAGATATTGTTAAAATGTCTATATTACCCAAAGCAAACATATTCAATGCAATTACAATTAAAATAATTGTGACACTTACACAGAGTTGAAACAAATAATCTGAAAATTTGTATGGAACCAGAAAAGACACTGAATAGCTAAAAGAATGTTGAACAAGAAAACCAATGTTAGTGGCATCACAATGCCAGACATCAAGCTGTATTCTAAAGCTATAATCATCAAGACAGTATGATATGAGAATCCAGAAATAGACCCTCACAACTACTATTTGCCAAAGCAGGAGGTAATATCCAATTGGGAAAAAAAGTCTCATCAAGTGGTGTTGGGAAAATTGGACAGCTAGATGTAGAAGAATGAAACTGGATCATTTTCTTAACCCATACATAAATTTAAACTCAAAATGGATGAAAGACCTAAATGTGAGACAGAAATCCATCAAAATCCTAAAAAAGAACACAGGCAGCAACCTTTTAGACTTTGGCCACAAACACTTGCTAGATGTCTCCAAAGGAAAGGGAAACAAAAGCAAAAATAAACTATTGGGACTTTATCAAGATAGAAAGCTTCTGCACAACAAAGAAAACAGTCAACAAAACTGAAAGGCAACTCATGGAATGGGAAAAGATATTTGCAAATGACATATCAGGTAAAAGGCTAGAATCCAAGATCTACAAAGAACTTACTAAACTCAACACCAAAAAACCCCAAAGAATCCATTCAATAAATGGGCAGAAGACATGAACAGACATTTATCCAAAGAAGACATACACATGGCCAACAGACACATGAAAAAATGCTCCACATTTCTTGTTATCACAGAAATACAAATCAAAACCACAATGAGATAACACCTTACAGTAGTCAGAATGAGTACAATAAAAAATTCAGGAAACAGCAAATGTCAGATGAAGATGCAGAGAAAGGAGAATCCTCTTACCCTGCTGGTGGGAATGCAAGCTGGTACAGCCACTCTGGAAAAAAAATTAGAGTTTCCTCAAAAAGTTAAGAATAGAGCTATCCTATGAACCAGCAATTGCAGTACTAGGTATTGACCCCAAAGATATAAATGTAGTGATTCAAAGGGGTACATGTACCCTGATGTTTAAAGCAGCAATGTCCACAATATCCAAACTGTGAAAAGAGCCACTGTCCACTGATGGATGAATGAGTAAAGAACATATGATTATATGATAGATTGATAGATGATAGAATAATAAACTTTTATTCATTTCATATTAATGGGCTGGATTACACTGATTGACTTTCTTATGATAAGACATCTGTATACTATTTGGATAGAACTACTCATTTTGATATGTAAATTATTTGAATCTATGACTGTGGTAAGATTGGTATTATTTTTAAGCAATCTTTCATGTATGGTCATCAAGTATATTAATCCAACAATATGCATCCTGTAGAGTTCACGTCTTTTATTTTGTGCTGTGCATAGACAGATCTGTGCCTTTATGGACTTACTGAATCACATGAAAGTGATATAAATGTGCTTCAATTTAACCACTGCAGTGTCAGGAGATTGAGGCAGAAATTACAGATTACTTAAATAACAAGTATAGGGAGATAAAACACTAAAGCCTTCTCCTAACCTACTTGGAAGAGAATAGTAATATTTGGACATGTCACCACCACTCTTAAGTCAGTCTCCTTGTTCCTAGATTCAGGTAATTCATGTTTTGTTACACAATTTTCTAGCACTGGCTTCATTTGTTTCTGTTGTGATTCAGTTTGTGCTCTATGCTTGTATTGAAAACTATCAGCTAATGCCCATGCTTGAAATCACATTTAAATACATTTTTTTCCAGAGGATAAGTTACTTTCATTATGATTTTTTTTAACTTTTATTTATTTATGATAGGCACACAGTGAGAGAGAGAGAGAAAGGCAGAGACACAGGCAGAGGGAGAAGCAGGCTCCATGCACCGGGAGCCCGACGTGGGATTCGATCCCGGATATACAGGACCACGCCCTGGGCCAAAGGCAGGCGCCAAACCGCTGCGCCACCCAGGGATCCCCCCTCATTATGATTTTGAAAATCTGATGTGCATTTATTATTGAAGAAGAAACCATTTTAAACTAACAGCATTTTAAAATAATCATTGTGATAACATCAGACATTGTATTCATTCTATCCAATATTTTCAAATGAAAAGTCATGTTAAACATCTTTACAACAAACATTTATCCAGCAGGAAATTAAAGTTCAGAAAGTCATGTGACTTATTTAATAATGCATATTATAGAAATTAGAGAACTGGTAGCACTGCAGTTCCTTATCCCTGATCCTTCACTCAATACAATGGTTCACTTTAATATTCTGAGTATAGAAGTACAGATGTAAGGACTAGACTTCTTGAGCTTAAATCCCTATTCTACTGATTCATAGATGGATAAAATTAGATAGTTTAAATTTAAATTAGATAGTTTAAATTAAGCTTTATTATCTGCAAATGAAATATAGTAGATTTTAGAATTAAGAGATTAGAAATATTAGTAGATTTTTTTTAGAATTAATAGATAATACACATAAATGCATAGCATATGACAGGGTACAATATCTCTGCAAAGATTAGCCTTAATAATTTTCTTAGTACTATATCTATTAGTCATAAATAGGTATTACCCACCTAAACATTTTCTTTTTTTTTTCCACCTAAACATTTTCAAGTAAAATGAAAAATTATTTAAAAACTATCATGTAAGGGCAGCCTGGATGGCTCAGTGGTTTAGCGCCACCATTGGCTCAGTGCCTGATCCTGGAGACCCGGGATGGAGTCCCACGTCGGGCTCCCTACATGGAGCCTGCTTCTCCCTCTCCCTGTGTCTCTGCCTCTCTCTCTCTATATCTCTCATGAATAAATAAATAAAATCTTTAATAAATAAAATCTAAAAATAAAAATAAAAAAATAAAAACTATCATGTAATTTAATTATATATTACTTCAAAATCTAGGAATACTTTAAGTGACATATTATTTATGATAATTCTGGATTGAACATTTCATTCAAATCACGATTTATGATTTTTTTAAAACATGGAACAAAATCACATGACTATAATAGTTTTAATCATTCTAAGGCAACAGGTTCTTTTGATTATTAATTTTAAAACAGTTACTGATGTTTTAATATAACATATACTTTTAAAAATTGTACTATGGGGCACCTGGATGGCTCAGTTGGTTAAGTGTCTGTCTTTGGCTCAGGTCATGATCCCAGGGTCCTGAGATCAAGCCCAATCATGTGTGCTTGATCTCTCTCAAATAAATTAATTAATTAAATATTTTAAAATAAATACAAATTGTGTCATGGAATTTATGATATATAGAATACGTTCTTCCATTTAAAAAAGGTAAGCACAAAGATAAAAACTTATTATTTGGTATTTTCTGCCAATGATTTAATTACATTGTGTTTAATTTCACAGGTCTAAAATACAAGATATATTTATAAGTCAAGAGTGTATCTAATCATATGTGTTGTTTTCTACACATTAAAAACAGGAGGGTATGTGAGTGGGGACATGTGGTAACTAGGGGATAGGCATTAAGGAGCATAATTGATGTAATGAGCACTGAGTATGGTATGCAACCAATGAATCACTGAATTCTATCTTTGAAACTAAATTAAAAAAACAAACAAACAAAAACAAAAACAGGGATGCCTGGGTCGCTCAGTGGTTGCTTGTCTGCCTTTAGCTCAGGGCATGACCCCAGGGTTCAGGGATTGAGTCCCACATCAGGCTCCCTGCATGGAGTCTGCTTCTCCCTCTGCCTGTATCTCTACCTCTCTGTGTCTTTCATGAATAAATGAAGAAAATCTTTAAAAAAGGATAAAAATCACATTCTCTTTTTTTCTGTTTGTATAAAACCCATGATTACATAGAATCCAAAATCCTTTTAGATTCATTGTTTCATTTTTATCCACACTTCAATGTGGTTTTCTCAGAAATAACAAAGGTTCTTGTTTGTATGTTCTATGTTAAAAACCTTACTGATCAATATTTTGGGCTGGCCCCAATGTGATTACTGTTTTCAATTAGATCTTAAATATTAAAGCTGAAATGATACTGATTCTCATGTACGTGTTACACATGTAGCAACTCAAGCATAACAAGGATGATCAAAGAATTGTAGAAAATAGTATTTCAAGAACTCTGAGAACCTCTGAATATGCATCGTCTGATCCAATTTAGCAACAACTAAAAGAAGCAGACCATAGTATTATTTTTGAATTGCACATGAAGTAGCTGAGATGTGAGAAGATAATTTGTTTCTGGAAAATCAAGGGGGAGAAACCTTGCCTTGGTACCAATGAAGTACCATCAGTCCAAAACCCAGTTTCTGGAAGTTTAGTTCTCATGTTCATGTTAGTTCTCTCAATTTTTTATTCCAAGTATTATCTTGATAGAAGATTTACACATTAACAAATAAAATGAAATAAGTAATGGACTCTCACAGTCATAGGCTAAATTAAATGATTATCTTTCATGTAATTGATAAATTGATTCAAATGAGGGAACTATTTTTTATACTCTCCTGGGTAAATGCATTTCCAGGCTCAGTTTTCTTACAAAATAAATATCACCACAAACATGAAATACAGAATAAATATTTTTAAATAAATTTGTGAGTGCATTAAAACACATGTAAAATAACTATAGGACTGTTGGTTGCAACAAGAGGACACACAAAAACCTATCTTCTCTACAGTTCAAATTACATGAAGGACCATCTCAACAGGTTCCAGGTCATCCACAATTCAAGCAAGGAGAATCTAGGAGGTTAAGTGCATGGGCTGATACCTCAGAACACACATCTAGGATGTATACCAACAATGGCAGTTTGTGTGAAGTAAAGCACAATCTTACATCCTATGGGGCTCAAGTTTGTGATTTAAAAGTGAGTTTTTAAAAATAAATAAAAATTAATAAAAGTGAGTCCTTAATTACATTATATGGTAGCTGCAAGAATAAAATAATATGTAAAATGTACTTGATTATGGGAAATCAGCAATATCAGTAACTACTTGCCATTACTATTTTCATGTCATAAACCACAATGTTTCCTAGAGGAAACTGATGAAAGGATGAGGTAAATGATGTAATCATATACATCTATCTAACTTGGCAGCCAAGCCAAGTCTTCTGAAAGGTTCATCAATATATTGTGCATAAATTAATATTTTATAAAGATTTACATAAGTAGAGAAAATGTGCATTCTCAGTGGAAATTAAAGAAACACAGACTAAACAAAACAATTATTTTGATATTTTTACTACTTAGACTTAAGTTATTCTTTGTAACATACATTATCATTTAGAATATAGTAAAAAAAGAATTGTAGGATAAGAATGAAAAATGTCTTTTTATTTCAGTTTGAAAATATTGAGTGAAAACTGTAAAACTATCTTTATCCCTTGGAATAATTGATATATGTTCTTTTACATATCATCCTAAAATATAACCCAAAGGGAAGTAAAAAACACCCTATATACACAGATTTTTCACATGCCTTCACAATGTGTAATAACAAGTTATATCATGAAAGTGTTAAAATTACCACTATGCCCCACAATATAACAGCAAGAATGGTATTATATATCATGTTAATTGAGAGAAACAAATCCATGTTCTGAAAATCTATGAATTTTTTTTGGCAAAGAGTAAAAGAGAATAGTTATAATGTCACTGAGAGACATAATCATATTTTAATTTCTCTGTTTTTCTATGGATGCTTTTCTGTGCATTATTAGTCTTAAAATAATAGAATTAAATAGACAAAACCAAAAGTACTAGAGAACATGACCTTAAGATTTATGTACCCAGTCCCAGAGACCTGGAACTCACCTGCTTCAGGGGAAGCCACCACAAAGAGATGCCTACTGATCACTATTTGGAATTCAAAAAATACTTCTGTTCTAATATAAAGTACATGTCATCTGACTAAAGCCTGAGGAGTCCTGAGTTTCAGGCTCTGGAAATGCCAATAGGAAGGCATTTAAAAGAATACAGATGACCAAACATCTTCTCCACTTTTAAAATCTCAGGATACTTGATCCCTGAAGAAATGTCCTGTTTGACTCACATAATGCTAAAATCAGGATATGACTAATTTGAGAATGACATCTGTTTCATGATACTGTTAAATAAGGTAACATATAAAAACTATTATCTCATACTCAGGAGTGCCTTCAATCCTGCTAGCAAATATTCTAATAATAACCAACATATCGAAAAAAATCTTGTAATTACATAGGGGGCAGAGTGAAATGAATCCCCTCCAAAAAAAGAAATCTTCCAAAGAGGGAAGACTAAATTTAATTTTTATACTCTTGAAACTTTCTAGACATATGATTAGGGTAACTTACATGTGAAATCTAAGCTTCATTCAAATCATCTATAATAGTGGAGTAATAATATCTCTCCCATAGTTTTATTTATTGAGTTTAATTTATAGTTAATAGGAAGAACTAGATATATCAAATACATGTTTGCTTTCTTCTTTCTTTTTCCTCTAGCAGCATTTTTTTCCTTCTGATTGATAGATAGCAGTAAGGGAAGGGAATAAAAATATTACTTGGCAACAAATGCTTTCATAAAACTTGGAGATTGTTACAATGGCTTACTAATGACCAAAAATAAGTATTCAGTATCCATTTAAGTTAATTAAATTAGCAATTAATTTTAGTAGAATTCCCCAAACCAATATATAAAATGTTTTAAAATTTTTATTCTTACACAGGTATATACCAATAGACATAGTCAATGAAGTGAAAGGTGAGAGGAAAGTAATATACTTAAATCAAATGGTGGTGATTTTGGATAAGTTAATTAAATAAAAAATGGCAAGATTGACTAATAATTATACTAATAAAAGCACTAACAATTACCAAAAGTATTATTTTTATTGAAGAATCCTGAGTGATCTGCATTGTACCTCAATGTGTATTTTCATGATTATATATAAATAGGACTAAGGAAAAATTCTCTATTACATGACTTAATAGAGCCCTATACCTCACCTTAATCACTGAAAAATTACACTTCTTTAATTAACTAGTTGTAATACATTTTAAATTTTTATTTAAGTGCTAACATTTTAAATTTTACTGAAGTATATAAATAGATACAGCAACATGAAAAACTTTTGGTTGTACAGTAAGATAGATTAGCCCCCCCAAATCCACCCATCAAATGTTATAAAAATGGTCTATGTGAAAAAAATTTTAAAAATTAAAAATAGTCTATGTGAATAAATAGAATATTGTTCACCTGAGATAGGCATCACCTGATATTCATAGCTGATTAGGTATTAGAAGTATGCCTTGGTATTGCTTAGAGATTGTCTTCATGTTCTTCTATTAAATACAGAAGTTGCTAATCACTTGACTTTAAAATAGAGATATGCAAGATGTCAATGTGAACCCAGACTAATCATGAGGTTCTTTAAAAGAGGGAGCAGGAAATTGAAGGAATCACAGAAATGCAGTGTGAAGTTTCAGCTCAGTGTTGCTAACATCCAAAGCCATCAAAGGAGGTCACTAGCCATGGAGCACAGGAGACGTCTAGAAAGTGAAAAGACAGGAAACTATTCTTTCCTAGAGCTTCCAGAGGAAATGCAACCTGACGTGATTAGATTTTAGCTCAAAGAGACCAATTTCTGACTTCTGACCACATGAAGTTAAGGAAATAAATCGGTGGGTAATAAGGGTATAGTAACGTGTTATACAAGCAATAGGAAGCTAATATCATCAATTTCAAACACAGAAACTCTGTGACCATGATGGACCAAGGCAAAAACAAGACCCATACACAATTCTGTCTGAAGATAGACAACATGAACATCACTCAAGTCACAAAACCTACCGAGTATCTCCCTTTCCTACAAAGGCATAAGTATGGTGGCTTTGTCACCAATTACTGTGTTAGACTTAGCTGGATATGATTCAACTGTATGTAAAATTCATTAAGACAATCAGTCATAGAATTACTCATGCTTGCTGACAGCAACAAACCAAAGTACACCCCACTTCCTAAAACCCTTGCACAATCACCTAACAAAAACCCAAATATTATATATTTTTTCTCTAATTTTCTTCCTGAGATGTCCTATGATTCCCCTAAGATGGGTGCTCCCCACACTAAAATAATAAATAAATCCATTTTGATTAATAGGCACAGCATAAGGAATATAGTCACTGACATTGTAATACTATCTTATGGTGACAGATGATAGCTACACTTGTGGTGAGCATAGAAGCATGATATATAAACTTGTGGAATCTCTATGTTGTGCACCCAAAACTAATGTAACATTACATGTCAACTATACTCAAAAAATAAAAAAATAAAAAAATAAGCCCATTTCTTTTTATCCCCAAACTAAATTTTTATGTTTTATTATTACTTTTATTACTACTATTAATTTTTCTTTTTTAAAGATTTTATTTATTTATTCATGAGAGACACAGAGAGAGGCAGAGACTTAGGCAGAGAGAGAAACAGGCTCTACACAGGAGCCTGATGTGGGACTCGATCCCGGAATCATGCCCTGGGCCGAAGGCAGATGCTTAAACTGCTGAGCCACCCAGGTGTCCCATACTATTACTTTTTCAATTCTAGTATAGTTAGCATACAGATCCTATGGTACCTGTTTTACTCTGACTGGATTATTTCACTTAACATAATACACTCTAGCTCCATCTATGTTGTTGCAAATGGCCAAGATCCTATTCTTTTTATGGTTGAATAATATTCCATTTTAAGTGTGTGTGTATTTAAAAATTTGATATATAGATAGATAATAGATAGATAGATAGATATTTACATATATACCACACCTTCTTTATCTACTAATATATGTGGATACATTTGGCCTTCTTCCAGAATTTGGCAATTGTAAATAATGATGCTGTAATCATAGGGGTATATATATCCTTTTCAATTAGTGTACTTCTATTCTATACAGTAGTGTGGTTACTGGATTACTGGTGGTTCTATTTTTAACTGTTTATACTGTTTTCCACAGTGGAAATACAAGATCACTTTGTATTCCAATCAACAGTTCAAGAGATTTCCTTTTTCATATCCTCACAAACACTTGTTGTTGCTGCTGTTGATAGTTTTAGCCATTTTGACAGGTATGACATAGCATTTCATTGTAGTTTGATTTGACTCTCCCTGGTGATGAGTGATGTTGAGCATCTTTTCATGAGTTTTTGCCATTAGGATGTCTTCGTTGGAAAAATGTTTTTTCATGACTTCTGCCCATTTTTTTTTTACTTCTGCCCATTTTTAATTGGATTATTTGTTTATTGGGAATTGGGCTGTATATATGTTCTTTATTTCAGAAACTAACACTTTATCAGAAGTGTCATTGCAAATATCTTCTCCGATCCAGGAGGTTGCTTTTAGCTTTG
The DNA here is from genome assembly GCF_011100685.1 of Canis lupus familiaris. Lineage (NCBI taxonomy): Eukaryota > Metazoa > Chordata > Mammalia > Carnivora > Canidae > Canis > Canis lupus. The sequence goes on from NC_049235.1 coordinate 1,195,764, forward strand.
TTGATTGTTGATTGTTTCCTTCACTGTGCAGAATCTTTTCATTTTTATGTAGACTGAATAGTTTATATTTGCATTTATTTGCCTTGCTTCAAGAGAACTATCTAGAAATATGGTGTTACAGTTGATGTCAGAGACATTACTGCCTGTGTTCTGTTCTTGTCTTTTTATGGTTTCATGCCTCACATTTAGGTCTTTAGTTCATTTTGAATTTATTTTTGCATCTCATTCCCAAATGACACTTCTCTGGACATCAAGTGTCACAAAAATGACAACTGACTACTTCTTGTGAATTTCCGAGAAGCCAGGAGCCATCAAGACCCACTTGACTTGTGTGTTGCAGTATGGTGGCTTTCTGAATCCTGTTGGCCACAAAGTTTTAGACTCAGTACTGCTGGGACTCTTGACAAGCAGGGAACAAGAGATGAGTCAAGAAGGCGAGACTGCCCTGGCGGGCATGTGAATAGAGGTGTGCGAGATGTTGAATGTTTGGTACAGTCCATATCTGGGTGTGTGCCTATTACCTCAGCATTCTCACAAAGTGTAGCATGTTTTATTTATATAGAAGGGAGAGGGTTTTTAAAAATATATATATATATTCTCAGATTCTCCTTGAAATGACAGAAATCTGCAAAAAAAAAAAAAAGCGATCAGTGCTATTTGGATGAAAACAACAATAACAACCAAGTGGTCCAGCTTCATTCTTTCCCATATAGCTGACCTGTCTTCTCTGGACTATTTGTTGAATAAATGGTCTTTTCCCCATTGGACATTCTTTCCTGCTTGGTTGAAGATTAATTGACAATAAAATTGGATTCTTTGTAGTTTTTCTATTCTTTTCTGTTGAACTATTTGTCTATTTTTGTGCCAGTACCTTAATGTATTGGTTATGACAGCTGTACAATATAATTTGAAGTCAAGAATTGTGATATCCCAGCTTTCATTTTCTTTTTCAAAACTGTTTGACTACTCAGGGTCTTTTCTGGTTCCATATAAGTTTTAGGATTTTTTTATTCCATTTCTGTGAAAAATATAATACCTTTTGATAGGACTTTTACATGTGTAGAATGCTTTTGGTAATATAGACATTTAACAATGTTTGTTTTTTCAATCCATGAGCATGGAATGTCTTTCCATTTCTTTGTTTTGTCTTCAGTTTCTTTCATCAATATTTTATAGTTTTCAGGGTACAGTTCTATCACCTCTTTAGTCATTTTTATTCCTAGATATTTTATTGTTTTTGATGAAACTATAAATGGGATTTTTAAAATTTTTTAAATTGCTTTTTCTGTTTCTTCATTATTTGCAATTTGTTGCAATAGGTTTCTGCATTTATTTTGTATCTTGTGACTTTACTAAAGGAATATATCAGTTCTAGTATTTTTTTGGTAGTTTTTCAGGTTTTTTTTATTTATAGTACCATATTACTTGCAAATAGAAAAAGATTTACTTTTTCCTTACCAATTCATATGCCTTTTATTTCTTTTTGTTGGTTACTTTCTGTAGCTAGGACTTCCAGTACTATGATGAATAAAAATGGTGAGGGTGGACATTGCTGTCTTGTTCCTGAAGCTGAAAGTTTTCCTCATTGACTAGAGTGTTTGCTATGGGTTTTTTTGTATATAATTTTATTATGTTGGTATATATTCTCTCTAAACTTACTCTGTGGAGGGTTTTTTTTATCATGAATGGATATTGTACTTTGTCAAGTGCTTTTTCTGTGTTTTTTAATTGATTATATGTTTTTTATCCTTTCTCTTATTGATGTTAATGTTAATTGATTTGCAAATACTGAATGACACTTGCATCCTTGGAAAAATCCTACTTTATTGGGGTGAGTGATTTTTTTAATGTATTGTTGGATTGTATTTGCTAGTGTGTTGTTGAGGATTTTTGCATCTATGTTGATCAGAGATATTGGCCTGTAGTTATCTTTCTTATAATACCTTTATCTGATTTGGTGTCAGAGTAATGATGGTCTCATAGAATGAATTTGGAATTTTTCCTTCCTCTTCCATTTTTTGGAATGATTTGAAAAGATTAGATATAAAACTTTGAAATGTATGGTAGAATTCACCTGTGAAGCCACCTGGCCTCAGAATTTTATTCTTCAGGAGATTTGTTTTGTTTTATTACTGATATATTCAACTTACTGGTAATCTGTTCACACTTTCTATGTCTTCCTGCTTCAATTTTTCTGGTTTATATGTTTCTAGGAATGTACTCATTTCATTTGTTTTGGCTAATTTGTCAGCATGTTATGTTTCATAATATTTTCTTATAATTGTATTTCTGTGATATTGGTTGTTATTCCCTTCTTTCACATGTGGTTCCGTGTCTTTTTTTTTTTTTTGATGAATCTGGCTAGAGCATTATCAATTTTTATAAAGATATTTATTTATTTATTTGCTTATTTATTTTATTTGAGAGAGAATGTGAGCGAGAGAGACAGGGAAAGGGTAGAGGAAAAGGAAGAGAGAGGATCTCGAACAGACTTACCATGGAGTGGGGAACTTCAGACAGGGCTCAATCTCACAAACCTCAAATGATGACCTTAGCCAAAACCAAGTGATAGATACCTAATCAATAGACCCACCCAGGAGCCACTATAGCTTTATAAATTTTATTGACCTTTTTTTTGTATATTCTTTGCTTGGAATTCAATTTGCCAACATATAGTAAAATACCCAGTGCTCATCCTGTCAAGTGTCCCCCTCAGTGCCCGTGACACGATCACCCTATCCCCCTCCCACTTCCCCTTCCACTACCTCTTGCTTGTTTTCCAGAGTTAGGAGTCTCTTATGTTTTGTCAATCCCATTTAAAATTGCACCCAAAAGCATAAGATACCCAGGAATAAACCTAACCAAAGAGGTAAAGGATCTATACCCTAAAAACTATAGAACACTTCTGAAAGAAATTGAGAAAGACACAAAGGGAAGGAAAAACAATCCATGCTTATGGATTGGAAGAATTACTACTGAGAAATGTCAATGTTACCCAGGGCAATTTACACGTTCAATGCAATCTCTATCAAAATACCATGGACTTTCTTCAGAGAGTTGGAACAAATAATCATAAGATTTGTGTGGAATCAGAAAAGACACCAAATAGCCAGGGGAATATTGAAAAAGAAAATCAGAGCCGGTGGCATCACAATGCCGGATTTCAAGTGGTACTACAAAGATGTGATCAGCAGGACAGTGTGGTACTGGCACAAAAACAGACCCATTGATCAATGGAACAGAAACCAGAATCCAGAAATGGGCCCTCAACACTATGGTCAACTAATATTCGACAAAGGAGGAAAGACTATCCCCTGGAAGAAAGACAGTCTCTTCAATAAATGGTGCTGGGAAAATTGGACAGCCACATGTAGAAAAATGGAACTAGACCATTCTCTTACACCATACACAAAGATAAACTCAAAATGGATGAAGGATCTTAATGTGAGACAAGATTCCATCAAAATCCTAGAGAATAACATAGGCAACACCATTTTTGAACTTGGCCACAATAACTTATTGCAAGACTCATCCATGAAGGCAAAGGAAACAAAAGCAAAAATGAATTATTGGGACTTGATCAAGATAAAAAGCTTTTACACAGCCAAAGAAAACAGTCAACAAAACTAAAAGACATCCTACAGAATGGGAGAAGATATTTGCAATGACATGTTAGATAATGGGATAGTATCCAAGATTTATAAGTTCTATCTCAACAGCAAAGAAACAATCTAATCCTAATGGGCAAAATACATGAACAGAATACCCACCATTTGCTTTGACATGCATGGAACTGGAGGGTATTATGCTGAGTGAAGTAACTCAATGAAGAAGGACAATCATCATACTCTTTCACTCATATGAAGAATATAAAAAATAGTGAAAGGGATGATAGGGGAAAGGAGAGAAAATGAATGGGAAAAATCAGAGAGGTTGTTGATCTTTTCAAATAACCAGCTCCTGGTTTCATTGTTCTGTTGTTTATTCATTTTCTATATCATTTATTTATGCTCTCATCTGTATTATTTCCATCCTTCTCAGAGTATTGGTTTGTTTGAATCATTTTTATAGCCTCTTTAGGTGTTGTTTATTTGAGATTTTTATTAATTACTGAGGTAACCCTATATTGCTATAAACTGCCCTGTTAGAAGAGCTTTGGCTGATGTATCCCAGAAATTTTAGAGTGTATAGTCTTCATTTTCCTTTGTTTCCATGTACTTTTAAATGTTTTCCTTGA